>NC_062579.1:20620833-21824166 GCF_022837055.1 Prionailurus viverrinus
ATGCCTAGGTGTTATGGACTGGAAGCATGAAGGACCAAGTGGGCTGAGAATACCACAGTTTAGTGTATAGACTTAAACTTAATTCTGCCCTTTCAATTATGCATCTTAGCCACGAGTCATGTTCTCCACTGCGACTAGTGTCCCCAACCGTATCTTCACTGGTTCAGTTTCTCCAGAGACTAAACCTCACTGACCCTCAATTGCCAAAACGGAGTAATAATAGTCAGCTGACTGCAGCCTGAAGAAGGGGCACAGGAAGGGAATCAAACATCAACAGATACAGGATTTCTCTTTTTTTTAATTTTTTTTTAAATATTTATTTTGAGAGAGACAGAGCAAGAGAGTGCAGTGGGGGAGGGAGGGAGGGAGGGAGGGAGAGAGAGAGAGAGAGAGAGAGAGAGAATCCCAAGCAGGCCCTGTGTAAACAGTGCAGAATTCCATTTCTGAGTCAAAATTAAGAGTTGGATGCTTAAGTGATTTAGCCACCAAGGTGCCCCCAGATATAGGATTTCAAAATATCCTTATAATGCCAGTCATGTGCCTCAGCCCAACATGCAAAAGTATGCATTATTTCCAGTTGCTGAGCCACTCTTGAGATTCCACACGAAAATATGTCTCCTTTGCCCCATGAAGGCAGTTCCATTGTCATTTCCTTTGCTTTGCTTAAGTCGAGTACCGCTCCACCATCTTTCTGCCTTCCAATATTTTTAAAATGGCTTCTATGCTATACAGTCATGTTCTCAGTGCCCTTATTTGTTAATAATACCTCTAAAAAAGTCACTGTTAGTTTGGTGCCACTTTTAGAGGAAGAGGACATATTATGCACATGCAGTAAGACCAGCGAGATTAATTAGAATCTTAAATTTGTCATCCTATTTTGTTGACATAAATAGCTTCATGATTGCAAGCTTCTTTGATATTTCTCTGCTTTATTTTTTTTGTTTTTTAAAAAATACTTATTAACCAAATGCTGCTTGCTATAAGATTGTAGAATCATAATTATTTTTATCCTGTTATTAATTGAATGTCTATTTTTCTACTAACACCTCTAAACTATCAGAATCCTATCCCTCAGCAGGATAAGGTAAATGATAGTTTTACTGCCTGCAACCCCTTTATATGATTAAAGTAATATTATTTGTAAAAAGGACAGCTTTTTTAAAAAACACCTTTTAAAATATATTTTTGCTTTATTGTTCCTTACAAAAACTGTTTAGATTACATTTCTGAACCTTGTTATTATAGCCCTTATTTAGACATTCATTTTTGAGTTTTAACGAGTGGTTCTTCCCATTTATTCTGTCTTCCTCATAATTGAGATATTTAGCGTTAGCCAGTTTGTGTCTTTGTCTTTGTTTTCTTTTTCTTTTTTGTGTTTTTGTTTTTGTTTTGTATGAAGAGGTACATGGATGGGTTAATTCTTAATTCCTGAGATGGTTTCTCTGTTGCCCTCAAATAGGAACATAATATAACTTTGCTGCAAGGTATACTCATAGGCATTCTCATCCTTAAAATTCTGTGTGCTTTGAACTCCACTGGACCATCTAGGGTATGTGAATAGGCTTCAGGGAGTTTGTGAACCAGCTCCTTGTATGAATGAGTATATCTGCATTTTTTTTCATGGAAAAGATGCATAATCAGATTGTCAAAGATAACCACTTCTCCAAAAATTTGTTTATAAACTTTGTAGCAATGTATTCTGATATTTGGTATTGCCAAATACTAAACAGCATATATTTTCTTTGCCGATAACTTGCTGAGAAGCTTGTAGGAATTTTACTTTATGTTTTAATTTCAGAAATTTCACCCCGGTATGTCTACAAGTTTTTCTTTTTCCATTAACTTTGCCAGGTGCTTCAAGAGTCTTTTAGTCTGAAAACTTTAGCCTTGTGTAAACTCTGGGAATTTTTTTCTGTTGTTTCTTTATATAATTGATTTTCTCCACCATCTTTGTTTTCTTTTGAGATTTTTGCAGTGGATATAAAGGATCCTTCCTTCTTTTTGTACCTTAATATCTCTTCTTTTAGCATCATATTCAACTACTTTACCCTTTACCTCAAGGATTTGAAAACAATTGAACTGTTAAAGTAATTCACTGCTAAAGCCGGTGGGTTTTTTTGTGTTTTGTTGTATTTTCCTTTTTCTTGAATCAGGCTGAATTTAACTGGAGCAGTACACACACTCTCTATCTGGCACAAATACATAACTCAGAATTGTGCTATTTTCATAACAGTACCCATTTTCTAAAAATGCCAAATATTCGAAGGGAAAAATAGGGGCCAGTTTTAAAGATCTGTTAATGGTGGTAGAATTTGGGGGGCATACAGGAATGTGAAGCAGGTTCTTTGCTCATCTTTATTCAGAACCTTCTTTGACAGTCCACTGTTTTGGTAATGGGGTAATTCTCCCTCGTTTATTTACTATCTACTTTACTAATTCAAGGCCTGTGTGGATGTTCTAAAATCTGATTTAACCCGACTCGATGCATAGACTGGCCAGCCTCTAGTTTACTATGCTCAAGGCTTAGGGATTTTGCCAGAACTGTCTGGGCACACACTCAAAATTTAGAGCTGCTTTCTAAAATGCTTTTACTTTTTAAATAATAATTTACTCTTACTTGATACCCTCTGCCATTCCTTAATATTTACTGTGCCCCAAAACTTTTAATGGCTCAGCATTTTTCCCCAACTAATAAAATCCAAGGAACTTTGCATTTAATAGATTTCTCAATCAATGGATTTCTCCAACATGGACAAGCTATCTATCTTTTCAACCAAACAAGACTGTTCATTATTTCCTAGTTTTGTTTCTGATACTTTACCCTCACGTCCAGCATGCTGTCCTCCATCTTCACCTGTATAAATATTCAAGAACTGATTGGTCACCCAGGATGCTACTTTAAGATCTGACTTAATAAAGGAGTTAATAAAATGAAGTCTTTGATTGGTAGTCCAAACCAATTGGTGGAATTAGGAAGCTCAGATAGGAGGTGAAAGAACTTATCTTGCTCTTCAAAGCTGTCAATAAATTTCAAGAATACAAAGGACTATATCAACACCTTGGGGCTATTTAGATAGACACAAAATGTAGAACTCTGAGGTTTAATAGCATAAGCTGACAGAAATATTAACATCTACTTGATCACATGGTTGGCCCAATAAGTACCAAACAAACAAAAAACCCAGAACTCATGTGCCAAACTCCCATGAGTTTAGACTCCAATGAACAGAGTTCATGTCTATGTGGAAAAAAACTATTACTTTCATTTTTATCTGATTTACCTAAAAGCAAGCAAACAAAGATAACAAAACACAGGGTTTGTAAAGGTGCCATCGTAAGTAAAGTGTTAGTATGACAGTACAAAATTATCTTTTCCCTCTAGGAACATTCCAAATCTAGCAAGTTTCTGGGCTTCTTTGTGATAAAACTAACAAAATATGCTAAGAAGGCATCCTGTGGAAAATATCAAAACATCAGATTTCATTGAATTTATAGCACCATTAATTTCACAGATATCTCAAAGGAAAGGAAATATGGCGATGGTAAGATCATATTTATTGAAAGTTAATTTCCTGGTTCTGAAATAATACAGTGTGGGAAAATGAGTGTTTTATAGAATTAATGAAATACCGGGTATCCCAGTTGTCACTAAGGAGCACTCTTGTGGTCAGGGTCTTCCCTTCCTTGCTGAATTCCCTTTAATTTTTCAGTGAAATACCTAAAATTAGACTCAGTTGATACTCCTGTATAGGCTCATTTTTAAAGAAAACTACCTGAGCTGCTTCTAATCACTTTGACCCAAATCCAAAGAAATTGGAGTGTAAAATTTATGTAGAATAATGCCAAACATTTGCTAAACCATTTGTGATTTCTTTCCAAACAAAATGTGGATATGGCTACTGCTACTATTTAAGAAATGAAGGTAAAAGGTGAGATGAATATTGCCATACATTTGACATTACCATTAAAAGAAAAACATCTACAATCATATCTTAAGTATACCTAATGTTAGACAGGAACTTTCCCATGAGTATTGTGCTTTTTAGTGTACTTAGGCAACTCAGAATGTAATAAAACCCAAGGTACCAAATTTGGAAAAAGCACTGCATGGTAAGATAGAATGTTTGGTAGGCCATAATGCTTTTTAAAATATGTTCTTAATTAGCTTCTTTGCATTGTTGTTTTTGGTGTGGTATACTAACTGTACTTTTCCCCCCATTTTTTAACTTTGCTGAGGAATAACTGACAAAGATAATTGTATATATTTAAAGTGTACAATGTGATAATTTGATATACATGTACATTGTAGAATGACTGAGGTAATGCATGCAACAATTAAGTAGCTTTGGTTTTGATCTGCAAAAGATATATGTGATTTTAGTAAATCTTATTATATGTAAGCTAAAATAAATGAATCATTCAGACATACTTAAAATTCTTGCTAAAACAGTAATATAAAATTAAAATAAATTGCAACAAAAGTTATACAAATGTTCATTGACAAAACAAAATCTAAGCTGTAATTATTTTAAATCAGTAGCATGGTTATAATTGGTAGTGGTGGAAATCACATAATTGGTAAACAAATAAAAATTAAAGGAATCATAATTTTAATGTGGACGACTTCAGATGTAGTATTTAAGTTAGAGACTTCATATGTCACATCGAAAATCTTTCTGTAGTTTAAATAGGTTACTCAAAATATTTAGGAGAAACTAGGACTTAATCTGCCCAAAATGTCAATAAACTCAACTCTGATTGTATTTTATTGCTTCTGAGATAAGTTTATCTATCTCTATTCTTCATATTATCCTTAGGTCTTAACCTCCTGGTCCCTCATTTATCTTCACTCTTCAGTGACCCTTTTTTTTTTATTATAACTCTGTACTATGATCTTGATTTTTTTATTTTTGTCATTTTTATTAACAAATACAGTTAACCCTTGCACAACATGGTTTGAAATTCACAAGCCCACTTATACGTGGATTCTCTTTTTTTTTTCTTTTTACAATGCACTAATCTTAATGTATTTTCTCTTATGATTCTCTTAATAATTTGTCTTCCTTTAGCTTACTTTACTATAAGAATATAGTATGTAATACATGTAACATACAAAGTATGTGTTAATCATCTGTTTTTGCTACTATTAAGACTTCCAGTCAGTAATAGGCTGTTAGTAGTTAAGTTTGGGGGGAGTCAAATGTTATATGTAGATATCCCTAGAACTTACTTTATAACTGGAAATTTGTACCTTTTGACCATCTTCCTTCACTTGCCCCTCACCCCACCCCTGCCTCTGGTAACCACAAATCTGATCTCTTTTTCAATGAGTTTGGTGTTTAGTTTTTTTAATTCCACATATAAATGAGATCATAAAGTATTTTTCTTTCTCTGACTTATTTAACATAATGTCTTCAGGACTCATCCATGTTGTCACAAATAGTAGGATTGCCCCATTTTTATGGATCTTTATTCATCCATCAGTGAACACTTAGGTTGTTTCCTAAGTGTTGGCTTGGCTATTGAGAATAATGCTGTTAGGAACATGGGGGTATGGATACCATTTTGAGTTAGTGTTTTTGTTTCCTCCAGATATATTCCCAAAAGTGGAACTGCTGGGTCTTATGGTAACTCCGTTTTTAACTTTTTGAGTAACTTTCATCCCTTTTTCATAGTGGCCACACCAGTTTACAAAACCCCCAACAATGCACAAATGTTCCCTTTTCTCCTATCTATGCCAGCATTTATTCTCTTTTCTTTTGTAACGATGGCCATTCTAACAAGTGTGAGGTTACTTTAATTTGCATTTTCCTAATGACTACTGATGTTGAACATGTTTTCATATGCCTGCTGGCCATTCATATATCTTCTTCAGAAAAATGTCTATTCAAGTCATCTGCCCATTTTTAATTGGATTATGTGGGGTTTTTGCTATTGAGTTGTATGAGTATATATTTTGGATATTATCCCTTTATCATGTAGATACTTTGCAAAAATTTTTTCTCATTCTGTAGATTGTATTTTCACTTTGTTGATGTTTCTTTTGTTGTGCAAAATCTTTTTAGTTTGATATAGCCCGACTTGTCTTTTTTTATTTGTTGCTTGTGCTTTAAAGGTATGATTTTCCAAAAAACCATTACCAATATTCATGTCAAGGAGTCTTTTCACTATGTTTTTTTCTAGGAACTTCTGGGTTTTACATCTTACATTGAAGTCTGTAATCCATTTTGAGTTAACTTACCTGAGTTGTATAAGATGGGGTCAAGTTTTACATGTAAATACCTAGTTTTACATGTAAATTCTTTTACATGTAAATACCTAGTTTTCCCAGCACCATTTATTGAAGAGACTGCCTTTTCTGCATTGAATATTCTTGTCTTTCTTGTCAAATATTAGTCAATCATATATGCTTGGGTTTATTTCTGGGCTTCTGATTCCGTTTCATTGTTCTATTTGTTTTTATAACAATACCGTACTAATTACTATAACTTTATAGTACCCAGGCTTACCTCATTTTATTGTGCTTTGCTTTATAGCACTTTCCAGATACCGTGTTTCTTATAAATTGAAGGTTTGTGGCAACCCTGCATCAAGCAAATCTATTGGCACCATTTTGACAACAGCATTTGCTTAATTCATGTCTCTGTATCACATTTTGCTAATACTCACAATATTTCACATTTTTTCATTATTATTATATTTTTTATGTTCATCTGTGATCAGTGATCTTTGATGTTACTATTGTAATTATTTTGGGGCACCACAAACCACACCCACCTAACATGGCAAACTTAACTGATAAATGTTATATATGTTCTGACTGCACCACCAACTGGCCATTTCCACATCTCTCTCCCTCTCCTTATTCCTCCCTATTCCTGAGACCAACAGTGTTGAAAGTAGGCCAATTAATAACCCTACACTGTCCTCTAAGTGTGCCAATGAAAGGAAGAGTCAGATGATAGGCAGATTTTATTGTTGCCTTATTTTAGGAAATTAGCATAGCCACCTCAACCTTCAATATTCACCACCCTGATCAGTAAGTATCCATCAACAAAGAGTCAAGACCTTCCTTCAGTAAAAAGATTATGATTCACTGAAAGCTCAGATGATGGTTAGCTATTTTTAGCAATAATATATTTTTTAATTTTTTAAGTTTATTTATTTATTTTGAGAGAGACAGAGAGAGTGGTGAAGGGGCAGAGAGAGAAGGAGAGAGAGAGAATCCTAAGCAGGATCCACACTGCCAGCATGGAGCCTGATGTGGGGCTTAAACTCACAAACCACAAGATCACAACCTGAGCCAAAACCAAGAGTTGCATGCTCAACCAATTGAGCCACCCAGGCACACCAGGAATAATATATTGTTAAATTAAGGTATGTACATTTTTTGACATAATGCTATTGCATACCTAATAGACTGCAGTGCAGTGTAAATATAACATTTATATGCAATGGGAAACCAAAAAAAATCATTTATCTTGCTTTATTGAGATATCTGCTTTATTGCAGCAGTCTGGAACTGAACTCGCATTATCTCTAAGATACGCCTGTATAAAATCTTGTCACCTGCAAATAGAGATAGTTTTACTTCTTCCTTTACAATTCTAATGTCTTATATTTATTTCTCTAGTTTAATTGTTCTAGCTAGGCCTTCCAGTACCCTTATCTTGTTCCTGATCCTAGAGGAAGAGCTTTCAAATTTTCACCATTGAATATGATATTACCTATATGATTCTCATATTTGGCCTTTACTGTGTTAAGATATGTTCTTCTATGCCTAGTTTTTAAAGGTTTCTTTTATCATGAATCAATGTTTAATTTTGTCCATTGCTTTTTCTGCATCTGTGGAATAGATCATATGATTATTTTCTTTCATTTTTTTTAATGTGATGTGTCATGTGGATTGAATTGCATATGTTGAACCATCCTTGCATCACAGGGATAAATCTCACTTGATCTTGGTGAATGATCTGATCATGATTTAACTTGCAATCTATTTCCTGGAAATTTTGTTCTATTTAATTTTACTCTCTTTTTGTTGTTGCTGTTCTATTGTCTTCTCACATGGAATATATACTGAAAGAAAGTTGTCTTAAATATTTCTATATCTGCAAACAAAATGGTACCCCCATCACATATAGCAAAAATCTTCACATGGCACAAATAATCAGTATTTAAGGCTTGACCAAGATGAAGGCCTTAATACTCCCCATGGCTTAACATTCCCCTCCCTATAATGGAACAAAAATAAAATTTAATTTAAAAATTAGGAGGGCACATGTTGGGATGAGCACTGGGTGTTGTATGGAAACCAATTTGACAATAAATTATATTTAATATCACCGCTGCTGTTTAACATAGTGCTGGAAGTTCTAGCATCAGCAATCAGACAACAAAAGGAAATCAAAGGCATCAAAATTGGCAAAGATGAAGTCAAGCTTTCGCTTTTTGCAGATGACATGATATTATACATGGAAAATCCGATAGACTCCACCAAAAGTCTGCTAGAACTGATACATGAATTCAGCAAAGTTGCAGGATACAAAATCAATGTACAGAAATCAGTTGCATTCTTATACACTAACAATGAAGCAACAGAAAGACAAATAAAGAAACTGATCCCATTCACAATTGCACCAAGAAGCATGAAATACCTAGGAATAAATCTAACCAAAGATGTAAAGGATCTGTATGCTGAAAACTATAGAAAGCTTATGAAGGTAATTGAAGAAGATTTAAAGAAATGGAAAGACATTCCCTGCTCATGGATTGGAAGAATAAATATTGTCAAAATGTCAATACTACCCAAAGCTATCTACACATTCAATGCAATCCCAATCAAAATTGCACCAGCATTCTTCTCGAAACTAGAACAAGCAATCCTAAAATTCATATGGAACCACAAAAGGCCCCGAATAGCCAAAGGAATTTTGAAGAAGAAGACCAAAGCAGGAGGCATCACAATCCCAGACTTTAGCCTCTACTACAAAGCTGTCATCATCAAGACAGCATGGTATTGGCACAAAAACAGACACATAGACCAATGGAATAGAATAGAAACCCCAGAACTAGACCCACAAATGTATGGCCAACTCATCTTTGACCAAGCAGGAAAGAACATCCAATGGAAAAAAGACAGCCTCTTTAACAAATGGTGCTGGGAGAACTGGACAGCAACATGCAGAAGGTTGAAACTAGACCACTTTCTCACACCATTCACAAAAATAAACCCAAAATGGATAAAGGACCTGAATGTGAGACAGGAAACCATCCAAACCTTAGAGGAGAAAGCAGGAAAAGACCTCTCTGACCTCAGCCGTAGCAATCTCTTACTCGACACATCCCCAAAGGCAAGGGAATTAAAAGCAAAAGTGAATTACTGGGACCTTATGAAGATAAAAAGCTTCTGCACAGCAAAGGAAACAACCAACAAAACTAAAAGGCAACCAACGGAATGGGAAAAGATATTCGCAAATGACATATCGGACAAAGGGCTAGTATCCAAAATCTATAAAGAGCTCACCAAACTCCACACCCGAAAAACAAATAACCCAGTGAAGAAATGGGCAGAAAACATGAATAGACACTTCTCTAAAGAAGACATCCGGATAGCCAAGAGGCACATGAAAAGATGTTCAGCGTCGCTCCTTATCAGGGAAATACAAATCAAAACCACACTCAGGTATCACCTCACGCCAGTCAGAGTGGCCAAAATGAACACATCAGGAGACTATAGATGCTGGAGAGGATGTGGAGAAACGGGAACCCTCTTGCACTGTTGGTGGGAATGCAAATTGGTGCAGCCGCTCTGGAAAGCAGTGTGGAGGTTCCTCAGAAAATTAAAAATAGACACCTACCCTATGACCCAGCAATAGCACTGCTAGGAATTTATCCAAGGGATACAGGAGTACTGATGCATAGGGCCACTTGTACCCCAATGTTCATAGCAGCACTCTCAACAATAGCCAAATTATGGAAAGAGCCTAAATGTCCATCAACTGATGAATGGATAAAGAAATTGTGGTTTATATACACAATGGAATATTATGTGGCAATGAGAAAAAATGAAATATGGCCTTTTGTAGCAACGTGGATGGAACTGGAGAGTGTGATGCTAAGTGAAATAAGCCATACAGAGAAAGACAGATACCATATGGTTTCACTCTTATGTGGATCCTGAGAAACTTAACAGGAACCCATGGGGGAGGGGAAGGAAAAAAAAAAAAAAAAGAGGTTAGAAAGGGAGAGAGCCAAAGCATAAGAGATTGTTAAAAACTGAGAACTGAGGGTTGATGGGGGTGGGAGGGAGGAGAGGGTGGGTGATGGGTATTGAGGAGGGCACCTTTTGGGATGAGCACTGGGTGTTGTATGGAAACCAATTTGTCAATAAATTTCATAAATAAATAAATAAATAAATAAATAAATAAATAAATAAAAACTAATAGCCAATAAAATAAAATTATTGTCTAAAATAAATAATTAAAGTATTATTTTATTTTAAATGTATTTATTTAAATTCAAGTTAGTTAACATATAATATAGTATTTGTTTCAGGAGTAGAATCCACTGATTTATCATTTACATATGACACCCAGTGTTCATCCCAGCAAGTGCCCTCCTTAATGCCCATCACCCATTTAGCCCATCCCCTCACCCAACTCCCCACCATCAACCCACAGTTTTTTTGCTGTATTTAAGAGTCTCTTATGGTTTGCCTCCCTCTCTGATTTTATCTTATTTTTCGTCCCTTCCCTTACGTTTGTCTGTTTTGTTTCTTAAATTCCACATATGAATGAAATCATATGATATCTGTTTTTCTCTGACTTATTTTGCTTAGCATAATACACTCTATTTCCATCCACATTGTTATAAATGGCAAGATTTCATTCTTTTTGATCACCAAGTAATACTCCATTGTATATATACACCACATCTTGTTTATCCATTCATTAGTTGATGTATATTGGGGATCTTTCCATAATTTGGCTATTGTTGATAGTGTGCTATAAACATTGGGATGCATGTGCTCCTTTGAGTCAGCATTTTTGTATCTTTTGGATAAATACATAGTAGTGCAATTGCTGGCTCATAAGGTAGTTCTATTTTTAATTTCTTGACAAACCTCCATACTGTTTTACAGAGTGGCTGCACCGGTTTGCATTCCCACCAACAGTGAAAAAGGGTTCCCCTTTCTTTACATCCTTACCAAAATCTGGTGTTTCCTGAGTTGTTCATTTTAGCCTTTCTAACAGGTGTGAGGCGGTATCTCATTGTGATCTTGATTTGCATTTCCCTGATAATGAGGGATGTTTGTGATGAGGGATGTTTCATGTGTCTGTTAGCCATCTTAATGTCTTCTTTGGAAAAGGATCTACTCATGTCTTCTGCCCATTTCTTCACTGAATTATTTGTTTTTTGGGTGTTGAGTTTGGTAAGTTCTTTATAGATTTTGGATACTAACCCTTTATTTGATATGTAATTTGCAAATATCTTCCCCCATTCCATTGGTTGCCTTTTAGTTTTGTTGATTGTTTCCTTTGCTGTGCAGAAGCTTTTCATCTTGATGAGGCCCAGTGGTTCATTTTTGCTTTTATTTCCCTTGCCTTTGGAGACGTATCTACCAAGAAGTTGCTGTGGCTGAGGTCAAAGAGGTTGCTGCCTATGTTGACCCCCAGGATTTTGATGTTTTCCTGGCTCATATTTAGGTCTTTGATCCATTTTGAGTTCATTTTTGTGTATACTATAAGAATGTGGTCCAGGTTCATTCTTCTGCATTTCGCTATGCATTTCTCTCAGCACCATTTGCTAAAGAGACTCTATTTTTCCCTTGTTTATTCTTTCCCATTTTGTTCAAAATTACTTGGCCATATATTTGTGGGTCCATTTCTAGGTTCTCTATTCTTTTCCATTGACCTATGTGTCTTTTTTTTGTGCCATTACCATACTGTCTTGATGACTACAAGTTTGTAATACAGCTTAAAGTCCAGAATTCTAATGCCTCCAGCTTTGTTTTTTGTTTGTTTGTTTGTTTATTTTCCAACATTACTTTGGCTATTAAGGGTCTTGTTCCATACAAATTTTAGGATTGTTTGTTCTAGCTCTGTGAAGAATGCTGGTTTTATGGTGATAGGAATTGGATTGAATGTGTGGACTGCTTTAGGTGGTATCAACATTGTAACAATATTTGTTCTTCTAATGATGAGCATGGAATATTTTTTCCATTTCTTTGTATCTTCTTCACTTTCTTTCATATGCTTTCTATAGTTCTCAACATATAGACCTTTTACCTCTTTGGTTAGGTTTATTCCTAGGTATCTTCTGGGTTTTGGTGCAATTGTAAATGAGGTCATTTCCTTGATATCTCTGTCTGCTGCTTCATTATTGGTGTATAGAAATGCAACCAATTTCTCTATGTTGATTTTATATCCTATGATTTTGATGAATTCATGTATCAGATCTAGCAGTTTTTAGTGGAGTCTTCCAGGTTTTCCATGTAGAGTATCATATTATCTGCAAAGAGTGAAAGTTTGACTTCTTCAATACCAATTTGCATATATTTTATTTCTTTTTGTTGTCTGATTGCTGAGTCTAGGACTTCCAGTACTATGTTGAACAATGGTGGTGAGTGTTGCTATCTCTAGTGTTCCTGATCTTAGGGGGAAAATTCTCAGTTTTTCTCCATTGAAGATGATATTACATGTGGGACTTTCACACATGGCTTTTATGATGTTAAGGTATGTTCCTTCTATCTGACTTTCTTGAGAGTTTTTATTAAGAAAGGATGCTATATTTTGTCAAATGCTTTTTTTACATCTATTGACAGGATAATATGCCTCTTATCTTTTCTTCCATTAATGTGCTGTATCACATTGATTGATTTGTGAATATTGAACCAGCCCTGCAGCCCAGGAATGAACCCCACTTGATCATGGTGAATAATTCTTTTAATATACTGTTGAATTTGATTTGGTAGTATCTTGTTGAGAATTTTTATATCCATGTTCATCAGTGATATTGGCCTGTAATGATCCTTTTTAGTGCGGTTTTTGTCTGGTTTTGGAATCAAGGTAATGTTGCCTTCATAGAATGAGTTTCGAATTTTCCTTCCATTTTTATTTTTTGGAACAGTTTGAGAAGAAGAGGTATTATCTTTTCTTTAAATGTCTAGTAGAATTTCCCTGGGAAGCCATCTGGCCCAGGACTCTTGTTTTTTAGAGGATTTTTGATTACTCATCCAATTTCTTTGCTGGTTATGAATCTGTTCAAATTTTCTATTTTTTCCTGTTTCGGTTTTGGTATTCTGTGAATTTCTAAGATTTTGTCCATTTCTTCCAGATTGCCCAGTTTGTTAGCATATAATTTAAAAAAAATTTTTTTTCAACGTTTATTTATTTTTGGGACAGAGAGAGACAGAGCATGAACGGGGGAGGGGCAGAGAGAGAGGGAGACACAGAATCGGAAACAGGCTCCAGGCTCTGAGCCATCAGCCCAGAGCCTGACGCGGGGCTCGAACTCCCGGACCGCAAGATCGTGACCTGGCTGAAGTCGGACGCCCACCCACTGCGCCACCCAGGCACCCCTAGCATATAATTTTTCATAGTATTCTCTTATAATTGTATTTCTGTGGTGTTGGTTGTGATATTTCCACTTTAATTCATGATTTCAAGTATTTTGGTCCTTTCTCTTTTTGATAAATCTGGCTAGGAGTTTATCAGTTTTATTAATTCTTTCAAAGAGTCTGCTCATAGTTTATCTGTTCTACAGGGGTTTTTTTGTATGTATATCATTTATTTCTGCTCTAATCTTTATTACTCCCCTTTCTGTTCTGGGTTTAGGCTTTATTTTCTGTTCCTCTTTGAGCTTCTTTAAGTTTAAGGTTAGGTCGTGTATTAGACCCCTTTGTTGATTCTTGACTATAGGCCTGATTTGCAATGTACTTTCCTCTCAGGACTGCCTTTGCTGCATCCCATAGGGTTTGAACTGTTGTCTTTTCATTTTCATTTGTTTCCATGTATTCTTTTTTTTTTCTTCTTTGATTTCCTGGATAACCCATTCATTCTTTAGTAGGATGTTCTTTAACCTCCATGTATTTGAGGACTTTACAATTTCTTTTGGTTTACTTCAAATTTCATTGCTTTGTGATATGAAAATACTCATGGTATAATATCTATCTTTTTGTACCTGTTGAGGGCTGATTTGTGACCCAATATGTGATCTAGTCTGGAAAATGTTCCATGTGCACTCAAGAAGAATGTGTGTTCTGCTGCTTTAGGGTAGAATATTCTGAACATATCTATCTGTTAAGGCCATCTGGTCCAGTATGTCATTCAAAGCCATTGTTTCCTTGTTGATTTTCTGCTTAGATGATCTGTCCAGTACTTTAAGGTGGGTATTAAAGTCTCCTTGGGTGCCTGGGTAGCTCAGTCCATTAAGCATCCAACTTCAGCTCAGATCTGATCTCACCATTCGTGAGTTTGAGCCCCATGTCAGACTCTGTGCTGTCAGCTCAGAGCCTGAAGCCTGCTTCAGATTCTGTGTTTCCCTCTCTCTCTGGCCCTCCCCCACTCACATTCTGTGTGTGTGTCTCTCTCTCTCAAAAATAAATAAATATTAAAAGAAATTTAAAGTCTCCTACTATTATGGTATTATTGTCCATTAGTTTCTTTGTTTGTGATTAATTGATTTATATATTTGGTGATTCAAGTTGGAGGTGTAAATTTTTACAATTGTTAGCTCTTCTTAATGGATAGACCCCTTAATTATGATATAATGCCCTTCTTCACCTCTTGGTACAGTCTTTGTTTTAAAATCTAGTTTGTCTGATATAAGTATCGCTACTCCGGCTTTGTTTTGACATTCAGTATCACGATAAATGGTTCTCCATTCCCTCACTTTCAATCTTTAGGTCTAAAATGAGTCTCTTGTAGGCTGTATATACATGTTTCTTGGTTTTTTTTTTAATCCATTCTTCTACCTTATGACTTTTAATTGGAGCATTTAGTCCATTTACATTCAGACTGATTATTGAAAGATACAAATTAAGTGCCATTGTGTTACCTGTAGATTTTGTATTTGTGGTGATGTTCTCTGGTCCTTTGTAGTCTTTGTTGCTTAGTTATTTTTTTTTCTTCCACTCAGTCCCCCTTAAAATTCCTTGCAGAGCAGTTTAGTGGTCATGAACTCCTTTAGTTTTTGTTTGGGAAACTTTATCTCTCCTTCTATTCTGAATGACAACTTTGCTGGATAAAGAATTCTTGGCTGCGTATTTTTCCTATTCAGCACTTTGATTATTTCCTGCCACTCCTTTCTGGCCTGCCAAGTTTCATTAGACAGGTCTGCTACTAACCTCATGTGTCTACCCTTGTAGGTTAAGGACCTTTTGTCCACAGCTGCTTTCAGAATTCTCTTTATCTTTGTATTTTGCAAGTTTCACTATGATATCTCATGGTTTTGACCTGTTTTTGTTGCTTTTGAGGGGAATTCTATGTGCCTCTTGGACTTTAAAGCCTATTTCCTTCCCTAAATTAGGAAAGTTCTCAGCTATAATTTGTTCACATAATCCTTCTGCCTTTTTTTCTTGCTCTTCTCCTTCTGGGAATCCTGTGACATGGATGTTGTTTCATTTCATGGAATCAGTTCTCTAAGTCTCTCCTCATGATCTAGTAATTTCCTTTCCTTCTTTTTTTCAGCTTCATTATTTTCCATAATTTTATTTTCTATTTCACCTGTTCTTTCCTCTTCTTCTTCAGTCCTCATTGTCACTGTATCCAGTTTGTTTTGCATCTCAGATATAGCATTTTTTTATTTCATCCTAACTCGTTCTTAGGTCTTTGATCTCAGTAGCAAGGGTTTTTCTGGTGTCTTCTATGCTGTTTTCAAGTGCAGCTAGTAGTCTTACAAGTTTTGTTCTAAATTCTTGTTTGGATATAATGCTTCTATCTGTTTTGAGCAAGTCCTTTGGCTGTGATTTCTTCTTAACCTTTCTTTTGGGGAGAATTACTCCATCTTTTCCTTTTGGCCAAGTTACTGTCTTTTGCCTGTTTTAAAAGCTTGTTATGTTTCCTGCACCTGAGAGAAATGCTATATTAAAAAGGGATCATACACTATTCAGGGCCTGGCACTTCAGGAAGTGTTTCTGTTGTATGCTGTGTGCACTCTGATGCTGTGTTTTGGCCGCTCTTTCCCACTGGTCAGTCCTCTGCAGAGCTCCTCCTTGCTTGCAGTGGTGGTGTTGGGACCTTTAACTAGGTGTGCTTTGATTTATTGGTTGAAGTAACCCTCCAAAACAAAAGTGGTAGGGGAAGTCTGATCCAAAACAAAAGACAAAAGGAAAGGGAAAAAACAAACAAAAGAAAAATCAAACAGGGAATCAAAAAACTTTAAGGATGACTCCAAAGAAAAAGAAAGGAAATGGGTAAAAAGCAGAAGAAAATAAAAAAGGAAAAAGAAAAGAATAAAAAAGAATAAAAGAATAAAAAAGAGAAAAGGAAATACAAAAAAAAAAAAAAAAAAAAAAAAAAACAAGAAACTATGAGCCTGATTCCAAACGAAAAAGAAAGAGGGAAAAAAAGAAAAAAAGAATTCTCAGTTGGAGCATGGGGGGGATGCTGGCTGTGCTGGTCTGCGGGAGAGACCAGCTGCATTGGGTCAGAGTCAGTCTTGCCCTAGTTACTAAGCATGTGCCAGGCACAGAGGGGAGGGGTTTGGTGTAAGTAGGTCCCCCCTCCCCTGGGGGCTGCTGTGTTACTTTCTGAAGTCCCACCTTGTTGGTGTTGGGGGGTATGGCACCACGCTGATCTCATCCCCAGGCTAGGGATCTCAACCCCCACTTGATTCAGGCAGCCCTCACATAAAGCGAGGGCAGTCAGCTCACCTTTGGCCACAACTCTCCTGTGGATTTTCTTTGGCATGCAGCTGGGATTAAAAATCCAAAGTCTGTAAAGTACCTGGAACCATGTGGATCCACTCCCCTGCTCTGGAGTAGAGACTCCCTACCCTGCTGATGAAAGGCCTTTGGCTGGCACCTGCAGGGTCTTTTGCCCTTGGGGAGGCAATAAACCATCTTCCAAAAGTTCTCCAGGAAGGGGAATATTCTCTCCCAGTATACCCTGGAGGTGTCTACACCATATTATGCACTCTGGTGCCAGCTCATCCCTCCCCAGGAGCGCATGTCACACCTCTACTCCAAAGTCATGCACTTCCAGAACCTCAGAGTTTGAGCTCCAACTGCTGTTTGCAGAAAACAACTAGACGCTCAGTACCTCTCACTCCCCCATCAGTAGTCCAGAAAAGTTTTCCTCTTGTGGTAACTCAATGCCACACTTTCTTAATCCTTATCTCTCTCCCTCCCTCCCTCCCTCCCCCTCTCCCTCCCTCTCTTTCTCTCTCTCTCCCTGACTTTTGTCTCTCCATGGAAAGGGTTCCCTCGCCTCCATGACACCGCCATATTTCTCTCCTCCAATTCACTTCCACACACCTTGCATCTGCCAAGATGTCACCCTCTAACTGTGAAGATCCTTCTTCCAGTCCACATATAAATTTCCTGGATGTTCCAAGTGATCTGACCCCAATACAGCTGTGTTTGAGGGATGAGGAAAGCCCAGGGTCCCCCTACTTCTTTGCCATTTTAACACCTCCTCCTGCTTAATTTATAATCATGCTTTTGGTGTTAAGTCCTGAAGATATTTGCCAATATTATCTTCTAAAAGTTTTATATTTGTTTCTTAGTTTCACATTTTAAATTCAGGTTTTTTTTTATTTTTTAAATTCAATTTTGTATATGGTTTGAGACTTATGTTGAGGCACTTTTTTTTGCTTATGTATTTTTAACTGCTGCAACACCATTTGACAAAAAGTCTGTGCTCCATTGAATTACATGTACTTTTTTGTTGTTCTTTTTGAAAAAAAATGCCTGTTGTTTTATTTTGTCTGTGTTTTTTTTTGTTGTTTTTGCTGTTGTTTTGTTTTTTTTAGGATCTTTCAAGTCTGATGTAAAGATCACCTCCAAATAGGAACAATTTTTTTCTTCCTTTTCAATTTGTATGTTTTTTATTTCCTATTCTTTGTTTATTGCACTGGTTAAGACTTATAGCACTATGTTGAGTAGCAGGGATAAGAGTAGACATTTTTGCCTTGGTCCCTTTCTTGGGGGGAAGCATTCAGTTTCATAATTAAGTATGTTAGCTGTGGGTTTCTTGTAGATGGTCTTTAACAAGTTGAGGAGGTTTGCTTCTGTTCCAGGTTTGCTGATACCTTTTATCCTGAATGGTGTTGGATCTTGTCAAATGCTTTCTTTGCATCAGTTGACAGAATCATGATTTTTTTCTTCTTTAGCATGTTGATATGGTAGATTACATTGTTTCTAAAGCATTGAGGCAGCCTTGCATATTAATATCAATTTGGTATACAGATCTTTTTTACATAGCTGGATTCTACTTGCTAGTATATTTCTGGGGATTTTTGTGTTTAGGTTCACGAAGGATATTGCTCTCTAATCCTCTTTTTTGTGTGCTGTTTTTGACTGGTATTAAGTTAATACTTCCCTCATTAAATGAATTGGGAAGTGTCCCCTCTTTTTCCATTTTCTAGAGGAGTGTGTAAAATTAGTGTTACTACTTCTTTAAATGTGAAAATTCTCCAGAAAAACCATCTGGCCCTGGAGACTTTGGTTTTGGAGAATTTTTAAATTACAAATTAAATGTCTTTAATGGTTATAGTACTATTCATGTTGTCTGTTTCATCTTGGCTGAGTTTTTGTAATTCGTGTTTTTTTGAGGATTTTTCTTCCAAGTTGAATGTATGAACATAGAGTTGTTAGTAGTATTTCCTTATTATCTTTTGTGAATTGCTGCACAATATGTAGTGATATTGTCTTATTTTTATTTTTGTCAGAATTTCTAGAGGTTCTTCAATTTTGATTTTTTTCAAAGATTTTTGTTTTATTGACTCTCTATTTTCCTGTTTTTATATCAACGACTGCAGACCTTATCTTTTTTTCCTTACTTCTGCTTCCTTTGGTCTTAATTTGCTCTTTTTTTTTCTTGTGGTGGGAATGTTGAATTACTGATTTGAGATATTGGTTATTAGTATGAAAAGTGATTTTTAATTGAAATGTGGAATTTGGGGGGTTTATGAGATCTGGATCTTATCTGTGTTTCAGGGGCACCTGGGTGGCTCAGTCAGGTAAGCATCTGACTGGCTTAGGTCATAATCTCATGGTTTGTGAGTTTGAGACCCGCACTGGGGTCTGTGCTGACAGCTCAGAGCCTGGAGCCTGCTTTGGTTTCTGTGTCTCCCTCTCACTATGTCCCTACCCCGCTCATGCTCCGTCTCTGTCTCAAAAATAAATAAACATGTTAAAAAAATAATCTGTGTTTCAACAGGCCTTCTCCATCCAAGTAAGGGAGGTACTATCTCCTTACTTCCACACATGGTGGTGGTGATGGAGGGAGTCCAAATTCTCTACTTAGTGTCTGTCAATACCTGATGAAGGGGCACCTCACTACTGCTAGGCAGGTTTGGGAGTTCACACTCTGTACCAGGCCTCTGTTGATACTATTCTAGCAAGGAAGGGCAGTGTGCTTCTTTATTCCTTTTATCCACTTATACTGAAGAGGGGTAGCATCCTTAACATTGAGTGGTATTGACAGTCCGGACTCTCCATTAGGCCTGCTCAGACATAATTGCAGTTAGGAGGGAGAAGTGCACCTTTTTGCTGCTAGGTGAGAATAAACATCCTGGCTTTCTCCTCAGCCTTTTCTGACCCCATTATGGGTGGGGGTTAGGAGGAGGGATTAGGATGCCTTGTTACATCGTGGCAAGGGTAGAATTATAGGTTTGAATGGGGCCACAGTTTTTTCTGTGATGTTTACCTAGAGTAGAATGACTTTTGTCTAAAAGCTTTCTATCTCCCTAGACTGACCCTTTCTTGGTCTTTGGCTAAAGACAGCTGGCTTTCCTTGTTTGTTTGTTTGTTTGTTTGTTTGTTTTTATCTGAGCCCATTGGCATTTCTAAGTTGCTGCTTCTTTAGTACTAAGTCTGGGATATATGACGCTAAAAGAAAACCAAGGGCAGTGACTAGTTTTGTCATTCCTTGAGTCCTAGGGGCTATAGCTGGTTTGCTTCTATCTTTGATTGGTTTTTATGTATGTTTTATATGATATATAAATATATTTATATAATGTATATAATATATAATTTATATAATATTTATATATTATATTTATATAATATAAATTATATAATATATATTTATACAGTTATATAATATAAAAATATATACTGGGACATTATATTATTTATAATACATATTTATATATTATATTATTTATATTAAATTATATTAAATTATATTATATTAAATATAAATTATATTTATAATATATAAATAATATATATAATGTCCCAGTTTTTAGCTATATCTAGTAGGAGGACTAAGGACAAATATGTCTATTCTGTTTTTCGAGAGCTGTAAGTTCAGATTTGAATTCTCTATAAGAACTTTGTATCTTTTCTATTTTGCTACTTAGGATTATGTCAATATTTTCTAATTTATTATCAACATCTTGCTATATTTAGTCTCTCATGTGCTGCTTAGTGTTCATTTATTAGTCCTGTTAGAATGTTGGTTTGAGTTACTGTATTGTCCTTATCTTCAAAGTCCACCATTTTATCATCCTGGTTTTAATGTTTTCTTTTCACTGAATGTATTCATTTAAATTCTTTTGTATGTTGGCTTTTGTGAATAATGCAATGAAAATGGGAGTGCAGATCGCTCTTTCAAGATAGGGAAGCAACCTAAGTTTATGAGAACAGTAAATGTTTAAAGAATAAACACACACACACACACACACACACACACAAATGGAATATTACTCATCCATAACAAAGAAGGAAATCCTGCCATTTGCAACAATATGATTGTGCTTGGAGGGCATTATGCCAAGTGAAATAAGTCACAGAAAGGCAAATACTGTGTGGTATTTGTGGAATCAAAAAAAAGTCCATTTCCTAGAAGCAGAAAATAGAATGGTGGTCCACAGATAGTGGAGAAAATGGGGAGATGTTAATCAAAGAATACAAACTTGGAACTAGAGGATGAATAAATTTTGATGATCTAATATATAGCATGTTGACTCAAGTTAATAATGCTGTATTATGTACTTGAAATTTGCTAAAAGAATAGATCTTAAGCATTCTAAGCAGAAAAAAAATAACATAACTAGGTGACATAATGGATGTGTTAATTTAGTTGATTGTGGTAAATATTTCACGATGTATATAGTAAATCACATTGCACACTTTAAATATATATACTTTTATTTATTATGCCTCAATAGCTGAGAAAATTCTATGATGAAAATAATTTATTCTGGGTGTTTTGTTTGCTTTTTGGTAGTTTCTGCGAGAATTTATGTTCTCCTTTTTTGTAACCTCTTTTTCAAATTATGTTACTGTGTTTCTCTGTTTTGTGTACTTTTTTGCATATTTTTCATCACATTTATTTTCATCTTACTCATAAATAGGGTAGGAAGTTCCATGAACAGGAACTATTTGATCTAGTTAATGGGTGTGAATTATCTTTGATTTCTTCCCAGTATATTTGAGGCTAAATTTGTCTCAGAGTTTTTGTATGAGAGCTGGATACTAAGTGTAATACTCACATTTTTGGTTTCTAATCTAGTTACCTTTCAAAACTTGTAGTGTCCAGAGAAAGAGGGACAGAAGCTTCCAGGAATTAGCATAGGTCTTGAATATATATGTCATTTTTTAGGTGGCCTTAGCAAGTAGTGTTGATGGAGTTGTGGGAAAGTTAATATTTTGATGCATAGAATCTCTGGAAAAAAAACATTATGGGATTCTATTATTTTTGCTAATTTCATGAGATCCAAGGAAAGTAAACTTGATAATCTGAAACTTCCATAGATACAACTTTTTACATTTTAATTAATTTATAAAATGATTTAATCTTGCCTTAATCAGCTCAGCAGATTGGTAAATCTATTATGTGAGGAGATTCCTCTGTTTAAATTGTTCACATTCAAATCTATGTGGAGCCTTGGAAACTTTGCTTTAGATGGAGACATTTACCCTAAGTTCTCATGCCCCATGCTTCAGCTTCTCTCCTAGAGTTATATTAACTCTTCTCATCCAGTGGAGGTAAACATAGGTAGTGTCTGTCAGGAAAATTCCCTGAAATTTGGAACTGGGAAAAAATATATTACTGCATTTGACTTTCTTTTGTTTGGGCTACTTTACAAGTTTGTAAGGCAGAGGTTAAATTTGTAGACTTTTTATCTGGTAGACATGAAATTCATTTCTCTTTATTGGAACAGATAACTCCTAAAGGTTTATGGCTTTGTTAGACTGTAGCAAGTTTTGTATCTAACCCAACAGTCTAACTCCATCATTTCCTTTTTTTTTAAAGTTTTTATTTAAATTCCACTTAGTTTATGTACAGTACAATGTTAGTTTCAGGAGTACAATTCAGTGACTCAGAACTTCCATACAATACCAGGTGCTCATCACAAGTGCCCTCCTTAATCCCCATCACCTATTTAACTTATCTTCCCACCACCTCCCCTCCTAATCATCAGTTTCTTCTTATAGTTAAGAGTCTGTTTCTTGATTTTCTTTTTTTCCCATGATTGTTTTGTTTCTTAAATTCTACATATGAGTGAAATCATATGGTATCTGTCTTTTTTAAATTCCTATGTACCTAATATTTCAAATGTTCTCTGGCTTTTTTTTAACCATCCTACTTCTTTTGTCACTAATTAATGAATTAAAAAACACATCTTTGGCATTTTTCATTTTATATGTCCCTCATATTCATGATTTTACCTTTTTAAAAACTATACTTGAACAATTTTGAAGGTTTCACTGAGATTCCCCAGTGGACTAACCTGATTGAGCCAAATAAACTAAATCTTGTGGGCTGGTTTAAGTCCAGGCCAGTCTTCTGGCTGCTGGAGTGAATTCTGAATGACAGTAGAGCTTTCACATTGCTAGCTGTTTTTCTACGTTGCCCCCCCCCCCATTTTAATGATTTTGTGTCTTTATATTTATTTCTGTTTTGCTTAACTGATAAGTTATTTTTCCTTAGTGGCAGCAGTGATTGGAAATTCAGTCATAAGGTTTGACCATTTGGTGATATTTTTCAGATGAATGACAGAAATCTGTCTGCTGTAAGAGAGATGACAGAGAATATGGTTTTTTAATCATTTTCGGTTTTTGTCTATTTGTGAGATTAAGTCCATTAAGAATTTTGTATCAAGTGAATCACTGAATTCTACTCCCAAAACCAATATTGCACTGTATGTTAACTAAAATTTAACTTAAAAGTAAAAAAAAAAAATTTGTACCTATTAAAAGGGGGAAAAGGTCTCTAAGATATTAACTGGTAAGTTTTGATGTTTAATTGTGATTGGTGGCTAAAGTTGTAGAACAGAAGCTATAGGTTTTCTTTGTGTCTATGTACCTATATGTGATTAAAGGACTTTACCTCTCATATCAGTGTGAAATGGAGTATTAATAAATTTGATTAACATGTACCTTCAACTTAAAGGAGTTTTCTTCTGACTTAGTGATAGAGGTAAATGAGCCTTTTTAAAAGTTTTTTTTTAACATTTATTTATTTTTGAGAGACAGAGTGTGAGCCAGAGGAAGGGCAGAAAGAGGTGGAGACATGAAGCAGGCTCCAGGCTCTGAGCTGTCAGCATAGAGCCAGACGTGGGGCTTGAACCCAGGGACTGTGAGATAATAACCTGAGCCGAGGTCAGACACTTAACCAACTGAGCCACCCAGGCACCTTGAGCTTTAATATAAATCTAATGCCCCTCCTTACAATTAAAAGAAACCGGGCCTAATAACTTTAACTAGGCAATATTTTTTTAAAAAATCTCCTTACACATATTGTTAGTTCAAAAACATGAATCCAAGTTTACATAATTAAAATGAGTCTTTGGACGAATTAGACTGGGTTAGTAGTTTTGGCTGATAAATAAATAAATTTATTTTATTTTGTTTTATTTGGTATATTCCAGGCATTTTTTGTTTGTTCTTGTTGTTTATATTTGGATTTACTTTTTCTCCATGTGGTGAGTTAATGTGAACTTGTAGGCTTTTTATACTGATTTACTGCTATAAAATAAGTTTACAGTACTCTTAGAAAAAATTTAAGTTATGAAAAAGGTGATTTTGTGTTCAGGTAAATTGACTCCTCATTCTGATACCTTTTCATATCAACAGTAACTTTTGTACTATTTCAGTTGAAATATAATTTCCAAATCCTTAGATGACTTACAAATTTGGATTAATATTAATATTAAAAGATAATGATTGGAGGGGCGCCTGGGTGGCGCAGTCGGTTAAGCGTCCGACTTCAGCCAGGTCACGATCTCGCGGTCTGTGAGTTCAAGTCCCGCGTCGGGCTCTGGGCTGATGGCTCAGAGCCTGGAGCCTGTTTCCGATTCTGTATCTCCCTCTCTCTCTGCCCCTCCCCCGTTCATGCTCTATCTCTCTCTGTCCCAAAAATAAATAAACGTTGAAAAAAAAATTTTTTTTAAAAAAAGATAATGATTGGATAATTTCTACATAAACTGAATACTCAACCGTTGGTTACTAAACAGAATCTTAAGTTGATATGGTTTTACTATTTACTTTTGAATTCCTTTGAGTATCTCTATCTTTGGGCACTATTATTGTTTTTATTGAGGTATAATTTGACAGATAACAGTTTATTAGCTTCAAGTATAGTACATAATGTTTCAGTATTTGTGGGTTTTTTTTTAGATTTATTTATTTTGAGAGGGAAAGATCATGAGTGAGCAGGGGAGGGGCAGAGAGAGAGTTAGAATCCCATGTAGGCTCCATGCTGTGAGCGCAGAGCCTGACGCCGAGCTCAAACTCACAAACTGTGAGATCATGTTATCTGAGCTACAATCAAAAGTCAGACACTTAACCAACTGAGTCACCCAGGCATCCCCATATGTTTCAGTATTTGTATACATGGTGAAATGGTCACCACAAGTCTAGTTACCAACTGTCACCATACAAATATGCAAAGAATTTTTGTGTGTCAGAACTTTTAGAACTTCCTCTCTTGTCAGCTTTCAACTATGCACTACAATATTACTGACATTGGTCACCATATTGTACATTACATTCCCATGACATTTATTTTATAATTGGAAGTTTATACCTCTTGACCCCCTTCACCTGTTTCTCTCACCCCTAACCCACATCCCTCTCACAACCACCATTATGTTCTCTATGAGTTTTGTTTTGTTTTATTTCATACATGTCACAAAGAAGTGAAACCACAGAGTATTTGTCTTTCTCTGTGTGACTTATTTTACTTAGCATAGTTCCCTCAAGATCCATCCATGTTGTTGCAAATGTCAAGATTTCATTCTTTTTATGGTTGTGTAGTATTCCACAGTGTGTGTGTGTGTGTGTGTGTGTGTGTGTGTGTGTGTAATATATCTTTCTTTTTTCTTTTTTTAAATTGAAGTGTAGTTGGCATATAATGTTATATTCATTTTAGGTGTACAACATAGTGATCCAACAGTTCTGAACAGTGAGGTGTACTCACCATGATCAGTATAGTCACCATTTTTCACCATACAACATTATTTCAGTATTAATGACTTTATTCCCCATGCTGTACCTTTTAATCTTGACCTATTTTATAACTGGAAGTTTGTACCTCTTAATCCCCTTAACCTATTTTGACTACCCTTCCCAAACCCCTCTTCTGTAGCAACCACCAATTTCTTCTATTTGTGATTGTTTCTGATGTTTTGTTTGCTTGTTTCTTCATTTTCTTTGTTTTTTAGGTTCCACACATAAGTGAAATCATATGGTATTTGTCTTTCTCTCTCTGACTTCCTTTACTTAGCATAGTACCCTCAAGATCCATCCAAATTGTTGGAAATGGCAAGATATCATTCTTTGTTTATGCTGAAAATATTCAGTTGCATGAATGTGTGTGTATATGTGTGTGTGTTTGTGTGCACACCACATTTTCTTTATCACTGGATACTTGGATTGCTTCTGTTTCTTGGCTATTGTGAATAATGCTGCAATGAACCAGCAGGTGCCTTTCGGTTTTTTTTTTTTTATCAAAGATAATTGAACATTTATTTTCTAAACTCTTTATCATATCACATATTCTCACAGGTTCCACTTTTATTATTAGAGACCGGTCTTATAAAGGCCTTCCTCCTCCCTTTTTAATCTAGATGAGTTTTTCTCTAGGCCCGGTGCATACCTGTCATTCTGGATTTCCCTTTGTTATTGCCTTGGGTTGTATCCTCTGTTTCTTGGATTCCCTTTCTTCCTTCCTGATTCAGCCCCTCTCTCGTTACATCCATGTTGTTGCAAATGTCAAGGTCTCATTCTTTTTTATGGCTGTTATTCCATTGTGTGTGTGTGTGTGCGCGTGCGCGCGCATGTATCACATTTTCCTTATCCATTCACCTCCAGCTGGACACTTAGGTTGCTTCCATATCTTGGTTATTGTAAATAATGCTGCAATGAATATAGAGGTACCCATATCTTTTCAAATTAGTAATTTTACTTTCTTTAGAGAAATATCCAGATATATACTTCTGATACACGAGCAGGGACTTTCTTTACATTTATTTGTGTCTTCTTCAGTTTCTTTCATCACTATCTTAGCATTTTCAGAGCATGTGTCATTTACCTCCCTGGTTGTATTTGTTCCTAAGTATTTTATTCTTTTTGGTGCAGTTGTAAATGGTACTGTTTTCTTAATTTCTATTTTGTTAGTGTATAGAAATCCAACAAATTTTCTGTATGTTGATTTTGCACCCTGCAACTTTACTAAATTTCACTCATTCTAATAGTCATTTGATTAAATCTTTAGGGCTTTTTTACATAAAAATCCTGTCATCTGCAAATAGTTTTATTCCTTCCTTTTAATATCTGTGACTTTTATTTATTGGTTTTTTGCCTAATTGCTGTGATTAGGACTTCCAATAGTATGTTAAATAAAAGTGGTGAGAGTGGGCATCTTTGTCTTATCCTAATCATAGAGGAAAAGCTTACAGCTTTTCTCCACTGAGTATGATGTTAGCTTTGAGTTTGCCATATATAGCCTTTATTATGTTTCCCCATTTCACTTGACTCACTGTGTTTGTATATATTAGGTGAAATAGGTACCTTTCTCATTCTTGAAGTGGTCTTGTTGACTTAATGTTCCTTCTTGTTCAACCTTTCCTTAGCTCCTGGTTGTCTCTGGGACCTTTGTCTAAAGGCTTTAGCAGGTAGATGAATACAGGAATTGTGTACATCTGTTGGCTGTAGCACGGCATCAGGAGTACACAGGAAAGTGCACACCTGGCACCTGTGCAGGGCACTGGGAGAGCACAGGAACCACATGTGCCCATTTGCTTTAGCAGGGCAGCAGGAAATTACATGAATGCTGTGTGCCTGCTGGCTTTGACATGGGAACTGGGGAGTGCAGGAGTGAGGCATGCACCCACCTGCTTAAGCAGGGCGTTGGGAGATTTCACGAACTGTGCAAATCTGGTGCAAAAATGGCAGCCATCAGTCCCTCCATTTCAGAGAAACTGACAACAGGCCCTAACCCTCTGGCAGACACTTTTTAAAATTGGCATATGGATACCCTTACAAATGATCTAGACACTTTTGAAACTGCTCCTTTTGCATCGGAACCAAAGTGAGTGAGTCTGCATATGAGCCCTTTAAGAGTAGTATCTCAGTTCCCTATAGCCCTTTGGGTCACCTGGATGTAAGCCCCATTGTTTTTTCAAAGCTAGACATTTAGGGGGCTTGTTTCTCCAGTGCAAGTCCAAGGGTTGCAGTGCCTGCTGTGGGACATGATCTCCTCACCTCTCAGGGAGAAGCTATGGATTTTGTGAGCTTCCTCCCATTTGTGGGTCACCATCCCAGTGCTGGGGCTTTTAGTAAGATGTCTCTGCCTCTCCTACACATATTGATGTGGCCCTTTTATCCTTTGTTGTTGAGGAGATGTTCAGGTAGATTTCAGGTCTTTTTCAGAGGGAATTGTTCCTCATGTAGGTATAGATTCATTGCTATGGGAGGAGATGAGTTCACGGTCTTCACCACTGCCATTTTGAACCACCACCCCCTTCCAAATACTGGACAATGTTAATAAACATGTTCATTTAAGCCGCTTTAAGAAGGTATAAAGGGGCACCTGGGTGTCTCAGTCAGTTAAGTGTCCAAATCTTGATTTCAGCTCAGGTCATGATCCCAGGTTTTGCAAGTTCAAGCCACTGTCGGGCTCTGTGATGACAGCTCACAGCCTGGAGTCTGCTTTGGATTCTGTCTTCCTTTCTCTCTGCCCATCCCCTGCTCATCCTCTGTTTCTGTCCTCCCTCTCAAAAGTAAATAAACATTAAAAATTTTTTAAGTGTAAAAATGCTACTTGCGGATGTAGAGAATGAGTTTTCTTACTCTGCTAAATTATTTATTTGACAGAGAGTTCTGAAATTATACACGTCTCAGTATTTTTCTGTGAAAAAGAAGTTCATTTTCTTGATTAAAAGTTATAAGTAATAGGACTGGTTGAGACTACATTGGGAAAAAAAGTACATGATAAATACACTTGGGTATGTATGTAAGATGATGGGATATGGTTTTGTTTATCATATAGGTAACCATGTGTCATGTCTCAGGTGTCCATCATCTTATTTTAATCATTTGACCAAATCTCAGACAATTGTTTTGATTTTACTTTCCCATTGATCTATGTTGAGAAAAAAATAAAATTTCAAACTATCTCATTTAAAGAGATCTTTTAGATTCTCCAGGAGACCCTTGGAAAGTCACAAAACAGTATAAAAGAAAAGACACTATAAATAGATTTGTTTGATAGGCCCATATTTTTTTAATTAGCTTAACACTATTGTAGGAATTGTGTAAAAAAGTTCATGAAATCAGAACTCAGTGTTTCTAAGGTTAAGTTTGTATAGATAAAATGTTATTATGTAAATATTATAGAGATTATACATTTTATGGGAAGGCCTTAGAGATTTGCCATTGCCTTTGCTGCCATAATGAGTTATTATCCTTAGAACCATTGATTTAATCTTTATAAAAATGTTACTTACTGCATCCCAATAGAAAATATATTAGCATTGTAATAAATCAATCACAGCCTCTCAGTCTTATTATCAAGCATTTTTCTTCTTCCTGGTATTTGCCTGAAGTCTCTGGTATAGGCTAGAAACTGAAATCTGTATCTTCAACAAAGGACAGTTTCAGAGCCCCTTGGAAAGGGTTTTAAGTTATTCTGTCCAGCAGACACTGTATAAACAACTTTGTCCAACATGGAGTAAGTCAGGATTTCTAAAACTCCTTTTAGTCCAGAAGCAGACAGACTATACCAAAGCAGATAGCTGACCTCTTACCCAATGGAACAAAATTCATCACATAGGACTAAGAAAATCTTACTGTAGTTATATGTTTAGAACATTATGAGAATTATTTTTAATGTTCTATTTTTATTGGATATAAAGGAAGCCCTATTTTTTAGCTATTTCTGACATTCAGTTAATTACCCTTGTATAAACTAAAGTGAAATATTTTAATGGTATTTGATTCTTGCTGGCTTCTCAGAATTCAGAAACATACTTTTTATTTGAATGTCCTTTTCATGGCAGTGTTATTTATTTACCTAAGTTCAGTAAGAATCTATATTCCTTTTACCTGATATAACTGGACAAATTTATTGTACAACCATGGCCATACCTAGAACATCATATTTGCAAATGATTCTCATCAAATCAAACATAATAGCCCACTCTTTAAGAATAAGTACTGATTTTATATGTGGACAAAATTCTCACTAAACACTCTCAAGAAAACAACTTGGTGTATCTGGATTATAAGGTCCCAGTCTCATAGGTTATAAGAAACTTCACTTTCTGCCAGGCCATGGACCTTAGAAAACTTGGGGACTATGGCATTTTCTGGAAAATTCTACATTTTTATCTCTCCATGATGAGTTTTTAAAGGTAACTGTATTATTTGAATATTTTCTAATTACAAACTTGGAGTTTGTATTCTTCTTTCATTTCACTACATTTTGGAGAGGCACTTTATGATATGGTTTACTCAACTATGATTTCTTGCAACTATACAAATGAGATTTCCATCAGGATTCATTTCTCATGGTATAGTAGTCTTTAAATTATGAAAATTCTGTATGATATTTTTAAAATGATTATTTTCCTAAAATCATTTAATTAGATTGATATATCTGAGAAACAATTGTTGATGTTTTATTAACTACATTGAATTTCTTTTTCTCATAATTTTTTTATTATGAAATTTGTTGTCAAATTGGTTTCCATACAACACCCACTGCTCATCCCAATAGGTGCCCTCCTCAATACCCATCACCCACCCCCCCATCCCTCCCCCCCCCATAAACCCTCAGTTTGTTCACAGTTTTTAGGAGTCTCTTATGTTTTGGCTCCCTTCCTCTCTAACCATATTTTTTTCCTTCCCCTCCCCCATAGTCTTCTGTTAAGTTTCTCAGGATCCACATAGGAGTGAAACCATATGGAATGTGTCCTTCTCTGTATTACTTATTTCACTTAGCATAACACTATCCAGTTCCATCCACGGTGCTACAAAAGGCCATATTTCATTTTTTCTCATTGCCACATAGCATTCCTTTGTGTATATAAACCATAATTTCTTTATCCATTTGTCAGTTGATGGACATTTAGGCTCTTTCCATAATTTGGCTATTGTTGAGAGTGCTGCTATAAACATTGGGGTACAAGTGCCCCTATGCATCAGTACTCCTGTATCCCTTGGGTAAATTCCTAGCAGTGCTACTGCTGGGTCATAGGGTAGGTATATTTTTAATTTTTTGAGGAACCTCCACACTGTTTTCCAGAGCAGCTGCACCAGTTTGCATTCCCACCAACAGTACAAGAGGGTTCCCGTTTCTCCACATCCTCTCCAGCATCTATAGTCTCCTGATTTGTTCATTTTAGCCACTCTGACTGGCATGAGGTGGTATCTCAGTGTGGTTATGATTTGTATTTCCCTGATGAGCGACGTTGAGCATCATTTCATGTGCCTGTTGGCCATCTGGATGTCTTCTTTAGAGAAGTGTCTATTCATGTTTTCTGCCCATTTCTTCACTGGATTATTTGTTTTCTGTGTGTGAAGTTTTATAGATTTTGGATACTAGCCCTTTGTCCGATACGTCATTTGCAAATATCTTTTCCCATTCCTTTGGTTGCCTTTTAGTTTTGTTGATTGTTTCCTTTGCTGTGCAGAAGCTTTTTATCTTCATGAAGTCCCAATAGTTCATTTTTGCTTTGAATTCCGTTGCCTCTGGGGATGTGTCAAGTAAGTAATTCCTGTGGCTGAGGTCAGAGAGGTTTTTCCCTGCTTTCTCCTCTAGGGTTTTGATAGTTTCCTATTCAGGTCCTTTATCCATTTTGAGTTTGTTTTCATGAATGGTGTAAGAAAGTGGTCTAGTTTCATCCTTCTGCATGTTGCTGTCCAGTTGTCCCAGCACCATTTGTTAAAGAGACTGTCTATTTTCCATTGGATATATTTTCCTGCTTTGTCAAAGATTAGTTGGCCATAAGTTTGTGGGTCTAGTTCTGGGGTTTCTATTCTATTCCATTGGTCTATGTGTCTGTTTTTTGTGCCAATACCATGCTGTCTTGATGATGACAGCTTTGTAGTAGAGGCTAAAGTCTGGGATTGTGATGCCTCCTGCTTTGGTCTTCTTCAAAATTACTTTGGCTATTCGCGGCCTTTTGTGGTTCCATGCAAATTCTAAGATTGCTGGTTCTAGCTTCGAGAAGAATGCTGGTGCAATTTTGATTGGGATTGCATTGAAAGTGTAGATAGCTTTGGGTAGTATTGACATTTTAACAATATTTATTCTTCCAATCCATGAGCATGGAATGTTTTTCCATTTCTTTATATCTTCTTCAATTTCCTTCATAAGCTTTCTGTAGTTTTCAGCATACAGATCTTTTACATCTTTGGTCAGGTTTATTCCTAAGTATTTTATGCTTCTTGGTGCAATTGTGAATGGGATCAGTTTCTTTGTCTTTCTGTTGCTTCATTATTAGTGTATGCAACTGATTTCTGTACATTGATTTTGTATCCTGCGACTTTGCTGAATTCATGTATCAGTTCTAGCAGACTTTTGGTGGAGTCTGTCGGGATTTCCATGTTTAATATCATGTCATCTGCAAAAAGCGAAAGCTTAACTTCATCTTTGCCAATTTTGATGCCTTTGATTTCCTTATGGTGTCTGATTGCTGATGCTAGAACTTCCAACACTATGTTAAACCACAGCGGTGAGAGTGGACATCCCTGTTGTGTTCCTGATCTCAGTGAGAAAGCTCTCACTTTTTCCCCATTGAGGATGATATTAGCTGTGGGCTTTTCATACATGGCTTTTATGATGTTTAAGTATGTTCCTTCTATCCCGACTTTCTCGAGGGTTTTTATTAAGAAAGGATGCCAAATTTTGTCAAATGCTTTTTCTGCATCGATTGACAGGATCATATGGTTCTTATCTTTTCTTTTATTAATGTGATGTATCACATTGATTGATTTGCGAATGTTGAACCAGCCCTGAATCCCAGGAATGAATCCCACTTGATCATGGTGGATAATTCTTTTTATATGCTGTTGAATTCGATTTGCTAGTATCTTATTGAGAATTTTTGCATCCATATTCATCAGGGATATTGGCCTGTAGTTCTCTTTTTTTACTGGGTCTCTATCTGGTTTAGGAATCAAAGTAATTCTGCCTTCATGGAATGAGTCCGGAAATTTTCCTTCCCTTTCTATTTTGTGGAATAGCTTGAGAAGGATAGGTATTATCTGTGCTTTAAATGTCTGGTAGAATTCCCCTGGGAAGGCATCTGGTCCTGGACTCTTATTTGTTGGGAGATTTTTGATAACTGATTGAATTTCTTCACTGGTTATGGGTCTGTTCAAGCTTTCTATTTCTTCCTGTTTGAGTTTTGGAAGTGTGTGGGTGTTTAGATATTTGTCCATTTCGTCCAGGTTGTCCAGATTGTTGGCATATAATTTTTCATAGTATCCCCTGATAATTGCTTGTATTTCTGAGGGATTGGTTGTAATAATTCCATTTTCGTTCATGATTTTATCTATTTGGGTCATCTCCCTTTTCTCTTTGAGAAGCTGGCTAGAGGTTTATCAATTTTATTTTTTCAAAAAACCAACTCTTGGTTTCATTGATCTGCTCTACAGTTTTTTTAGATTCTATATTGTTTACTTCTGCTCTGATCTTTATTATTTCTCTTCTTCTGCTGGGTTTGGGGTGTCTTTGCTGTTCTGCTTCTATTTCCTTTAGGTGGGCTGTTACATTTTGTATTTGGGATTTTTCTTGTTTCTTGAGATAGGCCTGGATTGCAATGTATTTTCCTCTCAGGACTGCCTACGCTGCATACCAAAGCATTTGGATTGTTGTATTTTCATTTTCATTTGTTTCCATATATTTTTAATGTCTTTTCTAATCGCCTGGTTGACCCATTCATTCTTTAGTAGGGTGTTCTTTAACCTTCATGCTTTTGGAGGTTTTCCACACTTTTCTTGTGGTTGATTTCAAGCTTCATCACATTGTGGTCTGAAAGTATGCATGGTATGATCTCAATTCCTGTATAGTTATCAAGGGCTGTTTTGTGACCTAGTATGTGGTCTATCTTGGAGAAGGTTCCATGTGCACCCGAGAAGAAAGTATATTCTGTTGCTTTGGGATGCAGAGTTCTAAATATATCTGTCAAGTCCATCTGATCCACTGCATCATTCAGGGCCCTTGTTTCTTTATTGATCCTGTGTCTAGGTGATCTATCCAATGTTGTAAGTGGAGTATTAAAATCCCCTGCAGTGACCACATTCTTATCAATAAGGTTGCTTATGTTTGTGAGTAATTGTTTTATATATTTGGGGGCTCCCGTATTCGGCACATACACATTTATAATTGTTAGCTCTTCCTGATGGATAGACCCTGTGATTATTATATAATGCCCTTCTTCATCTCTTGTTACAGCCTTTAATTTAAAGTCTAGTTTGTCTAAGTATGGCTACTCCAACTTTCTTTTGACTTCCAGTAGCATAATACATAGTTCTCCATCCCTCACTTTCAACCTGAAGGTGTCCTCAGGTCTAAAATGAGTCTCTTGTAGACAGCAAATAGATGGGTCTTGTGTTTCTTTTTTTTTTTTTATCCATTCTGATACCCAATGTCTTTTGGTTGGAGCATTTAGTCCATTTACATTCAGTGTTATTATTGAAAGATATGGGTTTAGAGTGATTTTTATGTCTGTAGGGTTCATGCTTGTAGCGATGTCTCTGGTACTTTGCCTCACAGGATCCCCCTTAGGATCTCTTGTAGGGCTGGTTTAGTGGTGATGAATTCCTTCAGTTTTTGTTTGGGAAGACCTTTATCTCTCCTTCTATTCTAAATGACAGACTTGCTGGATAAAGGATTCTCAGCTGCATTTTTTTTTTCTGTTCATCACATTGAAGATTTCCTGCCATTCCTTTCTGGCCTCCCAAGTTTTAGTAGACAGATCTGTCATGAGTCTTATCAGTCTCCCTTGATATTTTAGAGAATGTTTATCCCTACTTGCTTTCAGAATTCTCTCTTTATCCTTGTATTTTGCCAGTTTCACTATGATATGTCGTGCAGAAGATAAATTCAAGTTACATCTGAAGGGAATTCTCTATGCCTCTTGGATTTCACTGCCTTTACCTTCCCCAGTTCAGGGAAGTTCTCAGCTATGATTTTTTCAAGTACACCTTCAGCACCTTTCCCTCTCTCTTCCTCCTCTGGAATCCCAATTATGTATATTATTTCATTTAATTATGTCACTTAGTTCTCTAAATCTCCCCTCATACTCCTGGATTTTTTTATCTCTCTTTTTCTCAGCTTCTTCTTTTTCCATAATTTTATCTTCTAATTCACCTATTCTCTCTGCCTCTTCAATCCGAGCTGTGGTGGCCTCCATTTTATTTTCCAGCTCATTTATACCATTTTTTTAGCTCCTCCTGACTGTTTCTTAGTCCCTTGATCTCTGTAGTAATAGATTCTGTGCTGTCCTCTATACTTTTTTCAAGCCCAGCAATTAATTTTGTGACTATTATTTTAAATTCATTTTCTGTTATATTGTTTAAATTGTTTTTGATCAGTTCATTAGCTGTCATTACTTCCTGGAGTTTCTTTTGAGGAGAATTCTTCGTTTCGTCATTTTGGATAGTCCCTGGAGTGGCACGGAACTGCAGGGCTCTTCCCCTGTGCTGTCTGGAGTAACTTGCATTGATGGGCGGGGCCATAGTCAGACCTGATGTCTTCCCCCAGCCCACCGCTGGGGCCACAATCAGACTGGTGTGTACCTTATCTTCCCCTCTTCCAGGGGCAGGACTCACTGTGGAGTGGTGTGGCCTCTGTCTGGGCTACTTGCACACTGCCAGTCTTGTGGTACTGCTTCCATGGGATCTGGCGTATTAGCTGGGGTCAATCCGCAAGGTACACAGGGGCAGGAGGCGCAGGCTCAGCTCACTTTGCCTTTGGTGGTCCACTTCAGGAGGGGCCCTGCAGCACCTGAAGGGAGGCAGACCCGTCAGAGGGATGGATCCACAGAAGCACAGCATTGGGTGTTTGCACTATGCAAGCAAGTTCGTGAGGGGAACTTGTTCCCTTTGGGATTTTGGCTGGGGGATGGGCAAGGGAGATGGCGCTGGCGATTGCCTTTGTTCCCCGCCAAGCTGAGCTCTGTCCTCCGGGGCTCAAAAAATCTCCCTCCCGCTCTCTGAGGGGAGCTGTTTACTTATAACATTCCAGATGTTAAGTCCTGCTGGCTGTCAGAACACACTCCGTCTGGCCCCTCCGCTTTTGGAAGCCAGACTCGGGGGCCTCTCATCTACACATCTACCTTCCGTGGGCCTCTCATCTACACTTGGCTCTGGAGAGTCCATTCTGCTAGTCTTCTGGTGGTTATCTGAGTAAAATAGGCAGATGTGGGTGGAATATAAGCGATCAGCAGGATGCGGTAAGCCCAGCGTCCTCCTACACCGCCATCCTCCTGGGCACTCAGTCTCATAATTTTTTTTAAAAAACAAAGGCTGACACTTAGAATTTTACAATTTTTTGATACCTCTTTTGTATCCCCCCCCCCCCCGCACCTCACTCCCTCTATCAACCACCTGTTTGTTCTCTGTATTTAAGAATTTGGATTTTTTTGTATGTTCATTTGTTTTTTTAAGATTCCATATATAGGTGATATCCTATGGCATTTGTCTTTTTCTGGCTTATTTCACTTAGCATAATACCCTGTAGGTCCATCCTTGTTGTCACAAATGGCAAAAAAAAAAAAAAAAAAAAAATCTTATCCTTTTTATGGCTGAGTAATATTCCATTGTGTATATGTACCACATCTTCTTTATCCACTCATCTTTGGACACATAGGTTGCTTCCATATCTTGGCTATTATAAATTATGCTGCAGTAAACATAGGTGTGCATATATTTTTATGAATTAGTATATACATTTTTTGGGGGGGTAAATACCTAGTGTTGGAATTACTAGATCATATGGTATGTCAATTTTTTTTTTGAGGATCCTCCATACTATTTTCCACAGTGGCTGCACCAATATACATTTCAATAGGTCATCCTCATCAACCCTTGCTATTGTTTTTTGTTTTTTTTATAATAGCCGTTATGGGCCAGTATTTCATTGTGGTATTGATTTGCATTTCCCTGGTGATTTGTGATGTTGAGTATCTTTTCGTATGTCTGTTGACCATCTGTATGTCTTCTTTTCTGGAAAACTGTCTATTCAAGTCCTCTGCCTATTTTTTAGTTACTTGGTGTTTTTTGGAGTTGTATAAGTTCTTTGTATATTTTGGATACTAACACCTTATTGGATATATCATTTGCAAATATCTCATTCATCTAGTTGCTTTTTTGTTCTGTTAAGTTTGGGTTTTTTGTTTGGTTTTGTTTGTTTTTCTGTGCAAACATTTATTTTGGTATAGTCTTAATAGTTTATTTTTGCTTTTACTTCCCTTGCCTGAGGAGACATACCCATAAATATGTTGCTAAATCTCATGGCCAAGAGATTACTGGTTATGTTTTCTTTTAGGAGTTTTATGGTTTCATGTCTCACATTTAGAATTTTAATCAATTTTGAGTTTATTTTTGTGTATCGTATAAGAAAGTGATCCAGTTTCATTGTTTTATATTTAGCTATCCAAGTTTTCCAACACCATTTACTGAAAAGACTGTCTTTTCCCCATTGTATTTCTTGCTTTTTTGTCATACATTGACCATATATGAGTATGGGATTATTTCTGGTCTATCCTGTTCCACTGATTTATGTGTCTCCTTTTGTGCCAGTATCATATTATTTCGATTACTGTAGTTTTGTAGTACAACTTGAGATCTGAGATTTTGATACCTCCAGCTTTATTTTTCTTCCTCAAGATTGCTTTGGCTATTGGAAGTATTTTGTGGTTATATACAAACGTCAGGATTATTTCTTCTAGTCTATTAAAAGTGTTACTGGTATTTTGGTAGGGTTTGCACTGATTGTGTAAATTATTTTGGATAGTATATTCTTTTGGTGCAATTGTAAATAGGATTGTTTTCTTAATTTCTCTTTCTGTTCCTTAATTATTAGTGTATAGAAATACCACATATTCCTATATATTAATTTTGTATCTTGAAACTTTACTGAATTCATTTATCAGATCTAATACTTGTCTTTTGTAGAGTCTTAGGGTTGTCTGTATATAGTATCATACCATCTGCAAATAGTGATGGTTTTACTTCTTCCTTTCCAGTTTGGATGCGGTTTCTTTTTTCTCATCTTACTGCTGCAGTTAGGACTTCTCTTACACTACGTTCAATAAAAGTGGTGAGAGTGGACATCCTTCTTCGTTTCCTGATCTTAGAGGAATAGCCATCAGTTTTACACCATTGAATATGATGTTTGGGTTTGTCATATATGGTCTTTATTAGGTTGAAGTATGTTCCCTTTAAACACACTTTGTGGAGAGTTTTTAACATGACCATTTGTTATATTTTGTCAAATGTATTTTCTATCTCTTTTGAGATAATCATATATTTTCTACCCTTTCTCTTGTTAATGTGATGTATAACATTGACTTACTTGGAAATATTGAATCACTCTTGCATCCCTGGAATAAATTCCACTTGACTGTGGTAAATGATTTGAATTTCTTTTTCTCATGATTTTTTTGAAACAATGAAAGTTGGAATTTATCATTTTTTAAATGATAAATTATTTTTTTAAAATATACTACTTAGGAAACTTTTTAAAAACCAGGTTCACTACATAAGTGTTGTTTTTACATATAAACAAAAGCACCTCCTGTGAATTAAGATGCTTTGTTGACTCATGGATTGGAAGAATAAATAGTGTTAAAATGTCAGTAGTACCTAAAGCAATCTACACATTCCATGCAATGCCTATCAAAATAACCCCAGCATTCTTCACAGAACTAAAACAAGCAATCCTAAAATTTGTATGCAACCAGAAAAGACCCAAATACCCAAAGTATTGTTGGAAAAGAAAACCAAAGCTGGTGGTATTACAATTCCAGACTTTGAACTGGATTACAAAGTGGTAATCATAGAGACAGTGTGATATTGGCACAAAAACAGACACATAAATCAGTGGAACAGAATAGAGAATCCAGAAGTGGACCCACATACATATGGCCAACTAATCTTTGACAAAGCAAGAAAGAGTATCCAATGGAAAAAAAGACAATTTTTTCAGCAAATGGTCTGGGACAATTAGTGACACACAGAAGAATGAACCTGGACCACATTCTTACACCATACACAAAAATAAATTCAAAATGGATGAAAGACCTAAATGTGAGACAGAAAAACAATCAAAATCCTAGGGGAGAAAACAAGTAGCAACCTCTTTGACCTTGGCCACAGTAACTTCTTAGTAGACATGTCTCCAGAGGCAAAGGAAACAAAAGCAAAATGAACCATTGGGACCTCATCAAGATGAAAAGCTTCTACACATCAAAGGAAATAATCAACAAAAAGGAAGCTGATGGAATGAAATGGGAGAAGATAATGTACAAATGACATATCAGGGAAAGGATCGGTATCTAAAATCTACAAAGAACTTACCAAACTCAACACCCAAAAACAATCCCATGAAGAAATGGGCAGAAGACATGAATAGACACTTTTCCAAGGAAGACATGCAGATGGCTAACAGACACATGAAAAGATGCTCAACATCCCTCATCATCAGGGAAATACAAATCAAAACCACAATGAGATACCACCTCACACCTGTCAAAATGGCTAACATTAACAACTCAGGAAACAGCTGTCGGTGAGGATACAGAGAAAGAAGAACCCTTTTGCACTGTTGGTGGGAATGAAAACTGGTGCAACCACTCTGGAAAACAGTATGGAGGTTCTTCAAAAAGTTAAAATAGAACTACCATACAACCCTGCAACCCTACTAGGTATTTATCCAAAGGATAAAAATGCTGACTCACAGGGGCACTTGCATCCCAATGTTTATAGCAGTACTTTCAACAATAGACAAATGATGGAAAGAGCCAAGATGTCTATGGAGTGATGAATGGATAAAGAAGATACACTCGTGTGCGTGCATGAGTGCGCGCGCGCGCGCGCACACACACACACACACACACACACACACACACACAATGGAATACTACTTGGCAATGAAAAAGAATGAAATCTTGCCATTTGCAACAACGTGGATGGAACTAGAGTGTATTATTCTAAGCACAATAAGTCCATTAGAGAAAGATAAATATATGATCTCACTCAATGTGGATTTTAAGAAACAAAACAGATGCACATAGGGGAAGGGAAGGAAAAATAAGGTAAAAACAGAGATGGTGTTGGGCATTAAGGAGGGCATTTTTTGGGATGAGCAGAGTGTTGTATATAAGTGATAAATCATGGAAATCTAGTCCTGAATCCAAGACTACACAGTAAGTTAACTAATTTGAATTTAAATTTAAAAAAAAAGATGGTGTGGTTCAAAGTCTTTGAGTACTGAATTTGTAGAGATTTTGGAAATTGGGACAAAAAAGGAAATATAATGAGACAAAAAACTTTGCTTCCCCAAATTATTTGTCTTTTTCAGTAATGTAATAGTGAAATTCATCAAGTCATTGCAGGATGAAGAATCATAATCAGAAATGATTTTCAAAATCTACAGGCAATTGTTTATAAATGATTTCTGCATAAATGGTTCTCATTTTCATATTATGCTAGGACAGATTTATTTCCATCAACATTCACCTTCAAATGACTCTTGTTATTAGTAGAAAAGCATGTTTTGATTTTCAGAAACTTTATTACATGGATTCTTAAATTATTCCCATTCCTAGAATCAGAGTTTTAAAAGTGTAAGCAACATACTCTTCAATGTATATATTTTCAAACTATTTCTATTTATGTGAAAGTTTCATTCAACTTCTTTAATTTTGATTCAAATACATTTTCATACAAAATTATTTTTTCATTAGTTTTATTATAATACCTGCCTTCTAATTGAAGAGTCTTAAAGTCCAAAGAGAATCTTTGTTTTCCCCCAAGAACACTCTTATTATTTCAAATACCAGTGACTTAAATATCTTGTCTTCAAGGGATTTGATCATTCATGCCAAAATTTATCTCAATTTACTACTACATATACAGGCAATTAAAATGTATTTTCTCCATTGCTTTGTCTTTGTGGATTATATGACATTTGTTTCACAAAATAGTCATTTTACAATCAAGAGTTTTCTGAGTTTCTAAATATTTTTATAAATCAAATATTCTCTTTTCCTTAAAACAAAATTAATTTGTGTATGTAACATTTCTGGGTTGCTCATAAAATGTAACATAATATCTTCTATTCAAGTAACATAAGTCCCCTATTTTTTTGAAATTTCAGCCAAAATGTATTTCGGTGTTATGTATCCATTTAAAATGTTGCTTGCAGTGCCACCATGACTAAGCACCAATGTAAATATAGCTTTCAGTAAAGCAACATATCTTGACACACTGTCATATTTTGCAAACAGAATTTAAGACTTGATCTGACAAGTACCAGTGGCACTGTATTTATGGAAGGAATGGCTGGGGGATTTGATGATAGGTGTGTATTCTTCATAGGTGACTTTCAGAGCAAATGATAGAATCATGTAGTAAATGAGTATATTGTCTATGGATTCATAATGTGTGCATTCAGGTCCCATTTCGAGGTTACACCACAAGTCTACGCTACCACTAGTGGCATCCACTGGTGCTGTGATGCCAGGTGATTGAAACTCTGCTTTCCCTTCTGTAACAATGGTGATACTCTTAATATGTACCTCATAAAGGCACTGTGAATATTAACCTAATTCATGCAAACATGTGAAATGGTGTCAGGTTTGTAGTCTGTACAAGTGGGTTAGTTCTCGATGTTATATACTTTTTACCAAAGGAGTATTATTTACAGAAATACATTAATTCAGAAGTCATTTTTACCAGCGATACATGTGTGTATATAAGTATGTGTATATGTATACATACACACACTCTGCTATGAGGTTATATACATGTATCATATATTTCCACCTTTGTTTACCTCTCATTCATTTGCAAAGACTCACTTCTGACTCTGCCTATTTACTGATGCCACTCTGATCTCAATAATTCATACTGTGATTTTTTGTAACACTCCTTCCCCCAAGTAACATCCAAATAGTGGTTGATTATCAAAACTTCCTGCCGAGGTGGGGTGCCTGGGTGGCTCGTCGGTTAAATGTCTAACTCTTGACCTCAGCTCAGGTCATGATCTCACAGTTCTGTTAGCACAGAGCCTGCTTGGGATATTCTCTCTCTCTCTCTCTCTGACCCTCCCTGGCTCATGTTCTTTCTCTCTGTCTGTCTGTCTCTCTCAAAATAAATAAACAAGCATTTTAAAAATCCTGTTGAGATAATAAGTAGGTATTCTAGTGTACAGTCATTTCTCATTCTATATCTGCAAGATAAAAGAACTTAGTACATATTCATATTCAAATGCTATTAAACTATATCAATATTGAATAAGTCTACCTAGTTTTAACACTTAGTAGTAAAGTGTAACAAATGCTACAGTAATCCAATGTAGTGTCAAAGTTATATGTTGAAATAATGGGCCTTGGGGCGCCTGGGTGGCGCAGTCGGTTAAGCGTCCGACTTCAGCCAGGTCACGATCTCGCGGTCCGGGAGTTCGAGCCCCGCGTCAGGCTCTGGGGTGATGGCTCAGAGCCTGGAGCCTGTTTCCGATTCTGTGTCTCCCTCTCTCTCTGCCCCTCCCCCGTTCATGCTCTGTCTCTCTGTGTCCCAAAAATAAATAAACGTTGAAAAAAAATTTTTTTAATAAAAAATTAATAAAAAAAATAAATAATGGGCCTTAAGTAAAAGAGAATCTAACCAATATTTCTAAAGGATTTGAATTAGGATAAAATGGGTTATTTTTAAAAAGAAAGATACAAAATAAATAATGAAAGAGTAAAGAAAGGAAAATCAAAGGAATAGAGAGGAAGAGAAAATCTATTTTATATAAAGAAATAGATGTATTACAATGTTCTGGTTTGACTGCACAAAGAATATTGTAAAATTTTAAGTGCCATATTTGCCGAGACATTGAAAACTTGGAATATCTTCAGAGGTGAGTGATCTTGATGTCATAATCTAGAAATTTTCCCCTTGATTACCTTAGAACTCTACCTAGATTTAAATCTAGCAGTGTAGTTCAGTAGTCTTACTCCTATGGATGGTAAAACCTAAAAGAATATAAGCTTCACCCCTGAAAATTATTGATGAATTTCAAGAGAGGATAACGCATCCAATTTTACTCCTAGTTTGTGGCTTTATATTTAATTGATCAACTCCTCTGTGATTAAGTGTATGAACAGTACCAGTTCAGCATTTCTGAAGATATGATATGCATTGTATAACAGAAAGTACTTGACTCTAAGAATATTTTGAAATTCTGGACTAAGCAAGCTCAAACGTTCTGTACCGTGTTATTTCCGTGGGCTTTTACTCTGATCATCATTAGAGTAACACTCTAAGAAGAGGATATGGTTTGCAGCGTTTTCCACACTACATGACAGTGGAGTACTTGTTCTGTGGACAATTTCTTAAGGCTGATATGGAGAATCACTTCTCTAGTCCAGTCTTAACAGGATTTTTAGTTCACACTCTTTAAAAGCTTGATAATCCTTGATTATTTTATTTACATACTTTTATTTTGCCAGTATTTTCCATTTCAATCCTATATCATCTTATGAAGCATTTTAAATTCTTTGAAGTTGGAACTGCCAAATCCAATTGATTTTAGAATCCAAAAACTGATTTTACTCTGACTTTGAAGTATAGCCTCATGCCACCTTTTTCCTAACACAAGCTGCTCTGCTCTGCATGAGAGGTAGAAAGTAGCCAGCTATAGTCAGGGATGAGGGTGGGGTGTTTCACACAAGGTTAGCAGTTTTATGGGACAGCAAGCACAGACTTAAGTGGGCTCCAAGTTTTGAGATGTAGCTCAAGCTCTCTTCATTTCTGTCACCTTTCATCCTTGTGCCACTGTATGCAAATGCTAATAAGAATGCTTCCTAGAATGGAGTGTATATGTGGGATGGAAGTCAAACCTACTGGCCCCCACTACTCTATGAATGATTTCCCCTCCAAAATGAGCAGAGACAATTCTTAACGGAATATCATGTAAAGCCCGGACTAACCTTGATGGCACCTAAGATAAAGAGGGCCCTGAACCAGGGAGTTTTCTTCTATAGTAAGAGGCTCTCATCAGGTAGCTGATCAACTCACATACCTGAAAGCCTTTATCATCTCATTAGTTTCCAATTGTCTGCTCCTCAGTGCACTCACATCATTTAGTTAAAGCCTCAGCTGGTCTTTGTCAGCTCTCATCAGGAGATCTGCATCCCAGTGATATCAAATCGATTTTATATCAGAATATAAGTCAAATTTTAAATTTGCTTGGCCAGCATCTATGAACTATGTTATAACTGAAGTTCAGCATTTCCAAAACCTGTGTTTTGAAAATGCTGCCAGGTGAAGGCCCATAATGGACTTAGGAAGGCCAATTAATTAGAATACTGTTTCATCTGTCAGGATTGTTTAGCAATATCCAAGTTAACAGTCATGTGTTGCTTCCAGGTGTATTGCTTAATTTCCAAACTTTGCTGGTATTTTTAGAAGAGTTTAAAGCATTTGTCCTCAAACTTGCCTTCATATTAGAATCATCTAGGGAGCTTTTAAATATGCTGATGGCTAAGCTCCACCTCCAGAGATAATTATTTAATTGATATAGGGTGAACCCATTCATTGGTATTGTTTAAAAAGCTTCCCAGGTGATTCGGGTTTGAAGCTAGGATACAAAACCACTGGTTTATAATAACAGCAGTTGCTTGAACTTTTCTATGCTTCATAATAAGCTTCTGCTAGGTCAACTAAAACAGTATTCCATTAAGAAAAAAATTAATAAGTGCTGTAGTCTTTTTTAAAAAACCAGTACATTTCTGTACTGACTCTAGATAATTCATATTTGAATACTCTTTAGCCTGAACTGTTTTTTATCCTTAATGTAACAGATTTTTTGTTAGCTTCAGAAGTGGTATATACATTAAACTGCTGATTATTTATTACCACCTACTATGTGAGTAGGTTAGATGCTATGAGGAAAATCAAGATATTTAAAAAATGTTCTTAACCTCAAGACATGTTTATCTGAAATACTGTGAAGAAGGCACATTTATCTGAACTAATGACCCGTAATAGAAAATTTAAGTGATGCTGGTCAAATAAAGAATAGAGACTAGTAGTTACTAACCTAGCTAGCTAACAAACTGCTGAAATTCTTTCTCTCAGGGCTTGGGGGTGGAACAACCTTCCAAGGATGACGTGAGAGAATCCTCAATCTGGGTGACTCAGTCTGCTACACATCTGACTCTTTATTTTGGCTCAGGTCATGTCTCACGGTTCATGAGATTGAGCCCCACATCCAGCTCTGTGCTGACAGCAGGGAGCTTGCTTGGGATTTTCTCTCTCCCTCTCTTTCTCCAAATAAATAAACACTAAAAATTTTTTTTTCAAAACTACAATAGATGAAGTGGGAAGGGCTGTGAGGATGTGAGGTGATAAAATGTGGCTTTATTATTCAGAGACCGGTGATTTGGGAACAGTTATAGACATAAGTACCATTAGTAGATTGCAGAACTAGCCACAATTATGTTCTCTTCCTGGATCCACAGATTGTAATGCTGTTCTCCTTTAATCCTGCATTTGGCCAGCTCTGTCAGTGTGCCAGCTCTGATTCTTCCATATTTCTACTTGTCTCTTCAGCCTCTCTTGACACCATGGGAATATGCCCTGGTTACCCTGTTGGAGGGTGAGACATGTGGATGAGAGCAGTCGCCTTGGTCAACAGCTGGCTCTGGACATGTAAGTACAGCAAAGTTACACATAGCCATCTAGCCAGCCCTCCTGTTGACCCTGCACACGTGAATAATATACTCACACAGATGAATTATAATCCAATAAATAGAGTGGAAGAATGGTATGAATAAAACCATGTATCTATTTATTCATCTCTCTGGGTTTTAAAATGTGAAAAGAAGCACCTTTCCAAATGCTACCTATACTGGTGCTTATTTCACAAATAGTTTTAGTTACAAGTATTTTAGTTATGAGTATTTTAGCTGCTGAGTAATATCTAGAAATACATCCACGATTGTATGTTATGTGCTGCAGAACTACCTAAATCTTTTTAAAAGAGCCTTATTTTGAGACACTTTAAAATTTGCCTCATCACCTAGGAAGATGGGCAGGAAGATGAAGTTATTTGACTCCTTAGCCTAGGAGTTGTTCTTGGGGAAAAAAGGTAATAATACCTTCTGAACTTAATTTGCTCTTTCCTCCTCCAGGGTTTTCAAACTATGCCCAAATGCTCTCACACACAGTTCAAAACATCCAGGTTTATTAGAGTGTTGTTACTCTCAGGAATATATCCACCCACACAGCCAGTATTTTTTGTAGAAATTCAAGGCAAAGTGGTATTCAGTGAACCTTATGGAATTAAGAAGGAGCAAAGTATCAATAAAGAATTTAAGGAGGTACACAGTAAAGACACAGAACTACTCAATTCACTCCCATTCTTTTTATAAAGTTTGCCATCAGACTTCGTATCCCTTCGGCCTATTGTCAATAGCTATTCATATGGGCTTCACGCAACAAATGATTATTATACCACCTGATAGCAGGGGCATAAGGGTGATGATTAATCTTCATCCTTCGTTCATAACACACATTGTTGGTCCAGACATGACCTTCTTTTATTATTCACTTAGTTAGATATGCAGATGTTTGTATTTATTTCTCTATGTTAATAATAAGAACCTGAGAAATCACCACTCAACATGAACAATAGAACCTTGATAATAACTTAGATTAACATATGTGATCCTATACAACAGCAGAAACCTGGAAACAACCCATTATCTATCCAGAGGGGAATGGATGAATGAAATATGTATGTTCACAGAAAAGAATATCATACAGAAGTTAAAATGAATAAATTGTAGCAAGATATGTTATGTGAAACCCAGAATTTTTAAGTTAAAAAAATCCCAAAAGATAAATGTATTCTTGGCTTTGCAAAAGCTTTTCACTTTGAATTAGTCCTGTTTATTTCTGCTTTTGTTGCCTTTCCCTGATGAGACAAATCCAAAAAAAAAAAAAATTGTTCAAACTGATGTCAAACAGCTTACTGCTTAGATTTTCATCTAGGAGTTTCATGGTTTCAAATCTTACATTTATTTTTGTATATGGTGTAAGAAAGGGGTTCACTTTTCTCAACATTTATTGAAAAGACTGTCTTTTTCCCATTTTATGTTACTGCCTTCTTAATCATATATTAATCAAGGGTTTATTTTTAGACTCTCGGTTCTATTGATCTGTGTGTCTGTTTTTGTGCCAGTACCATACTATTTTGATCACTACAGCTTTGTATTTTGAAATCTGGGATTGTGATAGCTCCAGTTTTGTTCTTTCTCAAGATTCCTTTGGCTATTTACGGTCTTTTGTGGTTCCATACTTATTTTAGGATAAATTTATTCTAGTTCTGTGAAAAAGGGCATTGGTATTTTGATAGAGGTAGAGATCAGTGTATACATTGCTTTGGTTAGTATGGACATTTTATTTATATTCTTCCATTACATAAGCACAGTGTATCTTTCTCTTTATTTCTATGTGTCTTTCTTTTTTCTCACATTAGTGTTTTATAGTTTTCAAAGTACAAGTCTTTCACCCCTTGTTTAAATTTATCCCTGTTTTTTTATTCAATTGCGAATGGGATTGTCTTCTGAATTTCTCTTTCTGGTGCTTTGTTATTAGTGTGCACAAATGCAATATTTCTTTATATTTGTTTTGTATTCTGCAACTTTAATGAATTTTTAGTTTTAATAGATTTTTCGTGGAGTCTTTATCTTTTCTAATTTGAATGACTTTTTTTTTTCCTTGTCTGATTTCTGTGCCCCAAATTTCCAATACTATAGTGAATAAAAGTGGTGAGAATGGGCATCTTTGTCTTATTTCTGATATTAGAGGAAAAGTTTCCAGTTTTTCACCCCTGAGTATGATGTCAGCTGTGGACTTGTCATATATGGTTTTTATTATGTTGAGGTATATTTATACACCCATTTAGTTGACAGTTTTTACCGTATGTGGATGTTTAATTTTGTCAAATACTTTTTCTTCATCTATTGAGATGGTCATACAGTTTTTTATCCTTTGTTTTTTAATAGCATTTATTATTTATTATTAACAACATTTATTGATTTGTAGTTGTTAACCATGCTTGAATCCTGGAATGAATCCCACTTCATTCTAATGTGTGATCTTTTTAATGTATTGTTGAATTCAGTTAGCTAGTGTTTTGCTAAGGATTTTTGCATCTGTGTTCATCAGGGGATACTAGCCTGTAATATTTTTTTTGGTAGTGTTTTTGTCTGTTTTTGGTATTCGGATATTGCTAGCCTTCTAAAATGAGTTTGGAAGTATTCTTCTTTTTGTAACAATTTGATAAGAATAGGTATTAACTATTCTTTAGATGTTTGTGTAGAATTCACCTCTGAAACCATTTTGTCCTAGACTGTTGAGAGATTTTTTTTATTACTGATACCATTTCATTAGTAGTAATCACTCTATTCAGATTTATTTCTTCATTATTCAGTCTTGGAAGACTGTATATTCCTAGGAATTTATTTATTCAAGATTGTCAATTTGTTTGCATATAATTATAGTATTCACTTAGGATTTTTTTCTATTTCTCTGGTATAAGTTGTAATTTTTCTTCTTTATTTTAATGTTTATTTTTGAGAGTGAGAGGGTGAGCATGAGTAGAGGAGGGGCAGAAAGAGGGGTAGACAGAAGATCTGAAGTGGGCTCCACATTGACAGTAGAGAGCCCAATGCAGGGCTTGAACTCACCAACTGTGAGATCATGACCTGAGCCGAATTCAAACACTCAACCAACTGAGCCACCCAGATCCCCCTCTTACTTGATTTCTGATATTATTTGGGCTATCTTTTTTCATTATGCCTACCTACAGGTTTGTCTGTTTTGTTTATATTTTCATAGAACCAGCAATTAGTTTAACTGGTCTTTTTAATTTTTTTTAATTTTTACTTTTTAGTCTCTATTTCATCTGTCTGCACCCTGATCATTATTATTTCCTTTCTTCTAACACTGGGCTTTGTTCTTCCTTTTCTACTTCTTTTAAATGTACAAGAAAATTGTTTTAAATTTTTGTAGTTTCTTGAGGTAGGCCTGTATCACTGTGAACTTCCCTCTTAGAACTGCCTTTGCTGTTCTTTTACCAAAGATTTTGGAAGGTTATATTTCCATTTGTCTCTGGGTATTTTTTTATTTCCTCTTTGAATTTTTTCATGGACCCATTGGTTGTTTAGTAACATGTTGTTTAGTTTCCATGTGTTTTTTTTTCCAGCTCTCCTGTAATTGATTTCTAGTTTGTACCAGTTTTTGTGATCAGAAAAGATGCTTGATATGATTTCATTTGTCTTAAATTGAGACTTGTGGGGCGCCTGGGTGGCGCAGTCGGTTAGGCATCCGACTTCAGCCAGGTCACGATCTCGCGGTCCGTGAGTTCGAGCCCCACGTCGGGCTCTGGGCTGATGGCTCAGAGCCTGGAGCCTGTTTCCGATTCTGTGTCTCCCTCTCTCTCTGCCCCTCCCCTGTTTATGCTCTGTCTCTCTCTGTCCCAAAAATAAATAAACGTTGAAAAAAAAAATTAATTAAATTGAGACTTGTTTTGTGATCTAACATATGATATATCCTGGAGAATGTCCATGTGCACTTGAATAGAATGTGTATTCTGCTGTTTGGGATGAAATGTTAAATCTATTAAGTCTCTTGAATGTAATGTGTCATTAAAGGCCTATGTTTATTGACTTTCTGTCTGAATGATCTCTCCATTGATGTAAGCAGGGTATTAAAGTTCCATACTCTGATTGTATTGCTGTATATTTCAACCTTTATTTGTTAATATTTGCTTTATATATTTAGGTGCTCCTATTTGGGGTACATAAATGTTTAGAAATGTTATATCCTATAATTGGATTGTACCTTTAATAATTATATAATGTTATCCTTGTCTTTTGTTACTGTCTTTGTTTTAAAGTCAATTTTATCTGATATAAATATTGTTAACCAGGCCTTTTTTTTTCCATTTCCATTTGCATGACTTTTTTTTCATCTGTTCACTTTCAGTGTTTGTTTGGAGATTTGAAGTGAGTCTCTTGTAGGCAGAATATAGAGGGGTCTTCTTGGGGTTTTTTTTGTTTTTTTTTTTTGTTTGTTTGTTTGTTTTTGCCTCTTCTGCCTCCCCTGTATCTTTTGCTTGGAGCGTGGAAATTTATTGATAGGTACATACTTACTGCCATATTGTACATTGTTTGCAGACTGTTTTTGTAGTTCTCTGCTCATTTTCTTGTGGTTTTTCCTTAATGTTGTATATAGATTCCTCTCATTCTTTTGTTCATTTATTGGAAATGTTTTCTTTCTGGTCATTTTGAAGTTCACATATAACATCTTATGTATAACAGTTTCTTTTAAGTTGATAGTGAGTTAATTTTGGATATATTCCCTATATTGATTTTTTATTCACACCCCCCACACTTTATATTTTTGGTGATAAAATTTACATTTTTATGTATTATTTAACTAATATTGTATTTTTTTCTCTCTCCAAACTTTTACTTAAATTCCAGTTAGTTAACATACAGTATAATACTAATTTCAGGTATAGAATGTAGTGATTCATCACTTCCATACAACACCCATTGCTCATCACAACAAATCCCATCATCTATTTAACCCCTGCCTTCCAGAAACAGTTTCTTGATTTGACTTTCTTTTTTCCCATGTTCATTTGTTTTGTTTCTTAAATTCCACATGAGTGAAATCATATATTTGTCTTTCTCTGACTTCTTTCACTTAGCATAATACTCTCTAGCTTCATCCATGTTGTTGGAAATGACAAGATTGCATTATTTTTGATGGCTAATATTTCAGTGTGTGTGTGTGTGTGTGTGTGTGTGTGTGTGTGTGTGTGTGTTTCACTCTTCTTTATCCATTCATCATTTGGCTCTTTCCATAATCTGGCTATTGTTGATAATGCTGCTATAAATATAGGAGTCTATGTATCCCTTCAAATCAGTACTTTTGTATCCTTTGAGTAAATACCTAGTAGGGTGATTTCTGGGTCATAGGGTAGATGTATTTTTAACTTTTTTAAGAACTTCCATACTCTTCTACAGAGTGGCTGCACCAGTTTGCACTCCCACCAACAGTGCAGAAGGGTTCTTCTTTCTCTGCATCTTCGCCAAAATCTGTTGTTTCCTGAGTTCATTTTTGCCGTTGTTACAGGTGTGAGGTGATATCTCATTGTGGTTTTTATTTGTATTTCCCTGATGATGAATGATGTTAAGCATCTTTTCATGTGTATGTTAGCTATCTGGATGTATGAATTGGAAAAGTGTCTATTCATATCTTTTGTCCATTTCTTAACTGTATTGTTTTTTTTGGGGGGGGGGTTGAGTTTGATAACTTCTTTATAGATTTTGGATACTAACCCTTTATCAGATATGTCATTTGCAAAATCTTCTCCCATTTCAGCAGTTACCTTTTAGTTTTGTTGATTGTTTCCTTCACTGCACAGAAGGTTTTTATCTTCATGAAGTCCCAATAGTTTATTTTTGCTTTTGCTTCCCTTGCCTCAGGAGATGTATCTAATAAGAAGTTGCTATAGCCGATGTCAGAGAAGTTACTGCCTGTGCTCCTCTAGGATTTTGATTGTTTCCTGTTTCACATTTAGGTCTTTCATCCATCTTGAATTTATTTTTGTGTATGATGTAAGAAAGTGGGCCACTTTCATTCTTGTGCATGTTACAATACAGTTTTTCCCAACACCTTTTGTTGAAGAGACTGTCTTTTCTCCATTGGATACTCTTACCTGTTGTGTCGAAGGTTAGTTGACTGTATAATCATGGGTCCATTTCTGGGTTTTTCTGTTCTGTTCGACTGATCCATGTTTCTGTTTTTGAGCCATTACCAATTGTCTTGATCACTACAGCTTTGTAATATAACTTGAAGCTCGGAATTGTGATGCCTCCAGCTTTGCTTTTCCTTGTCAAGATTGTTTTGACTATTTGAGGTCTTTTGAAGTTCCATACACATTTTAGGATTGTTTGTTCTAACTCTGTGAAAAATCCTGGTAGTATTTTGATAGGTATTGAATTAATGTATAGATTGCTTTGGGTAGTATAGACATTTCAACAACATCTGTTCTTCTAATCCATGAGCATGGAATATCTTTCCATTTGATTGTGTTGTCTTGAATTTCTTTCATAAGTGTTTTACAATTTTCAGAGTGCAGATATTTTACCTCTTTGGTTAGATTTATTCCTAGGTATCTTCCGGTTTTTGGTGCAATTGTAAATGGGATCAATTCCTTGAATTCCCGTTCTGCTGCTTCATTACTGATGTGTAGAAATGCATTAGGTTCCTGTACATTGATTTTGAATCCTGTGACTTTACTGAATTCATGTATCAGTTGTAGCAATTTTTTGGTGGAGTATTTTGGGTTTTCTATATAGTATCATGTCTTCTGAATAGTGGAAGTATGACTTCTTCCTTGCCAATATGGATGCCTTTTATTTCTCTTTGTGGCCTGATTACTGAGGCTAGGACTTGCTGTACTGTATTAAATAACAGTGATGAGAATGGACAAACATCCTTGTCTTATTCCTGACTGTTAAAGAAAAGTTCTGTTTTCCCCACTGAGGATGATATTAGCAATGTGTTGTTCGTATATGGCCTTTATTATGTTGAGGTATGTACCCTTAATTCCTACTTTGTTGAGGGTTTTTCTTATGAACAAATGTTGTATTTAGTCGCATTCTTTTTGTTCATCTACTGAGATGATCATATGGTTCTTATCCTTTCTTTATTAATGTGGTATATCATGTCAATTGATTTGTGAATGAACCACCCTGCAGTCCAGTAATAAATCCCATTGATCATGGTAGATAATTCTCCTAGTGTACTCTTGGATTTGCTAATATTTTGTTGAGAAATTTTGCATCCATGTTCATCAGGGATATTGTCTTGTAGTTCTCTGTTTTAGTTGAGTGTGTGTCTGGTTTGGGAATCGGGACGATAGTGACCTCATAGAATGAATTTGCAAATCTTCCATCCATTCTTATTTTTTTTTGAATAGTTTGAGAAGAACAGGTTTTTAACTTTTCTTTAAACGTTTGGTAGAAATATCCTATGAAGCCTTCTGGCCCTGGACTTTGGTTTGTTGGGAGATTTTTTATCACTTATTCCATTTCTTTGCTGGTTATCAGTCTGTTCAAGTTTTCTTGTTACATATACAAAATGATGTGTATTCTGCTGCTTTAGGATGAAATGTTCTGAATATATCTTTTAAGTCCATTTGGTCCATTATGTCGTTCAAAGCCATTGTTTCCTTGTTGATTTTCTGCTTAGATGATCTGTCCATTGTTGTAAGTGGGGTGTTAAAGTCTCCTAATATTATTGTATTATCAAGCAGTTCCTTTGTTATTAATTTATATACTTGGGTGTTCCCATAGAGGATGCACAAATATTTACAATTGTTAGATCTTCTTCTTGGATTGTTCCCTTTATTATGATATAGTGCCCTTCTTCATCTCTTCTTATAGTCTTTGGTTTAAAATCTAGTTTATCTAAGTACTGCTACTCCAGCTTTCTTTTGACATCCATTTTTGCATGATAAATGATTCTCCATCCCCTCACGTGGAATCTGCAGGTGTCTAGGTATAAAATGTGTATCTTACAGGTAACATATAAATGGGCCTTGTTGTTTTTATGCATTCTGACACCCTTTGTCCTTTGATTGGAGTGTTTTGTCCATTTACATTCAGAGTAATTATTGATAGATATGTATTTAGTGCCACTTTATTACTAGTTCTGTCATTGTTTCTGGAGATTTTCTCTGTTTCTTTCTCTGTCACTTTTGGTCTTTCCTTCCCACTAAAAGAGTCCCCTTTAAAATTTCTTACAGGGCTGGTTTAGTGGTCATGAACTCCTTTCATTTTTGTTTGTCTGGGAAACTCTTTATCTCTCCTTCTGTTCTGAATGATAGCCTTGCTGGATAGAGTATTCTTGGCTACAAATTTTTCCCATTTAGCACGTTGCATGTATCATTTAACTCCCTTCTGGCTTTCCAAGTTTCTGTGGAGGGATCTGCAGCTAACCTTATGAGTCTTCCCTTGTAAGTTAGGGACTTCTGTCCTGCCACTTTTAGGAGTTTTCTTTATATTTTGCAAATTTAATTACAATATGTCTTGGTGTTGGCCTGCTTTTGTTGATTTTAATTAGAGTTCTCTGTGCTTCGTAGATTTGGATGTCTGTTTGTTTCCCCAGATTAGGGAAGATTTCAGCTATAAAAAATAAACCTCAAAAAACCTTCTGCCCTCTTTTCTTTCTTTTCTTCTAGCACTCCTATGATACAAATGTCATTATGTTTGATGGAGTCCCTGAGTTCCCTAAGTCTATTCTCATGATCCGTAATTCTTCTTTGAGTCTTTTGTTCAGCTTCATTATTTTTCATAATTCTATCTTCTATATCACTTATTCATTCCTCTGTTTCTTCTGTTGTTGTGGTTATTACATTCAGTTGGTTTCAAATCTAAGTTTTACGTTTTTCATTTTGGCCTGATTTGTTTTAAGCTCTTTTGTGTCTTTGGAAAGGGTCTTCCTGATATCCTCTATGCTTTCCTCAAGCCCATCAAATATCCCCATGATTGTATCTTTAAATGATGGATCATGCATATTACTTATATCTGTTTTGATTAGATTCCTGGCTATGATCTTTTCTTGTTCTTTTGGATGAATTCCTTGTTATTGGCATTTTGTGTAGGTCTCTGTCTTCTGTGTGTTAAGAATGCCTGTTATGTTTCCTGCTCCTGAGAGTAAGGACTTTATGAAGAAGAGGTCATATCATGTCCAGGGTCTGGCGCTTCAAAAGTGTCTGTGGTGTGTTTTGAGTGCACTCTGCTGCTGTGTTGTAGCTGCAGGTTAGGTCAGTCCTCTGCATAGTTTCTCTTTGCCTGCAGTTGGGAGTGTTTGGACCTTGGCCACACTGTGGTGAGTTTTAACTAGTGTTACACTAAAACTGAAATTTTGCAGAACTCTGTCATTGGTAGATGTGGTGCATGCATGGGTTTATGCTGATCTTCTGGGAGAAGGGCCTGCTGCTCTGGTCCTTAGGCACATTTGCCCTACAAAAGCAGTATCAGCAGAGTGCAGGGGTGTGGGTCTTGGTATAATCAGGTTAGGTAGCCATTGTTGGTGCTGTGCTGTTTACTGAAGTTTATTTATACTGAGGGGCAGGGGAGGGAAATGGCAGGAGCCCACTCCTTTGTCCCTGGATAGGGGTCTTTTTGTTTGCCGCCCTCAAGAAAGCACTTTCTAAAGAGTGAATAATTTCCTCTTATATGTCACAGGCATTTTTCATATTGCTGATTTCACACTGTCTGTGGGTTGTGGGAACATTGCAGCGCATCTTATACTGTATTCTAGCCAGACCTGCTGACTTTTAAAATTACAAACTTCAAGGACCTTGTGTGGTGAGGACCTGCACTGGTCCTTGGGGAAAGGGTTTTGCTGCTTTGGAACTGATACAGCTTTGACCCAGAAGGCCAATCATGCCGAGTGCAGGGGTATGGGATTTGGAGCAAACATGCTAAACATGAGTGTCCTGGTTAGCTGCCCTCAGCAGGTGTCTCTGCACCTACGCTGAGAAGTGAAGGAGGGAAATGGTGCATGCTGGTACTTTTGTCCCCAGAGAGGCAACATCACCTTTCTCAGATGTGCTCCACAAAGTAGGAACAGTCTCTCCCCTAGCCTTTTAGGCAATCCTCGGATCATGGTATCATACAGTGGGCCCTGGGCTTGTTTACTTTCCTCCCTCCAGGAGTAAGACAGCATCATCAAGTCTCCAGCACAGTGAAGCCTGGGGAATTGTGAAACTCCATTCTTTGAGCCCTGTTGGTTGTAAAAACTCACAAAATTCAGCCCCTTTCCTTTTCCCAGGCAATGGCTTTGGGGAAGTGTTATTCTTATGCTTATCTCTGTGCGCTTCACTTTCTCTTGCCTTTTTCAGTGACCATGGCTCCCTCCCTTCCGAAGCACCTGTGATCAATTTCTCCTCCAAACCAGGTCTCTGCACTCCCACCTTCCTCAAAGTGGCCTCTTCCCTCCCTCTAGTTGTGCGGTTTGTTCTGTCAGTACTCAAATTAATTTTTTGAGTATTCAGAATTATTTGATAGTTATTCAGCTGTGTTTGAAGAATGAGGCAAGCCTAGGGTCCACCTACTATGCCACCATCTTGGTTCCCTCACTCCCGTTAATTGTATAGGTTCTTTATAGATTTGGGTTACTAACCCCTTTATTGGATATGTCATTTGCAATATCTTATCCTATTCAGTAGGCTGCCTTTTCTTTCTCTTGATGGTTTTCTTTGTGATGCAGTTTTTACTTTTGGTGTAGTCCCAATAGTTTATTTTTGCTTTTATTTTCCATGTATGAAGAGATAAATCCATAAATAGGTTGCTGCTACTGATTTCTAATAGATTACTGCCTATGTTTTCTCACTTTATTTTTTTTAATTTTGTTAACATTTATTTATATTTTGAGAGACGTAGCATGAGTGGGGGAGGGGCAGAGAGAGAGGGAGACACAGAATCTGAAGAAGGATCCAGGCTCTGAACTGACAGCCCAGAGCCCGACATGGAGCTTGAACTCACAGACCTTGAGATCATGACCTGAGCTGAAGTCAGACGCTTAACCGACTGAGCCAACCAGGTGCCCCAGCCTATGTTTTCTCTTAGGAGTTACATAGTTTTACATCTAACATTTAGGACTTTAATCCATTTTGAGTTTATTATTGCATGGTGTAAGGAAGGGGACCAGTGTTCCTAGCACCATTTTTTAAATAGAATGTCTTTTCCCCATTGTACATTTTTGCCTCTTGTGTCATATAGTAATTGACTGTATAAGCGTGGCTTTATTTGTGGGGTACTATCCTGTTTCATTGATCTCAGTGCCTTTTTTGCGCCAGTTCCATATTATGTTGATTATAGCTTTGTAGTTTATCTTGAAATCTGACAAATTTCTCCTTGTGATGATCGTTTGTAATATCTACTTTCTTAACAACTTTCCCAGATGTAATACAGCAGTGTTAATAACTATAGTCATCATATTGAATATCTCTAGTTCTTATTTATCTTGTACCCAAAAGTTTGGGTCACCTTGTGACCACCTTCTCCCAATTCCCCCTCTCCCCCACCCCTCCCCTACCTCTGGTAAACTCAAATCTGATCTCTATTGAGTTTGGTGGTTTTCTTTTTTTGTTTTTCATTTTTTATTAGTCCCACATCTAAGTGTTGTCACAAATGGTATGATGTCCTCATTTTTTTAATGGCTGAGTCATATTCCATTGTATATGTTTACCACAACTTTATTCCACTGATGGACTTTTAGGCTGTTTCCATATCATTGCTATTGTAAATGCTGGTATAAATATGAAGTGCAGGTATCTTTTCAAGTTAGTGTTTTAATTTCCTTTGGAAATTTCCCCACAAGTAGAATTGCTATATCATATGGTATTTCTAGTTTTATTTTTTTTAGGAAACTCCATGCTGTTTTCCTTAGTTCCTGAACTAATTTACAATCCCACCAACAGTGCACAAGGGTTCCCTTTTCTCCACATCCACATCAACATTTTACCTTTCATCATTTTGGATTTTTATTAATGAACTATAGTTGACATGATGTTATATTACTTTCAGGTGTACAACACAGTGATTTCACAAGTCTATACATTATGCTATGGTCACCACAGTGTAGGTGGTGACCATACAGTGCTATTACAATACCATCAACCATATCTGTTATGCTGTGCCTTTTATTCCTGTGACTTAGTCATTTCATAACTGCAAGCATATATCTCCCACTCCACTTCACCCATTTTGACTACTCACCCTGACTCTCTTATCTTCTGGCAACTGTCAGTTTATCCTCTGTTATTTTTGGATCTATTTCTGCATTTTGTTTGTTTCCTTATTCATTTATTTGTTTTATAGGTTCCACATATGTGAATCATATCTTAGTCTTTCTCTGACTTATTTCACTTAACATATGCATGTATATGTGTGTATATACACACACACACATACATATATATATGGTCACTTTTTTTAAGTATTCATCTCTTGACGGATGTACTTACTGCCTTTTTAATTGTTTTCCGGTTGTTTTTGTAGTCCTTCTTTTCGTCTCTTGCTCTCTTTTCTTGTGATTGATGACTTTCTATAGTATCATGCTTGGCTTTGTCTCCCTTTATTTATTTTTTTGTATTTGTTACAGGTTTTAGGTTTGTAGGAGCCATACAGTTTACATATAAAACCTGAGTATATAGTAGTCTATATAAGTTCATGGTCATTTAAGTTTAAACACATCCTTAGAAACTTTTTGCTCCTTCTTCTGCATTTTATGTGTATATTGTCCTATTTCACATATTTTTATTCATTTTTATTCATTCATTTTATTCATTAGATTTTCTTCTAATTATGACCTTTTCTTTCCCTCTTAAAGAAGTCCCTTTAACATTTCTTATAAGACCAATTTAGTGGTGATGAACTCCTTTAACTTTTGTTTGCCTGGGAAACTCTTTATCTCTCCTTCAGTTCTGAAAAGTAACCTTGATGGATAGAGTATTCTTGGTTATAGGTTTATTTCTTTCAGCACTCTGAATATATCATGCCACTCCCTTACAGCCTGCTGACTTTCTGCTGAAAAATCAACTGAGCCTTGTGGGGCTTCCTGTGTATGTAACTTTTTCTTTTCTCTTGCTGCTTTTAAAATTCTCTATCTTTAACTTTTGACATAAGGTCTTTAACCTTAGACCTCCTTAAGTTCATCTTGTTTGGAAGTCTTTATTTCCTGAAGGATGTCTGTTTCCTTCCTCAAGTTAGAGAATTTTCAGCTGTTATTTCTTCAGATAAGTTCTCTGCCCCATTCTCTCTTTTTTCTCTTCCTGGGACCCCTATAACACAAATGTTCCTTCACTTGATGCTAAGGGATCCCTTAACCTATCCTCATTTTTTTAATGGCTATTTTTTAATGGCTACAATTTTTTAAATATAATTTATTGTCAAGTTGGCTAACATACAGTGTATAGAGTGTTCTCTTGGTTTTGGGGATAGATTCCCGTGATTCATTGCTCACATACAACACCCAGTGCTCATCCCAACAAGTGCCCTCCTCAATGCCTATCCGCATTTATTTTTAAAAATTCTTGTCTCTTTTTACTGTTCAGCTTGGGTGATTTCCATTACCATGTCTTCCAGATCACTGATACTTTCTGCATATGCTAATCTACTTTTGATTCTCTCTAATGTATTTTTCATTTCAGTTATTCATCTCTGATTGGTTCTTTTTTATATTTTGTCAGAGTTTTATATTTTATCATCCAGTTATCACTGAGTTTTCCCACTCTTCTCTCCTGCCTATGGGGCATCTTTATGATTATTATTTTAAACTATCAGGCATATTGCTTATCTGTTTCATTTAGTTCCTTTCCTGGGTTTTTTTCTTATTCTTTTATTTGAAGCATATTCTTCTGTCTCTTCATTTTGCTTTATTTTGCTTAATTTTCAAGAATTAGATTGAACAGCTACTTCTCCTAAATTAGAAGTAATGGTCTTATGTATGATCATCCCTTGTGTAGACTCTGTGTGCCTGACTTTGGCTGGCTAGCTGGAGCTGTGTCTGGCATGGGCTGGGGATCCCAAGGGTGCTCTGTGCAGGATGCTCCCTGGCTAGACAGCTGTAATTGAAGCAAGCATGGGCTTAGGTGGGCCTGGGGCTCTCTGGTCTGTGTCCCTGAGAGGGGCACAGGTAAAACTGAAATGGGTGCATCCTGGGTTATCCCACAATACTCTGTGCATCGGGTACCCTGGCAGGGTGACTGGAACCAAGGCAGCATGAGCCAGCAGCTCCCAGGACACTCTGCACAGGGAGTGCCTTGACAGGGCAGGTAGAGTTGAAACAGCCATGAACCAGAAGGTCCTGGAGTGCTCTGTGCTAGGGGTGCCCTAGCAAGCCACCTGAAGCTAAAGTGGCCTAAAGCATTCCAGGGTGCTTACACCTGTGCCACCTTGGCACAACGGCTCGAACTATCACGTGCTCTAACCAAGGTGTCCCAGTGTGTGCTGCATTGGGGTAATCTGGGTGGGACATCTAGGGCTGGTATGGGTTAGAGGTCTAGAGTTCAATGAGATGGTAGGCTGGCTGTATCTTTGAGACCATGCTCCTGTCTGTGCTATAAAGGTGAAGGGAGGAGCATAAACCATGGCACTTGTAAGCCCCTCTGACCTGGAGAGAGTTCCAGCAGTTGTCCCGCCATTGCCAAAGTTGTAGAGCTGGATCTTTTACATTCTAATTGCTCTTAAAAATTAGGGCTTTTTTTTTCTGTGCCCCAGGGCATCCATGGCTAAGGCAGGGCTCACTGGCGTGGCAGGCTCTCTATGGCACCCAGAACCCTGCTTCCATCTGCACTGTCAAGGGGGAAGGTGAACATAACCATGGCACTTGCCAGCCCCTCCAACCTGGAGAGAGTTCCAGCAGAGTTCACCAGAAATTGTGAATTTCTAAGTCTGGATCTTTTATATATTAGTTGCTCTTTTAAACCATGGCTTTTTTTTCCTGTGCCCAAGGGCAGACAAATCTGCTCATGGTCCCTCAGCACTATCCCTGCCCACTGCAATTTGCAGATTCAGGGGTCAGACTTCGCTTCATTCTCATCTCTTGATATCTCTTGCCATTCTCTATATGGTCTGTCTTTTGTTGTGCTGTTCATTCAGCCCTAACTTCTTTAGGAGGAATTGCTCTATAGATAGGTATAGATCTGGTGTCCATGGAAGAGGTGAATTCCAGATCTTCCTATATCACCATCTTGGATGTGAAGCCACCTTTCACCTTCTCCACACCAGCATTTTTCTCTCTTGTCTTTTTAAAGATGGTCATTCTAACAAGTGTGAGGTGATATCATTTTGGTTTTTATTTTCATTTCCTTGGTGATTAATGATGTTGAGCATTTTTTCATATACCTGTTGACTATATGTCTTCTTTGGTAAAACGTCTATTCAAATCATCTGCAAATGTTCTAATTGGATTTTTTTTTTATTTCTGAATTGTATGAGTTTATATGTTTTGGATATGAACCCCTTATCCGATATGTGCTTTTCAAATATTTTCTCCCACTCTGTAGGATGTCTTTTCGCTCTGTTGAAGATTTCTTTTCCTGTACAGAAACATTTTAGTTTGATTTCTATAAAAGCATCACCCCAGTTGCATTCTTCTACATGTAAATATCCAATCATCCCAGTACTTTTTATTGAAGAGACTGTCTTTTCTCCATTGACCATTTGTTGCTCCCTTGTCAAATAATAATTGACTGTCTGCTTGGGTTTATTTGTGGGCTCTCAATTCTATTCCATTGGTCTGTGTGTTTTATGCTAGTACCGTACTTTTTTTCCAATACTTTAGATTTATAGTATACCTCAAAATCAGGAAGTGTAATGCCTCCTGCTGTTATTCTTTCTTAAGATTTCTTTGGCTACTCACTGTCTTTTGTAGTGGCATACAAAATTTAGGGTCTTTTCATATTCATGTAAAAAATGTCATTGGAATCTTGATACAGATTGTATTGGGTTTATAGACAGCTTTTGGTAGTATTGACATTTTAACATTATTAATTCTTCCAATCTATAAACAACACGCAGCCTTCCATTTATTTGTGTCTTCATTTTTTTTTCATCAATGTGTTGTAGATTTCAGAATAGAGATCTTTTACCTCCTCCTTGGTTAAATTTATTCCAAAGTATGTTGTCTTTTATGCTATTATAAATGGAATTGATTTCTTTTTCCAAAAATTTCACTGTAAGTGTCTAGTACTTGTATCTTAATTGTATATCCTGCAACCTTACTGAATTTGTTACCTGTTTCTAACAGTTTTTTGAGTCTTTAAGATTTCCTGCATATAAACAAATAGAGGCAATTTTACATCTTCCTTTCCATTCTGATGCCTTTTATTTCTATTTCTTACCCGATTTCTCTGTTAGTGCTTCCAATACTAGGTTGAATAGGGTGGTGAGAGTGAGCACCTTTGTCTTGTTTCTGATCATTGCAGCACTGAGTATGCTGTTAGCTTTGGGTTTGTCATATATCTTCTTTATTATGTGAGATATAATACGTCTTTGCCTAATTTGTTCAGTGTTTTTGTCGTGAAGGATGTTAAATTTTTCAAATGACTTTCCTACATCTATTTAGATGATCATAAAACTATTTATTCTATTAATGTGATATATCACATTGATTGGTTTGGATGTATTGAACTTTCACTGCATCCCAAATAGAAGTCCCTCCTGATCCTGGTGAAAAATATTTTAAAGTGTTGCTGAATTTGACTTGCTAGTGTTTTTTTTTTTTTTTGAGAATTTTACATCTCTATTCAGCATGGATATTTGCGTGTATGTTTCTTCTCTGGTAATATCCTTGTCTCACTTTGTTATCAGGATACTTGCCTAGTAAAATGAATTTGGGAGTGTTCCATCTTCAATTTTTTGGAAGAGTCTAAAAAGCATTGGTGTTCATACTTCTTTAAATGATTGGTAAAACTCACCAGTGAAACCATCTTGTCCTGGGCTTTTCTTCTTTGGGAAATTTTTGATTACTGATAGTTTCCTTACACTAATTAGTCTATTAATATTTTCTATTTCCTCCTGTTTCAGTCTTGGTAGGTTGTATGTTTCTCAGAATCTTTCCATTTCTTCTAACCCTTCCAGTTTTTGGCATATGATTGTTCATAGTAGCCTCTTATGATCCCTTATATTTCTGTGTTATCAGTTGTAGTGTCTCCTTTTACATTTATACTTTTGTTGATTTGGGTTTTCTTTTTTCCCTGGTTACTCTAGCTAAGGGTTTTTCAATTTTGTTTATCTCTTCAAAGAACCAAGTCTTGGTTAATCTTTCCTGTTGTTTTACTGCTATCTCATTTATTTATACTATAATCTTTGTTATTTCTTTGGTCCTGCTGTCTTGGGGCTCAATTTGTTCTTTTTGTAGTTCGTTAAGGCATAGAGTTAGATTGTTTATTTGTAACTGTTCATGGCCATGAATTTGCATCTTAGAATTACTCTTTGTGGGGTTCCTGGGTGGCTCAGTCGATTGAGTATCTAACTTGAGGTCAGGTCTTGATCTCACAGCTGGTGAGTTCATGCTCTGCATTGGGCTCTGTGCTAACACCTCAGGGCCTGGAGCCTGCTTAGGATTTTGTGTCTCCCTCTCTCTCTGCCTCTGTCTCAAAAATAAATAAACAAAAATTGCTTTTTGCTTTTTGCCTTAAGTTCTGGTATATACTGTGTTTACACTTCTGTTTGTTTCAAGAACATTTTTTATTTCCCTTTTGATTTCTTCTTTGATCCAATGGTTGTTCAGGAGTTGCTTAATTTCCATGGGTTCATGAATTTTTCAGTTTTTTCTCGTTACTGATTTCTGCTTTCATGACAGTGTGGTCACAGATGGTATTTGGTGTGATTTCAATCTTCTTGAATTTGCTAAGACTTGCTTTGTGGCCTAACATATGTTCCATACAAAAAATAAAAATAAAAAAGTTCCATGTGCTCTTGAGAAGAATGTACATTCTGCTGTTACTGGATAGAATGTTCTGTATATGTGTTTTAGGTCCATTTGGTCTATAGTTTTATTCAAACCCACTGTTGACTTACTGTCTGTGTGGATGATCTATCCATTGTTGAAAGTGAGGTACTAAACCCCCACTATGATTGTATTGCCATTTAGTTCTTTTAATTCTTGTATTTATTTTTTTGCTTTATATATTTAAGCGCTCTGTGTTGGACTCATATATATTTATAATTGTTTTATTTTCTTGATGGATTGATCCCTTTATTATTTTATAATGAAGTTCTTGTCTCTTTTTACTATGTTTACACTCTATTTTGCCTAATTAAAGTATAGCTACCTCTGCTTTTTTTTGGTGGGGGGTTACAATTTGAGATGTCTTTTTCCATCTCTTGACTCACAGTCTATGTGTGTCTTTAAGGCCATAGTGACTCTCTTGTGGGCAGCATATCGTTGAGTCTTATGCTTTACCAGTCAGCCTTTGTAGGTCTTTTGAATAGAAAATTTAATCTGTTTATATTTCAAGTAAATACTAATAGTTAATCGTTTCTTATCCTTCTTTTTTTGTGTTCTAATATCAGTGTGCATTGCCCTCTACTTCATGTTCTTTTGTGTAATGGCTACAAGTTTTTCTTTTCAGAATTACCTATAATATCTTAAAGTTATAACACCCTATTTTAAGCTGATACCAACTTAATTTCAATAGAATTCCTAAATTTTACACTTTTACTTCCTGCTAACATATTAGATTATAATTTACATATTTTACATTTAATAACAGTTTATTGTAGTTATTATTTTTACTATGTTCATTTTTTAACTTTGAAAGTTGTAAATTATGCACCACTATTACCAAATTACAGAATCTAACTTTGATTTTACATTTGTAATTACCGGTTAGTTTTACACTACCTGTCTGTCTACCTGAGGTTAGTTAGTGTCCTTTTGTTTCTACTCAGAAAAACTCCTTTTAGCATTTCTTGTAAGGCAGATCTGGTGGTAATGAACTCCCTTAGCTTTTCTTTGTTTGAGAAAGTCTGTATCTGTCCTTCATTTCTGAAGGACAGCTTTGCCTGGTATAGAATTCTTGGTGGACAGTCTTTTCTTTCAATATTTTGAAAGTGTAATCCCATTCTTTCCTGGCCTGAAAATTTTCTGTTAAGAAATCTGATAGTCATATGAGGGTTTATTCATATGTAAATTTTCACTTTTGATGCTTTTAATATTGTCTTTGATGTTTGACAATTTAATTATAACGTGTCTCATATAGTCCTATTTTTATCTTTTTTGGTTCCTTTAGGCTTAATGGATATGGATGTCCATTTCTCTCCCAAGATTCACGAAATCTCAGCCATTACTGTGTTAAATATACTTTCTATCCCTGACAGAATTCCCATAATACGAATATTATTTCTTTTCACTGTGTCCCAGAATGCTCAAATGGGAATATTTGAGACAGAATTCCCATAATACGAATATTATTTCTTTTTACTGTGTCCCAGAATGCTCAAAGTCTTTCTTCACTGGTTTTCATTATTTTTTTCTTTTTGATCCTTCGTGTAATTTCTGATGTTGTATTCTCCAGGTCTCTGCTTCTTCGTAGTGCATGGTCAAATGTGATTTTGAAATTTTCTTGAATTTTTCACTTACTGTATTTTCCAATTCCAGGATTTGTTGTATTTTCTTCATGGTTTCTGTTTTGTCAAATTTCTCATTTTGTTTATGGATAATGTTGTTTAGTTGTATTTCTCATTTTTTATTGATAATGTTTAGTTGTATGTTTTCATAGTTTACTAAACTTCTTTGAGAATGATTATAAACTATTGATAGCTCATATGTATTTATGTTCAGTTTTTAGAACTTTATTACTTTCCTTAGTGGTGCTATATTTATCTGATTTTTTGTGATCCTTGATTCCTCGTGTTGATATCTGTGCATTTGTAGAAGTGGGCTCATATTCCAGACTTTACAGGTTTGCTTAGGCAAAGAGAGATCTTCACCAGTTACTTCAGTTTGGGTTTCTGGATGTGTTTACTAATAATATTGGGCAAGTAGGGCCTGCTATTATGTTCTGGTTTTGGGTGAGGTAACTTTTTGAGCTCTGCAGTTGGGAATGGGAGGGTGTGCTATAGGCTGAGAACACTCGGATAGGACTGCTGGCTTGACTCCCTTCCCCAGCAGGATGTAGAATAGGTTGTGCCGTTGCCTGGATTTTGTGGTTAGACTTAGTAGATGCTTGGGTCTGGGTGCTCTATTCATTAGTAGTGCAGTGACTTAGTTTCCCTGCCTGGGGAAGGCAGCAGGACAGGACCCAGAGTCTGTTCATCTCATTGTCTGGGGACTTAGACAACAGTGTGAACTGAATTCCCTGTCACGTGAGGCCACTGGTTTGCACTATAGACAGGTAAAACTGTCAGTTGTACTTTCTTTTCAAGAGTCACTGTAAGCAGGGCTATTGGATTTCTTGTATGCTCTGGTTAGGTTCCCTGGAAGAGCAGGCTAAAGGCTGTACTCAGCAATGAGTGGGGCTATTAATTAGTTTACTTGCCTGGACACCTCAGGAGAAGCAGCTCTAAAGCCTATAAAGCACTTTATTGTGTTAAGTTGAGCTGATCTGCACCCCACCTTCCCTGCCAAATAGGGCCCCTGGGTTTGCTCTGCAGACTATCAGCTCTCCCTCCTCTTCTCTTGGCTGGAGCATTGCTGGTTTGATGTAGCTTCCAGGTTTTCTCACCAGCCCTTTGTTCAAATGGGACGGGGGGACCCTCTTCACAACAGACAGGGCTATGTTTCATTTCCTTTGCTTAGGCTAGAAGATAATCTCCCTGGCTGGGCATAGCAGGGGAATCCTCAGTGAAAAGCAGTGGCTTTGATCCAAGGGTAATCAGCTCTACTCACCTGTGTCTCAGCTCAAGAATTGCTGGGATACACAGCTTCTAGGTGCTGTTATCAATTCTATTAGCTATAGGGGCCTGGAGACACTCTCCCCCCGTGGGTGGGGTTGTGACTCACCTCCTTGCTTGGGCATGGGCACACCAGGCTCTAAGGTTGGCACAGCTATTCATTTGAAAATTGGAGTCTGGCAGATCCCAATGAATTCCCTGGTTAGAGTGTACCGTGGACTTGGTTCCACAGATGAACAAAGCCAATGCTTGGGATTACTACTTGGGCCCTGCAGGTATGAACTCAGTCAGCCAAGATTCGAGTGTTGGTTGTCACAACCCCTGACTCACTTCTCTGTCATGTTCTGCTTGCCAGTGGTTGAACCCTACAGATAAGACCTTATGGAATAAGACCATAGTGAGGCTCCCACAAAGTGACCCAGAGTGCTGAGAGGGGGCTGCTGATTGTCCCTGTGGGTTCTCGTTCCCACTAAAGGAACTAGAAGCTCAAGGGATACCTGTCTGCATGGTGCTACACTGGACTGGGGAGGGACAGTGAAGTCACTGGGAAGCTGCTTCTCATACCCTTCTGATGCATTCTGTCTTGGTCTCCATGGTGCTTCAGCCTCACCCCTCTATTCTAGGATTTGCTCATTAGTGTTTTGTTCATGAATAGTTGTTTGGTTTCTTGTAAGAAGGAGTGAAGTCAGGTACAACCTGTTACCATCTTGATGACTTCATTCCCAAATTCCTTTGAAGAGTGACAATAGAGTTGGGGTCATTATTGGGCACATGCGATTCAATGAAACAAATGTTTTTTGAAACATTGAAAATCTAAGGAAAGAAACATGGCAAATATAGCTGGACTCCCACTTCTACAACAGTGTGTAAGAATCAAATTAAAACCTATACCCTAAACGAATCCTTGTTCACTAGACACCAAGCATAGGATGACTGACACTTTCCCCTCAACACCCTTATTAGCATTGGCTCTGGGTATATTCCTTTGTTAATGAAATATATGGATTAAAGGAGCAATATTACAATAATATGTTGGTTGTTATATGATTATTTTAATGTTTATATATAAATATTTATTTTAAAAATCATCTTCCTAAGTTGGAGCAGGAATCTTCTGAGGGCAAAAGTCATGTATATTTAAAAGAAATGTAGAATAATAAGACATAGGGATATGGTAGAAATATAACCAAATATATCACAAGTGAAAATGGACAAGTTAAAATAGATTAACTGACTGGCTTTAAAAATCCATGTATATGCTGTTAACAAGAAGGAAAAGCAAATATTTTTTTTTCTTCTCATTTATCCCCGTCAACCAATCTTATTCAAGTATGACATTTTCTCCCAAGACTTCTCTTGCTTTTGTACTGTTTCACCTTTGAGATCTTCATTGCCTCATGGTTTCCTGTAGCCACTCTGGTTTAATTCTCTGGCAATTTGTTCACAGGCAGAGATATGTAATGTTTTAAAAGTCAGTTACCATTTAGCTTTCTTTGTAAGAGGAACACAAGAAATATTTTACCGAGATTTCTTTAAATACTTTTAGATAATTTTTTTTAATTTTTGTTTTTTAATTTACATCCAAATTAGTTAGCATAAAGTACATTGATTCCAGGAGTAGGTTCCTTAGTGCCCCTTACCCATTTAGCCCATCCCCCCTCCCACATCCTCTCCAGTAACCGTCTGTTTGTTCTCCATATTTATGAGTCTCTTATGTTTTGTCTCCCTCGTTTTTATATTACTTTTGTTTCCCTTCCCTATGTTCATCTGTTTTGTTTCTTAAGCCCTCATATGAGTGAAGTCAAGGGATACAGGTGTGCTGTTTCAAAGGGACACATGCACCCCCATGTTTATAGCCGCACTATCAACAATAGCCAAAGTATGGAAAGAACCCAAATGTCCATCGATGGATGAATGGATAAAGAAGATATGGTATATATATACAATGGAAAAGCAACTATGTAAAGAAAAATTTTGTATTTGGCAGATATGGCTTCCTAACAACAAAAAGCTGACCCATCTACATTACTATAAAAAAAGATAGAGTGGCTAACCACATTGATACTAATAGTTATAATTCATGAAAAAGATAAAAATTCTACTTATATATGCACCTAAAATATATTCCTAAAGACATGACACAACTGATGAGAAATTCACTTTTCACCTTTATCCTAACATTTTCGCTAACACGTGTGTGTATATATGTATGTGTGTGTATATACATATATATATTCTTTTAATTACCACTTTGTACAAATATACATTTTATCCCTTCTGAAAATGAGGGATATTTAGGTTGTTTCTCATCTTTTTCTATTAAAAATCATCCCAAAAGCTTTAGAACACTGCACTCCTCCTCCCCAAATAAATTGTACGTAGGTAATATGTGTTTAACTTCCATAGTTTCAATTAACATTTTTTTTTACAGCATGTGGCGATGACATGCTTAATACTTTTATTTCAGAAGGAAATTTTCTTAGGTGAGACAGTGATGTCTAAAAATTAGAAATAAAAAAATCGTACAGAAATTGTGATCAAAACATGATATATTTGACAAACTCCAGATTTATGCAAGCTCCTGCAAATAATTTTATAATGTATTATTTTTTTTAAGTTCATTTTTTTGAGAGCATGCACAAGCAGGAGGAGGGGCAGAGAAAAGTAAGGGCAGAATCCCAAGCAGGCTCCACACCATCAGTACAGAGCCTGATGTGGAGCTCGAACTCAGGAACTGTGAGATCATGCCCTGAGCAGAGATCAAGAGTTGGATGCTTAACTGACTGGGCCACCCAGGTGCCCCAATAATGTATTATTGTAGAATATTCAAATTATTTTAAAACTAATTTTTAGATACACAAGTAATATACAGTAAAAGAAACATTTTTGGATTGTGATGGGAAATAGTTTAAGAATCACTTGTTATATTTCTCAGAAATAAAGTCAGTGACTATCAGTGCATTGATTTCCATTTTTTTTACAGCATATATTGTGAAATATTAATTCTTTAGAGGCAAAATGCATAGTCACCATTTTCCCATGTCAAATACTTCTGCAAAACATAATTTCATCATTTTTCTATTTGAGTTCATTTGATTTAAAGCAATTCTCAAATGAGAACTTTTAAAATCTTCCTTGAATACCCGTGCTAACATATGAAAGTGGGTAAATAAGATACTGACAGAAAAGACCAGAATTTGAGGAAATGAGTATAATGACAATAATTATAACTCTTTAATAATATTTGAAATTTATGAGGCATTTACTATTATGCAGGCTCTTAACTAAAGATTTTGCATAATTTCCCTGCTTTTCTTCAAATTTCAAGCACATGATGCATTAACTATAGGCACACCATGCTGTACATTAGACATCCAGAACCTGTTCCTATTACAAAGAAAGTTTGTACCCTTTGACCAATAGCTCCCCATTTCCCCCACCCCAGCTCCTGGCAACTACCAATGTACTCTTTGTTTCTATGATTTCACCTTTTGAGATTGCACATATAAGTGGACTGAAGCAGTATTCATCTTTCTGTGTCTGGCTTATTTCACTTAGAAAAATGCCCTAAGTTCATCACTGTTGTCACGAATGGCAGAATTTCTCTTTTTATTTTTTCACCTGAATAGTATTATATAGTACAAACACCACATTTTCTTTATCCTTTCACTTAGGTTCCACATCTTGGCTATTGTGAATAATGCTGCATGGGAATGGAGCTATCTCTGAGAGATTCTGGTTTCATTTCCTTCGGATGTTTATTGCAAATTGGTATTGTTATCATACGGTAGTTCTACTTTTAGTTTTTTGAGGAATCTCCGTATCATTTTCTATAATGGTTCTACTAATTTCCATGCCAATTAATAGAGTGCAAGGATTTGCTTTTCTCCACAACCTTGCCAACACTTGTTATATTTTGACTTTTTGATAATAGCTATTCTAACAGGTATGATTTGTCAGTGTGATTTTGACTGCATTTCCTTGATGATTAGTGATGTTGAGCACTTTTTCATATATTTTCATTTTAGCCACCGATCAGCTATATGGTTTCAACACATTTTGTCTGATTCCGTAAGTTATCTTTTCATTTTGTTTGTTGTGTCCTTTGCTGTGCACCAACTTTTTAGATTGATAGAGTCTCATTTGTTGATTTTTGCTTTTGTTGCATGTCCTTTTGGTGTCATATCCAAAATATATTGTCAAAACCAGCGTCAGGAAGCTTTTTCTCTATGCTTTCTTCCAGAAGTTTTATGGTTTTAGGTCTTACATTTATGCCATTAATGCATTTTGAGTTAATCTTTGTGGGTGGCTAAAATAGGGATCCAATCTCATTCTTTTGCATCTGAATATCCAGTTTTCCCAGAACGATTTAGTGAAGTAATGTCATGTTAAAACAGGTACTGTAATGCCTCCCACTTTGTTATTCTTTCTCAAGATTTATATGGCTATTTTGGATCTTTTGTGGTTCTATACAAATTTCTGTGAAAAAGTCCATTGGAATTTTGATAGGGGTTACATTAAATCTGCACATTACTTTGGTTAGTGTGAACATTTTAACAATGATTTCAGTCCATGAACACAGGATATATTTCCATTTATTTGTGTCTTCTGTATTTTCTTCAGTGTTCCATAGTTTTCACTTTCCTGGTTAAAGTTTTCCAAAGTGTTTTTTTCTATCTGATGCTGTTGTCAATGGGAACATAGATTTTAACTTTATTCTTCTTAATACAATGCACAAAAAAAGCAGTAATATGAAACACCTGGAAAAGTGCTAACAAATTTGATCAACTGAGCAAACACAGAATTCACCATCCAACAACAAGGTAAAGTACATCTTTTTTTTTTTTTTAATGTTTATTTATTTTGAGAGAGAGAGTGAGTGAGCACACACATGCAGGGGGGAGGGGCAGAGAAAGGGAGAGAGAGAATCCCAAATCAGCTCCACACACAACATGCAACCAATGCTGGGCTCAGTCTCACAACCGCAAGATCATGACCTGAGGTGAAATCGAGAGTCAGACGCTTAACCAACTGAACTACCCACACACCCCATGAAAGTACACCTTTTTAAAACACACAATGAAGAGTCCTAAGCTGGTGACTTACTATGTCAGAAACAAGGCTCAGCAAAGTTAAAAGATTACACATCATATTCTCTGCATTGCAACCTCGGTATAATTTGGAAGCCAATAACAAAAGGACATAAAATCACTGAACTTTGGAAATCTAGGAAGACAATTTTAAATAATCAAAATCATAATGTAAATTTTAAATAACAGAGGTGTCAATGAAAATAACACATTAACAAAAGCATATAAGGTCATGCAAAGTACTGTACTGAAGAAAATGTAAAGACTTTGAGACTCAGAAAACAGGCTTGGAGCACCTGGATGGCTCAGTGGATTAAGCGTCCAACTTCTGCTCAGGTCATAATCTGGTGGTTTGTGAGTTCAAGCCTTGTGTCAGACTCTGTGCTGACAGCTCAGAGCCTGGAGCCTACTTCAGATTCTCTGTCTCCCTCTCTCTCTGCCCCTCCCTTGCTTACACTCTGTCTCTCAAAAATAAACAAACATTAATTTTTTTTTCAAAAAAGTGTAAATAAAAAAAGGCTTAAAATTAATAAGTGACCAAATTGAGAAGGTAGAAAATGAACAGAATATCCTCAAAAATAGAAGGAATTATAATAGAAAAATTAAATTAAAGTAAAAATCAGAAATTATTTTTTAAAACTTGATATTAGTTCTTCAAATAAAAAATAAAATCAACAGACATCTAACAAGATGGATTATCAGAAGAGATGGGACAAACATTATTATGACTAAAAAGGAGACAGTTATGGATAATGAGACCCCACCCAGGCACAGTGAGTTCACAATTGGGAGGGATCCCCAAAACATGAAACTCTCCTTAAAGGAGTGAAGGGATTATGCTGCACATCAGGCACCAAGACCTTGAGGGCCAGCACTAGAAATAGGAGCCCCCAAAACATCTGGTATTCTTGATCACATGAAGATTAAGACAGAAGAATCACAGAACAATAGGGAACTAAAATCCTACTCTTTTTAAGGGGCTCACATGCAAAGCCACTGGCCCTGAGATCAATCACAAAAGCAACAGATTGAAAAGGGCTTAGGCCATAAGTGACTGAGACCCACTTACTAATTTTAAAATGGCTGCCAGAGAGACAGGAACCTGCAGTGACTATCTATGAATAGATGTGTTGATGGATGTTATTTTTGATATCCTCTCTCAAGCCTGCTATCACCAGAGGCTGTGGCCACCCTACACTGTAATCAGGCTGAGCAAGCACCCTACACCCCATTATGCTGGGAAGCACTCAAGTCCAAACTAGGCCCAGCAGGTGCTCTGAGACACATCCATCCCAGAGAATGAACCACAACTGGAACAGGGAAGCATTTCAAAATCCACTTTGCCCACACAGTGGCTGATAGAACCAGGTGAGTACCCACACCTTGATAACCTCAGGAGCATCTATGGTCCAATTAAAGCAAGTGAGCAAATGCAGCATACAGAAGGGATACCCACAAAGAACCTGGCCTTGGTGTCCAGGAGAGGCTAATTCTGGGTGACATGGGAACAGTTCCTAATCAAGATCACTCCTTCAAGATTCAGGGAGGTAGCTGTTTTACCTACTATATATGGATAGGCACAGAGAGACAAAATGAGGACATAGAGGAATATATTTTAAAGCCAACAACAAGCAAATACAAAGAAAACTATCTTGATAAAATGGAGATAAACAACCTACCTGATAAAGATTTCAAAGTAATGGTCATAAGGAGGCTCACTGATCATAGAAGATTGGATGAATACAGTGAGAAATAATTTTAAGAAAAGATACAGAAAATACAAAGCACTAAGTAGATGTTATCACTGCACTGAAAAATATACTAGAGTGGTTCAGTAGCACAATATATAAAAAAAAAGAAGCATGAATCAGTAAGCTTGCAATACAAAGCAATGGAAAACATCCAGACAGAGCAGCAAAAGGAAAAAAGAATTATAAGAAGTGAGGATAGCTCAGGGTACCTCTGGGACAACATCAAGGAATGTAACATCCACATTATAGGCATCTGAGAAGGAAAAGAGAAAGAAAAAGGGCCAGAAAAATTATTTGAAGGAATAATACATGAAAAATTCCCTAATCTGGGAAAGGAAATAGATATTAAAGTCCAAAAAGCCCAGAGAGTTCCAAATAAGGAGAACCCAAAGAGAAACATACCAAGACACATTATAATTATTACAAGCATCAAGAGAAAGGCAATGTAGTATGTACAAGGTAAACCCCACAAGGCTGTGAGATTGTTTGGCAGAAACTATAAATGCAAACAGGGAGTGGCATGACACATCGCAAGATCTGGAAGGAAAAACCTATAACCAGTCATTCTCTACCAGGCAAGATTATCATTCAGAAATGTAAAATAGATTAAGCATTTTCCAGATAATCAAAAGCTAAAAGAGCTCATCACCACCAAACAAGCTTTACAAGAAGTATTACAGGGACTTTACTGAACCAAAAAGAAAAGACACTTATTAATATGAAGAAAACATACAAAAGTAAAAATCTCACTATAAAAGGTAAATAGTAAAGGTAGTAGATCAACAACTTCCAAGTAGGAAGGATAAAAGACAAAAATTATAACATTAATTAAAACTACAATAATTAGAGTCTTTGAGGAGCTATGATGGTGGCATATTAGGAAGACCCTAGGCTTGTCTTGTCCTTCAAACACAACATGATAACTATCAAATCATTCTAAATCACCAAAAAATCGACCTGAGTACTGAAAGACCAAACTGCACAACTAGAGGGAAAGACAGGCCATATCAAGGAAGATAGAAAGTGCAGAGACATGTTTCAGGGGAGAGAGGGATCATGGGTACTGCAGAGGGAAGGGAGAAAGGTGAGACAGAGAGGAGCACACTTCCCCAAAGCCAGTGGCTTAGGAAACCAGAGGGACTGATTTTTGTGAGATTTTGCAACGAGCAGGGCTCAAGGACTGGAGTTTTGTTTCTTTAGAGAGAGACTGAGCATGTGAGCAGGGCAGAGAGAGAGAATCTTAAACAGGCTCCATGCTCAGCACAAACACAAGACCGTGGGATCATGACCTGAGCTGAAATCAAGAGTCAGACACTCAACCAAGTAAGCTGCCCAGAAACCCCAGAACTGGAGTTTTAAATGTCAGCAGGCTTGGCCAGGATAGAGCCCTGAGGGTGCTGCCTACTCCTGGAGAGAAGGCAGGCAAACAACCACCAGAGCAGACTGTGCAACCTGAGGAATTCCTAAGGTACATGGGGAAGAAGAAATAAAATAAAAAATAAAACAAAGTTAAATTAGTAAATAAAATTACAAATGAGAGAGAAGAAATGACAACTAACACCACAGAAAGACAAACAATTATATGAGAATATGATGGAAAATTGTATGCCCACAAATTGGACAATCTGGAAGAAATGGATGAATTCCTAGAAATATATAAACTACCAAAACTGAAACAGGAAGAAAGAGAAAACTTGAACAGAAAACCAGGAAAGAAATTGAATCCGTGATAAAAAAAAATCTCCCAATAAACCAAAGTCCAGGGCCAGAAGTCCTCACGGGAATTCTAGAAAACATTTAACAAGAGCTAAGGGGTACCTGGGTGGCTCAGTCGACTAAGCCTCCGACTCCTGATTTTGTCTCAGACCATGATCTCGCAGTTCGTGGGTTCCAACCCCACAATGGGCTCTGGGCTGACATCACGGAGCCTGCTTGGAATTCTCTCTCTGCCTCTATCATGTACACGCACACATGCTCATGCCCTCTCTCACTCTCAAAATAAACTTAAACTTAAAAAAAAAATGTTTCAGGGCACGTAGTTGGTTCAATCAGTTAAGCATCTGACTTCAGCTCAGGTCATGCTCCTGGAGTCCTTGGGTTCAATCCCTGTGTCAGTCTCTGTGCTGACAGCTCAGAACCTGGAGCCTGCTTTGGATTCTCGGTTTCCCTCTCTCTCTGCCCATACCCCGCTCATGCTATGTATCTATACCTCAAAAATAAACATTAAAAAAATTCTTTAAGTTTCAAAAAATAACTAAATAAGAGTTAATACTTATTCTTCTCAAACTATTCCAATAAATACAAATGTAAGGAAAACTTCCAAAATCATTATTTGAGGCTAGTATTACCCTGATTCCAAAACCAAACACTCCACTAAAAAAGAGAACTAAGGGCACTATCTCTGATGAACATGGTTGCAAAAAATTCTCAACAAAATATGAGCAAATTGAATCCAATAACACATTAAAACAATCATTAATGATGTTCAAGTGGTATTTATTCCTAGGCTGCAAAGGTGGTTCAGTATTCGCCAATCAACTTGATACACCACCTTAATAAGATAAAGGATAAGAACCATATGATTCAATACATGGAGAAAAAGCATTTGACCAAGTACAATATCCATATATAATAAAAACCCTCGAAAAGTATAGGGGTACATAACATAATAAAGGCCATATATGAAAAAAACACACAGCTTATATCATCCTAAATGGTGGGAACAGAGCTTTTCCTTAATAGTCAAGAGAACAACACAGGTGTGTCCACTCTCAACACTGTTACTTAACATAGTTGTGAAAGTCCTAGCCTCAGCAGACAACAGAAAGAAAAAGCATACAAATTGGCAATGAAGAATTCAAACTTTTGCTTTTCACAGATGGCATAATATTCTAAATAGAAAATCCAAAACACTGCACCAAAAAATTGCTATAACTTATACATGAATTCAGTAGTCGCAGGATATAAAATCAATGCACAGAAATCTGTTGTTTCTAAACACCAATAATGAAAAAGAAAGGGAAATCAAGGAATCGATCCCATTTTCAAATGTAGCAAAAACCGTAAGATACCGAGGAATAAACCTAACCAAAGAGGTAAACCATCTGTACTCTGAAAATTAGAAAACACTGATAAAAGAAATAAAAGGCAACACAAATAGACAAACATCCATGCTTATGGATTAGAAGAAGAAATGTTGTTAAAATGTTTATACTACCCAAAGCAATCGACACATTAATGCAATCCCTATCAAAAGACTACCAGAATTTTTCACCAAGTTAGAACAAACAATCCTAAAATTTGTATGGAACTCCAAAGACCCTGCATAACAAAAACGATCTTGAAAAAGAAAAGCAAACCTGGAAGCATCATAACTCTGGTCTTCAAATTATATGACAATGATATAGCAATGAAGACAGCATGGTACTGGCACAAAAACAGACACATAGATCAATAGAACAGAATACAAAAACCCGGAAATAGACCCACAACTATATGGTCAACTAACCTTTGACAAAGCAGGAAAAAGTACCCAGTGGAAAAAACAGTCTCTTCAACAAATGGTGTTGGGAAAACTAGACAGCAACATGCAGAAGAATGAAACTGGACCACTTTCTTAAAACAAACACAAAAATAAATTCAAAATGGATGAAAGACCTAAATGTTAGACAGGAAACATCAAAATCCTAGAGGAGAAAACAGGAAGCAATCTCTTTGACCTCAGCTACAGCAACTTCTTACTAGACAAATCGCCAGTGGCAAGGGAAACAAAAGCAAAACAAGGCTTGGTACTTCATTAAGATAAAAAGATTCTACAAAGTGAAGGAAACCATAAACAAAACTAAAAGGCAGCCTATGGAATGGGAGAAGATATTTGCAAATGACATACCTGATAAAGGGTTAGTATCCTAAACTATAAAGAACTTACCAACTCAACACCCAAAAAACAAATAATCCATTTAAAAAATAGGCAGAAGACACAAATAGACACTTTTCCAAAGAAGACATCCATATGGCCAACAGACACCTGAAAAGATGCTCAACATCACTCATCATCAGGGAGATGAAAATCAAAACTACAATGAGATATCACCTCAAAACTGTCAGAATGGTTAAAATGAGCAACACAGGAAACAACAGATATTGCAATGATGCAGAGAAAGGGGAAACCTCTTAAACTTTTGGTGGGATTGCAAACTGGTGTAGCCACTCTAGAAGACAGTATGGAGGTTCCTCAAAGTGTTAAAAATACAACTACCCTAAGATCCAGCAACTGCACTACGAAGTATTTACCCAAAGGATACAAAAATACTGATTTGAAGGGATACACGCACCCTAATGTTTATAGCAGCATTATCAACAATAACCAAATCACAGAAAGAGCCCAGATGTCCACTGATGGACAGACAAGTGGTTTGTATGTGTGTCTGTATAAACACATACATGCATACATATACATACAATGGAATATTACTCAGCCATCAAGAAGAATGAAATCTTGCCATTTGCAATGACATGGATGGAGCTAGAGAGTATTATGCTAAGCAAAATAAGTCGGAGAAAGACAAATACCATAGGATTTCACTAATGTAGAATTGAAGAAACAAGAGATGAACGTAGGGTAAAAAAGAAAAAGCAGGGGCAAACCAGAAAAAAGACACTTAACTGTAAAGAAAAAACTGAGGGTTACTGGAGGGGAGGTGGGTGGGGAGATGGAATAAAATGGTGATGGGTATTAAGAACAGCACATGTGGTGATGAGCATTGGGTATTATCTGTAAGTGATGAATCACTACATTTTATACCCAATACTAGTATTATAGTATAAATAAATTAGAATTTAAATAAAACTTGAAAAATAAAGCATAAAAATAAAACTACAATGGAAAATGTAAGTCAGTAAAACAGAAGAAACCTATACAATTCAACACTGGAAAAACAAAGAATCGATTAAAAAATAAAAGACCTGAAAAGATATTTGTCCACAGAAAACATGCACATGGCCAAGAGACACATGAAAATATGTTCAACATCATGAATTAACAGAGTAATCCAAACCATAAGGAGGTATCACCTCATACCTGTTGGAATGACTAGTATCAAAAAGACAAGAAACAACAAGGGTGGGTGAGGATGTGGAGGGAAGGGAACCTGCATGCAGTGTAAGCGGGAATTTAAACTGGTGCATTGTGAGGAAACAGTATGGAGATCTGTCAAAAAATTAAAAACATAAATACCATATGACCCAGTAATTATACTGCTGGCTATTTAACCAAAGAAAATAAAAATTCAAAAAGATATATTTATCCCTTATTGCAACATTATTTATAGTAGCCAAGTTATAAAAGCAACCTATGTGTCTTGATTGATAAATGGATAAAGAAGTGACATATATAATACATCTACACAATGGGATATTACTCATCCATAGAAAAGAATAATATCTTGCCACTATAACATGAATGGACCCACAGAATACTGTGCAAAATGAAATAATTCAGAGAATGACAAATACCGTATGATTTCACTTATATACAGAATGTAAAAAACAAAACTAGCAAAACAGAAACAGACTTACAAATACAAAGAACAAACTGGTGGTTGCTGGAGAAGAGGTGGGAAGGAGTGGACAAAACAGGTCAAGGGGAGTCAGATTACATTCATTTATAAAATAAGTCAGAGAGATGAAAAGTACAGCATAGGGAATATACACAATAATATCCTAATAACATCATATTGTGACGGATGGTGACCATACTTATCATGGTGAGCACAGAGTAATGTACAAAATTTCAAAACACTATGTTGTACAACCTGAAACTAACATGACATTGTATGTCAACTATACTTCAATAATAGCTTGTAAAAAATGCTATTAACGAATGGCATTCTTAACAATACAAAACAGAAAATAATTTTTAAAAGTCTAAGCACTTTTCAAATTGCTCCATCTGTGCTGGGCCCCAGGGCAAGTGAATCTTCATGCACACTTTTTAAGAACGGTATCTCAGTTTCATACAGCCCTTTGGGTCTCCTGTACATAAATCCGGTTTTCAAAGCCAGACATTTTGGGGGGCTCATCTCTTTAGTGCAGGTCCTAAAAGTTGAGGTGCCTGATATAGGACATGGTACCCTTTCTCCTCAGGGAGAAGCTCCAGATTTGTGAGATCCCTCCTGAGTGTGTGTCACTATGCCAGGGGTATGGTTTGTGATAAGACCCTTTCTCTGCATCTTCTGTCTTGATGTGACCCTGTTATCATTTGTTGTGAAGCAGCTGTTCAGCTTGTTTTCAGGCCTTTTTCAGAGGGAATTTTGCATATGTAACTGTACATTCAGTGTGTCTACTGGAGATGAATTCAGGATCTTCTTATGCTCTCGTTTTCTGTGTACTTTGTATTTTATCGATATGAGATGATGGATGCTAACTAAACCAACTATGGTAATCATTTTACAATGTATGGAAATCAAACCATCATGCTATATACGTTAAATTTATACAGTGATGTATTTCAATTATTTCTCAATATAACTTAAAAAACTTCTCGAGTAAAATTAAAAATTTTTCTTCTTCAGGTTTTCTGGCCTCTTCCAAAGTGATTTTTATTTGTTTAATGTGTATTTATTTTCCAAAGAGACAGAGACAGTGCAAGTGGGAGAGGGTCAGAGAGACGGGGGACATAGAATCAGAAACAGGCTCCGGGCTCTGAGCTGTCAACCCAAAGCCCCACGTGAGGCTCGAACTCGTGAACAGTAAGATCAGACCTGAGCCAACATCAGACGCTTAACCAACTGAGGCACCCAGGCGCCCTTCAATGTCATTTTTAAAGGTTTCTTTAAAAAGATGTCAAAATTCCTTTGCATTCACATTTTGTTCTAAACAATCTAAAATACACTAAAAGAATTAAGATTTCTAAGATAACTTCTTAGAATTAAGCTTTATCTTATAATGCTAGAGTGTGTGATAATGATCCTACAAACCTATCTACTACTTGCCTCCATTGTTTGTTCATCCTTTTCCACAAAAATAATGAAAGCACACAGAAAATGATGGGAGAACTGAGCTTAAAATCTCAGAATTAAAGGAGCAAGAGAAAGCAAAAGAACCAATTTCATAAATCAACTATAAACTGAAAGAACTTCTGCCTTTGAATTTCTAAAAGAAACCTATAAATATTTAATGAACATTAATTAATCCATGTAAATACATAGATTTAGGGTTAAAAAAGCTGTTAGGATATTTCAGTTTATTGTATCAAATTGCTAGAATATAAAGTTAGCGGTCAGAAAAATACTGAGACAACAAAAAAGAAACAGTGAAATGGAGAAAAGTTTCTAAAAACCCCTTATTTTTATCAAGATGAAAAGTACGAAGCAGTGAATGTCATTTCTATAGAGTTTATTGAAAATGTTCACATAATTGCCAGGTTCTAAATTGTGATATTTGCTATTCTGATTTTCTAGATAAAGGGTAGTACAGTGCATGGAAACTGAGTATAAGGTATGGACAAAACGAGGTCATTCATCTCACACAGTAATTATTCCTAAACCAAGAGCTCCACTAGGGTATTCCCTTTGCAGCAGAAGGGTCATTTTATCTTAAGGTCATGCCTACCTAAATTTTCCCATTCCCTGATGTTAACATCAATAACCCATGCTGGGATTAATACACCATACCTTCCTAAAATAACCTTCTATTACAAGGTTGGATAGTTTTCAAAACTGCCTTCAATATCAATCTTATGTAATGATGAAAACACAAGGTTAGAAAGTTTAGGTTTAATATGAATCTCTGAGATTCTTCTTCATAACAATATGGGATGATAATGACTCAAAATAATGGAAGAATCCATAGCTTACTATTGATTTCGTCAAACTACAGATAAAATATGTAACTCACAAATTAGGCAAACTCTTCATGGACAAATAGTTCAGCCCTCAGCTTAATTACTGTCGTGGGTATATAAGTAAGCTTGTCGAAGATAGAGTATGGCTTCAAAATTTTGTTTGACTGTATTGTAAAAATGGTTTACTTCATCTTATCTACATAATTATGTATCCCTATTTGGGGAAAGGTATACTACCAGTTATTCTTCATATATAAAAGTAAATGTTACTTAAAACATGCTAGGATAGCAATATAGTGCAATGCAAAGAGAATCACATTTGAAGTAAACACATTTGGGTTCAAATCATGGTAAGATTTTAGAAAAGGTCATTATTCAAGTAATTATAACCAATTTGTAAAGGTTATAATGATAGGTCTCTCACAGTACTGATGTGAGGATTTAGTGGGACTACCTACATAAATCACGAAGCAGGTAATGGTGCTCAGATACCTTGTTCTTTTTCAATCTCATCAGTAGCAGTGTGTGGATTGTTTGAAAGGGTAAATGTGTGTATGGTATTTAATAGCCACAATAATTTAGAATTCAAGACTACTTTTTGAAATGCAGGGGCAGTCTAAAAAGTTCAAAGTGAATTGTGATTAGGAATCCTTCATACGATGTCAGTTCAAGTGAGAGAGAACATATCATCTTCAAATTATATTTATATAGAAAAATATATATCTCATCTGTTTATAAACACAAAAACAGATATACATTATATATACTTTTTTCTTTTTTTTATATAATATTGTCAAATTGAATTCCATACAACACCCAGTGCTCATCCCAACAGGTGCCCTCCTCCATGCCCAGCACCCACTTTCCCCTCTCCCCTACCCCCTATCAACCCTCAATTTATTCTCAGTTTTTAAGAGTCTCATATGTTTTGCCTCCTTCCCTCTCTGTAACTTTTGTTTTTCCTTCCCCTCCCTTATGGTCTTTTGTTAAGTTTCTCAGGATCCACACAAGAGTGAAAACATATGGTATCTGTCTCTCTCTGTATGACTTATTTCACTTAGCATAACACTCTCCAGTTCCATCCACGTTGCTACAAAGGCCATATTTCATTCTTTCTCATTGCCAAGTAGTATTCCGTTGTGTATATAAATGACAATTTCTTTATCCATTCATCAGTTGATGGAAATTTAGGCTCTTTCCATAATTTGGCTATTGATGAGAGTGCTGCTATAAACATTGGGGTACAAGTGCCCCTATGCCTCAGCACTCCTGTATCCCTTGGGTAAATTCCTAGCAGTGCTACTGCTGGGTCATAGGGTAGTTCTATTTTTAATTTTTTGAGGAACCTCCACACTGTTTTTTCCAGAGTGGCTGTACCAGTTTTCATTCCCATAAACGTACTATTTTATTCATTACATTCTATATGACACATACATTATATAAAACGTATTCCATACAATATACTGTTATATACTAAATATATACTATTCATGAATATATATTCACTCTGTAGTATGTGATTTTGTTAATATAATTTTTTATCACTTGTAAGTTAATAAGTCATGTACATTGTATTACACATTTATGATATATTACATGTTTGTGTGTGTGTATATAAATTTGTGTGTGTGTATAAAATAACCCCTTACTGCAGTTACTGCTCTTATTTTCCCCAATTAAAAAAGGATCTTTTGGGGCGCCTGGGTGGCACAGTCGGTTAAGCGTCCGACTTCAGCCAGGTCACGATCTCGCGGTCCGTGAGTTCGAGCCCCGCGTCAGGCTCTGGGCTGATGGCTCGGAGCCTGGAGCCTGTTTCCGATTCTGTGTCTCCCTCTCTCTCTGCCCCTCCCCCGTTCATGCTCTGTCTCTCTCTGTCCCAAAAATAAATAAAAAACGTTGAAAAAAAAATTAAAAAAAAAAGGATCTTTTATTGAGTGAGAAGGCCTTTTAATAGATTTTCCAAGAGTTTTATTAGTAGCTGCCATGCGTTAGGAAAATTAGGTTGAAGTTTCTTAGAAGTAAAAATAATATCAGAATAGAATTTTCAAAATTATAATATAGCCCAGTGACATAAACTAATGAAAGTGTTTTTATTATTTGAAAACCATAGTTCGGCTTTATATGGTTTTATTTTATCTCTCTTATTTTTTTGTCTCTGATTCCAAATGTTATATGTGATTTTAAACAGGAGTGGTAGAATAGAATACCCATTTGTGTATCAAAGGTGATAACTCTGTGAGCATCCTATTTGAATCACTTTAATATTACCAAGTACTCTCTGTGATTACAGAACATCTAGATAAATTTAGTTTTATGAACACAGATTTTGTGTTCCTAAAACAGTAGGTAGTGATAAAGTACTCATATTTTTACTTTATTCTTATTCAGCCATGAAATCGCACTTTTGATATTGTAATGTACAAACTTATTATAACTTTTGAATAAAGTAAACTTTGTTTTGTTTCTTTAGCATTGTAGTCGTAGGCTTTCATAATGACCCTGACTCTAGGGTCAAATATTAGCTTTCTGTCTATAGAGACGACACTACAATGTATCTAAAATTGGTGAATATAATAAAAACTAATGAAAAGCCAAATAGTTTTTCCAAACTACTGTAGTTATCAGCTCACAAAATTTCTCCTGTGCATCTCTGCAAACTCACACACAGTACAAAGGAGGGAGCCAAGTGAGGCAGGAAAAGCACAGGCTGAAGAGTCAAATGGACCAATGTTATAGTCTCATTCTGGCACTTAGAAGATGTGTGACTTTGATCAAGTCATATCCTCTCTCTAAGCCTCCGGGTCTATTAGTTTGTTTGTTTATTTGTTCATTTGTTTTTCTGCAAAATTGAGATAGAGCTTACTGGAATATTTTAAAGTATAAGTATAAAGTATAAAGTAATATTTTATTATAGAGCCAGGCCTATATTCTGGAACTCATAAATTGCTGTACATCCTCATCTTACTTTGCAAGAGCCTTCCATCTGGTCTCCTTGCCTCTAGTCCTTCTCAGTGATCCATTTTTTGCTGAAACTCCTTACTCTACAGGGGATTCTTAATAAAGTTGTACCAACCAGCCAGAATCTAACTTCAAACATTTTTCCCCTCACAACAAACTTTACATTGAAGTACATAGGCCTACTCACTTTTCTTTCATTCAGGTAGGCAGTCATGGCCCATGCAATTCAGATATAAATACTGAGAAATTCCCCAAAAGGAATTTATGAAAATAAACTCTATGTACTAGCACTATGCTAGACACTAAGAAATGATAAAGATACATCAGAAATAAATTCTGTTTTCAGGGACAGGCAGATTTCTAGTTATGAAGGATAGGTCTTTTCTTTTAAACTTAATTTTGTTTTTAATTTGGATTATCTAGGACAGAAAATCAAGTATAGTTGAAAATTTTCCAAATGTTGGTAATATTCTAATTATCCAGGCCTCAGTTCTATTAATCTTAATAATATTAAAAGCAAGAATGTTTGAAGGGTTAAGCTTGATTGTCCCTTTATAGTCTTTAAGTCAAAAAGCACAGAGTTTAACATTTATTTCACAATGACAACCATTGTAAAGCAGCAGCAATGACAAGCTTTCAGCACATGGTAATGTAAACAATATATGCATGAAGCTATATAGGTTCATAAAGACATTGTTAAGTGCAATTAAACTCTTATTAGGTAATTTGCTCCATGTAATCAAAAACAACAGAAATAAAAGAGAAAAATTAAAAATTTACAGAGTTAATATTCTGACCTCTGAGATATAAATACAACGGGAATACTACAAAGGGAAATATTGTTTATAAGCATGTGCTGTTTTTAAATGTGTTACCAAAAATTGCCATGTGTGTGACAACACTCGGGTGGCAGAGAGAAGGAAGGCAGAGTGCAGAGGAAGCTTACGTGTATATATTTTGGATGTTGACAATAAATAAATTGAAAAGCCAGACTTATTCATTATAATATAGATAAATTACAAAGAAAGTTTGGAAAGTGAATTCTTAACTCTTGCCAGAAATATTGTAAAATGTGTCCAGATTGCTCCAAATTAGTAAGAAGATTTGTTGGAAATACTATATTGCCTTTCCATATGCTGAGGCTGCCCTCTTAGCAGCTTAACAGAAAAAGGAGGCAGCATGGAAATTTGGGTTAAAATTGGCTATTCAATTGAGGCCTGTATTCTGCTTATTTCCTTGTCTTCCAGGACTCTGAAATCAGTTGAAAGACTGATATGCCTTCTCTGCTAATGGAATTCTACTCTAGTCCTTATTTGCTCCTGGACCATGTAAAACCATTTTTTAATAGCACCTTGGACATTCTCAAGTGCAGCTTTAGCTTTTACCATCTGTGGTCTCTAAAACTTTTTTACCTAGACAGGGAGCCTGAAGTGTACAAAAGTCAGGCCTATGTCCCAAGGAAGTTTGCAATCTCTGAGGACTGTGCCAAGGTAAACCTGACAAAGGGATTAAAAGTCAGAAGGGTAATAGAGAGCTCATCTAGACTAACTACTGAACAAAACCAGCACCTCCATTTACAGATTTCAGGAAGATGATAAACCCACTAGTTAGTTTTACAACTAGTTTTACTAGTTGTACTTTTACAGAGAGAACAAGTTCAGTTCCTCATTTCATTGTTACATACCTTCAGTTACTAGAAGATGCTAGTTTATGCTGAGCACTAATTATCTTTCCTGTAACTTCTACTCTTTGGTAGTATCTTGCACATCAAAGGATTATTTTCATCCTCTATATTACATTCTCAAGTAGATATATTTATACAAACAGAAGCTTGTGCATTAACATCTCGTATGTTTAGCATCAGGGAGTAATTTGGAATCAATACTATGTTTATTCAACTTTAAGAAAGTATTTTTATATAAAATAGAAATTCAGGCTCTTAAATAGAGTATTCTGAACATAATTTATATTTTGCTCAATGGTTGTAGGTGATCACCATTATTAAAAGAAATTGTTGTGTTGTGTTTTCATATGTGATACCTTCAGGGTTTATGCAAGTTGGTAGAAAAATTTGTCCCTGTACTGTATGTTCTTAGGATGTTTTCCTTTGGGACTTTGTAGATTTTTTTCTGTAGATTTTTCCCTTATGTGTCTTAATAACAGATTGTGAGATCTTGATCCTGCCACTGTGCCTCCCTCTAACTGTAAGCGTGTGCTTCTAATCTTACGTGACTTTGGAAATTAGATAGCCAGATTCATTACAAAGTTATGTAAAAGTGTCTCTGAGTGAGACTTTCTTATAAATAAAATATATAACTTAAATTCATGCTGCAGTGGACAGACTCTGGTCCCTTCCCCTTCATATGAAAGCCTTTGTGTATTCCCTCTCTCTTGAGTGTGACCACAACCTCTGACTTGCTTCTCAACAACTGAATATGGCAAAGTAGAGAGGGTGCCACTCCTTTGATTAGGTTACATTAGTAGGACTGTGAAGGGATTTTGTAGACGTAAATAATGATGGTAAATTGGTTGATTTTGAGCTATCAAAAGGAGGGTTGTCCAGGATGGGCCTGGCTTAATCAGGTGAGATCCCTTTCAAGAGGAACTGGACCTTCTCTGACGTCAGAGACTCTCAGATGCTGGCTTTGAAGACACATGCTGCCATGTTGTGAGAAGGGCTATGGTGAAGACCATGTGACAAGAAACTGCAAGTAACCTCTGGGATCGGAGGGTAGCTGACAACCCACAAAACTGCTGAGACTGTCAGTCTGAGAACTGTGGAAAAATGAGTTTTTCCAACAACTTAAAGGAGCTTAGAAGCAGATCTTTCCTCAACGAGAGTGCTGTCCCACTGAAACTGTAAGATAATAAATGGGTGCTAGTTGAGGTTGCTGATTTGTGGTAATGCATTCAGTAATAGATAACTAAAACATAGGTGCTCTAAGCCATTCATTTTGTATGTACAGAGAAACTTTTGGTCATTTTCTTATCCTTTCGTAGGTTCAAGTTGGTTAACTCTATCTTGACTGATTAGAGCATTAACCAAAATATTTAATATGCACATGTATGTTGTACAGATGAATGTATGCATATTAGGTACCTTTTTCAACCAAAATATATGCCATGAAAACATGAGGTTTTTCTGAATGTGCCTTAATTGCTTAAGGGAATATATATTGATGGAGTGAAAGCAAAGAGGCTCTTTCAGCACAGGTATACATGGGTATATGGCACCTTATATAAAGGTACTCAGTAATACTGAGGACATAATGTAAATAATATAATAACTGAATTTAGAATACATAAACTATGTCACAAATTTCATTTCCTACCAAGGCCCAGCATTTTACTACATAAGTGAATCTGGCCATGGAATAAAGAATAAATAGTGGTGGAGACTGTGGTGAAAATGTCCCAGCCCAAACAAGCAACTATTAGCCCTTAGCCCTATGTGAACCCAATTTCTCCAGATATGCTAGTTTTTCAAAAAGAAGGTAAAACTTTAGATGCTCATGTGGTATCTCCATATTTTTTAAAGGTGCTTACAAAATGCAAATTTTAAAAATAAACAACTGTACTGGCTATCCATTTGTGACTTCAATTAAAATTAATAACTTCTATGCAATAATCATGGAGCATACATGTCTAATTTCCTTAGTACTAATGAACATGTCACTGGGCTACAGAAGGTCCACATGGGCTTTTAATGATATTTTAATGAAAGATACAATATTCTTTGCCTTTTGTTATTCCCATTTGTGTTTTATTTCCATTGGAATGCATGGGTAAATCAAGTTTGTGTCTGACAAAATTTGTCCATTCTCAATTTAGTATTTTGGTGACTGTAAATGCAGGGAAGTGAGAGGGAATTAGTAGGAGCAATGAGAAGAAAGATAAGTTACATTCTTTAAAATTCCTTATTCAGTTCTAGAAAGTGATGGTCTACACCTGACTCTCCTTTTCTAATAAATTTTTATACTATATGGAACTCCATATTAATGGATTTCAGACAGCAGTTTATAAGGAGAGGATAACCTATGCTTCTTGAAGTCTTATTTGCTCAGGGCTTAAATGGTATTAGAGTAACAGTAACTACTTGTGCTTCTATAACCCTTGCCACAAGCTGCTATTATAGCCATCCAGTCTACTACAAATTTCACTATCTTCCCCTACTGCAAGTTATATATGGGAGTTCCATATAGCTGTTTAATGGCAGATCATGCAAAATACCCTGTCAACCAAAGAGTAGCTTCCAAGTCCTTCCTCTCTTGCTTCAGTGGCATCTCACCCTAGGCCCAAGAACCCTACTGTTATTTGAACACACATAAGCCATAGTTACTATTGTTACCTCCCAGTGCTGGTGCTCATACAAATCAGTGTGTTCTAGAACTGGCACTGTGTCAACTACACAATGGTTTATATGTACCTTGAGTTCCTCCCTGGCATGGTGTTCCCCAAGGAGTGCTTAGCACTTTGCAAACATCTTATGCAGACCTCAGTTAGTGCTTAACGTTTCTCTTGCCAGAGACCTGAACTTCTGATCTGTGAAGTTTGAGTAAAGCCACCGCCCGCCCACCGGAAGCACCAGCCTCACCTGGGATCTTGTTAGAAATGCAGAATCTCAGGACCTATTCTGAAACTGTGGGCTCAGAACCCAGATTTTAACAGGTGATTTGTGTTCATTTTAAAGTCTTCACTAAAGGACCAATGCTGGAGACAGATATACTAGCATCCTCTAAATCTGTCATAAATATGTAACCTCCTCCTACAACCTGTATTCCCCTTACCCCTTTAGATCACCCAATGTCTTCCAGAATTTTACAATCAAGCCTTGTGAAACAGAACTTGCATTTCTTTTTTCACTATGCAAGATCACACTGGAAGCTGTTGGATTTTTCACTAGAAACTTCCCTTTGTATCTAATATAAAATTGAACATATTATCTCCCATTATAATTACAAAACCACCTTTTATCTCTTTATAAATCCCCATGAAGAAGATTTAAAACACGCATACCTTTTAATCCAGCAGTTATACTTCAAGGAATTCATCCTGAACATATACTCACCTAAGTGCAAAAGGATATATGTTCTTGATGATCACTGTAACAGATTGTTCATAGTACTGACATCTAAATATTTAAATGCTAATCAATCAGGAACTGGTTAAAATAATTATATATCCATATAATCTGTGCCTTTACAAAGTATGAAGAAAATGTGCATATGGCCAATAGGGAAGGATATCTAATAATTAAGGATCCCAACCAAGTTATAAAATTTTATATTGCATGCTGTCATGTGAATGCCATACATTAAATGCATATGTCTGCATGTATGTGTTTTGTGTGTATGTACACAGAAGCTATATAATCATCGTATCGTGGCTTACCTAACCTCATTTTCAGTTCTCTTCCATCCTACCTGCCTCTTCTGTGGAGGTTGCAAAAGATAAAATCGATTTCCCAGACTTCCTTGCAGCTTAGGTTACTCCCTTGCAGCTAAGGCTGAGCATGTGAAACTGCTACGGCTAATGATCTGTATTCAAAAATCTCCCATTGCTGCCTCTTCCTTTTCTTTTACCCTGCCTGGAATACTACTGTGAAGCCTGGAGGTGCAGCAGCCATTTGGCGACCATGAGACAACAAGCAGGAGGACCAAACCCAACACCACAAAGAAAAATATTTTTGAGTCTCTTATGGCATCTTCAGACAACACCAGCCAACAAACAGAAGTTTTTTTTGGCTGGTAGTAGTGGTGGTGGTGAAGGGGCATGACAAACAGATTCAAATGTTAACTCTGGAAAGTGGGCAGAGGCACTATTTTTACTTTTTAAAATATTTACTCTTGGGGCACCTGGGTGGCTCAGTTGGTTGAACGACTCACTTCGGCTCAGGGCATGATCTCTCAGTTTGTGAGATTTAAATTTTTTTTTTAAAAATTTACTCTTTTGTGATGTCTGAGTTCTGGAGTCAAAGAAATGACCCACAAACAAACATAAACTGATTTTAAAATGTAATTAAAGTCAGTGAGTTTTATGCATAGTTGTTTCAAGCCCAGGCTTAAAAGAGAACTGTTTTTTCACAAAATTGTTTTTGGTACTTATATTGGATGGATAATAACAGAAACAATTTAATATGTCATCCTATAACAGAGTAGTTGCTAAAAGGACAAATATAATTACATTAGTGATCACATGATTTAGGTGACAAATAGTTACTCATCTCAGAGAGAGAGGAGATAATTTCTCTTGTTTTAAAGAAAATTAGTTAACTATCCCTATTTATACAAAATGATAGTGACAGGGTTGAATGATTGATAATGCCCTTCACCTTTTTGTTTTTGTCGCTTCTTGGTGTTTAGAGAAAGAAGAAAACAAAACTCAGAAAAAACGAGAAGTATTTAGTGGATTGGTCATCATGAAGCAGTTTTTTAAAGCAGAGGTCACAGGGGGCAACTGGGTGGCTCAGTCTGTTAAGTGTCCAACCTGTTCAGGTCATGATCTCGCAGTCTGTGAGTTTGAGCCCTGTATTGGGCTCTGTGCTGACAGCTCAGAGCCTGGATCCTGCTTCAGATTGTCTCCCCATCTCTCTCTGCCCCTTCCCCACTCATGCTCTGTCTCTCTCTAGTAAACATTAAAAATTAAAAATAAATAAATAAACCAGTGGTCACAGGATGTGTTCATGTGTAAGAAAGGATTAAGTAGATGTGGATTGCTTGAACTCTACACATTCTCAAGAAAGGCCTGTTTTTAGGAAAGGCCCATGGCTGCTCCTGGCAGCTGAGCTGTGAGCTCTTGGAATGTTCTGCTTGGATCATTTTGACCCAAGTTTATACAAACAATGTGATTTATAGTAAACACTTTTTTTGCTCTGGGAGTGTGGAGTCTAAATAGCTGAGGTCAGTTATTCAGGTACTGCATGCCCACATGACTGACCCCTGATAAAAACACTAGACATCAAGCCTCCAGTGAGCTTCCTTGGTTGACAACACTATGCATGTATGGTCACATCTTTTCAGGAGAATTAAGAATATCCCATGCCAGGGGTGAAGTAGGGAGGGATTCGGAAGCTTGCCCCAGCTTTCTGCTCAACTTCACCTCCTAAGCCTTTACCCTTTGTTGATTATCATCTATATTACTTTTACTATAGTAGTCGTAATTGTGAATACAGCAACTTCTTAGTCCTGTCATTCCTTCTAGTGAATCATTGAGCATGAGGGTGGTCTCAGACACCCCTGACACAGTTCCCTAAGTAGCCAGAGCTTTAAATAACTACAAAGTTGATTGATGATAAGTCATTATGAACTTATAAATAGCCCCTGAAAATATCATTATATTCTGGGAAATCAATGAAGATATAATGGCATATATTTTAAAAATATATAAATGTGTGGTAGAACCAGGAGTCAGCAATTAATAATTACTGAAAATAATATCAATTATGTTTTCTGATACTTTGGTTTAACTCTTTTTTAATGTTTATTTATTTTGAGAGACAAAGTATGAGTCGGGGAGAAACAGAGGGAAAGTGGAAAAGAAAGATCCCAAGCAGGCTCCATGCTGTCAGTGCAGAGCCCAATGCAGGGCTCAATCCCACAAACCATGAGATCATGACCTGAGCCAATTCAAGAGTTGGATGCTTAAATGAGCCAACCAGGTGCCCCTGATTTAACTCAATAAAACATTCAGAAAATAATTTTATGGGAAAATACATTATTCCTTTAGTGATTAATGTCAATGGTAAGTAAAAGAGAGTCTTTGGTCAAGGTAGTTGAGATCATGAGTATTTCCAGACCTGCAGATGGCCAACAGGTAACATGAAAAGGTACTCAGCATCACTGACATCAGGGAAATGCCAATCAAAACCATGATGAGCTATCACCTCACACCTGTTAAAATGGATATTATCAAAAAAAAAAAAAAAAACAATGTGCACATGGGTGGTTCAGTCAGGTGAGCATACAAGTCTTGGTTTTGGCTCAGGTCACAATCTCTCAGTTCGTGGGTTTAAGCCCTGAGTCAGGCTCTGTGCTGACAGAGCAGGGCCTACTTGGGATTGTCTCTTTCCCTCTCTCTCCATCTTTTGCCCACTCACACTCTCTCTCTCCCTCAAAATAAATAAACTTAAAAAAGAAAAAGAGAACTAACAAGTGTTGGCAAGCATGTGGAGAAAAGGAAATCCGTGTGCACCATTGGTGGGAATGTAAACTGGTACAGCCACTATGGAAAACAAAATATTCCTTAAGAACAGAACTACCATGTGGTCCAGCACTTCCACTTCTGGGTATTTATCCAATACAAAATGAAAACACTAACTCAAAAGATATCTGTACCCCCAATTTCATTGCAGCATGGTTTACAATATCCAAGGTGTGGAAGCAAACATGTTCATCAATGGATAAAGACAATGTGGTGTATACACACAATGGAATATTACTTATCCATAAAAATTGAGGACATCATACCATTTGTGACGACATGGATGGACCATGAGGGCATTATGCTAAGTGAAATAAGCCAGAGAAAGACAAATACCATATGATCTCACATGTGGAATCAAAAAGAAAGACCAAAGAAGCTCATGGATACAAAAATAGATTGGTAGTTCCCAGAGGCAGGCGTGGAGGTACATGAAATGGATGAGGGGGACAAAAGGTACAAACTTCCAGTTATAAAATAAATAAGTCATAGGGATCTAATGTACAGCATGAGGATGATAGTTAATAATACTGAACTATGTATTTGAAAGTTGCTAAGAGAGATCTTAAAAGTCCTCATTAGAAGAAAACAGTGACAGATGTTACCTAGACTTACTGTGATCAAGATCATTTCACAATATATGGAAATACTGAATCATTACATTGTACAAATGAAACTAATATAAAGTTATACATCATTTTTTCCTCAGTAAAAAAGACAATAGGGCAAAAAATTTAAACTGATAAAACTGTGCCTAAATGAAAAATAGTTTCATAACTAGTCTGAAAATAAAAAAGGCTTAAATCTTTTAATTTTCTAAATTTTTTTGCTGCTGACAATCTCTTTACTTTTGTCATTCATATATATATATACATATATTTAGCGAGAAAAAATCTGCATAAACATAATCTTAAAATATGGATAGTGTGAATATTAAGAGTATCTTCCCCTTAGCCTAATAAAATTATTTACTTGTTATTTTGTTTGTGATTTATTTATATTTCTATCTGGCCTTGTTCCAAAAAGTTTAGCAGTTGGTTAAAACATTTGCAGATTCTATTTTTACTCTGAATGTGGGGAAGCTGAGAGATATGATCCTTTAATGAAAAGTATTAAAATACTTGGATGGGCGCCTGGGTGGCTCAGTCACTTAAGCATCCAACTTCAGCTCAGGTCATGATCTTACGGTTCGTGAGTTCAAGCCCCATGTCGGGCTCTGTGCTGACAGCTCAGAGCCTGGACCCTGCTTCGGATTCTGTCTCCCTCTCTTTCTGCCCTTCCCCCAGTCATACTATGTATCTTTCTCTCCAAAATAAATAAACATTAAAATAGTTTTAAAAAATAAAAATAGAATACCTGGAAAGAACACTACAATACTGGTTATAAACTATAGAAATAAATAATTTTCCAGCATGTTCTCAAAGGCTGGTATAAAACAGAAGCTTATAAAGTATTATTTCAGGAATCAAAAGATAAGGCGTCAAAGTGTATGAGTTCATTTAGTCAACGGTTATTTCTTCTGTTCCAGCTGTGTGCCCAACCTTTCTCTAGCATTAAAGATACAAGAAAAAAGATTTTTTCATCGTGGAATGTACATGCTTTAGGGGGGAAACAGTCAATGAGTAACTCTTCAAGTAAATATATCAGATGTTGCAAAGTGATATCTAGAAAAATAAAGGAAGAAAGAGGTTTAAGGACATGGTGATGTGGTTTTGCAAATTTAAATGACGTCAAGATACACTTGCCATGTATATAAATCTTCAAAGTCCTCATCAGAAGAACATCTGTATATACAGTGATGGATGTTAGTTTACTATAATGAGCATTTCACATATATTGAATCATTACATTGTACACCTGAAACTAATATACAGTTATATGTAAATTATTCAATAAAAAAGACAGACAAAAGTGATATATATATATATATCCATAATACATATGCATAAGTGCTTGTAAAGGTTATCAGAAAATACAGTGTCACCTGAAATTACAACATAAAGTCTGTATCATGAGTCAGATCAAGTTTGGTATATGATTTGCCAGTAAAATCATATGAGAATAAAGTTAAAGAAACATTTTTGGAATGGAGATAGAGAAGTATTGTTTGTTAGATAAGTTCACTGCTTTTTTGTGATGATGTATGCAGAGACAGCATGAAAGCATCTCTTTTATAAATCAGACCAATGTCAACACATACATCCTCAAATAATAACTATATTACAACTGAATATTTTGAAAAAAGAAGTAATTTTGTTCAAATAAAATTCCTAAATGGACCTACCTACATTGTTATTAAACTGAAAAACATGAAGTACTTATCTGTTAAACTGCCTTCTAAAATGGTGCCTAATGCTCCCTCTTCCACCTCCCAGTGTTTATGTCCTTCTATAACACTTGCCCTTTGTGTGTAGGGTTGAACAAAGTGATTATCTTTTAACAGAGTATAGCAGAAGAAATGGCATATCACTTCTGAGATTAGGTTACAAAACTGACTTGTGTCTTGTACTCTTTTAATCTCACTTGCTCACTTTGATAAAGTAATGTTATGAGCTATCCTACGGAAAGACCCATGTGGTGAGGAACTGACCATAGCTTCCATTCAAAATCCAGAAAGAGGAGCACCTGGCTGGCCCAGTCAGTAGAGCATGTGACTCTAGATCTCAGGGTTGTGAGTTTGAGCCCCACGTTGAGTGTAGAAATTAATTAAACCAAATCCAGAAAGAAATTGAGGCCCTCAGCTCAAAAACCTTCAAGTCAGTCAGCCCTGCCAACAACATGGAAACAGCCTGGAAGTGGATAATTAATGCCCTAGTTTTGCCCTGGGATGACTAAGGCCCCAGGTGACAACTTGATCACAGCCGTGAGAGGCTGAATTGGAGGATTCAGCTAAATCATGCTCAGATTCCAAACCCATAGAAAAAGGAGATAATAAATGTTCTTAGGTCACTATGTTTTGGGGACCATTTGTTAGGGAGCAATAAATGAGACCTCACTATTTTCTGATATTTCTAAGGCAATATCTAATTTCTTACACCTGGAAATTTAATACAGTATTTCTGTTGGCTATTACAGTGATTCAAAAGATCACTGGTTAAAAGCAAGTTAAGCCTAGCTTAGAATTTGTTACATGAATCAGTAATTTGGAGCCTGTAGCTCCCACTAAATGACCCAATCAAGATTGGAATATTAAGTTACAAAGTTTAAACTATTAAACTGTACGATTTTTGCCATCATTTTTTATTAAAGGCTTCCTAAAATTTCAGTAAAGAAGGGGAGATTAGCACAGGAAGAGAGATGAATTGGTAGAAGACTTTTCACCTTGTGAGGTCAAAAATAATAACTAATAATTTATAATAGTAAATTAATATATTCTAAAATTATAGTTCTATAATAATATATTCTATAAAATCTATAGGAAAATTCATTTTGAAGTGGACACACTGAAATAATATTGTGGTGTTGAAAAAGCAAAGAGGAATGATAAAATAGTATATATACACTTACAGACTGTTGAAGACAGAGGATGTGGAAAGGTTTTTCCTGACACACACCACAAAAGTGACCATGAAAGCTATATTAGTATTGGCTACTTTAATATTCACACAGTGCCTACTATTTTAGACAAATAGCGTTTTTGCATTCTTATTTCCAAGATTCTTAACCTGCCTTGCAGCCTATGCCTGTTACCAGGGAAACAAATTGGGCTTTTGCACAAAATACAGTCTCTCATATAAGGTAAACATGGGATTTGCCATTCATACTATGATTTATTCATCCTCTGTATTCACTTATGTCTTCTTCTGACCTATGATATTTTCCAAATAATAGAAGACCCAACTGCTACTTTCATTTAAACACTAGCCTCTTGTCATCCTTTCTCCCTCATGCCCTAGTTTGGAACAATCATTAGTAAATGACTTCAGTTTCCCAAACTCATCATTGTACATTATTCACAAATGCCAGGCCAAGACATGGAAACAACCTGTGCACATGAGTGGATGAATGGACAAAGAAAATTGTGAGAAATATTTTCCAACCTCAAAAAAAAAAAAAAAGAGAGATCCTGCCTGCAATCTGCAACAATGTAAATGAACCTAGAGTACCTTATGGTAAGTGAAATAAACCAGACTCAAAGAAAAAAAAAAGCTTCATTATTTCATTTACAGGTGGAATCTAAAAAGAATCAAATACAGAGAATTACACAGTAGAATGGTGGCTACTAGAGGTGGGGAGGTGGGGAAATGGAGAGAGATAGGTGAAAGGCTACAAAGTTGTAGTTATGTAAGATGAATAAATCTAGAGACCTAATGTACAGTATGACAATTACTATTGTACTGAACACTTCAATTCTTCTGAGAATAGATTTCAGGTGTTTTCACACAAAAGAATTCTAACTGTGAGGAAAAGACATGTTAATTAGCTTGACTCTAGTAATCATTTCACTATGTATACCAAATCACGTTGTACACCTTAAAAATAGACATGTAAAAAAAATAAATCTTAAAACTTATTTTCATTTCCAAAATAACCTATATTAAACAAACTTTAATTTTTTTCTGGGGTCATCATCAGTTTTCTAAAGTCCTGCTGAGCTTCTGTGTGGGATGCATGAAAATTTATAACATCAACTGTATTAATTTTCTATGGCTACCATAATAAATTGCCACATATTTGGTGGCTTAAAACAACATACATTTGTTCAGAGTTCTGGAGGCTAGAAGTCTGAAAGTACTACCAGTAGGAAGAAATCAAGGTGTTGAGGGGGTCACACTTTCTGGTAGCTCTAGGAGAGAATCTGTTCCTTGCCTCTTAAAGTTTCTCCTGGCTGCTGGAATTCCTTGGGCACTTCTAGGCTTGCAGCTACATCACTGCAATCTTGGATTCCACAGTCACAATGCTACCTTCTCTTCTATGTCAAAGTTCCCTCTGCCTTCCCTCAAAAGGATACTATGGCGCTTAGGTTCCACGTTAATAAACAAGCATAATCGCCCCATCTCAACATCCTTAATCACATATGCAAAGATTCCTTTTCCATATTTACAGCTTCCAAAGATTAAGACTTAGTATCTTTAAGAGCTGTTATTCAGGCTACCACATCATCTTGATATTATAAAATAGTATCCTTTAACAACCTGATCCATCACACACTTACATCAGTGATTAAAAAGATGGAATGGGAAGATACAAGCTTTAAAATAGGTCTGGCTTTCATCAATTCATGGGGAAAAATGAATTCCATAAATGGAAGCGCTTCATGGGAAACACCTGTATTGAAGGTCAAATCATTACCAATTTAAATACCACAATTATTTCAACTGCTGAATCAGTGCCCCAAGGACATATTAACTGGAATGAACCAAGACCATGAGCTTCTCAATTGCTAAATTAAGATCATCGACTTTTATCAGAATGCAGACGCAAACAGGTAGCTTCTTCACTCTCAACCCACACTGATGAAACAGTATTAGATGTAATTATCTCTGTATTAAAAGGCAGCTGTTTACATTCACCTTTTAGTAAGTCATGTCATGATTCACCACACAATTTCTTTAAATCTAAATTTTCCATCAATTTTATTTCTGGTCATTATGATAATATATTATTGACTTTTTGTAAGAAATTATCAATGGTAAACTTGATGTCTCCTTCCATATTGAAAAATGATTTCAATTTTTCTTAAGTTTAAATTATGTTTTTCCTGAGACTTAAGATATTTTAAGACATTTTCCTGCAGAATTTTTAAAGAGCTGTCCACTATCTTCTAAACCTGTAAATATAATATCTGCATCCAAATGTATAAAGGAAACTAGTCTACTACGATTTTTATTGGTACTGTTTTATTATATTTTTGTTTAAATATTAGCCTTGCTTCACAAAACCAGGCAACTTCAAACTATTCTACGGTCTACAAATTTTAAATGACATCTGAATCATCTTTTTTCAAGGTGAAGTGTTAACTGATCCAATACTGTTATTTCAAATAATACATTAATAAGTTTTCAATGTCTTCCATGACAATTTTTTAAACAATTTTGATAATTTATGTACTGTTAAAAAATAATCCACTTCAGGGTGCCTGGATGGCTTGGTTAAGCATCTGCCTCTTGAATTCAGCTCAGGTCATGATCTCATGGTTCATGACTTTGAGCCCAACATCGGGCTGTGTACTGGTAGCAAAGAGCCTGCTTGGGACTCTCTCTCTCTCTCTCTCTCTCTCTCTCTCTCTCTCTCTGCCCCTCCCCTGCTTGTGCACGTGTTCATTCACTCTCTCTCTCAAATAATAAATAAATAAATAAATAGGGGCGCCTGGGTGGCGCAGTTGGTTAAGCATCCGACTTCAGCCAGGTCACGATCTCACGGTCCGGGAGTTCGAGCCCCGCGTCAGGCTCTGGGCTGATGGCTCGGAGCCTGGAGCCTGTTTCCAATTCTGTGTCTCCCTCTCTCTCTCTGCCCCTCCCCCGTTCATGCTCTGTCTCTCTCTGTCCCAAAAATAAATAAACGTTGAAAAAAAAATTAAAATAAATAAATAAATAAAATACACTTCATTTGGTTTGTCAAATTTCTTAGTTTTATGTCACATTATTCTATAATTATTTTAAGCTCTGCATACAGCTAAATTTTCTTTCACGTGTGTGTGTGTATATATATATATATATATATATATATATATATCTTTTTTATTAGGCTCATGACATATTATTCTACTCTATGTGGCAAAGGCACAAATTGGAATTCATCTTGCTAAAGCCTGGGTAAATGCCCCAGGCTTTTAGATGAGACCTATGAAGGACTACATTCTGGAAGTAATAGCAAAGGAGAAGAAGACTAACTTGTCCAAAGTAAGAAATCCAGTCTCAAATAATCTGAGATCCTCTGGATCATGGTAATAAATATCTTCTTTCTTGCAAGAAGAAAATTAAATTATTCCAGTAGTATGATAACATCATCTAGGGATTATAAGATTTGTTACACATTATATCTTAAATTTGATCAAAATTATCAGATATGTCTACCCATGCAGTGGAGCACTATTTATCACTAAAAAAGCTATAGACCCATTAAAAGAAATGGGGGAACTTTGTGGGGTTTTTTTCCTTCCATGTTTTTATTTAACTTCCAGTTAGTTAACATACAATGTAACATTAATTTCAGGTATAGAGTCTAGTGATTCATCACTTACATACAACACCTTGTTCTTATCACAACACCTGCCGTCCTTAATACCAATCACTCATGTAACTGGTTTCCCCCTAGCCCTGCCCCTCCTCCCCTGCAGTAACCCTCAGTTTGTTCTCCAGAGTCTGTTTCCTGGTCTGCTTCTATCTTTTTCCCCATACATATATGTATGTATGTATGTATATATATATATATATATATACATACATACACCACATCTTCCTTATCCATTCATCAGTCAATTGACATTTGGGCTCTTTCCATAATTTGGCTATTGGTGATAATGCTGCTATGAACATCAGGGTGCATGTATCCCTTTGAATCAGTATTTTTGTATCCTTTGGGTAAATACTTAGTAGTGCAATTGCTGGATCACAGGGTAGTTCTATTTTTAACACTTTGAAGAACCTACAGAACACTTTGAAGAACCACAGTGGCTGCACCAGTTTGCATTCAACACTAGCTCCAGCTGTACCCCCAAGGCAGCCCCAGTATAACACACCAAGACATCCCTGGCCCACAGCCACTTCAGTTCCAGTCATCCTACCAGAGCATGCTGAGCACAAAGCACTAGAGGACCCCCAACCCATGCCTGCTTCAGACCCCACTGTCCCACTAGGGTAGCCTCGGCACAGAGTGCCATGAGATCACCCAGCTTGGCCCTCTTCGGCTCCCGTGGTCCCACTGGGATGACCCTTGCACAGAACACCTCATAATCCCCTAGCCCTTTCCTACTTCATCTCCAGCTGTCCTACCAGGATGCCCCCTGTGCAGAGCACCCAAAAGTCCCATGCCTAATACCCACTTTACCTCCAACCATTTCACCAGGGTGGCCCCTGTGTGGAGCACCTTAGAACTCCCAGCCCATACCTGCTACAACTCCAGCCAGCCAGCCAAAGCTGCCAGACACATGCAGTCTACACAAGGCCACTCATTCAAGGCTGGGAGACGTAGATGTTTCACCCAATCACAAAAAGTCAAACAAAATGAGGCGGAATACAAAGTAATGGTCATAAAGATGGTTACTAGAATTGAGAGAAAAGTGGGTGAACTTAAGGAGAACTTTAACAAAGAGTTACAAAACACACACAAAAAGAGGTAATCGAAATTGAATAGTACAACAAATGAAGAATATACTAGAAGGAATCAATAGCAGATTCGAGAATACAGAAGAACATATCAGCAATCTGGAAGACAGGAGGAAGGAAAGCACCCAAATGGAGCAGCAAAAAGAAAAAAGAAAAAAATAATAAGGTAGGTTAAGAGACCTCTGTAGGGGCGCCTGGGTGGCACAGTCGGTTAAGTGTCCGACTTCAGCCAGGTCACGATCTCGCCGTCCGTGAGTTCGAGCCCCGCGTCAGGCTCTGGGCTGATGGCTCGGAGCCTGGAGCCTGTTTCCGATTCTGTGTCTCCCTCTCTCTCTGCCCCTCCCCCGTTCATGCTCTGTCTCTCTGTCCCAAAAATAAATAAATGCTGAAAAAAAAAATTAAAAAAAAAAAAAGAGACCTCTGTCACAACATCAAGGATACCAGCAATATATTATAAGGGTCTCAGAAGGAGAAGAGAAAGACAAACGGGTGGAAAACTTACTTCAGGAAATAATACCTGAAAACTTCCCTTAACTGGAGAAGGAAAAAGACATACAGATCCAGGAAGCACAGAAAGCCCCAAATAAGATTAACGTAAGGAGATACTCCCCAAGACACATAATAATTAATATACCAAACATTAAAGATAGAGAATCTTAAAAGCAGCAAAAGAAAATCAATTAGTTATGTACAAAGGAAACGTCATAAGGCTATCAGTGGATTTTTGTGAACAGAAACTTTGCAGATCAGAAGGGAGTAGCACGGTCAAAGTAGTGAAAGAAAACAAACAAAAAAAAAACCACAACTAAGAATTTTCTACCCAGCAAGGTGATGATTCAGAATTAGAGGAGAGTAAACGAGTTTCCCAGACAAAGAAAAGTTAAAGGATGTCTTCACCACTAAACCAGGCTAACAATAAATGTCAAAGGGACTTCCTTAAGTGAAAAACAAAAGACCATAATTAGAAGAAAATTGTGCAAGAAAAAAATTTCACTGGTAAAGACACACATATAACAAATGCAGCATATCACTTATAAAGCTAGTAGGAAGGTTAACAGACAAAAGTAGTACAATAAATTCTATCTAAAACATTAGTTATGGGATTCACAAAATGAAAAGATAGGAAATATGACAACATAAACATAAAATGTGGAGGGGGAAGTAAAAATGCAGTGCTTTTAGAATGTGTTTGAACTTAAGCAAACATCAACTTAATGTAGACTTATATACTTATAATGTTATATATGGGCCTCGTGATAACAACAAAAATAAAACCTCTAATGTAGACACAATAAATAAAGAGAAATGAGTCCAAGCATAACCCTAAGGAGTGTCCTCAATCACAAGGACAAAGAACAATGAAGAAAGGAACAAAGAAGAATTACAAAAAACAGAAAACAATGAATAAAGTGGCAATACATACATACCTAATGGTAAGTATTTTAAATTTAAATTGTCTAAATATGCCAGTCAAAAGACACAGGGTGACTGAATGGCTAAAAAATAAAATGTATCTGTATGCTGCCTACATGAGAGTCATTTCAGGCCTAAAGACATACAGACTGAAAGTGAAGAGATGGAAAATATTCCATGCAAATTGAAGTGAAAATAAAAAGCTGGGTAGCAATACTTGTATCAGACAAAACTGACTTTAAAACAAAGACTGTAACAGGAGACATTGGAGGGTATTACAGAATGATACAGGGATCAATCCAAGATGATAGATGGTAAATATCTATGAACCCAACAAAGAAGCACTTAAATATATAAAGCAAATATTAACAGACATAAAGAGGGAAAGTGACAGTAATAAGAGTAGAGGACTTTAACACCCCACTTATATCAATGGATAGATCATTCAGACAGAAAATCAATAAGAAAACAGTGGCTTTGAACAATGCATTAGATCAGATGGACTTAAAACATAATGTACAGAATATACCATGTAAAAAGAGCACAGCAGAATACACACATCAGGGCACATGGAACATTCTCCAGGATAGATCACATAATAGGACACAAAACAAGTCTCAATAAATTGAAGAAGAATGAAATCATATCAAGCACCTTTTCTGACCACAATGGCATGAATCTGGAAATCAATTAGGAGGGAAAAAAACTAGAAAAAATACAAACAAGGAAGCTAAACAACATGCCACTCAACAACCAATGAAGATATTAAAGAGGGAGTCAAAAATATCCGGACACAAATGAAAATGGAAACACAACAGTTCAAAATCTTTGGGACACAGCAAAAGTAGTTCTAAGCATGAAGTTATAATGACACTGGCTTACCTCAAAAAATAAGAAAAATATTAAATGAAAAATCTAACTCCACATCTAAAAAAACTAGAAAAAGAAGAAACAAGGTCTATACTTAGTAGCAGGAAGGAAATAAGAAAGATCAGAGAAAAATAAATGAGATAGAGACTAAAAAAATAAAAAAATATTAATGAAACTAAGAGCTGGTTCTTTGAAAGGATAATATTAATAAACCTTTAGCCAGATTCATAAAGGAAAAAAAAGGAAAGAGGACTTAAATTTTAAAAATCAGAAATCAAAGAGAAGTTGCAACCAACACTACAGAAATACAAAAGATTCTAAGAGACCAAAATGAAAAAATTATATGCCAAAAAGTTGGACAACCTGGAAGGAACGGATAAATTCCAAGAAACATACAATTTTCTGAGATTGAATCAGGAAGAAATAAAAATCTGAACAGATGAATTTCTAATTTCTTATAATAAAATTGAATAGCTAATCAAAAAGGTCCCAACAAATAAAATTCCAGGACCAGATGACTTCATATGTGAATTCTACCAAACATTTAAAGAAGAGCTGGGGCGCCTGGGTGGCACAGTCGGTTAAGCGACCGACTTCAGCCAGGTCACGATCTCACGGTCCGTGAGTTCGAACCCCGCGTCGGGCTCTGGGCTGATGGCTTGGAGCCTGGAGCCTGTTTCCGATTCTGTGTCTCCCTCTCTCTCTGCCCCTCCCCCGTTCATGCTCTGTCTCTCTCTGTCCCAAAAATAAATAAAAACGTTGAAGAAAAAAATTTTTTTTAAAAAGAAGAGTTAGGGGCGCCTGGGTGGCGCAGTCGGTTAAGCGTCCGACTTCAGCCAGGTCACGATCTCGCGGTCCGTGAGTTCGAGCCCCGCGTCAGGCTCTGGGCTGATGGCTCGGAGCCTGGAGCCTGTTTCCGATTCTGTGTCTCCCTCTCTCTCTGCCCCTCCCCCGTTCATGCTCTGTCTCTGTCCCAAAAATAAATAAAAACGTTGAAAAAAAATTTAAAAAAATAAATAAATAAATAAAAAGAAGAGTTAATATCAATCCTTCTCTAACTCTTGTAAAAAATAGAAGAGGAAGGAAATTTTCTATGTTCACACTATGATGCCATCATTATCCTGACAGCAAAACTAGACAAAGAAACTGCCAAAAAAAGAAAACTCCAGGCATATATCCTGAATGAACACAGTTGCAAATATCCTCAACAAAATATTAGCAAATCAAATTCAATATACATTAAAATGATCATTCACCACAAAAATGTGGTATTTATTCCTGAGATACCAGGATGGTTCAATATCTGCAAAACAATAAACATGATACATTACCTTAATTTTTAGAGTATCGGCAAGACTGACGGCTTACTGTTAAACAGAAAAATGTAGTGAAGATAAACTTGAGTGAGCTACTTAAAGTCCTGAGAGTGGGTAAATGCTACAATTGTGTGACTTTAAAAAATTTCCTCCAGGGGCACCTGGGTGGCTCAGTCGGTTAAGCATCCAACTTTGGCTCGGGTCATGATCTCACAGTTCGTGGGTTCGAGCCCCACCTCAGGCTCTTTGCTGATAGCTCAGAGCCTGCAACCCGCTTTGGATTCTGTGTCTCCCTGTCTCTCTGCCCCTCTTCCAGTCATGCTCTGTCTCTTTCTCTAAAAAATAAGCAAACATCTAAAAAAATTTCCTCCAAAAGAACGAAATGAATGACATTTATGTTTTAAAGCAATCCAAGACTTAGGGGAGTATGGGGTTAGAAAATGTTCATTCAAATATTACTAAATGGAATTATTTAAGCAGAAGAAAAACGATTCCATACGGATGGAAGTTCAGTAATGCATAAAGGAATAAAGTGCTCCAGAGAATATAAAGGGACATTTGAATTAACATCAGTGTTTTCAAAAGACAGAAGTGTATTTCTTTGTTGCATCACAAAAGTGCATATGGGGTAAGAACTGCAAGGCCTGTAGGCAATTCCATGGATCCCACTCTATCTTTCTGCCCCATGACAACCAACATTTCGCAAACATTAAAATGAATGAATTAATCCATTCATCACACCCATGTTCTTTCCAAGATAAAGGAGGGATGAAAAAATTACTTCTCCCTTGTACTAGCTGGAACAGAGCATTAACCTGTCCTAACTAGAACAAACAATTTTTATTTATGTCCCATTGACCAGAACTTGGTTATAAAGACACATTCGGCCATAAGGAAGGTGAGAAATGTAGTCTTTATACCGGACAGCCATGTGCCTCACTAAACATCAGGGCATCTAGTACCAAGTTAGAAATTGATAATAGGCTGATCTGGGGGAACACCTGGCAGACCTGCAACCCAACTATCCATGAACTTTCTTTCTATAAAATCATATCAACCTATTTCCAAGAGAACATACTCAAAAGTACCATATAGTTACTACATCTCAAAATCCAAGCTCAGTCAGTGATAATCACCTTTTCCCTCAGATTCATATCTGGTATTTACTTTCTAGACATGTTTCATGACCTCTGATTATTTACTATAAATGGATGCAGTGTTAAGAGAACTAAAATGAAGTTCCCATTCAACAATAGGAAAATAAGAAACACAAACTAGTCATTGATTCTTAGCCATTATCAAAATCTGCAGGGCAGGGACTGCAAAAATTGCATATCATAACAGTGCAGTGGCTCCAAGTCCCCTTGGGTGTCTTCTCAGAGCACTTTTTTTCTCTATTTTCCTCTACGGCATCTGTCTTTTCCCTTTGGGGGCTCTTTCTTTTCTTTTCTATTATCTTCCATGGCCAAATTTGAAGCATAGTGGGAGAGCTTTTGCAGCTAGCTTCATGCTGGTGCAGCTTCACTGGCCTGGGGATTGCTTTATGGGTTAAACAGTTACAGGATGTTTTCAGTCCTAGCTTGTATTTTGTGTTTGTTTTCTTTTAACATTTTATAGTAAAAAAAAATTTTCAAAACTGTATGATTTCTGGCCTATTTGCTATAGGCCAGCTCCAAATCTAGACATGTATTTAAGCCTTAAGACTCTAGTCTTTTATTTACTGGCCTCCAAATTATTCTCAACCCCTGTCACTCTGATTAACAGTATGGCTATTAACAGAGTGGCTATGTGAAACCCCAGACTTTGATAAGAAGGAAATATCCTTAATCTCCTCCTTGTTTAAAGGTTCACTGCCCTTGTGTCAGTATATCCTTCTAAAGCTACCCTTTGGTACTACCCCTTATAATTTTATTTTTCTAATATGTAAACAAATTCTGGAAATAAATAACTTAGGGCTTTCTAATCTTCAGGTATTCCAGCACTTTCTATCTTATAACACTTTAAACGCCATGTGTGGTTTCCAACTCATGGTCTAAAATAACTACTGAGCTTTAGCCATCACATCTGCATCCCAGCCAGAAGAGACAACTTTACTGAAAATGTAACCTTGAAGTTAGAAAGCCATTGAAGATTCTATTATTTTTTAAAAATGGGAGCATCAATGAGCACTGGGAGAAAACTAGCAGTCTTTCCCACTGTTACCCTTTGTTTTATGTTGGGTGTTTTTTTTTGTTTTTTCTTTTTTTAATATTTATTTTTGAGAGAGAGACAAAGAGTGCACACATGAGAGGGGGAGGGGCAAAGAGATAGGGAGAGAGAACCCCAAGCAGGCTCTGCTCTGACAGCTCAGGAGCCCCACAGTGGGGCTCAATCCCACAAACCATGAGATCACTACCTGAGCTGAAATCAACAGTCAGAGGCTTATCCAATTGAGCCACCCAGCTGTTGCACTTTTTTTATTCTTAATTGATCTAACAGAAAATAGTTTCTTCGAAATTATAATAGCAACAATGTATTCAATTGCATGTGCTATTACATGTAATCAAATTTTCCCCATTCTACTTATTCATTTCATTTCCTCTGTTTTGGTTTTTCAGTTAATAAAATTCTACATTTTAATTTCACCTTACCGCTAGTAAAAGCTTTATCAATATTGTATTTAAAATACATTGTTTTTCTAATTTCTTATGATTTTTACTTTCTTAACATGGTCATTTATTCTTTATTTTTGAGTATTCTTGATTAACAATAAAGGCATTTAAAGTTTAAGTGCAGCTTTTGCTGTTTTCAGTATATTCTGGTATGAAGTGTTCTACATTATTTTACAGGTACTTAGTAATTTCCCTCCTTATATTTACTTTTTGATAAAATAGTTATCTAGGAGTATATGTCTTCACTTCAAAGTTGCTAAGAATTACAGGAAACAGATATACATGGGAAGAAAATATTTGTAAACCACACATCTGACAAAGAACTGGTATTGAGACTACATGAGGAACTCTTCAAACTTACCAGTTAAAAACAAGCCAATTAGAAACTGGGGGAGACACAAAAAGACATTTCACCAAAGAGGATATGCATATGGCAAAAAACTTAACACTATGTGTCATTAAGGAAATGCAAATTAAAACCACAATGAAATTTCACCATATACTTATCTGAATAGTGAGAAAAAAAGCCCCGAAAAGCATAAAACAAAAAATAAACAATGAAAGCACCAAATATTGATGAATATACTGAGAAATTGGATTACTCATACATTAATGGATCACTTACACATTACCACTGCTGGTGGGAATATAAAATAGCGCAGCAACTCTGGAAAACAGTTTGGTAATTTTTTTATAAAATTAAACATGCAACAATCATAGAACTCAGCAATTACATTCATGAGCATTTTTACCCTAGAGAAGTAAAACCTTACAGTCACACAAAAATTGCTACACAAATGTCCATCAAATCTTTATTCATAAAACCAAAAATTGAAACAACCCAGATAACTTTCAATGAGTGAACAATTAGACTGTGATCGGTCTATACCATGCACTACCACTCTCTAATGAAAATGAACAAATTATTGATATGCACAACACTTTGGATAGATCTCCATGGATTTAGCTAAATGAAAAAAGTCAATGGCTAAATTTGCATAATATAACAGTCCATTTAGATAACAATCTTGAAGTGACAAAATTACTGAAATGGAGAACAGACTTGTTGCCAGAGAATAAGTATAGGTGGGGTTGAGAGGAAGGAAGTATGAATGGTAACAAAAAGACAGTATGAGGGATCCTTGTAATAACAGAAACTGTATCTTGACTTTATCAATGTCAATAACCTGATGATGATATTGCACTCCAGATTTGCAAGATGTCATAATTGGGACAAACTGTGTCAAGACTGCAAGGGATCTCTCTGTATTTAATTTCTTACACTTACATATGAATCTACAGTTATCTTTAAAAAAAAGCTTTAATTTTAAAAAGGCAAAGAATTATCCTGATGAAATTTTCATCCTGCAAAGATAGTAAAAGGTATATAAGGTCTATAAGTTTAAGGCTGTGCACAGCATGATGGTTTGCTTTACATATATTGTGAAATGATTACTACAATAGGTTTAGTTATCCTTCATTTCATATAGATAAAATGAAAAGAGAAAACTTTTCTCCTTATGATGAGAACTCTGAGGATCTACTGTCTTAACAACTTTGCTATATATTACGGAAGTAGCTATAGTCGTCATGTTGTACATTATACCCCTAGTACTTATTAATCTTTTAACTGGAAGTTTGTGCCTTTTGATCACTTTCCTCTAATTCCCCTTTACCCCACCCCACCTATGGTAACCACAAATCTAATCTTTTCTTTTTATTAGTTGTTAGTTTGTTTTTAGGTTCCACATATAAGTTAGATCAAACAGTATTTGTCTCTAATTTATTTCACTTAGCATAATACCCTCACGGTCCATCCATGTTGTCACAAATGGCAAGACTTCCTTATTGTTTTTTTTCACAGGTGAGTAATATTCTATTTATATATACCACAATATATACTATCCATTTATTTAGCCAGTCATCAATAGACACCTACGTTGTTTTCATGGAAGAAGTAAAACTTACCACTATTTGCAGATGACAAGATACTCTATACAGAACACCTTCAAGTCTCCACCCAAAAAAAATGCTAGAACTAATACACAAACTCAATTAAGTCACAGGATACAAAATTAATGTCCAGAAATATGCTGCATTTCTGTACACCAATAATGAAACAACAGAAATAGAAATTAAGGAATCAAGCCCATTTGTAATTGCACCAAAAACAGTAAGATACCTAGGAACAAATCTAACCAAAGAAGTAAAAGACCTATACTCTGTAAACTATGAAACATTGATGAAGGAAATTGAAGATGACACTAAGAAATGGAAAGACATTCCATGCTCATGGAATCAAAGAACAAATACTGGTAAATGTCTATGTTACTCACGTCTTGACTATTTAATACTGCTGTGAACAAGGGGATGCAGATATCTTTTCAGATTAGTGTTCACATTTTCTTCACAAATATTCCCAGAAGTGGGATTGCTGGATCCTATTAGCTCTATTTTTTAATTGTTTGAAGAACCTCCATACTGTTTTCCACAATGGCTGGACCAATTTATATTCCCACCACAGTGCACAAGGGTTCCCTGTTTGCCACATTCGTTCCAGATAGTCAAACTATTTAACATGATATACAAGGCCCCTTATGGCCTGAAATCATCAAATTTTTCTTCTTTCCTGACATCCGGTCTCACCAAATGACTGATTTTTCTCTCATCAAGGTAAACCTTTTCCCTATCATTATTTCTTCCTGGAGTGGTACTGTTCTTGCCCATCTCCCTAACCCATTTTCCTACTTAGCTTTCAAGACTTATTCAAATGTTATTACTTCCTCAGTAAAAGTCTTCTTCAGGCACCCTAGGCAGTAACCAACAGTTGTTCTCTTTTTCACTGCGCTCCTATAGCATTCTCCACATTGTTTTTATGGCTTATTACTTGGTACTGAAATGATTTATTTGTATGACACTGCTAATAGATTGAGGGCAAGGGTCTTGTCTTAATTTATCTTTGCGTATTCAGGATATAGTTTAATGTTTAATTCAGGACTTAATAATTAATTGATTAGTCCATACATTGTCTCAGGCATCATTTTGAATGTCCATGTCTTATTTACTACAACCATACAGGTAAACTGTGGAACTGAACTGAATCTTTATTTTGCAAACATACATTTCAATCAGTGATTGCAAATGATGTTGGTTTTCTACTACCTCTGTTGGACAGCTAGTTTCTTTCTAGAGTATGCTTGAAGGTGCCACATCTTGATGAGAAGGTGAAAAGTACTCTGTTTAATCAGTGATGTAATGGATATGAGGAGTTTGATAGTTGGAATTTTGCAAACAATTTGCTATTACCAGTCTTGTTTTCCTAGATTTGTCATATCAATTTCTTTTATGTTGTATTTGTGTTTTTACAGATGCCAAATCCAAGAGACAGAAGAGAGAAATACAGCTAAGAATTTCTGATCAAAAATATGTTTAAATTGAATTTTTCTAACATGTAAACTATGCATATGTTGGAAAACACGCACAGAATACACATTTTACAATCAAATTGTGCTATAGTCATTTCTGTTCTTAGGTGATTGATCTAACATCATAAAATTCTAAATGATTTGTTACCAAGTGATGGTTTGTGAAAACAGAAGGTTTATTAAAATAAAAATTCCTAACATTCTTTTCAAAAGTACAAGTAGGAAAAAGAAACCAAGTAGAAACCAAGAAAATGACATAAGAAAAAGCATGGCATGCCCATAGATTAGCAACTTTTTATAGTCATTTAAATGCCATAAGGATGGGGGCGCCTGGGTGGCGCAGTCGGTTAAGCGTCCGACTTCAGCCAGGTCACGATCTCGCGGTCCGTGAGTTCGAGCCCCGCGTCGGGCTCTGGGCTGATGGCTCAGAGCCTGGAGCCTGTTTCCGATTCTGTGTCTGCCTCTCTCTCTGCCCCTCGCCCGTTCATGCTCTGTCTCTCTCTGTCCCAAAAATAAATAAACATTGAAAAAAAAAATTAAAAAAAAAATAAATGCCATAAGGATGAATTATTTATAAATACTCAAAATCCCTTATCTGTAGGTTTTTCAGTTTATATTCCCTTGATTCACTGCCTAAAGGGAATATGATAGCAAAATAGTAAAATCCCTGGATCTACGGCCATGCAATAGTTTGCACAGATAACCTGTGCACTCCTTATGGGTAATATGGACTTCAATGGAAGTCTCAAAAGACTACCTCTTGCGAGTGTGTTTCGATTTCCATCCACTTACTTCACAATCTAAGTTGACAACAAAATGTTATCTCTTCAGGAATATTTAGAATGTGTCCTTCCATTTAACATTTGCTTTTCTTTCTTGCTTTTTTAAGTACAACTACAGAAAATGGAGAAAATCTTCAAAAGCAATGTTTTTAGTTATCAAAAAGTGAATGGAAGGGTACTTGACAACATTCATAAATTTGGACTAAATATTAAAAGGATACGGCCTCTAAGTGAAGAACTATTTATAATAGAAAGATTAAGTGAGGCTTCTTCTTTGTCATTTCTTCAAGTAAAATATTAATTTTGAAATCCACTCAATTCTCAATCATATAGTATTTAGTAACCATTTATGAAGTACCAGTATTGTTCATAGTACTATTCTATATAGTTAATAGTTGTTTAAACCAATTAAAAATGTATAAACAATGTAAAAAGTAGCTGTATTTATAACTGGTTCTCACCTAAACATCCTCCACATACCCAGAAGCCTGATGGAAATTTACAAACTGAACATGTTTACAATCTGCTGACCTCAAGATTTCTGTTTACTCTGAGGTCTAAGGCACTACCCTCATTACAATAAAATGTGAAATTCCTATTAATAAATTTGCTATTTCTGCCGAAACAACAATCACACGGATATGGTATTTAATTATATTGAAATAATCCAGGATAATATACTAGACTGAGCCTAGCTATAAATATGCCTCCATAAATACATTAACACAATCTCATGACTTGTTTTATTGGCCTATCTAGCTGTGACCTTGGAAATTAGAGAAAATGACCCCAAACTGATCACACCCAAAGCAAATAGTTTTTTGTTGTTTTTTTTTTTAATTTTTTTTTCAACATTTATTTATTTTTGGGACAGAGAGAGACAGAGCATGAACGGGGGAGGGGCAGAGAGAGAGGGAGACCCAGAATCGGAAACAGGCTCCAGGCTCTGAGCCATCAGCCCAGAGCCTGACGCGGGGCTCGAACTCACGGACCGCGAGATCGTGACCTGGCTGAAGTCGGACGCTTAACCGACTGAGCCACCCAGGCGCCCCTAAAGCAAATAGTTTTTGATGGTAAGAGAAAAAAAATGAAGCAATAGGCTATGCCTCTGAAAAGCAATCAAAGTATGATTTTTTATAGAGGTAGGGCCATGAATAGTCCTGTTTTGAAAACTGGATAAGTATTACAGAACAAGTTTGCATATGCTTGCAAATTTTGCATATTTGTATACATTTACCACACGTCTTCTAGTATGTATTTTCTAGGCTAAAAGGTGACTGTGTTAGCACTATAGTGTAGTAAATAAACTTTACATTTGATTTATTATCAAACCTTACAGGATATTACATCTGGGAAAAACATTTCACATTATTCGATCACATTCTCCCATTCTACACATGGAAAAATTATCTTCACATTGCCCTTATCCCAACAAAGACCATTATTGCCAGTTGTTACAGACATTTTTTAGCAGATATAAAACATGAAGATAGCAACAGACATGAAAAAACCTTAGTCTAAATAAATACCCCTTCAAAAGGTTTTTGTGATATAGTACGTATCAAAAACATCTCATTAAAAGTATTTCTTATTTATAATGAATTCAACATTCTTTGTTACTGAATGTTTACTCTGGGCCAGGCACAGTGCTAAATTCTAGAGATTTCGTGTGATTAAATCAGAATTTCTTCTTTCATTTAGCTCAGAATTTAGAGAGAAAAATAGACTTCTATCCCCTTATGATTTTTCAAAGTGCGATGAGAATTCAGATGATGTAACATTTAATTTCATAAAATGTATCTGGTAACCTTTATTGCTTTATGATGTGCAAAAAACTTTCACATACATTCGTGAAATTCTCACAACTCTGTGGAGTTGGTACTATTGTCATTGCAAGATAACCAAGAATGTGATTTAAGAATAGACATATATGAAATTGAGAATACCACACGCTTATCAAGAAAATAATGTATATTTAACAGGAAAAGAAGTTTTTAATTTCTAAGAGGTTTATATCATTAAAAGTTTAATTAATATTATACCATATGAATTATGACATTATTTTTAGAAGGCTATTTTCTACTAAAACAAAGAAATCTCCAACAATTATCAAGGCATTGTTATTACATTCTAGGAAATGGTTAGAGAATGGGGTTTTAGTTAAACTTAATTACCATTTAACTAAGAATCCCCTGTGTGTTAAATAGAACAGCCTAAGGCAAGGACACTGATGCAAAGCTATGAGAGCATGTGGCCCAAAACTCTCTCATGAGTGGACAATTATATTGCTTGCTCTCGCAAGTTATTTCTTTTTAGAAATATAGCACTTACCAACCACAAATCTTTAATATAGTGAACACAGCATCAACCACAAAGTTGAAAGAGAGGTCAGAAATCACAAAGCTTAAGTTATTGCTTCTGGCATTCTAGCAGACTAAGTAACCTGAACAAAACCTTTCAGTAGAAAAAAAAAAAACGCAAAAACAAAGGCACTGGAGACAATATTTAAAAATATTTTTAAATACATCCAAGAATTGAAAAACTGGCCAACAATTATCCAGAGGCAATAAAATAAATGTAAGCTAGAACTGAGAAGAAAAATAAGTTGAGGGATGGCTTTCAACTTCTTAACACTTGACCAAAAGGTCATCTTGAACTTTGGTTTTCAGATCCTCTCAAGACCCAAAGGAGAATAGGCAAATCCTAGGAGTCAGCCAAGTTGGGGTATCTAATAGGAAATAACCCCCATATAGAGCTAGGGCTCAAGGAACTATACCTTCAAAATAAGACTATGCTGGCAGGAAGCCAGCCTCCCTCCCCACTCCCTGCCTCAAGAATGAAAGAAAAATGTCCCACTGAGCTCTGGCATTGAATGCAGGGAAAGAAAAATAAATCCTCCTTGAAAATGTGTAGCCAAAATCCAGCCCTTATGTGCATTTGTAACCTGAATTCTCCTACATGAGTAGTCTGAAAAATCTCTAACCAAGAATTTAAGGGGTCCAGAGCTGGTAAAACCTCCTAGGTAGTCTGCAAAAGAAAATGAAAATGCTTTTTGGATAAGCTCACCTAAAACCCAAGTTTCAAAGGATTTCCAGAGGTAAAATTTCTAGAATTATGAGCTCAAATTCAAAAATCACAAAACGCAAAATGAAACAAAGAAGGCATCAGACAGTGGAGTCGGACCTGTTGATACTCAATACACTTGAATTATTACAAAGAGAACAAAAATAAGTATGATCGTAGATTTTAAAAATAAGTGATTAAGGGGCGCCTGGGTGGCGCAGTCGGTTAAGCGTCCGACTTCAGCCAGGTCACGATCTCGCGGTCCGTGAGTTCGAGCCCCGCGTCAGGCTCTGGGCTGATGGCTCGGAGCCTGGAGCCTGTTTCCGATTCTGTGTCTCCCTCTCTCTCTGCCCCTCCCCCGTTCATGCTCTGTCTCTCTCTGTCCCAAAAATAAATAAACGTTGAAAAAAAAAATTAAAAATAAGTGATTAAATGAGGTAAATGAGGAAATATAAAAATGAACAGATCTAAAAATATCTGTATTTAATGTGAAGATTTAAAAAATATAATATTGAATATTAAGAGTTCAATAGATGAGAAAAACATGCTTGATAAAATTTAACGTCAATTTTTAATTTAAAAGTGATCTCAAAAAAAGAATAGAAGGAAACTTCCTTACTTCAATAAAAGAGAACTCCACAAATCCTATAGTAAAAATCACAATAAATGGAAAAACATGAAGACTGTTGCCTTTAGATTCAGGAACATGATATGACTCTTATTTACACGTTATACTGAAGTTAAAAGCCAGAATAATTAGCGAAGTAAAATAAATGATTAGAAAGGGAAAAACAAGATTACTCTTTTTCTCTGATAATAGCACTCTGTTTATAAAGATCACCATCTACAGATTTTTTAATTACACATAAGAAAGTTTCTAAAATCCTGCTTGATAAAAATATAAAAAGCAGTTGCATTTTTAAACAATAAGAGTAAGCAGATACAAAGTGGAACTTTTTCCATTTTCACATATATATTCAAAGTAGAGCATACACTTCTATCCACAGTTAAACAAATATTAACAGAGTGGAGAACCATATAACTAACGTTTAGTCAAAAAGTAGAATACTGTCAGCAGTGAAGCAACCTCTTACATACCCCTCCTTAATCATAACTACTTCCTTCCCCCTAAGTGTCAACACTGTCCTGGTGTGGAGCCAGGATAATAAAATAATTAAAAATAGAATTAAAATAATTATAATATAAAATATATAAATTATGTATACAAATATAACTAAAATAATTAAACATTTTAAAAATATTTTTTAAATTAAAAAATAATCAAAAAGGTAATTAAAATAATTCTCTTATTTTCACTAGTTTTAACATATATGTAGGTATGTGTAGACAATATAAATTAGTTTGCCTGGTTTTCCTCTTTATGCAAATATAATCATATTAACAAATTCTTTCATGTTTTACCTCTTTTGTCACGGTATCAATAAGAAAAGGATAAATAATTCAACTGAAGAAATGGGCAACATACCTGGAGAGGGACTTTGCAAAAGAAGAAACTCAAGTAATGAATAAACCTATAAATAATCAGATGATCAGTCTCATTACTAACCAATAAAATACAAATTAAAAACATGAGATGCCATTTCATACCCAACATAGTAGGGAAAAAATATCAAGCATATGTGGGGATATGAATTAACTAGAACCATTATGTACTGTGGTGAGAATGTAACTTGGTATAACCACTTTGGAAAATGAACCAACTTTATAAAGTGCAACTGGAAATGCACATATTCTGTGTTCCAACTTTTCTACTTTTAGGTAAATAACAAGTAATAAGCAAGTAAATTCTTGCTTCACTAACCATGATGTATTCATATAAATTGCTCTTAGCAGCACTGGTTTTAGAGCAAAACTTAGAAAGAACTCAAACGCAATAGTAAAATACATAATTAAAATAATATATGAATTACAATATACAAATACTGTACAATTGAATACTATACAAATACGACAAAATTTATGAATTATAGTTACAAATCATGATGGTTAATATCAATACTAACATTTCTGGGCCTCAGACTCTTTGTCTATAAAATTAAGGGTTTTCATAGAAGAGTGATTTGTACTGTCCCTTTCACGCAAACTGAAAAAAAGATCCTCTAAGAACAAATTGTTAATCATAATAAAAACAGATTCATTAAAGAAGAATTCAGGATGTATTATCAGAAGTTCAGTGATATCATTTATGTAATTTTTCACTGAACCCTCTTTTTAGTGGGATCTTTTGTCTGCAGATGGAAGAAGAGTCTACAGTGCAAGGTTATGCCCATGCAGAATACTGGCCAAGGTGGGTTAAAAATGTAACTTGTCACAAGATTTTACCAAGAAATGCTAATCATTAGAAAACCATCTCGAGGAAGTGTCTTGTCAGGAGAGAAAATCTAAGTCCAAAGCTGAATAGAACAAGAGTGCTGAGAGGACAGAGAGGAGTTGATGAGTAACATGTGAAGAAGGTAATCTCAAACACCCTGTATGCTTTTGTCGAAATATACTGAAAGAGGAAGCTCAAAGTCTGAGTAAGCTCGTCTTATTTCTGTTAGGCGTTTTTCCTTACATTGGCAGAACACTACACATCTTACATGACTCTATATAAATAAAATCAACTAAATCCATTTGAGAGGTTGGGGTGGGTAAGGGGAAGGATTTTCACCAGCATTACAAATTGAAAATTAATTTCCAATTACCTCTCCATTTTTGAGAAACTGATTACATGATCAGTAGCAGAGGGGAGGCACTAGAATAACATAGTAACATGGAGATTATATTTAAACAATGGAACATGGACCATTGCAGTAAAATATCTGCTTTCTCCTTTATGACTTTTTTTAAAGTATTTATTTATTTATTTATTTATTTATTTATTTATTTATGAGAGAGAGAGAGAGAGAGAGAGAGAGAGAGAGAACGAACACACTAGGGAGGGGCAGAGAGAGGGAGAATCCCAAGCAGGCTCTGCACTGTCAGTACAAAGCATGAAGTGGGGCTCAAACTCACGAACCTTGAGATCATGACCTGAACCAAAATCAAGAGTCAGACACCTCTTTTATGACTTTTAATCAAGTATCAATAATTGTACATTCAGGTCAATTTGATTCTTTATACTAGGACACAGGGATCTTTGTAACCTTACATTCTAAGGAATCTCTAACTCTATTTCTCAGCTGCTGGCGACTAGATTACCAGGCCATACTTCATTGCTTTGCACCTACAACCATCTTTGACCTTCATCATTGTGAAAGCAGTTGGTTTCTCTAACCTCGTCATTCTCTCTCTCATTCCTGGGTCCAGACCAAAGAGGTGATCTTCGAATTCGCCATTCTGGACCATTTTTGTAAACTGATGATGGTCAGATCAAATTATATAAAATCCTGTACCAGACACCATGATGTATCAAGTCTAATTTACTATTATCCTTATCCTAGGTAGACAGTATAGATATAGTAATTCAATATCTTCATCTCTGCAATAAAACACTGGAAGATAAAAGCCAAATTTAAGTAAAAAATAATTTAATATTTAATTTTTCAGGAGTGTTGAGTTAATTTCCCCAAAGGCAGAGACTGAGATGGGAATTCTTGAACAAGTAATCTAGGGAGGAGTGTTCTCAGGTGAAAGGAAGTTAAGGAAGCAGACACAGCAAGTAAAATAAAAATTAAAAAAAGCAAGAATGTGGTTTAAGCTGGAATCTACATTGAGCATGAAACTTACAGGGAGTCCTGGAACAGGAACTGCACCACAGAGTAGGTACTGCCATTTGTATGCCCATATCAGGCTGCTTTTGGGTATGAGGGTGGCACTAAGTTTAGGAGAGTAGGTTCATCTCTCCAACAAGATGAAGGCAAATCTTCAGAGACAGGCCAGCTATAAATGTTAGCAGCCAAAAGTAACAGCAGCTGAAGGATAGGAGCAATAGCCAGACAAAGAGGATGTTGATATGGTGCCACGAAGGTCTACCAGAAGCAGGAGGAAATTTTCTAGAAACACTTTCACTGTTTACTGGACCATGGAATTGGTATAATAAAAGTGGCCAAGTTTGAATTTTGTACAATATATTGCTTGAGGGGCGCCTGGGTGGCGCAGTCGGTTAAGCGTCCGACTTCAGCCAGGTCACGATCTCGCGGTCCGTGAGTTTGAGCCCCGCGTCAGGCTCTGGGCTGATGGCTCAGAGCCTGGAGCCTGTTTCCCATTCTGTGTCTCCCTCTCGCTCTGCCCCTCCCCCGTTCATGCTCTGTCTCTCTCTGTCCCAAAAATAAATAAACGTTGAAAAAAAAAATTTAAAAAAAAAAATAAAAAAAAATATATTGCTTGATACTTCACAAGCATATTTCAATTTATAAGAACAAAAAAGACTAGATTTTTAGAATAACTTCAGTTTAAAATCAGATAGAATCTACACTTTTAGGGCATAACTTCTAGTAAGATTGCACTGAGTAACGATACTTGTAAACTGAATCACTGACGATTGCCAAGTGGAAGAGACTGTACCAATACAAATTACAACATTTTGAAAGAGTTGACAGAATAATGAGGATTTGCAACAGTTTAAGATTCTTGTATAATTTCTGAAATATTTTATTTATAAAACACAAGTAAATCAAATTTATCTGACCAAAAAAGGGGAAAACTTCAGGAAGAGAGGTATTTCCTCTGAGAACTCTGAATAGAAACATGTATCTTTTCTCTCAAAAAAAAAGTCTAAAATCAACATTTATCAACGATCCCAAATCACATATAGTTTTAAAACCACCTACTACTGATAAGTTTTGTAATCATATATGAGCAAAAGAAAGCACTAATTATTATACGTCAACTTAAAGCGAAGCAACAATCTTTGGCTGCAGCTAAGGCTACAGGTGCTACCCAGTCTTACTGCAAGGAACTTGACTCAGCAGTTTCCCCTTCCTCCTGCCTCATGTAAATGAGTGTGGTCATCTTTCCACACACCTAAGTTAAGGTCTGGGAGATTTGCACTTCCGCTATTTCTGACGACACCCTAAGCACTGCTCCATTCTACTGTACTCACTTCCACACATTTTTGAAAACAGTATTAATTTCATTGCAAGGGGAAAGTGGAGGGCATCAATATTTGTTGAGTGTCTTTTAGAACATAGGAAATGTATATATGTTTTCACCAAGCAGTAACTTTTCACATCCATTATCTTTTAAAATAACCCTATAAATTGTATCCTCATCTGAAAGCCAAAAACCTCAACTTAAAAGAAGATAAATAACTTGCCAGATATCTCCCAAAGAAGAAATGACTGGACAGATATTGGAGCCCAAAGACTGGCCTCTTTAAAAATCTGTGCCCTATTATACCAGCTATTCCCAAAGTGCAGTCCCTGAACCAACAGCATCACCTCAGAATTTGGTGGAAGTACAAGTTCTTTACCATATTCCAGACCTACTGGTCTAGACACTGCCATATGTAGGCCCAGAAATCTGCATTTTCACAAGTCCTTCAGATGAATGTGGTGCATGCTGAAGCTTGAGAATCTCTATCCCACAGTCTATTTCCTTTTATCAGTGAAAAGAAAGAGATGATGTCTATGATTCAGCTTTAGGTACTGTTTCCTATTAGAAATTGTACATCCTATGGACCCCAAAGATAACCCTGAACTTGGACTTTGAAAAGTTTCTGTTAACAAGTGTGTTCAAGGTTTTGTTTATTTTTCTTGAGGCTGGTAAACAGGTCTATTTCCTCATCAACCTGAGTCTTTCCAACATTACCACACTTTTAACCTAATGCTTATTTCTTCATTCATTCATCCGTGCAGTCTTCCATGCAGCAACTATTATTGGAAAGCATTTCACATGTCAGGTATTGTGCTAGGCATATTAATGACCCCCCCCCAAGAGGTCCATGTTCTAATCCACAGAAACTTTGAATATGTTCTGTTACATGACAAAGGGAAGTTAAGGTTGCAGATAGATTTAAGACTTTGAATCAGCTAGCCTTAAAACATTGAGATTTTCATGGATTATTAGCACTTAAAAATGAAATAATTAGATATAAATCTTAAAAACACACAAAATCTATATGAGGAAAACTACTAAACTCTGAAAAAAATCAAAATATAATTAAATAAATGGAGAGATAATCTGTGTTCATGGATAGGAAGACTCAAAACTGTCAAGGTGTGTTTTCTTCCCAATTTGATCTATGGATTCAATACCATCAAAATCCCAAAAAGTTATTTTATGTATATTAACAAACTGATTCTAAAATTTATATGGAGAGCAAAAGACAAAAAAGAAAAAAAAGCTAAAACACTATTGGCAGAGGAACAACAAAATTGGAGGACTAATGCCACCTTGCTTTAAGACTCAATATAAAGCTACAGTAATCAAGATAGTGTAGTATTGATGAAAGAACAAATTAATGAGACAAAATTGAGAGCCCAAAACAGACCCCCATAAATATAGTTAACCAGTATTTAACAAAGGAGCAAAAGCCATACAATGAAGCAAAGACAGGCTGTTTAATAATTGGTGCTGGAACAATGGGACATCTACATGCATAAAAAAATTAATCTGGACACAGACCTCACACCTATCACAAAAATTAACTCGAAATAGATCATAGAGTTAAATGTAAAATTCAAAGCATGTAATTTCTAATAAGAAACATAGGATAAACCCTAGATGACTTTGGGTTTGGTGATGACTTTTTAGATATAACACCAATGACACAATCCATGAAGAAATAAATGATAAGCTGGACTTCAGTAAAATTAAAAATTTTTCTCTGTGAAAAGTAACATCAAGAGAATACGAAAACAAACCACAGACTGGGAGCAAATATTTGCAAAAGACACATCTGATACAGGACTGTTATCAAAAATGCACAAAGAACTTTTAAAACAATAAGCAAACAACCTTAAAATGTGCCAGAGACCTCAAGAGACCCCTTACCAAAGAAGATATACAAATGGCAGATAAAGATATAAAAAGATGCTCCACATCTGGAGCGCATGGGTGGCTCAGTTGGTTAAGTGTCAGACTCTTGGCTTGGGCTCAGGTCATGATCTCATGGTTCCTGAGTTCGAGCCTCGCATTAGGCTCTGTGCTGACAGTGCAGAGCCTCTCGGACTTCTCTCTCTTTCCCTCTGTCTCACCTCTTCCCCTGCTTGCTCTCTCTCTCTCTCTCTCAAAATAAATGAACTTACAAAAAAACTTAAAAAAAAAAAGATGCTCCACATCATATGTCATCAGGGCAATGTGAATTAAAACAATGAGAGAGCATGAAGCACACCCAGGAATGGCCAAAATCCAAAGCACTGATGACACTAAGTGCTGATGAAAAAGTGGAATATCAGGAATTCTCATACATTGCTGTTGGTAATGCAGAATTGTACAGCTACTTTGACAGTTTGGCAGTTTATTACAAAATTAAACATTGTTTTATCATACAACCTAGCAATTGCACTCCTTGGTATTTACCCAAAGGAGGTGAAAACCTATGTCCACACAAAAACCTGCACATGGATGTTTAGAGCAGCTTCATTCCTAACTGACAAAATTGGAAACAGTCAAGAGGTCCTTCAGTATGTGAATGAATAAACTGTGGTAAGCCCAGAATGTTTTCAATATTAAAAAGAAATGAGCTGTCCATCTGTGAAAAGACATGGAGGAATGTTATATTCCTATTACTGAGTGAAAGAAGGCAATCTGAGACTATATACTGTAGGATTCCAACTCTAGAACATTCTGGAAAAGGTCAAACTGTGGAGACAATAAAAGGATCACTGGTTGCTAGGGAGAGGGGAGAGACAAATAGGCAGAGCACAGTGAATGTTTAGGGTGGTGAAAATACTCCGTATGATATTATAATGATGAGTATATGTCATTATACATTTGCCCAAACTCATTGAATGTACAACACCAAGAGTGGACCCTAAGGTAAACTATGGCCCTTGAGTGATTATGATGTATCAGTGTAGGTTTATGCTTGGTAAAAAATGTACTACCCTGGTGAGTAGTATTGATAATGAGGGATGGTATGGATGTGTATGGTCAGGGGGTATATGGGAAATCTCCATTTTACTCAATTTTATTGTAAACCTAAAACTACTCTAAAAAATAAAGTCTTAAATAACTTAAAAAGTCCTATTTAAAGAGGAACTTTACATCCCTTAACAATCAGTTTCTTCCCTAGCATTTCTTTCGCCAATGTGAGTGTGTGGGAAGAGGAGCTGTTTTTCTAAAAGGCTTCTAAATGATAATTCTTTCTAGCTACAGATTTTGAAAAGCATTTAAAAGCAGTTTCCTAGTGTACTCTCCTGGATGACATCTTTCTCTTGATGTAGAGGAATGACTTTCTTAAAAAGTATGTTTTTAAACAGTTGCTCTCCCCAAGGCAAAAATGCCTCATTCTCATGTCTTTTCAGCTTCCAGCCCCTTTTCACCCTCCATTTTTCCCAAGTCTTTCAACACCACTGATACAATTTCCCAATATTTTATTAGGTGGGCTGGATGAAATGAAATATTTTATTCTATGTTGCCATCCATTTTGAAATTATAAAGAAAAATAGGGGCCTGAGGGGCTCCGTTGGGTAAGCATGATCTCAATGGTTTGTGGGTTCAAGCCCTGCATTGGGCTCTGTGTTAACAGAGCTTGCTTATGAAGCTTTGTCTCATGTTCTGCCTGTACTTGCTTGTGCTCTCTCTCTCAAAAATAAATAAACATCAAAAAAATTTTAAAAAGAAATTATAAAGAAAAATATTCTAGGGGGGCGCCTGGGTGGCGCAGTCGGTTAAGCGTCCGACTTCAGCCAGGTCACGATCTCGCAGTCCGTGAGTTCAAGCCCCACGTCAGGCTCTGGGCAGATGGCTCAGAGCCTGGAGCCTGTTTCCGATTCTGTGTCTCCCTCTCTCTCTGCCCCTCCCCCGTTCATGCTCTGTCTCTCTCTGTCCCAAAAATAAATAAAAAACGTTGAAAAAAAAAATTAAAAAAAAAAAAAAAAGAAAAGAAAAATATTCTAGGTAATAAAACTCATTTTTTTTCTGGGTTCAATTCCATTGAACATTCTAATTAACTCAACCATTTCTGTTTTCCTTCTTTTTTAAAAGAAACACAAAAAGCACAAATCCACATGGTTGGATATAGAGATATTAAGATTAAAAATGGATGTGCTTTAAGTGTGCAACAATTAAAAATAAAGAAAATAAACAGTGTCCTGGAGTTTTACTGTAACACCCACAGTAGCAGGAGAGAAGTGTGATATTTACTACGATCTTTCTTGATATTTCACCAAACTGTATAACATAATTTGAATTTCCCAGGTTTGTTAATAATGCAGGAACCTCATATTTGTACATAAACTTCTTTCTGAAGAGTTCAAATTTCTTCCATAACATTTTGTCTAACCATGACAGCATTCTACTCAGAAATCTTAGTTATTTATTTTTCCCCAGTGCTACAAGTGAGAAAATGAGACCTAAAGACTAAGGATATCTGATAGCCTGCAAAGTTGTTGAATCAAAGCTATGATGCATCACTTAAGTTCCAAACCAATTATCAAATCAGCTTTGATTCTTTTCTAGGTTAAAAGTTAACATTTACTCTTTAGAGGGTGAGAAACTTACTCTTCTTTCCATGACTGGATATAGCTTCCTGTGTCAAACAACTAAAAACAAGGCAAAGTGTGTATTTAAAAAATGGTTTAGACACTGTATAGCAGTATTAGAGAACAATGATCCCTAAGATAAGGAAAACCAATGGGATAATACCCTGAGTGTACCAGCTTCCTACCAAGAGAAAGTGTCCTGGCTATAACACAGGGATTGAGAGCACTTGCAGAATGCAAAGGCCACCATCATTTGAGGAGATGGAGCTAGAATCTGGTGATACTAGGGCAGCGAGAGTCTTCAGACAGTATACCAGAAGGGAAGAACTTCACAAAGAAATTCAGAGACATCTTCTAAGTAGAGATCAATGCACATATATGAGGAATTATCTGAGGTCAGGCAAAGACTTGTTCAGAGACAATTCTCTATGGGTCTCTTCATTAGTCTACCAAGGTTTGCATAACAAAATACCCAAACTGGGTGATTTAAACAACAGAAATTTATTTTCTCACACTTCTGGCAGCTAAAAGCCAGAGATGAAGGTGCCAGCAGGCTTGGTTTCTCCTAAGGCCTCTCTCTTGATTTGCACATGGCCCCCTTCTTGCTGCGTCCTCCCATGGTCTTTTGTCTGTACATGTATATTCCTGGTATCTCTTTCTCTTCTTTTAAACACATAAGTGATACTGGATTAGAGCCTTACTCTTAGGACATCATTTAATCTCTATCATCTCTTTAAATAGATATAGTCCAAATATAGTCACATTAGGTATAAGGGCTTCAATATATAAATGTTGGGGGTTCATCATTAAGTCCATAACAGTCTCTTCAGGTCTTCCAAGCAGATTCACTAACTGCCTCTGTTAGGCATTTTGAGGAGGTTTAAAGAGTGAACTGTCTTGTAAGATAGAAATAATGTCTCCCTTGGAAGGAAAGGTATACTTATTGTCCAGTACAGAATATCTAAATTCACCAAACTTGGAGTTCGCCTCCAGTAATGTAACCTAGTGCATGTACCGTAGTCACCTGTTTCTCTGTAGGCTGTGAGAATTGGGGCTCAGAGAGGTTAACTCTGTTCAGGATCTTACAGCTCCTGACAACATTTATGATACTCTGGCAGCTAAGTCGTCGGCTTGAAGTAGAACAAACGCTCAGATTCTTCACACATCTTCAAAAGAACTACCAAAGAGAATTAGAACAATCGCCATATCTCCCACAGGGCCAGAAATAGTTTATGGTCCTACCAGTCAAAATGGAAATCTGTAGGGTTTAGGGGAGAGGACTCAGAATAACATGGATACAATAATGGAGAAAATTTAGCCTTAGATGAAAGACTGCTCTAGTCCCAACTAACAATGCTTAAAAGCAAGCCTTGAAAGGATCAAAGAATTTCAAAGTAATTTAAGTGCAAGTCAGAAGAAATTTCCAAGAAAATCCAGGGCCTGACAAGGTAATATTTGTCATTTCTGACATTCAAGAAAAATATGAGTAGGCTTGCAAATAAACAGGAAAATATTATCCACAAAAGGAAAAAAAATAGATCAAGGGAACACATCTAGAAATTATACAAAATGTTACAATTATGAGATAAGGACTCTAAAACAGTTATCATGACTAATGCCAAATGTTCAAGAAGACTGAAGAAAAATTTAGCATATTAAATAGAGACACGCTTACAGAAATTAAAAATACAATATCTGATGCAAAAAAATACATTACATAATATTAAGAGATTAGCCACTGCAGAAAAAACAAAAACAATAGTGAACATGAAGACATTCTGTAGGAAATGTCCGAAATAACACAGAAAAAGACTGAAAAAAAATGAGCAGAGTATCACTGAGCTGTGGTACAATATCACATATATATGTAAATGGAGTTACATTTATCTAATATATATGTAAATGGAGTCCTCACAAGTGAGGAGGAGTAGGGTGAACAGAAAAAGATATATTTGAAGAAACAATGGCCAAAATTTTTCTAACTTTGAGAAGAAGTATAAACCCCAAATCCACAAAGCGCAACAACCCACAGGCAAAAGAAACATCAAGAAAAATATACCATGGTACAACAGAGTCAAACTGTATAAAACCAATGATAAGGAGAAAAATCTTAAAAGGAGCTAGAGACAAAAAAAGACATTGCATACAGGGGAACAAAAGTAATAATTACAGCAGAATTTGCACGGGATTCAATGCAAATGAGAAGACACTGGAGCAGCATCTTTAAAGCAATGAATGGAAAGAAGGAAGGAGGGTAGGAAAGTAGGGCATAAACCCTGAATTATACACCTAGCCAAAATATCTTTCAAAAACAAATCTGAAATAAAGACTTTCATACTTATAAAATCTGAATGAAGTAAGTCCCCATCCAGACTTGCATTGCAAAAAAATGTTAAAAGAATTTGTCAGGTAGGATGAAAATAATACTAAATAAAAATCTCTATTTCCCCAAAGGAATGAAGAGGACTAGAAGCGGCAAATACAAAGATGCGAAAAATTATTTTTTAATAGTCTTTAAAATATAATTGTCAATTAAAGGCATTAATAATAATAATAATAATAATGTAGGGTGTCATTTACAGCATATATAGAAATAAAATCCATAAACACCATAGCATAATGACTGAGACGGGTAAATTTTTGGAAGGTTCTTATACCATAGATCAAATACTATAGTGTTAACTTAATGACTAGGATAAATTATATGGAGATATATATATAGATATACACACACACACACATATATATATATACCCTATAAACCCTGAGGCAATCACATAAAAAGAAGAAACATAGCTAAATAGCCAACAAAGGAAATAAAATCATAAACTCATTCCCCCCCAAAAAAGGAAAGGAGAAAAATAAACAAATAATTGATGCATGTAAACACAAATAGAAAGATGGTAAAATTAAACCATCAACAGTATCAATAATCACATTACATTAAGTGGTCTAAATATCACAATAAAAGATAGAAATAGACTGAATAGTGTAAAAAGGTAGAGTAAACCATAAGCCAAACCAAGAAATCCACTTTGAATATGAAGATAAAAGTAGGTTCAAAGTAACAACAAAAGATATATTACACTAAAACTAATCAAAAGGCTAGAGCAGTTAAATTAATACCCAAACAAGTAGATTTCATAACAGAATATTCTTTAGGGTGAATAAGAGGCTGCTTTGAATACTATATCCCTGAAGAATAACAAAATGTGGTCAATTACTAACTCAAATTTGAATTCTGGTCACTATCCTTTTTCTTTTCTGACCTTTATTTTCCTCAGATGTGTGGTAAGGGATTTAGACTAGAAGATTTTTAATTCTTGTATGTTATTAGAAGTCTGGCTTCTTAGCAAGTTTTCCACTACTGAAAATTATCTAACTATATGAAAACTCATGGATAATGCCTTTGATGATATTTATGAATGGTATAAAATATGGCTGTTACTGTCATCAAATCTCTTATAAAAGTGGAATTCTAAGTTTTTATATCAGTAACCACATTTTTTATAAAAGTTTATGAACTACTGAATAAAATAAAGATCTTACAACAACTCCACGGGAGTTTTGCTGGTGAGTCCAAAAAAAAAAAATTGGAAGTCCAATTAAATATTTAAAAAAGTGTTCACTTTTAAATTTATACATTGCTAGGTAGACCTAGAAGGAGATGAGGAAAACCTGTTTCAAGACTAAGCAACAAATGGCAGATCAAAGATATACCCTCAACCAGGCAGGATAAATTGTTCAAATGTATTTTAGCAGCTGCTAAAGCAACTAGAGATACAGAGGAGATAAAACAAAAGAATTTCAAATGATCTTATGAAGACTAATTAATACATTGTATGGTTTTAAGGTTATATATTTCTTTGAATTCCAGCCTTGTCTAAGTTCTAAATTTTTCTTTTTAAACTTTTAACACATCAGGGAACTGTTATCTTGTGTCCTGGTGCTCTGCCCATCTCAAAGAACTACCAGAAAGTCCAGAGCTATTTCCTGGGGAAAAGTAAAACTCATGTTAACCAAGTGCAAGTCAATTTCTAGTTAAAGAAATGATTGTTCTCAACACTGGAATATATATCCTAATTGACTTATGGAATTGACTTGGCAGGCTAAAAAGTTTGAAGTCAGAGTGACCGATATGGTTGTGTACTGAGAATAATGGTTCGGAAAGCAGGAGACCAGTCTTTGTTACGATAGTAACAGTTATGGGGGCCCTGAGAAGTTGCTCAGCATCTCCTGGCTCAATTTCCTTGTTTATACACAGGGGAAATCATTCCTGCCCTGGCTATCTCAGAGACCTTTTATATGGATCAAATTATACAAATTCTATAAAGTATTTAAAAATAGTAAATAGAATAGAAAGAGAAAAGGGGCAATAACCAGGGGAAATTATTCGTGAATTATTCTAAGTATTTTAAAGGTTATAGTGCCTAATATTTGATAAATTTGAGATGTATCACTTATTTTTATTATTTTACCACTTCATTATTTTACCATTTATTATTTTATTATTTAACCACCTTTTGAATTATGTAAGGAAATAGGTAATTTTCTAAAAGAGAAACTGAAAAATGGATTGCCCAAGTTCAAAACTTAATTCATAATATAGTCATCAACCTATCTTCTGTGTAAGAAAGATATCTCCCAACAATTTAAGGTGCCCAGAAAATGGAACAAACTATCTGCTAAAGGAATAAGTTCCATTTCTGTAAATATTATAAGAAGGATTATTCCTGCCAAATAGGGCCAAGTCTCAAAAAATGCTAAAGACTCCTAGGGCCTAGTGATTCTCCTACATAATGGGGTTTGGCCTTGATGTGCTGGCAAAAGCAAGATTTGAGCAAAATGTAGGAAACAAAGGAGAGGCTTGCACAAGTCTGGAAAAATTCTGCTTAGATGCACTAATGGCAGTCTTAAGGTTAACATAACACGTATACATACACACAAACATACAACACATGTTATGTCAGGGCAATCTCCTGTTTCACCCTATTTCAAACATCAAATTGTATACATTTCAATGTCAATGGTTTTTTTAAATAAAAAGTCACATTTAAATTCCCACATCTGTGCATAATCCAAACCATGAAACAGATCCGAGGTTAAGATATTTACATTAATTGAAGAAGAAAAATTTTCAGCAATTATATTTCAGAGGAAAAGCAAATATTCCCTAGAGATATACATTCTATTTAGTTTTAAATACCACTTTACAATTTACAAACTGTCACAAAAACATTGAATTTTTCACTGAGTTTCTAAGAAAGATAGTAATATATTAATGATATTATAAAGATATTTATAAGAAAGATACTAACAATATATTAAACAACTACTAACCCTCACAAGAACTCTATGAGGTAGGTACTATTCTTATCTCCATTTCAAAATAGGAGCTTGGGTTTTAGGGAGATTAAAGTATTTGCCCACAAGTCACAAAAGTGGAGAAGCCTGGATTTGAACTAATTCATTTAGAATCAGATCATTGCTGTATGCGATGGCTGTGTGGCAGGAACCATGGTAAGGAATTTGCTTACATGGTTCCATTAAATCCTCTATAACTCCATTAATTCAGTAGTATTATGATCCTCTTTACAGATAGGCAAACTGAGATTAGTGAGATCTAGAGTCTCCTAGTTAGGATATTGAAGATTTGGGATTCTCCCCAGGCAGTCTGACTCTAAAGCCAATGTGTTTAATTCCTGCACTCTACTGCTTTTGCAAAGTAAGAGAGGTACTTAAAATGACTTGTGCACAGAAATACTATAATCATCTTATCCTTTATCACAATGCAGGAGCATAAATCCTTCCAATTCTTCAAACTTGATTCTATTTTTCATTTGTATTGAGTTACTTTCTTAGGAATGTGGTACACGTTATGAATTTTAAAAATATCCATTCACTGGAGCCTCATGTTAGGTTATGTGGACCTAAGTTCCCTCAACGTGTGAGTGCAGTACCCTTTTAGATAGAGAACTCTGTGCTGTTAAATACAGCCACACAGTAAAAACCTCTCCTACTTAAAGGGGGGAAACCCCAAATAATTAGACAATGAAAAGACAAGTAGACTGCAAAAAAATGCATTCTCACAATATTACTTATGCTCATTTCACTTTTTCAAAAACAGGAAGGGGCTACAATTTGGTAACATTTCCTGAAAATCCCAAACAATGGTTTATCTAGTACTTGCTTCTCCTAAAACGTCTATCACACAAAATCCCTTCTGTGATATTCCTGCCAAAAATGCATAACCTGAAACTTAATCAGAAGGAACCATCAGACTAACTTAAATAGAAGGGCATTCTACAAAATAACTGCCCAGTAGTCTTCCAAAATATCACAATCATGAAAGGCAAAGAAATCTGAGGAAGTAAGTGCTCTAGATTAAAGAAGACTTAAGAGATATGACAACTTAATGTAACATGTGATTCTGGACTGGAACATGAACTAGGGTAATTTTTTTTTTTTCTAAAGAAGATTTTGGGTCAATTGGCAAAAGTTTGAATCAGATCTATGGGTAAGCTGATAGTATTACTTCAGAACAAATTTCTTGATTTAAATAATTGTGCTGTGGTGATTTAAGAGGTTGTCTTTAAGGAAATAATTAGAGGTAAAGAAATGGTATTTTTATAAATCTCAAATATTTCAGAAAAAAATATATCCAAATCCACTGTTTTTACAAAACCAATTTTACATGCTTTTACCCTCTATTAAATTATACATGGATTCACTGGATGCCAAGAGCCAGTTTGTTCATTTTTGAAGGATTGGGCATGCATTAGCATTTTAGAAAACATGAATAAAATATTGGAAACGATGTTTCCTATATTCGCTTTAGGGAAAATCTGGTTTGGGACGATTATTACTCTATAAGCCATATGTGTGGTTTGAAACCCTCTTATATCTAGAAGTTGGCTTGGCTTCTGTAGGTCACATGAGAAAGGTAGGTCTGATGATAGTCAATCAACACAATATGCCTGTCAGTTCTCAACCTTGTCAGCTCTAACCCCCAGCATTACTGGTCACTTCTTAGCCAGTCCTGAGCATCTTGGAAGCCCAGGATGTAATGGACTCTGATCCCTTGGTGAGTTAGACTCTGTCACTATACTAATCTGCATGTGCTTTCTACCACATTGCAACTCTCAAGTTCTTGAAACTCTCTATGACCTCAAACTAACCCATGACATACTGTTTCCAGGAATATATGGATCCTCAGATTAAAAGAGGCACATTCACACTCCCAACCCTCTATACTTCTACTTTTAAAATTGGAAAAATTAAAAATTTCCACTTTCATATTATTTTGATTTTTTTAATGCTAGATTAAGCCTTAAGCCCTGATGGTTTCTAAGGGATAGCTTTTTGGGAGAAATATAGCATAATTGATCAAATTAATTATCATCCAAGCAACATAAAAGGAGAATATTAAATAAGAAGCTTACATATTCTTATATATTATAAGAATAAGTTGATTTTTCCTGATTCACCCTTGGGGATGAAAATCTTTTCTTAAAATAATCCTCAGATTTGTTCACTATAAATTTGATACCCCATATAATGTGAGTATTGATGAAAGAGGATTTTAAATACTTCCATGATTTGTCACTGGGGGAAATACTCCATTTTACAATATGCTGTACAGTGCAAAGCCCTTAACTGCCCTTACTTTGAAAACCAGAGATATGGTCATCTAAACTCCTCGTTGATAAGGACCGTCAAAAGACCAATAACTAAAAGCAAACAATAAAAAGCTAAACACAGACATAGTCCATTGAAATGCCTCAAATACACAATAATTTATTATTTCAGTATAAAGCTTTACTGTTTGTAAAAGTTTTCACCAATGTTTTCTAAAACTCAGAAGTATCCCTTAACTCCATGACCATTCCAGCCTCAACATCAGGACATCTTTCTTTTTATTCTACCATAGTTTCTGAGCATTTTATATCCCTTATACTTTCACATCTAGTAAATTGTGCTATTTTGACCCATCAACCTATAATTCCTTCATCAATTACAACCTCCCAACTTCCTGGTTTCTGCCAAATTCTTATCTGCCTTTTAAGCTACAAGTACAATATCAACTTCTCACTCACAACCCTCTAAGCAAGTTAAAATTAAATGTTGTCTCATAAGCACCCCATGGCACTTTCACAAATACACACTACAGAAGATCTCACATGGCTTTTAATAATATTAGGTTGATGTGGTAGTTATTGTTACATGTCAACTTGGCTGGACTATCGCATTCAGATATTTGATCACACATAATTCTACAAGTTTTTGTAAAGACACTTTTTTATGGGAGATTAAAATTTAAATCAGCATACTGTGAATAAAGACTACCATCCATAATGTGGGTGGGCCTCATCTAATCAGTTGGAGGACTTAACAGCACAAGACTGACCTCCTGCTAGGAGGGAATTCTGCCAGAAGCCTTCAGACTTGAACTGCTTTGCTTTTCCTCCCTTGTCACTCCATCTAGACAGAGATATGAATATAAGTATATACACACATCTTACTGGCTCAGTTTCTTTGGAGAACCCAGACTAAACTAACATAGCAGAGGATACTGGCATGCTTTATTTTGGTTCTCTGCATTTTTCTGCATCTATAAATTTTTCCGTAACTGCAATCCCACTGATTTTAGATATAAAAAAATTCAGAGGCCTTTTGTTAAGTTGGATGCACATACTGTAAAATGCTATTATCTTATTGTGTCTTTCATCATTTTTTCTTTACATTAGACTCTATTTTCAAGCATTCTGTAAAGAACTGTATTACTTATGTTAAACAAAAAGTTATATTCAGTGACAAAAGCATCAAAAATCCCTTTAAGTGAACTGGAGATTCCATTTATCTCTAGGGCTCCATGCACCCTGATTTGAAGACAAGTGAATAAATACTTGAGGTCAGCCATTTTGGAAAGTCAATAAGAAATGAGAAAAACTATGGTGAACTGGAGAATGTATACTGCATCAACAAACGGCATTAGCTATAGGCCCAGTAGATTATAATTACAAGTTTTAAAACTATGTTAGCCTCTTATTTTGTTCAAAACATAACAATTTTAAAATGATGACAACTAAGTAAAAAAATAATAATAATAACCACTTTGCTTTCCAAACAAAGAAACCACTGAGGACTCTGGTTTCTGGCCTCAGGCTGATTCTCTTTAAAAAATGATTTAACTTGTCAGAAATAGAATGATTTTAGTACACTCCACTGAGAATATCATCTTTCAGAATGGTATTGAATGCTTATACATGTTGACTATGATATGGATTTCAGAGGCAGAATTAAAGAACTCCACATATCTATTGATGAATGATAATTAACTGCACTTAAAGCAGAGTGGTTCTATGATAATCTCTCTCACTTCAGGCAATTCAAGGGATCTTCCAGCTAAAAATTACTCATTCACATAACTCTAGGCTATTTTAAAAATATATATGAACAATAAATTTAAGAAGTATCAAGGAGATCTCTTGCTGACATAGTTCATTTAGATCAGTAGTATTCTAAGGGGGCCTGTATCACTCACTCCAGGGGAACATTTTAGGTTATCAAAGTGATAGGGGTGGAAAGCTACCAGAATCAAGTACACAGAGGTCCATAAATGCTCCAGATTATACCAAATGTAAAGAAATATCCTGCCCCTCTGTGACTTTCAAACATCCTCATGAATGTTCATGAACACGAAAAGCCTCTTTATCTGTGAGGACAGATAACCTCATCTCATTTTATAAACACAAAGCACTTTTGGAAAGTTTTAAAATAACCTGAGTTTTCTGGAAATCCAACTTCTAGGTTTATTAAGGAAGGGTGTGCTTTGCTCTCCAGAATGTTACCAAGAATTTCTCAGTATTCCCAAAAATTATGCCAGTGAAGTCAACGCTGCTTATAGTATTTGAGTAGCCCACATTACACATCTATGTCTATCGGTATGAACAGCTGTCACAAGTCCATAGACTCTATGGAGATGACATACAAGCATGTGAATACTTCATCATGTCTTCTAGAATAGTCATACCTAAGAATTTACATAATAAAAATATCTTTCTTAAAAAATAAAGTGTTTGGTATTTAATGTCTCCTTTATATTACAGCACTTTTGAAAATTCATGTCAGTAGGTCCTATTACCTATTAATTTTATTTCAAGATATTAAATGAGGCATTAAAATATTAATATTAAAAGAGACTGTTAGGTCCAATTGAGTTGAAAAACACTAATTTAGAATATATCCTGATTGATGAGCCTAATCCATATTCATGTCCTCAAGGTGAGAAATACAGCGCAGTCATTCCACCTCTGAAATGAAATGTTTTCTTTTTGCCAAATTATGGACTTATCACAGAGTGGAGCATCATTTCATAAAACTTTGTGAAAGCTTTCTTGTTTAAAAATTCAACGACTTGATTTCCCACCTAATTTTTCATAATCATCGAGCAGGATTTAGTATACTTATTTTACCACTCTTCACTGTTATGGTTTGTGCTGTCTCAAAAAAGAAATAGTAAAACACACTTAGAGCGCTCATGAAGCATTTTTAAAATTTTGTTTCTGTGCACACCATTACTAAACAACCTGTTACTAATGACACTTCAAACACTATTACAGCCTGTTACCAAAATCAGATCCCCGTGAGCTATGGTGCCGTCCTCTACTTTTAGACTGTGTACAAGACACTTGGCATCCCAGGCTTAAATTGTTAAACTCTCCTCTCAGTGAGATCTAACTAATAATCCCATTCTAGGAGAAATAGAGAAGCCTTTTTATTAATGATTTAAGAAGGGATAAATTCTCCTTTAAATTGACCTTCAGAACTTTTTGGAAGTTCTACCTGGAGGTGAGATGTAGCTATATGCTTATCAAAACCACTTAAAGTCAGTTATCATCGTAAATGAAGCATGCAGCTTCTGAAAGAAAACAAGAGGAGTGGTAAATATAGAAAGGGGCCACACACCTGGCCAGCCAGATGAGCTAAATTAATTCTGGATGAATCAACAGGTTGAGGTAGCTATAACACAATTTCATCTGCCAGAAATATCTTCCTACAATGTCATCTCAATCTACTTAAGCTATTCAAGTCTTCAGTAGACATTCTCCTCATTATGTTGTTATGCTCTTGAAAATCCAATTAGAGTGCAGCATAATAAACAAACGACCAACAAGTAAATGAATGAAGATATTCTCCCTCCATCTTTTGGTTTCTCAGGGCTACCACCACTGTCCCAGTAATTTTAGACAAGACTATAGCTCTCATTTCTTTCTAATCATTTCACATAACATCTAGCTCATTCCTGTTTTCATTAGCTATTTAAATAAAAAAAGTACCCTATCCCATTTTCCCCCTTTAAATGTATTCTCTGGCATCTCCAAATAAATCTCATTGTGTCACTTGTCTGACCTACAAAGTCAAAACATCTTAATCTGACATTATTGAACAAGTTGGAATGGATGAGTTAACATACTGAAACAGCTTTAACTCATTATTTTCATAGTCTTACTGAAATGTAACTCATATACCATAATTCATTTACAGTACACAATTCTATCCTAAAAGAGACCTCATACCCATAAACAGTCAATCCAAAACCTCCCTCCCCTACCCTAGCCCTAAGCAATATTAATTTTCTTCCCGTCTCCATTAATTTGCCTACTGTGGACATTTCATGTAAATAAGTCATACGATAAATGGTCTTTTGCAACTGTGTTCTTTTACTTAACATATTTTCAAGATTGCTCCAAGTTTTAACAGGTATTGGTACTTCGTTTTTACAGATAATCTACTATACGGTTATACCACACGTTATCCATTCATTAATTGATGGAAATTTTGGTTTCCACTTTTGGCTCATATAAATAATGGTGTTATAAACATCACGTACAGGCTTGTGTGTGGACACGTTTTCATTTCTCTTCAGTATAGGCCTAGGGTATGTTGCTAAATCATATGGTAACTACATTTAACCATTTGAGAAAACACCAACAACATTCCAAAGTATGTGCACCATTTACATTCCCACCAGCAATGTACAAAGATGCCCATTCCTATACATCCGTGCCAAATCTTGTTCCTCTCTTTTTCCTTATAGTGATCATAAAGGAGTTAAGCGGTTTTGATCTGTATTTCCCTAATGACTAAGGATGTTGAGCATCTTTTCATGTTCTCAATGGTTTGGGTACACCTTCTTTGGAGAATTATTCAAGTTCTTTTCTCAATTTTAAATTGGGTTATTTGCCTTTCTAATCAAGTTGCGAGAGTTGTTTATATATTCCATATACTAGTCACTTATCAGCTATATGATTTACAAATATTTTCTCCCATTCCGTGAATATTTTTCTTACTTCTTTGGTGATGTCCTTTGAAGTAGATAAGTTAATTTTGATATAGTGCAATTTATCTATATTTTCTTTTGTCATTTGTGTTTTTGATATCATATCCATGAAATCATTATTTACCCCAAGTTCATGAAGATTTACTCTTATGTTTTCTTCTAAGGGTTTTATGGTTTTAGCTCTTATATTTAGGTCTACTATCTGTTTGGAGTTAATTTTTTTGTGGGATCTTTGTAAGATGCTGTTGAATTTGTTGTGAGTTAATTTATTATATGCTTTATTTTAAAAATGGTCATACCAGTGGGTAGAGAAAATTTAACAGCGAATGCAGCCTCCCTTAAAAAGTGCTGGGGCGCCTGGGTGGCGCAGTCGGTTAAGCGTCCGACTTCAGCCAGGTCACGATCTCGCGGTCCGGGAGTTCGAGCCCCGCGTCAGGCTCTGGGCTGATGGCTCAGAGCCTGGAGCCTGTTTCCGATTCTGTGTCTCCCTCTCTCTCTGCCCCTCCCCCGTTCACGCTCTGTCTCTCTCTGTCCCAAAAATAAATAAAAAGTGCTAATTATGGTGTGTCACCATTCAGTGTTTGCCTTAAGAACGCCAATCCGGGTTTTAATTTTCACTGTCACTGATATTTTTAAGGATGATAGTGGCCACTAAGTTCCATGTACTTTATATGGCACGTTAAGAGGAATCCTTGGATGTCTACATGATACTGGGCAACTCATCCTTTGGACTTCAATTTCCTCATTCATGAAATGGTGACATAATAGGGCTCTTTTTTTTTTAATTTTTTAACGTTTATTTATTTTTGAGACAGAGAGAGACAGAGCATGAACAGGGGAGGGTCAGAGAGAGAGGGAGACACAGAATCCGGAACAGGCTGCAGGCCCTGAGCGGTCAGCACAGAGCCCGACGCGGGACTCGAACTCACGGGCCGCGAGATCATGACCTGAGCCGAAGTTGGACGCTTAACCCACCAAGCCACCCAGGCGCCCCGACATAATAGGGCTCTTAAAGGAGTGTAACAGTAAATAATAAAAAGCATGTAAAGTGTTCAGAATTGTACTTGGTACCTAATAAGCATATTAAATCTCTTTAACAATAGCGTTCTTGTTGTGTTAATATTATTATTACTATCTCATTTAATCCCCACAACAGACTCTCTTGCACCAGGTTGTGCCAGTTATGAAAACAAATACAGTAAAACCTTGGTTTGCAAGCATAATTCGTTCCAGAAACATGCTTGAAATACAAAGCACTTGCATATCATAGCAAATTTCAAGAACCACTGGCTCAGTTGTGATCATGTGATGTTCAGTGTCACATACTACTCATATTGCATGACATCGCTAGTTTACCAAATTAAAATTTATTAGAAATATTTGCTCATCTTGCGGAACACTTACAGAACAAGTTACTCACAATCCAAGGTATTAATTGTATTTCAAAACAGGTCACTGAAAACAAAGACCTAGATGCAGAAGTAATAGAGAGGGTGACAAAAGGGCAAGGTGAGGTAACCCAAAGAATAAAAATTAGTCAACTGCTGCCAGTTCTAAAGCTGGAGGAATAAAAAGGCTTAGTTATTTTAGTTGATCTCAGAAGATACAATTACCAATAGAGCTTGGAAACTCGGAACAGGTGATGTCTGAGAGGCTATCCAAGCAAGGACAGGAAACAGGGAGGAGGGGGCGACCCTAGAAAGGAGGGCCCCAGTGGAAATGGGACTAGAGAAAAGAAAATATTCTGGTGTAATGACTACTTACTCCTGTCCTCCAGTGTCCTGACAGTGGTATCCATTGGCTAAACCTAACCAGAAAGAAGCCCCCCCCCCCACCCCCCCCGCCAGGAAACGTAGTGTGCCTGGGAAAAGCAGTATGCAGTAAAGGGCTGAGAAGAGATCTGAGCGCAAACAAGCAGACATCCAGCACAGAGGCTAAGTATGTGTTAAGGATCTTGTCTCCTAGGACTGCAGAGTAAGGATTCGGCCTGGGAATTCTCTTTTCACCATAATATAAAAACCTCTCTAGAATGCTTAAGAAAAAAGCACTGGAGGATGGCTGGCATAATCCCAGGAACAGTAATTTGATAGTAATTAATTTAGTAATTTAGGTGGCAGTCTGCTTTCCCTTTAACGGAGACTCAGATTGTTTCACTAGTCCTAAAATCATACAACTACATTGATTATTTGTCACTGCTTGAAAGAGCCAACTATTATTCTAGCAGTGGAGAGACAGAGAGAGAGATACCTTGAGTTTAGTGAGTTGATCGTTTTACTCAGTTTGTGGTATACTGTCCCACACAAGGACCCAGTTTTGTGTCTTAATTGGTTGAATAATTGAGTAATACTCCCTTTTCTCTACACCCTACTCACTTTTCTCCTCTTGCCTTCAGTCACCATTTAAATTGTTTTACATGTTTCTTGCAAAATGTACATTGCTTTATGTAAACACACTTTTTAGTGCATGTAAAGGTAGTAAGTTTTAGTTATCATTCTGCTTATTTTTTTTTTAACGTTTATTTTTGAGACAGAGACAGAGCATTATTTTTGAGACAGACAGAGACAGAGCATGAACGGGGGAGGGTCAGAGAGAGGGAGACACAGAATCCGAAACAGGCTCCAGGCTCTGAGCTGTCAGCACAGAGCCCGACGCGGGGCTCAAACTCACAGACCGTGAGATCATGACCTGAGCCTGAGTCGGCCGCCTAACCAACTGAGCCACCCAGGCACCCCATCATTCTGCTTAATTTTTATCACTAAACTCCATCCATGCTCTTAAGATCTATGTAAGTTGCTTCTTGTACAACTCATCTGTTGCTTCGAACCACTCATAACATTTTCAGTTGTGTATCTGCAGTGCTTTACCTGAACACTCTCTCAGAGATACACACGCAGATTGCCTGTGTCTCCCAGGCATACAATCGACACTTCAATAAACATCCCGCACATATACTCTCATGTGACTTGATGAAAATTTCACTGCAGTATAAACACAGTCACAAAATTGCTAAACCTTAGGTATATATGTACATACGTATATTTATATACATATATTTATATTTATACATATATACATATACATATGCATATATAAATATGTATATGTATACACACAAACACATATATATTTAATTTTACTAAGCAGTGCATAGTGCTTCCCTGAATGGCTGCACTGGGCTACAGCTTCAAAAGCAATGATGAGGATTTCTAGGTCCCCAAATCTCTGACTGCACTTGGCACAATCCAGCTTTCTAGTTATTGCCCGTCTAACAGCTGTAGAGTGATCCCGTTTTCTTTCCATTTGTATTTCTCAAACAATAATTTAGACAATCTCACCACAAGCTTGTTATTTTCTTGGGTTGTCTCTTTAGTAAAGTGCTTGTAAAAATCTTTGATCCATTATTTTCTGGAGCTGGAGTTCTATTTTCCTGCATTATTTGCAGGAGATCATTTTATATAAAACATAAAACACGTTTTGATTTTAGACATTACAAATATGTTTTTCCATTTTTTAACTTTGAATTAAATTTGTCTAACGTTCTTCACTGAAAAAGAACAGAAATCCTTAGCTTTTATACAAACTCATTAAATTTTGCCTTGTGGTTGGTATTTTTGAAATTTTAAAAATGTTTGCTTATTTATTTTTGAAAGAAAAAGAGGACAAGCAGGGGAGGGGCAGAGACAGGGAGACACACAATCCGAAGCAGGCTCCAGGCTCTGAGCTGTCAGCACAGAGCGTGATGTGGGGCTTGAGCTCACAAACTGTGAGATCAGAACCTGAGCTGAAGGCAGGTTCTCAGTCAGAACTGACTGAGCCACCCAGGCGCCCTGTAGTCTTGAAATTTTAAGGAGTCCTTACCTCTCAATCATACCCCGATGCCTTTTCTATTAACATTATTGCTGTACCATTCAAATTTTGGCCTGTACTCTAGTTAGAATACACCTCTCGCTGTGGTGGTAGATAATAATCCAGTTTTATTTACTCCATATAGGGATCTCTTTGGCCCACCACCATCTTTGAAACAATCCATTTTCCCCATCGATGTGTGTGACACATGTATGAAACTCCTATCCACGTCTGTTTCTGAACATACTCTGGTGTTTCATTTGAATTTTTTCTTGCTTTGACAGCGCACTCTATTTCTATGACTTTGTTTTTTATCTTAATATCTGGCATGGTTAGTCCTCCATCTTACTCTTATTTTTAAAGATTGGCCTAGTTATTCCTGAATTTTCATTTATCCATACACTTTTTTAACGTAAAAAATGAGTTCAGCAAGTTCCTCAAACATTATACTATAATTTTTATGGGTATATTATTACATTTTTGAATGAATTTGGGGAAAATGGGTATCTTTACAATATTTTTTCATCTCAATCAAGAGCATGGAATATATTGTGTTCTGTTAGTTTTAAACTTCAGCTATAAAGAGCTATTTCTCTTAAACTAATCCCTATATTATTAATGACAATGTGTTCTGGGGCACCTGGGTGGCTCAGTCGGTTAAACGTCCGACTTCGGCTCAGGTCATGATCTCACGGTGAGTTGGAGCCCTGCGTCGGGCTCTGTGCTGATAGCTCAGAGCCTGTAGCCTGTTTCGGATCCTGTGTCTCCCTCTTTGACCCTCCCCCGTTCATGTTTGTCTCTGTCTCAAAAATAAATAAATGTTTAAAAAAAATAAAAAAAATGACAATGTATTCTTTTATTAAATATTCTAATTGGTTATTTCTGATCATTTTTATGGAATAATCTTGTTATCAGCAACATAGCAGGTGAACATTTTAAAAATTCTTAATTCTGATAGTTTGTGTGGAGTCTGCCAGTTTTTCTAGGTAAATCATTTATCTACAAAAAAAGTGTCTATTTTATTGTTCTGTATTCCAATCCTATTTCTGGTTTCCTTCTCTAATACTGGCTAGGTCTTCCTATCCTAGATTAAAATGCAGTAGTGATAATAAATACACTTGCTTTGTTCCAAATCATAAAAAGAACACATTTCAGTTACTACAATAAGTGTAATATTTGCTCTAGGGTTAGAACACAAATTTACCAAGATAAGGAAGTTCCTTTATATTCTTGGCTTAGTAGAATTTTCTATTTTAAATTGATGAAGAGCTGTATCAAATATTTATTCTATACTGTTTAAGATAATTGTATAAATCCTTCTTTAATCGACTTATGTGGAAAACAATATTGATAGATTTTCTGAATTGGGGACATTTTTGCATTTCTTGAATAACCTTACTTGATGATGATAATGATTATTATGTATTTTAGAGAGCATGAGTAGAGGAGAAGGGCAGGTGGGGGGAAAGAGAATCTTAAGCAGGCTCCACACACAGCATGGAACCCCACTTGGGGCTTGATCCCATAACCTTGGGATCATGACCTGAACATAATCAAGAGTCAGATGCTAACTGACTCAGGCACCCAGGTGTCCCATGTTGTATTATTTTAATAAGGTATTAGATTTAATATTTTGGATATTGGCATCTATTTAAGAGAAAGGGAAATTCTTCTATGTGATTTTGTAATCAACATTATATTATCTTCATAAAACAACATAGGCACAAGTGCTCCTGTTTTTGTATTCTGGTCCACGAGAAAGGAAAAAAAAATAAAAGATCCTTGACCATTTGGTAGGACTCACACGTAAAACCATCTAATCCTGGAGCGTTTTCAAAGAAGTGGGTTTATCAACTGCCCAAAGAATCAATTGCTTTGATTCTTATTTACCTAGTGAAGTTTTTCTCTGTTTCTCTTTGCACCAATTTAAACATTTTATATTTTTCTAGATGATACACTTCACATCTTCAACTGTATTTGCACATGCAGTTATGTTATTTTCCCAATTTGTTGCATACAAATTCTTTATCTCACTTTGCATTTACATCCTCTTTTTGTTTTGACTATGTTACCAATGTTCTATTTTATTAATCTTTTAAAAGTATAATGTCTGATTATGGTAATTTTCTGTATTAATGTTAGTCATTATTTGATTTCTACCCTTATATTTTCTTTTTTTATATATTGAAGTATAATTAATATGCAGTATATTATTTTATAATACAGTGATTCAACAATTCTATACATTGCTCAGTGCTGATCACATTAAGTTTACTCTTAATCTCCTTTATCTGTTTCACCCAGCAGTGTCTACAATAGCCAAGCTATGGAAGTAACCCATGATCTTTTCTCATTTTAAAAAATGTACAAGTTTTCCGTGATTTTTTTACATTAAGTATTTATTCTATTGATTCTGCCTTTGAATCAATGGCTTTAAAGGATTTACATTTATATTACCTATTTTAGAACATATTTATTTATACTATTCCTTTTTTTTATTTGACTTTGTCCTTTATTTTTACACTCTTTCCTTCATTTTTATATTGCTCTTTGTGTTTTCTGGGTTTGTTTCAAGTTTTTTCAAATTCTAGTTACTTAACATGTAGTGTAACATTGGTTTCAGGAGTCAAATTTAGTGATTCATCACTAACATGTAACACCTAGTGCTCGTCACAGGTGCCCTCTTTAATACTCATCACCCATTTAGCCCATCCCCTGCCTACTTCCCCTCCAGCAACCCTCAGTTTTTTCTCTATAATCAATAGTCTTTTATCGTTTACCTCCCTTTTTTCTTCCTTTCCCTATGTTCATCTGTTCTGTTTGTTATATTCCATATATGAGTGAAATCAGATGGTATTTGTCTTTCTGTTGGGTAGATCAATATTTCTCTTCTTGCTTTAAAATTTAAATATGCTACTGTGAAGAGATATCTATACCCTCATTTTTATTGCAACAGTTTTCACAACAGCCAAGATATGGAAACAATCTAAATGTCCCTTAATGGATAATAAAAGTGGGATATCTATACACAATAGAGTATTATGCACCCTTAAGAAAGGAGGATATCCTGCCATTTGCAACAACATGGAAGGATCCTGAGTACATTATGCTGAGCGAGCTAAGTCAGAAAGAGAAAAGTACTGTAGGACATCACTTACATGTGGCATCTAAAAAAAAAAAAAGATGAACCCATAAAAAACAGAGCAAACTGGTAGTTGCCAGGGTTAACAGAGAATGGGAAATGGGAAGACTGATTTAAGGGTACAAATTGGAAACAAGTGGTAAATAAACCACAGTAATCTAATGTACTGTGTGATAAATAAAGACAACAAACAATATTGCACTACAATTTTGTAATGTGATACATATGGCTACAAAGGTAATATTCTAAATATAAATGTATCAAGTAACGTACTGTGCACCTGAAATTCAAGGTTACAGGTCAAATATATTAAAGAAGTAAATAAAATTGAAGCATTCTGTTTTGCCCTTACATGTTTGCCCTTCGATTAAGATGCACGGCATATTTATTTAGCCCTACTGATATTTAAATTTTTAATGTTTATTTGGAGCACAAGCAGGGAGGGGCAGAGAGAGAGAGAGGGAGACAGAGAATGCAAAGCAGCCTCCAGGCCTTTCTTTTAATTCTTCTAGAATTTTTCTTAAATACAACTCATTTTTACCAGATATTGATTTGTCCATGATTAACATACATTTTTTCACTTTCTCCCAAATTTGTTTAGTTATAAAAAAGCATTTGAAACCAGTTTTTGCATTTCACTCATAATTACCATGGCAATTTGGTCAAAATGTCCTAAAAAAGACTTGCCCTTGCAAGCAAAATATAGTACAGAAGACAAAAAAATAAAATCCTTTTTTGTTTCCAGAATTTCTTACTGTACAAGGGAAGGATGTATCTTGATATAATAAATAAAGGGTTAAACTCTCTCGGAAAAGTCATACATTTTAGGTCTTCCTTTTCAACAGATGAATTCAGCATCCTTTTGCAAAACTTAAAAAATTGCAAGAACCTTTTATTTTAGAATGACGTCAGAACTTTCAACAGAATACGAACTGAAAGTTTAACTTCAATTTGAAGATGTGGCAGAATTAGTTTTAATAGGAGTTTTAACTGAAGTAGGTAAATTGAAGTAGGCATCAACTAAGGGCTTATACGTTACCAATTCAGGATCCTGAAATAATCATATTGTTCAAGAAATAATCAACCTTTAAAATTCAGGAATGTGTACAGATACAGCAAAATCACAAGAAGTCCACGGATATAATTACACTTTTTAAAAAGAGTAATTTAGAATATATCTATTTTTTATCAGTTTCAGAGACATAGTTGAATAATAAAATATGCATCTGAGGCAACAGGGTGTAGATGAGAACTTTATTTTCTGATCAATTTTTCTGTGCACTTAAAATTTATTTAAAGAATAAAGGTTATTAACTTTTAAAAACTAAATTAGTGACTGGCATCATCATGCCAAATATCTCCACTAAAACTGGACCTAAAAATATCCTTAAAATAATTGCATTATCCACTTTGCAAAGAAACACAATAGGACAAAGCCATTTAATAACACCTTCACTGATCTGTACACATTAGAGTACTCTTCCTTGGAAGAGGGATTACTAGTATAGACATGAATCTTCCTTTGTTCAGTATGCACAGATTAATGACTATATGCTCATTCATAAAATATTTCATAATAATAATTATGTGACATTACTCTGGGGATTCAGAACAAACTGTAATGGTCATAAAAGATACCTGGAATCAGTTAAAGTTGTAGGTAACATTCTAGTGCAGAAGCTTTCAGTACCACTAGGTATTTCACCATTTATCATTTCTTTTTTTTTTTTATTTTTTTAACGTTTATTTATTTTTGAGACAGAGAGAGACAGAGCATGAGTGGGGGAGGACCAGAGGGAGAGGGAGACACAGAATCAGAAGCAGGTTCCAGGCTCTGAGCTGTCAGCACAGAGACCGACGCAGGGCTCAAACTCACGGACCGTGAGATCGTGACCTGAGCCGAAGTCAGATGCTCAACTGACTGAGCCACGCAGGCGCCCCTCAACATTTATCATTCCTTAAGTAAAACTCTGTTAAATTACTTCCACAGATTAAAGTTCTCTTACTATGCAGCAGCTTTAAATAACCTCAACAGAATAACCAAAATCTAATACTGTTAACCCAGGCCCCACCAAATTTAAGGACATAAGATTATTCTGTCAGTAACCTCTTGGACTCAATGCTCATTATGCTGTACATATTCAATAGTCTAAAAAGGGCTTATTTTCCAGCTTCAGGAAAAAGAAGTAATGGATTTAAATTCCATATCCACCATCTGGACTCTAGGTTTTCCTCCTTCACACGGGAGGTTGTTGGTATCTGGGGGGCCACTGCCTGTTTGAATCCTAGCCATAGTGTTTACCCAACAAAAGTTCCTGAACACTCTTGACCTGTGACTTCCTTTTCTATTAATAGTAGCTGACACTACAGTTATACAATGTGCCAAGAATTCTTATGGATTTTGACCTTGATTCTTATGGAATTTGACCTTCATAATAAACCCATTCTTATATCCTATTTTTATTCCCATTTTTTTTAATAGTGGATACCAAAGCACTGATACTAAAGTTTCTTGCTCAAATCACACACTAGGTCAGTGACTGGCACTGATACTGAGGGAGTCTGATTTCAGAGTCAGCGTAAGCTTTCGTACAGGATTGCTGTGAAGATTAAGAGACATCAACTCTTTAAAGCATTTATATGAGTTACAGGTTTTCAGTAATCACTGGATAAATGTTAACTACTAATCAAGTATAATAATATGTGTTCAAGAGATGGGAGGGTTAGGCCTTAAGTTTAGACTTTTGATGTAAGAAAGTATATTTATTCATATAGGCATGTAAGTTTACATATTTCATGTGCTTTTTATGATTTCATGAGAAAAATGAGTGGGGGAGGGGCAGCGAGAGAGAATCTCAAGCAGGCTCTGTGCTATCAGCACAGAACCAGATGCCAGGCTTGAACCTCTGAATTGCTAGATCATGACCTGAGCCAAAACCAACAGTCGGACACTCAATAGATTGAGCCACCCAGGCACCCCTAAATTTTCATCTTTCTTTGCAAAGATATTAATTTCTGATAACTAAGAATTTAAATTATACAATGGTTTTGGTAACCATTTTATGACTTTTTTTTTTAAGAGAGAGAGAAAGCACAAGCAGATGAGGGGCAGAGGGAAAGGGAAAGAGGATCTTAAGAAGGCTCCATGCCCAATCCAGATCCTGATGTGGGGCTCAGGCTCAGGACTGTGATATCATCATCTGAGCCAAAACCAAGAGTTGGACGCTGAATTGACTGAGCCATCAGGCGCCCCACATTTCTTCATTTCTTTAAATTTGTACGATACATTAAAAAATGAAGACCCAGACAATGAAATACGATTTGGCAATAGAAAGGAATAAAGTGCTGATCCATGCTACAAGGATGAACCTCACAAACATCATACTGAATCAAAGTAGCCAGACACAAAGACCACATATTGTATGATTCCATTTATATGAAATATCCATAAAAGGAAAATCTATGGGGACAGGAAGTAGATTAGCAACTGCCTGTGACTGGAGGTGGGAATGAGAATGAATGGAAATGGGCATGAAGTTTCTTTTGTAAATGATGGAAATATGGCACATTGTACTACAACCTAATTTTATTGTGGTATTTAGTGTATTTTATGATATGTATTTTTTATATTCCAATAAAGCTATTAAAGAATATGGAAGTAACCTAGGTCTCTCTTTTCCTCTGTGAGCACCCATAATTAAATACTTGAATGCCCTTAAGCAATTCTCTTTTGTTTTCTCATTCTATCTAGGCTACTTCCTCATCTATCTTTTTTTGTTTCATTTTTAACAGTTTTACTGAGGTATGATACATAAAAACTGCATACTTAACACATACAATTTGATGAATTTGAACATATGCATACACCTGTGAAACTATCACCAGAGTTAAGGTAATAAACATATCACCTCCAAAAGTTTCCTCCTGCCCTTTGTGTAGTGTATGCGGTAAGAAAACTTAAAAGCAGATCTAGCCTCTTTAATTTTTTAAGTGTACATTATGTTAACTATAGGCACTATATTGTACAGCAGACCTCTAGAACTTACTCTACTTGTACAACTGCAGTTTTAAAATCACTGAACAGCAACTCCCCATATAACCCTCCTCCTAGGCCCTTGTAACAAACATTCTATTCTCTGCTTCTTTAAATTTGACTTATTTAAGATAGTTCCTATAAGTAAAAGCTCTATGTGTCTTCCAGGTTTATTCATGGTATTATATATGGCAGAATTTCCCCTTTTTAAGACCAAATAATATTCCATTCTATGTGTATACCACATTTTCTTTATCCATTGATCTGTCAATTGACTTTACTTCCTCATCTAATAGTCCTATCAGTATACCATGCCTTTTTTAATCATTGTATTTCCACTAGGCACTTTGCAAACATCTGTTTAATAAATGAACAAAGTGGGTTAGTTTTTTTTTTTTTAAATTTGAGACACACACACACACACACACACACACACACACACACACACACACAATCTTAAGCAGGCTCCATGCTCAATGTGGAGCCCAACGTGGGGCTTGATCCCCCAACCCTGGGATCATAACCTGAGCTCTAATCAAGAGTTGGACGCTCAACTGATCAAGCCACCCAGGAGCCCCAGAGGGTTACTTTTCTTATGGTTCTATATACTTAATACTTTCAATAGGCCCTGAGCGATTTTTCTTCATTTTGCACATGGAAAAATAAAGGCTGGGGCAGGTGAACTAAACAGTATCAGATTATGTAATGTGTAAATATTTGCAGGCAGAATTTGTCCTAAGAATGATGATTGTGTCTAGAGTGTATCTAAACAAAAGCCTTAAGTGTATCTTTTTTCCAGCCCAGGATTGACACACTCTGCAGGAAAGACACATATCCCTAATTTAGTCTAAACTTCTGAAGGCTGTTCAGTTTGACTTTAACCATCCCTGAAATGCAGAAGCCACTTGTCTATTACAAGCAGTACTATTTCTTTAATTTCCTAAGTCTGACAGAGGCTTTATTAGTCTATGTCTGATCATGAGCCAAGGTCAGCATCCTTCAACATCCAAACTAAAGACAAAGTGACACAAGTTCTAAAAGAGATAAAAAGAGAATTATAAAGCATTCATGTCCTGAAAATGCTGATGCAGATTTCTTTAGTGCTTTTTTAAACAAATGTTAAAATGGTTTAGGAATTTTTAAGGAAATTAGCCAGAATTTTTGGCAGCTTTGGTTAAGAGAGTAAACTTCTGTGGAAGGGTAAGAATAAATGTATAATGAAATATTTCAGGGGCACCTGGGTGGCTCAGTCGGTTAAGCCTCCGACTTCAGCTCAGGTCATGATCTCACGGTCTGTGAGTTCGAGCCCCGCATCGGGCTCTGGGCTGATGGAAGCTGGAGCCTGCTTTCGATTCTGTGTCTCCCTCTCTCTCTGCCCCTCCCCCGTTCATGCTCTGTCTCTTTCTGTCTCAAAAATAAATAAACGTTAAAAAAATTTTTAAAGAAATATTTCAGCTCTAGGGTATGGATGGTGAGTATTTACATCACTTGGAATAAAAAAAACCCTCTTATCTCTGTAGATATATAAAATTGGGCTTTTACAAGAAGAAAAACTATATAGTTTGGATGTGAAAGAAAGTAAGGATTAATGTAACAATTTACAATCTACCCTTCTATTAGGGAAATCTCCCAAAATGAGAATTACAATCTTTAGAAATCTAGCACCATGTGGATTTTTCTACCTTAATAAGCTCATCTCAACTATTTTTTAAGTACATTTGAAAAGCTAATACCAAAACAAAGAGATAACTGAGATCAACAAAATAAAGTGGTATTTCCAGAATTCTAGATAATCGAGTAATCCAAACAAGGTGGTAAAGATAAGGTTAAGAAACAAAACTTCCTTGTATTTCACCTATGTCAATAAGAGGGGTGACTCTACATGTTTAATGAAACCCAGTAATTTGACAAAACACAAAGATTAAATCCTGTTAATTATTACATCAAATCAGCTATTTGTGTTTTTAATCAAATTCTTCTATGCCTACAAAAAATAAATGACATCTATTCTTTCAAGTAACTTTATATATGTTAGCCCAATGTTCCAGAATCGGCTGGCATAAGATCATAATGCATAACCAGCCAAGAATGATATTTTCCTTCTTGGAGTTTCTAGAGTACATACCTCCTGTATCACTTATCATCTAGTCTTTGCAGACATTCTTTATATTCCTGTCTAGTTTTATTATTGGTTCTTGTACAGTGATTTCTCATCCACTGTCATGACTTAGGCCCAGTCTAGATTGACACTTCCTATTGAAAGGGACTGGGTATTATATTTCTGAGGGTCCTCTACTGCCTCAAAATCAGGTGCTACACACTTGGCAGGCCATCAATACTATTTGCTGAATGACTGCAGGGAAGTTTCTGGGCTGAGCATTCCTGTTCAATTGCCCGAGACAGGGTAAACTGATGCTGCAGCCCTTTTATACTAAGACATATCCTAGTTGCATGTTCAAGAGAAAAGTACATTCTTGTTTTTTGTTTTGCTTTACTCTGATGTTTTTCTTGTTTAAAATCAAAGAAATTTACTTTAGATATTTGCCGATTTGAAAAAAAAATGTATTTCTCACACACTAATATGAGAAAAACTAAAAATTCTAATACATTTCAAGCCAAATTAGAGACGTGACTTCTCTGTTTTCTTGAGACCTACTTTCAGACTTTAATGCACATTAAAACTCGTTCATTTCTCTATCATGGAAATGATGGAATCAAATGTTTTACCCAGAAGGAAATGTCATTTGTAACCAATTAGGACCTTAATTTGTGAATTGTTTTGTTTTAGATTGTCTAATTTCAAAGTATTCATGAATGTGAGCTCTAGAAATTATGTTTTCAATAATTGCTTACTTCAAGTTTCTTGCTTTCTAGAGTTTCAAAGATGAGTAGTCATTTTTGTTCATAAATACATATTTATGTAAGTACATTTAATAAGGACTTATAAATATTCTAGTAGAAATACTTATGTTTTTAAAAATATTTTTTAATGTTTACCTTTTGAGAAAGAGAGTTCGAGCGGGGGGAGGGGCAGAGAGAGAGGGACACACAGAATCCGAAGCAGGCTCCAGGCTCTGAGCTGTCAGCACAGAGCCTGATGCGGGGCTCAAACTCACAAACCATGAGATCATGACCCAAGACGAAGTCAGACACTTAATCGACTGAGCCACCCAGGTGCCCCAGAAATACTTATGTTTTAAAATTATTGGTATACTTTAAGTATCTCCTATTTATACAAGCATGAAATTCAGTATATTATCACAAATTGAATATACCATCAATAAAAAAATCAATGATTTCTACCCCTTAGAAGTAGATGAACTTTTTATTAAATTTTAATTAAAAATTATGTGAATAAGCCGTTGTTTCAAATTCAATAGTCTGCCTTTTGAAATATTTAACATGTATTTATGAGAACATATGAAATACCTTTTTGCTTTCAACATTTTTTTTTAAATATTTATTTTTGAGGGAGGGGTAGAGGGGCAGAGAGAAGGAGACAGAGGATCTGAAGGGGCTTCAAACTGACAGCAGACGGCCTGATGCGGGGCTGAAACCCATGAACCTGGAGACCGTGATATAGGCCAAAGTCGAACCCTTAAGTGACTGAGGCACCCAAGCACCCCTCTTTTCCCTTTTTTGAAATGAAAACAATCTTTAATCTTTGTCTAAGATTTGTATAAGTCAGAAAGGCCCTCAGAAGAGACAAAAATTGTAAAATGGCAGTTTCTTTTTTTAATTTTTTGTTAACGTTTCTTTATTTTTGGGACAGAGAGAGACAGAGCATGAACGGGGTAGGGACAGAGAGAGAGGGAGACACAGAATCGGAAGCAGGCTCCAGGCTCTGAGCCATCAGCCCAGAGCCTGACGCGGGGCTTGAACTCACGGACCGCGAGAACGTGACCTGAGCTGAAGTCGGACACTTAACCGATTGAGCCACCCAGGCGCCCCTAAAATGGCAGTTTCTATATCTCAAAGTACTAATCAAGTAGGTATAATTTTAGTAACTGACAGTTCAATAGACGTACTAAGAAAACATGAAACTTGGCTTACTTCCTATTTATTTCTATCTGTATTTATTTATAATTTGGAGTGCATGAGCATTTTAATACAAATACTGAAATATGAGGCTTTCACAACTATGTTATGATAAACATGAATTATTAAATACTGTGTCATATTACATTACTTAATGTTTCTCCTTATCTAACCGAACTATAAATCTTTTAAAGGCAATGTATCTTGTACTTCTCCATTTCTCAGTTTTTTACATGAGCCAATGTTCAATATCTGTTGATTTTGATCACAAATCTCACAAGAAAAATTTTCTCTTATTTCATAATGAGGATGAATTAGTAGAGAATGTGTCATTAAATAATGAAAAAGGTTTTTGTCTTCCCTTTAATTTGCTAAGGTATTCCTCCGAACAGTGTGACAAACTATTGAACAATGTAATTATGAGATCTCCATTTAGAATGAGGTGAAATTCTAAACTGAATAAACATATTATTCTGAAAGCATTATGCTTAATTCTAGGTGCCATAATATATGAAAGATGCCAGTCAGATTGACAATGAATCTCAAGGGTTGTTGTGAAAGCCAAGGAAAACAAAGAAATGAAGAATTCTACATTTTCTGGCATGATGAAAGGCAGTAATACATCCAAGTATTCAGAACAATCAAAACTTGGCAGATGAAAATAGTTCTTTAAAGCAAGAGTATTAATAACACCACTGGATGTGTATTTCTACCCCTATCCATGGCTTTGGCGTTTGTGATTATTACTTAACAGATGAATACACATGCAATAAAGATGACTTTGGAATAATAAGAAATAAGGATTTGTGCAGAGAACCAGGATGAAATCACAAACTGGCACTATTACAGAACCTTTATTTCCAGAATGCAAATATCACATCATTAGCTTGTAAACACTGCTAATACAATGCTTTTAAACTTGCATTACTGGACACTGGATAAATATTTTTGAATGAATTAGATGTATTAATAGATTCATTCTTCTCTGTTGGTTTCACATGTGAACAATTATAAAACCATCTCTAACTCATGTGCCTTTCGATGTGTACTGTAGAAAATCCTTTAATTATAAAATAAATGCCATGTATGCACACATGCCATGCACACACCCTCCCATCATATAATAAATCAGTGCTAATTACTGCAAGAAGTAATACATTCATGAATGTTAGATGTAAAATATTGTCCTTTAATGTGGACAAAAATATTAACTCATCCACTTAATTAAAAGCCCATATTTAATGCATGTGCATCATTTGACAGTTTGCACATCCATTCATTCTGAAGAGATTTACCAGGTGAAGATATTTCATAATATGTATTAACTTCTAATGGGAAAAAGTTCCAGAGAAAAATTACCCCCAGAGTATATCTTTAAAAGTCATTATTAAGACATAAATTTATTTATAACAGGAAATGAATTTGAGTTATAAATATTCTTTCAAGGATGGGGAAGTTTATTTATAGCTTTAAAGTTTTTTAATACTCAAGTCAATTCATAGTTCAAAGGGGAATTTAACAAAAAATATATGAACGGACTTAAAAAAAAATCCATACTCCTAGTCAGCAGATCTGATTCTGAGTTCTACCTAGTTATGTGACATTGAGCTTACAGTCAAACCTGTTAAACCTCATTTTCTCACCTGTAAAATGGAGACATTCATAACCCCTATGATTTCTGCTTTTTCTCAGGTTCTATTCAATAGTTCTGGAAATAGATCAAGCTTTCACTAAACATAAGACAAAAGGATGCTGGTCCCTCAAGATAACTTCTCTTTGGGGAGCCTGGGTGGCTCAGTGGTTAAGCATCTAACTCTTGATTTCAGCTCAGGTCATAATCTCGCGGTTTGTGGCATTGAGCCCTGCACTGGGCTCTATGCTGACAGCACAGAGTCTGCTTGGGATTCTCTCTCCCCTTTCTCTCTGCCCCTCCTGTGCTCATGCTCTCTGTGAAAATAAATATTTTTAAAAAGGTTAACTTTTATTAATTTTTCTTACATGTGATGCTACATTTTCAACTAGTTTTCGTTAAAAAAAATCATAAATGCAACACACATGTAAAAACTGCATGAAAAGTCACAGATCAATTATGTGTCATAAAGCAAGTGCCTATGAAACCACTCTCCAGTCCAAATTTAGAACAGTATTGCTACCCAGCTGCTTCCTCTTGGGCCACATGTTACTCTACCTTGTTCACAAGTAACCACCCTCCTGATTTTCATAACAATTACATTCATATTTTTCTTTACACTTTATCAAATCTAAATGCATCCCTACATTTTCCTGTACTTCAAAATTTATATTCATGTAATTATATATCATGTATTTCTGGATCTGCCTTCTTTAATTCAATATTATATTTGTGCTCCATCTATGTTTCATGTGTCTACAACTCCCCTTTTCATTACTTCATAGTATTCCATTGAATAAACATGCAGAAATTCAGGTTGCATCCATTCTACTATGAATGGCTGTGCCTGCTGTTTCCATTTATTGATACGATGAATAATGTGTATGAACATTCATGTTCATGTGTAATGGTAGTCATGTGTGTACATTTTTGTTAGGTATGTTTCTAGAGTAGAACTACTGAGTAATAAAGATAAAATATTTCTCCCAGTCACAAAGACCAAAAATGGGAATTCTGTTTTTTCTGTCACTTTGCTAAGATATTACACTATAATTTTAATATTAGCTATTCCCGGAGTACATCAGCATTTCATATGTAAATTTGAATTTCCCTGATGACTGAGGAGTTTGAATCCCGGGCGAAATGTTTATTGGCCAAATGGATATCATCTTTCAAACACATTTTTAAAAACCTATTCTCTAATTAAAATGATTTTCTAATTGTTTACTGCTGTCCAAAGGGGGAATCAAAGACCCCAAAATTCATGCCTGTTGGTCTCTGTCCTTCACTTCAATCAGATATCTTTGGCCTTCAAGAAGGTATGTTCAATAATTTTGCCCTGTATGTTATTTTAAGTTAGGTAAAGTTTATTTTTTAAAGTGTATTTGTTTTGAGAGAGAGAGAGAGAGACAGAGAGACAGAGAGACAGAGAGGCAGTGTGTGCTGGGGGGGAGGAGAGGGGCAGATAGAGAAGGAGAGAGAGAATCCCAAGCAGGCTCAGTGTTGTCAGGGCAGAGCCTGACCAAGGGCTTGATTCCATAAACCGTTAAGCACAAATTAATTTTAATTACCTACTCCACCGTTTCTAGAAGACTGTTACCTCATTTGTTACATAGCAATATCAATATAAAGAACTTGTAGGATCATACATCATTTTCCATCTTGTACCATACTAAATCTACTTTATTTAAGGCCATCCTGTTTTCCCCAGTTTGAAGCTCCTATATTTCTGTACTCAGTATCATGGAGCTTCCCAGCTGCTGATTTTTCATTCAATACGTGACATCTACTAAAGCCAACCAAAAGGAGAAAAGAAGCTCAAAGTAGAAAGGTTACTAGAATCAAGCTTCTATCAATATTTCTGTTGTCTGGGCCAGTTGTTTTCCCTTCTCTATGCCTGATTCTTGTCAGATTTTATTTGTCAAATAAACTCACCCTACTTGGCTTTAAATTGGGCCCCCTCAACACAGATCTTCAATTTTTTCCTTCCCTCAATTATCCACAAACATCTTGGAACCATCTTGCTTCTCAAACATTCCAAATATTTTTGTCTTCTAGCCCTTCTAGGACACTGCCTTCAGTTCTACTGGTCCATGAAACCAGCTCATTCACTTCACTCTTGACATGCCCAGGTTCTGACACGACACAGACACTTACAGTGTTTACTTCCCCTAGTCTGACATTTTTGTGGTAATATATTGTCCTAGTTCCATCTTGCATTTCAGAGTTCTTTTTACTCCTTCAATCGTGTTTCTTTCTTTTCTCATACCTTAAATGTACATTTCTCTACATACCAACTCCTTTGAAAAGCAACAAGGCCAGAATTCCGTCAATTATTTTTCTACTACCTAAACCTGCATTCAAAGTTCAGATTTCTACCAAAATTACAGCTAATTCTAATTGCCAGTGGGTCACAAAACCCAAAACTGTTACATCACCTACATTTCTCAATTCAGTATTTTAATGCCATCATTCTTCTTTCTCATTGTCCCTCAAGATTGTAATCTGAAAATCTTAACGCTATTGTTTTAACATCCATTTTTTTTTTTTTTTACTTTCCACACACACTACATGAAGTAGAGTGTGTGAGCTAGAGTTTTTATTCAATGGTCCACGGAGTTATGGGGAAATGACAATCTCTGAATCCACAGGAAGAATGCATTATTTTGTATGTATCTATGTGAATTTATAAAGAAATACCATTAGTTTTTATTAGTTTATTAAAGGATTAAGAACCAATGTTTCAGATTCTCATCACCTTATACTAGGATTATTGTAGTAACCTTTGGCTTAATAGGCTTATTCTCTAAATTTGGCTGATCCAAGTGATAAATCTTTAAAGAAATATTTTCATACATCCAATATTAATTCATTCATTTAATAAATATATAGTGAGTATCTCCTATGTACCAAATACCATTTAAGGTTCTGGGTCACATTGATGAACAAGATAGAAACAAAATTCTTCTCACAGAGCTCACATTTTAGTGAATAAAGAAAAATCCAATCTATTAATAAACAAAGAATCAAGAAAATATCCATTAGCCCTATTTGCTCTCCATGTAATTAAACAGGAAGATTTCACAGTTACTGGGTAGCTATGTCTGAAGAGATGGTCATGAAAAGCTCTTCTAAGAACATGACAGCTCTAAATGAGAAGAAGCAAGCCATGTACAACCAAGGAAAAGCACCCCAGAGGTGTGCGTTAACATGAAAGCTGAAAGGTGGTAACAGACCTGGGATTTTTGTAGGAACAAAAGAAGAGGCCAGTTTTGCTAATGCACAGTGAGCAAGAAGGCAAAGTGGGGATGAGGTCAAAGGGATAGGTAGGAGCAGATAATTTAGGATGGTGGAAATGAAAACCGAGTTTGGATTAAGGGTAAGCATGATGAAAATTTAAGTAGAAGACATGGAATCTGGTTTATTTTCTGTAAAGAAAAAAAGGATCTTGACAAAAGTAGAAGAGAGGCAAGCAAAGCCGCTAAGTTGATCATGGAGGTCAAGGTGCTGGTCTCTGCAAAACCTACACTATTTTCCTCTTGGGTCCCTCTGTGTAGTCATGGTGATGCTACCCATGCTTCATGTGTCTCCCCTTGCTTTTGCATACATAACCTCCTCTCCTGTCACCACAGCGCCACAGTATTAAACCCATTACACAAACAGTATTAAGAGAAGAAAAACAGGGGTGCCTGGGTGGCTCTGTCGGTTGAGCTCCCAACTTCGGCTCAGGTCATGATCTCACAATTCATGGGTTCGAGCCCCGCATCAGGCTTTGTGCTGACTGCTTGTTCAGAGCCTGCAACCTGCTTCAGATTCTGTGTCTCCTTCTCTCTCTGCCCCTCCCCCGCTCATGCTTTGTCTCACTCTGTTTCTCAAAAATAAATAAATGAAAAAAAATTAAAAAAAAAAAAAAGAAAAACACCAGAATGGTTGAGACTTACGTTGAAACGATCAAGTAGCCAAGTGAATTGGCTATTATTTACATGATGTGTTCTTTAAATTATGTCATAGCTTTAAGTACATTACAGAAAGAGTCTGGCCTCTATATTATTCATACTAATCCATGTATTCGGCACTATGGTAAAATATAAAGTTCAGATTTTTGAAGTAACCTATAAAAATAACAGTCAAAATACTGTTTTATCCTAAAAATGCTGATTACATTGTAAAAAAGAAATATTTTCAAGTCAGTATTAATCAATGTCATTTTTAAAAGCAATCGTACATCATGAGTCATGATTGTATGGAATTGTATGGAAACGGCCATTGGCTAATCAACAAGCAGGAATAAAGTAAAATCTTTTGAGCATCAAACTGATCTGTGCTAACTAATTTGTATCACTTCTACTCTTCCTCCTCAAATACCATTCTCTTCTTCATGTTTCTTTAGATACCATCTTAGCCCCTTTTATTTCAAACATCAGTGCCCAATCTTGTCTCTAAACATATTTTTAAAACCATGTTAGCTATCAGCCAAGTTTAAATACTGTTTGTCAGAAAGTGATACAAAACTACTGGGGAAAATAACCACCATCGAACTCTTCTAGTATGTGCATTCTTAGCAGAGGGTCATTATGACATTTGTCATTGGAGAAATGCAAGTTCAACAAATGAGTTTGTTTTTCTTCTAATTTCTAGTTAATCTTTTTACAAAGAAAAAACTTGTTAAAATCCCTTGGCCAAACTGGGGCACCAGGAGGGCTCAGTTGGTTAAGTGTGTGACTCTCTATCTGGGCTCAGGTCATGACCTCACGGTTCATGAGTTCGAGCCGCACATTGGCTCCACTGCTTGGGATTCTCTTTCCCTCTCTCTGCTCCTCCCCTGCATGCATGCTTTTGCATGTGTTCTCTCTCTCTCTCTCTCTCTCTCTCTGTCTCTATCTCACATAAAACAAACAAACAAACAAACAAACAAAAAGGTCTTGGCAAACCTAAGGCTTAGAATGTCCTTAAGGCTTGCATCAGGCTGAAAAGTTAGTTTTATATAGGTAATATTTGCACATTATCTTGAACATACAGAGGGAAGATACTAGAATAAGTGAAAATTCCATCAAATTAACATCAAACCTGAACATTCCTGACTCCTACATGCAAACCAACTCAGATAAAATTCAAACTGGGGCACAGTTATACTGAACTTGTGATTATCAGAAATAACCAAGTTCTACCAGTAAAACATCATTTCTCACCTCCTTCACTTTCCAAATTCTTGAAAGTTAATTACATGTAATACAACAATCCCACTTCAGGTTATTTATCCAAAATAATTGAAGCCTGTAACTCCACAAGATGTTAGCACTCCCACATTCATTGTCATACTACTCATAATAGCCAACTTGTGGAAAAAGATGAATAGATTTTGTTTTTAAGTGTGGTATATACATACAATGTAATATTATTTGGCTTTAACAAGGAAGAAATTCTGACACATGTTACAATATGAATGAAACTTGGGGGCAATATGCTAAGTGAAGTAAGATCTAGAAGGACAAGTGCTGCATGATTCCACTTATAGGAGGTAATGAAAATAGTCAAATTCACAGAATCAAAGAGTATAATGGAGGTTTCCAGTGGTTGGGAGGAGGGGAGGAGGGGAGAATGGGGAGTTTGTAATCAATGGGTATCAAGTTTCAGTTTAAGCAAGATGAATAAGCTCTAGCGATCTACTGTACAGCATCGTGCCTATAATCAAAAATACAGCATTGAACACTTAAAAATTTGCTCATCTCACATTGTGTGATTTTTGCAGTAAAATAAAAATAATTATCCCCGTATAAAAATTGACCATTGTCATAACAGTTATTCCTATGGTACATTGGTTTTAATTCTAATTCTATTGTTTACTTATTTCATTATAGTTACTAGTTCATATGCCTGTTTTACCATTCAGACGAAAAATTTTGGCCATTACATTTTATCTCAATCGTCACAATATCCTACTCAGAAACAACTGTGATCCCATGCTATATATTAAGAAAGCAAGGCTACTTCATCTAGCTGTCAAGAACAAACAGGAATATAAATCTATTCTCTCAAACTCCAAAGCCATTTTGTATTCACTCTTCTATACCTAGTAGTCCTTGTGGTAAGAACTCTTATCCAGACGGAAGGAGGGACTTACATTTGCTTTAAAAGTCCCTTAACACCCTCAACCTGTGGGTCTAGAGGTCATCATTTAGGTGTTATCCTAAGTTTCAGAGATACATCAATCCTGCAGTGTTTTATACGAGATGCAGGGGGAAAGTTAGAAAACTGTATTATGCAACCTACAGAAACTAGGCTTCATCATCTCTTCAATTATCATCAATTGAAAAAGTTGCTTTAAACTACTTTTCAAGATGTACTTGTGATGAGTATATGACAAATGAATTACAAACAGAAAGGCACCGGGGCACGTGGGTGGCTCAGACTGTTCAGCCACCGACCTCGGCTCAGGTCAGGATCTCGCAGTTCATGAGTTCGAGCCCCACATCGGGCTCCGTGCTGACAGCTCAGAGCCTGGAACCTGCTTCAGATTCTGTGTCTCCCTCTCTCCGCCCCTTTCCAGCTCATGCTCTGTCTCTCTCTGTCTCTCAAAGATGAATAAATGTTAAAACAACAACAAAATCAACAACAGAAAGGCACCTTCCTGAATAAAGAAATTAAAATTGAACACCAAAAAAACCTCAATTATGTCAAATGATAGGAACATTTCTTTAAAAATCATATGTTACACGAAATACAGAGTTCAGCTTTTAGAGCAACTTCTTTATAATCTTTATAAAGATTAACTGTCAAGATACTATTTTTGCCTTAAAAATACCAGTACATGTGCATATACAAATGTAAAACAGAAAAGATTCCTAGACAATATTAATCAATGTCATTTGTTTAAAAAAAAAAAACAATTGGTGCACATCATGAGTCATGAATGTAAATTTATGCAAACTGCCTTTGGCTAATAAACAAGGAGAATTAAAATAAAAATGTACTAAATGTCAACTGGATCAATGATAACTAATTTGTATAGATTTAAATTACATCTATCTACCTCAGGCAATCACCAATTTCTTTATTAACTGTGTTGGAACATTTTTGAGCAATTAGAACTCAATTGCTATCAAATAGCTAAGATTTTAAAATGGCATTTAAAAATTACATGCTTGAACATTGAGAAGAAATTAAAATCCTGTTTATTTCTGATTGCTTATTATACAGGTCAATGAACATTTTCTGAGTTCAATTTCAATAATTTCCTGTGGTATTTTCTAACATTCTTGAAATTTCTAGGTTTTAAGAATGAGGGTTAAAATAAACCGCACCTTTGCTGCAAAACCATATTAACAGGATTAATTCCTATCAAATAAAACACTGACTAGCTTAAGTCTATTGTCTTTACTTGAAAACTCCAGAGATCAAATTAAAGAATCCATTTGATGGAGAAATGTCCAGGTTAATTTTCTTTCTCTAAATTTCTGGAAAAAAACCACGAGAGCATGTTCTATGTCATGCACAAGGGAAGAGATCTTCTAAGACCATCAATGTTCTCTGCTGCAATCAAGTTCATTTCAAAAAAAAAATCAGTTACATCTATACCACCCAAATCCAAGTAGATATCAGGACATAAGTGGTTTGAAAGTTTTAGGCTCCAATTTCCTATGAAAAATTTCTCTTCTTTCCCACAAGATTCTCTTTCAGGGCCAGTATTTTTATGCCTCAATTCGAGAGGATGGTTCCTGAGATACACTCTTATTCCTTGTAAATCATGAAGAGATAGAGGCCAGCATCTGAAACCTGACCCATGACAGTGTCTCACGTATCTGTGGTGAGTGCTGACCATAAAATTGTCTTTCTATTGCAAAGAAATGATCAGTGAAAATATAACTTTAAAACCAATGCTGTTTAGATTTTCACCTCTTGAAATCAAAAACTAGGTAAAAGATACCAATTCTCCCTTAGAAAACAACTTAACAAAGGTTTCAAAGAGCTCTCAATATCAAGGAGACGATATGATAGTGAAGAATATACAGATGTGAAAACCCAGAAGAGTTAACGGAGCTTTCAAAGCTCCATTTTCTCATCTAGAATAAATATCTGAAAAATTAAGCTGCAATTTTGTTAACATCACAGGGCAAAAGGAAAAGACAAAGCCCAGGACCTTCCTAATGTAGGACTCTGACAATCCACTCATTGAGAATAAATATATACATATGTCTGTTTAGGTATGCTTATGTAAAAGCAAAATGAATGACAACAATATTACAAGGAACAGGAGGAGAAAATTTGGATCATTTTCTTACAGTAACACACTCACACACCCCTGAAGGTGTCTACTGTTACTTCAAAGTAGTCTAGTTATAAATGTATACTGCAAACTCTGGAGTAACAACTTTAAAAAGCCAAAAAAGCATAATTGATATGATATGCTAAGAGAGGAAAGAAAAGGGACTTATATAATATTCTTAATAACACTAAACAAGGCAGAAGGGTGGAAGACAAAACTAGGAACAACAAAGGAAACAAATAGCAAACAGTAACAAATAGATACTAATCCAACTATATGAATAAATACTTTGAATGTCAATGGTCCAAATGCATCAATTAAGACACAATGCCAGAGAGGATTAAAAAAACAACACTATATTTGTACCAGAAATCCACTTTAAATATAAACATAAATATAGTGTAAAAGTAAGTGGATGGAGAAAAATTTATCAGGCTAACGCTATTGAAATGAAAGCAGAAGTAGATATATTAATTTCAGACATAACATACTTCAGAGCAAGAAAAGTTATCACCCATTATGAGGGACATTACATAATGATGGGGTCAATTCTCTAATAAGAGGTAACAATCTTAAAGTGTATGCAATTAATAACAGAACATGAAACAAAACCTGTTAGAATTGCAAGAATTAACACACAAATCCACTATTAGAGTTGAAGATTTTAACAGCCATTTCTAAAAAATGGACAGATTCAGCAGGCAAAAGTTTAAGATATATTTGAACTCAATAACAAAATCAATCAACAGAATGTGGTGGATACCTATACATTACTTGGTCCAACAACAGAATACAAATTCTTCTAAAGTTCACATAGCACATTCACCAAGACAGACCACATTCTGGACCATTAAACCCAACAACTGTATAAGAATGGAAATCATACAATCTCAATCCATAGATCACAAGAGAATTAAACTAGAACAGCAGAAAGGTAGCTGCAAAATCCAACATCACTGGAGCTTAAACAACATTTCTAAATAACATATGGGACAAAGAAATCTCAAAAGAAATTTTAAAATATTTCAAACTAAAGGAAAAGGAGAAACAACTTACCAAAATTTGTAGGATGAGGTGAAAGCAGTGATTAGACGGAAATTTATAGCATGGAATGCATAGGTTATATGAGAATAAAGATCTATAATCAATCATCTAAGCTTCCATTTAAGAAACTAGAAAATGAAGAGCAAATTAGACACCAGTAAGCAGAAGAAAATCAGTAATAAGAGGGGAGCTTAGATGTTGCATAGTAAGAGGACCCTAGCTTCTTCTCGCCCCTTGAACACAACAAGATAAATATCAAATCATTCTCAATACCCCAGAAATTAACCTGAAGACTGACAGAACAAACTCCACAACTAAAGGGAGACAAGAAGCCATATTGAAGAAGGTAGGAAGTACAGAGATGTGGTTTGGGAGAGAAATAGATCACTAGTGCTAAGAAGGAGAGGGAGCCCCGGTGGCAAAGAAGGGAGGGGGGAGATGAAGAGAGGGGAACTAATTGGGGGGAATGCAAACTGGGGCAGCCACTCTGGAAAATATTATGGATGTTCCTCTGAAAGTTAGAAATAAAACTACCCTATGACCCAGTAATTGTACTACTAGGTATTTACCCCCAAAATACAAAAATACTACTTCAAAGGGATACATGCACTCTGATGTTCATAGCAGCATTATAAACTGTAGCCAAATAATAGAAAGAACCCAAAAGTCCATCAACTGATGAAGGATACAGAAATTGTGATACATATACAATGGAATATTACTCAGCCATAAAAAGAATGAAATCTTGCCATTTCTAACAACAAGGATGGAACTAGAGAGTATTATGGTAAGCAAAATAAGTTAAAATGAGAAAGATAAATACCATATGAGTTCACTCATATGTGGAATTTAAGAGGCAAAACAATCACAAGGGGAAATAGAGCGGAAAGCCAAGAAATAGACTGTTAATTTTAGAGAACTGATGGTTACCAGAAGGGAGGTAGGGAGATGGGTGAAATAGGTGATGGGGGCTAAGGAGTGTACTTGTTGTGATGAACATGGGGTGTTGTATGGAAGTGTTGAATCACTGAATTGTACACTCGAAAGTACTATCATACTGTATGTTAACTGGATTTAAAGGAAGAGCAGTAAAAAGAATCAGAGAAGAAACCAATCAAATTAAACAAAAGAATCCAATAGAGGCAAATAATAAAACCAAAAGCTTGTTCTTTGAAAAGTATGTAAAATTGATATACCTATGCCATGCTAATAATAAAAGGGGCAGAACACAAATTACTAATATGAGGCATGAAATACAGACCTCACCAGAGATTTCATGGACACTAAAAAGATAATCAAGAAATAACGGAGCATCTGGGTGCCTCAGTTTGTTCAGTGTCCGACTTTGGCTCAGGTCATGATCTCGCAGTCCGTGAGTTTGAGCCCCACTTTGGACTCTGCTGCCAGTTCAGAGCCTGGAGCCTGCTTTGAATTCTGTCTCCCTCTCTCTCTGCCCCTACCCTGCTCATGCTCGCTTTCATGAATGAATAAATGTTAAAAAAAAAAAAATTAAGGAAAGACTATCAAGTACTCTATACCCTCAAATTTGATTATCTAAATGAAATTGATCACTTCTTTGAAACAAACAATATTCCCAAATCCACTTAAGACATAGAATTGAAGTTATTTTATTCACACAAGAGGGAAAAGACCATCTGAACAGGACCACATTTGTTAAATGAATTGGATCAAAAACAGAATGCATCAAGCCTAGATGGGTTCACTGGTGACTTCTATGAAATATTTAAGGATGAAGTTATACCTATTCTCTACAATCTTTTCCAGAAGATACTGGCAGAGGAAATATTTCCTAATTCTTTGTATGAGGCAATACATCAACAAATGATGTTGGATATCCACATGCAGAAAAAAAAAAGAATCTAAACAAAGACCTCAGATAGTTTGCAAAACTTAAGTGAAAATTGATTACATACCTAAACATAAAATGCAAAATTCCTAAAAGAAAACATAGGAGAAAACCTAGACAGCAGTAAGTGTGGTGAGGATTTTTATCACCAGAGGTATGATCCATGAAAGAATGAATTAGTAAACTGGACTTCGTTAAACTTACAAAGTTCTGCTCTGCAAAAGACAATGTCAAGAGAATGAGAAGACAATCCAGACTGAGAAAAATATTTGCAAAAAACACTTTTGATATATGGCATTTATCCAAAATATAGAAAGAACTTTCAAAACTCAACACTAAGAAAACCCATATTAAAAATGGGCCAAAGATCTTAACAGACACCTCCCTGAAGAAGGTATACAGATGGCAAATAAGCATATGAAGACATGCTCCACATCACACATTATCCAGGAAATGCAAATTAAAACAAGATACCACAAAACACCTATTAGAATGGCCGAAATCCAGATCACCGACAATACCCAACTCTGGTGAGGATGTGGACCAACAGCTCATGCGGTGCTGGTGGGAATGCAAAATTATATGGCTGCTTTGAAAGATTGTTTTACAGTTTCTTTAAAATTAAACATACTTTTAACATGCAATCAGTAATCATGCTCCTTGGTATTTACCCAAATGATTTAAAAACTGATGTTCATATGAAAACCTGCACATGGATGTTTACAGAGGGTTTTTATGGCAATTAAAGTATTCTGTAGAATACCAGGATGGTGGATAGCGTTATTACATATTTGTTAAAATTCTTAGAGTGTACAATACCAAGAATGAACCCTGATGTAAAATGGGGACTTCAGGGTGATAATGCTGTAGCAGTGTAGGTTCACCTACTGTAACAAATGAGATGATGATATGGGGTGTGGGGCGGATGTGCATCTTTGGGAATAGAGAGTATATGGGAATTCTCTGCACTTTTTGCTCAATTTTGCTGGGAACCTAAAACTTTTCTAAAAAATAAAATTTATTAATGAAAAGTATTATTTGATCAAAAAGAATATATGAGAATAAATATTTTTAAGGCTGACTTTTTTCTGTGGGGAGGAGTATGGATATAGCCAGATAGCAAGTGACTCCCCAAAATCAATCAATAAAATGTATTCACATAAAAATTGTCCATAGGAATTTATTTTTGTAGATATAGTCAAGAAATATGCTATATTTTGTTAAATTTACTTATTCTTTTTGTATTGTAGTCTTTAGAAACAAGGATGACAAATAGCTTCTGATAAAAATCAATGTTGGGGCGCCTGGGTGGCGCAGTCGGTTGAGCGTCCGACTTCAGCCAGGTCACGATCTCGCAGTCCGTGAGTTCGAGCCCCGCGTCAGGCTCTGGGCTGATGGCTCGGAGCCTGGAGCCTGTTTCCAATTCTGTGTCTCCCTCTCTCTCTGCCCCTCCCCCGCTCATGCTCTGTCTCTGTCCCAAAAATAAATAAAAAAACGTTGAAAAAAAAATTAAAAAAAAAAATCAATGTCTACAGGAAAATATCACACAAGTGAGAATAATCTGAATTAATAAATCAACAGCACAAACCAAACCACAGAAATTTGAGCTACTGAAATTAATTGGAGCTCCATATTTACAGTAGAAATGAAATCCAAGTTGCAAAATATGGACAGGGAATTCTAAAAAGTGTTAGAGTAATTTTGGAAAAGAACTAAGTAGATATTGCAAAAACACTAAATGTAATGAATGAAATAAAAACTCAATGTATACTTTTAATGGTAGATAAATACAACTTAAGACAGAATTAATTACTAGAAAAAATATCCTTAATTCATCCAGATATAGAAAAAAAAGGAAGGAAAATATAAAAGAGGCACAGAGTTACAATGACAAGGCCTACCTTACATTTAGTTGATGTCCCAGAATGAGAGGAGAGAAAAAAATGGAGAAGAGAAACTTTTGGGACATAATGGCAAATAGCCAAACCTTATGCAAGACCCTAATCCACAGTGAAATACGTATCCTCCAGTGGGGACATAAGTTAAATGGGTGATGGATGTGAAAGAGGGCACTTGTGATGAACACTGGGAATTGTATATAGGTGAGGAATCACCGAATCTTACACCTGACACTAATGTTACACTATATGTTAACTGATATTTAAATAAAAATTTGGAGAAAAAAAATTCACATCCACAAATATTCACAGAAACACTGTAACACACTCAAACAGAAAACACCACAAATGTCCATCAAAAGTAGAATGCATAGGCAGTGCACCCAGCAGTCCCCTGGATCTGTGTCTTGCTTCAGCAGGACGGAAGAGACTCGGGGAAGCCCCTTCTACCAGTCTCTGATCACACTCCAAAACTTTTTCCAGGTGCAACCTTCAAAGCCATCTTTGCTGCCACCCTCTGACTCCAGGATCAGCCAACACCCAATTTTGAGCTTAGCTCCTCAATACTGATCAACCACGAGCTCCCTCACTCATATTATTCCATGAAAGTTGGAGGCCACCCACAACTGCCTAGTCAACATGCAACTGCAGTCTTCCTACACTTACCTTTCTTTGGGCTTGTATTTCGACAGGGACAATGTGGCTCTGGAGGCCGTGGGCCACTTCTTCCACAAGTTGGCTGTGCAGAAGCAGGAGGGCACAGAGCATCTCCCGAAGATGCAAAACCAGCCTGGCAGCGTCCTCTTCCAGGATGTGCATAAGCCTTCCCAAGAGAAGTAGGTAAAACCCTGGAGGCTGTGGAAATCATCCTAGTTCTGGAGAATAACCTGAACCAGGCCCTTTTGGATCTGTATGTTTTGGTTCTCTCTACCGAGACCCCTATCTTTGTGACTTCCTGCCCACTTCCTAGATGAGGAGGTGAAAAGCACGAAGAAGATGGCGACCACCTGGCTCACTTCTGCAGGCTGGCTGGCCTCCAGGCTGGGCTGGGTGACTATCTATTAGAAAGGCTCATCCGCTGGGTGTTGGGGTGGCTCAGTTAGTTAAACCCCTGACTCAGGGTTTCAGCTCAGGTCATCATCTCACGGTTTCATGAGTTTGGACCCTGCGCTGACAGCATGGAGCCTACTTCATATTCTCTCTCTCTTCTCTCTCTGCCCCTACCCCCACTTGTACTATATCTGTATCTCTCAAAATAAATAAATAAACTTTAAAAAATAAAGAAAGGCTCATCGTCAAGCACAACTATGAGCCTCTGAAGCCCAGCAGCCTTTGAAGGGACGCTCTGGCAACACCCTGGTGCCAAGGCTTGTGCCTGAGCCTCTCCCAGCAGCCACCAGGCAGCCTTGTAACCACCCTGGAGCCCTTTCTCAAGCTGTGGACCAAACGGAAAGTAAGATCATTTTTTTAGAAAAAAACAAAAAAAGTAGAATGCTTAAATAAATTGTGCATAAGTAAATTGTATCATATGCATTCAGTGAATACTACAAAACAATAAAGACAGATTTCTACTTTAAGCCTCAACAATTAAGGATCTTATAAACACAAGGCTAAATGTTAGAAATGAGACATACAAATCATACAAAATGATGAGACAAAAAATTAAAAAAAAACATGAACAACATTTTGGGGTGCCTGGGTGGCTCAGTCCTCTGAACATCTGACTCTTGATTTCAGCTTAGGTCATGGTGTCACAGTCATGGGATTGGTCCCTGCAGTGGGCTACATGCTGGGTACAGAGCCTGCCTGAGATTCTATCTCCCTCTACCATTCATTGTCTGTCTGTCTGTCTCTCTCTCTCTCTCTCTCTCTCTCTCTCTCACACACACACACACACACACACACACACACACACACAAGAAAATAGAAAAACAAACAAAATTTAGTTTCATACATGGCATGAAATCACAAAGTAAGTAGGTGTTTTAGCCAGCAGGGGGTTTCACATCCTCTCAGTGCATCCCTTTGGCCTCTTCCATGGCCATGTCTCCTCAGACCTCTTCTGCCAGCCCCTTACACTTACAAGGATGAAATCACTGGGTTCTACTCCTGAAGCCAAGACTAGACTGTATGTTAACTTGAAAATTAAAAAAAAATATTTGCCATAAATAAATAACAATGTTTAAAAAAAGGATCAAATCTGATTACATTGGGTCCACCTGGACAATGCAAGAGAATGTGTTTAAGATAACCTGTAACTTTTATTCCCCTTTACCACGTATCATAACATATTCATAGTCTGATGCTGGGGGATTAGGAAGTAGGGGTCTCTGGGATGGTGGTTATTCTAACAATTGTATTATTTATTTAAGTTTTGAAACACATTTTTATGTTATCAGGTTTCTTTTAAGCTCACCTAAAGCCACAACTTGAAGTTCATATTCAAAATTGATGTAAAGTGCAATGCCAAATTTCATTACTACTCAACCAGTGGGGCTTTACACATTTACTTTGACAATATGGTAAGTACATTTAGTAATTTTCTTTTCCAGCTTCAAGTCATATATAAAATGAAACTAAATAGGTATTTTGTAAAAACACAGTGAAACTCTGACAATATATATTATTATTCCTTCATTATCATCAAATTCTGATAAAATATTTTTTAATATTTTTCTTTATTTTTGAGAGAGCAAGCAAGCACTCATGAGGGAGCAGGGGCAGAGAGAGAAGGAGACAGAGAACACCAAGCAGGTTCCATGCTGTCGGCACAGAGTCTGAAACGAGGCTGGATCCCACAAACCATGAGATCATGAACTGAGCTGAAATCAAGAGTTGTAGGCTTAACAGACTGAGCCATGAAGGCACCCCTAATATAGACAGAGATAAATGTGTTGTTCTCAAACAGCTTAAGTTCTTTGCAGTACCAGCAAGTTGATTTAAAAGGTAACTGCCACATTATCATTTGAGACTTTCTCAGTTAAGCATTGATTAATTTCCTACATTTATAACACATGAAAACTTGTTTTTATTTTTCTACACGTGAACTGGAAGTATTAAAAGTATTGTTTTTTCTTTTTTTGGGGGGGGGTGCCTGGGTGGCTCAGTTGGTTAAGCATCTGACTTCGCCTCAGGTCATGACCTCATGGCTCATGAGTTCCAGCCCCACGTTGGGCTGTGTTGACAGCTCAGAGCCTGGAGCCTGCTTCAGATTCTGTGTCTCCCTCTGTGCCCTCCCCCAATTAGTGCTCTCTCACTCATAATAAAGTATAAATAAACATTAAAAAATTAAACATTGTTTTCTGTTGTTAAACTTGAAATACTACAACCAAAACAATTACTGGACTGAATTTTCCAGACCATCACATTCTTGAAGGTATTTCTCTATTTTTTTTTTAATTTTTTTTTCAACGTTTATTTTATTTTTGGGACAGAGAGAGACAGAGCATAAACAGGGGAGGGGCAGAGAGAGAGGGAGACACAGAATCGGAAACAGGCTCCAGGCTCTGAGCCATCAGCCCAGAGCCCGACGCGGGGCTCGAACTCCCGGACCGCGAGATCGTGACCTGGCTGAAGTCGGACTCTTAACTGACTGCGCCACCCAGGCGCCCCGTATTTCTCTATTTTTAAAAGTGGGGAGGTTCTGGCTAATATAACTATTTCACATCACTTATAAGACAACTGAGGTACAGAGAGACTGATTTCTAAACCCAAAGAAGAGTTGCTAATAGATCTGGGATTGCAGTTTAGTCAATAGCAGTTAAGGTCATACAAAATGTGCTAGATCTTTGGTCATTTGACAGTGCTTTGGCAAAAGGCGGTACTATATGCAGAAATAGCCAACATAATCCTTTCTTAAATGAGAACAACTTGTCTATCCATCTTCCTATCCATCTCTTCTTTCCTGGCCCGCTCCTTCCCTCTTCATTACAACGCCTAGTATCATCTACCAAAGTTAACTAAGCTTTTGACAACATATGTACTCCAAACTTCCATTAAGACGATAATGTGCATTTGTTTAATTCTTTAGAAAGAACTCAAAGCAGCCTACCCTTTCTTCCATCTTCAGTACTGCTTTCCTTTGATGTCAAAAATTACCTTATTTTAACAGAGAAACTACTTTCTAGTTAGTATACCAAACTGTCAGTGTATGGAAGGCTTTAGGAATTTCCCAACTGATTTTTTTTTTCAACGTTTATTTATTTTTGGGACAGAGAGAGACAGAGCATGAACGGGGGAGGGGCAGAGAGAGAGGGAGACACAGGATCAGAAACAGGCTCCAGGCTCTGAGCCATCAGCCCAGAGCCTGACGCGGGGCTCGAACTCACAGACCGCGAGATCGTGACCTGGCTGAAGTCGGACGCTTAACCGACTGCGCCACCCAGGCGCCCCCGCAACTGCTTTAAAAACTACATTTTGGGAGTGCCTTTAATCCTTACTGACTTATGCATTCATTCAATAAATGTTAATTGCACACTTACTACATAAGTCACTAAAAATTAAGATTTTAAAAAATAATCATTGGAATAACACTTAAGAACGCATCTCATTTCGGAGTTACAATCAAATGTACTTTATCTAAAGCTTTTTTCACATAGTCTATGATTTTTCAGATTATGAATCACATCTCTAACTACTAGAGACTTGTCTCTAATTAATTACACCCTGAATTTCTACATAAAAAAACTATTAATTAGCATAATCCTAAATTTGAAATGTCTGATATCCCCAATTCCTTGATTAGCATTTTTAAATGCCTTTGTACACATTTGTCTCACATTTAAAATTTTATCACCTCTCAAATAAAAATCTTGGTTTGAAGTTGACTTAGAATTCCAATCTGACAATCATTTTCTTCTTGATCATGAACTTCTTCATCTGAATTTCACATAATTCAAATAATTGCAAACATCAGAACTTAAATATACACTTAATTTTTGAAAAATTACATTTCTTGAGTTTGTATTTATCTGTTGTTCATGCTTTACTAAATTATTAACAGAAGACAAAAATAAATGTATATATATTTGTATGGCAACACGTGTCCCAAGTTCTGTTGTTTACAATCTGGGTCATGGTAGGCTGCTTGGGCTGCCATAACAAAATACCACAGACTGGGTGGCCTCAACAACAGAAATTAATATCCTCACACTTCTGGAGGCTAGAAACCCAAAATTATGGCAGGATTAGTTTCCGGTGAGAGTGCACTTCCCGGCTTACAAATGGCTGCCTCTTCACTATTTCCTCACATGGCCTCTCCTTGGTATGTGCATGCAAAGAGAGAGAGCGTGAGAGAGCGAGAGAGCGAGAGCACGGGCGAGCGTGGGCGAGCACTTGTGAGCGAGCAAGATAGAAATTTTCTAATGTCTCTTCTTATAAGGATGCTAATCCTGTAAGATCAGGACCTTACCATTATATCTCATTTAATTTGAATTACTTCTTTAGGGCCCCATCTCCTAATACAGCCACACTGGGGGTTAGGGCTTCAGCATGTGAATTTGGCAGGACAGAATATTCAGGCCATAACAGTCAACTTAAATAACCATATGTAATGGTAATTCATCTTCTGGTGTAATCTGGAGGTCTATGTTAGGAGTACTTTCCTGGTCAGGAAATACAGGGATACACACAGGTACCATAAGCCTTTAGGAGTTACACTTCCTCCTAGGATTTTCTTAAAACATCCCTGGAACAGAAATTCATTCAGTCAGTTGTAGACATAGTTTGTTAATGAATTATAGCCCAATACAAGGTCTCCTACAGAAATCTATGCTTTTTAAAGTAGGTCTATCTAGGAGCCATTACTTTCTGGATGTAATCTATGACAAACACAAGACACCAAAAAGAAGGTGACACTGTCTTTTACATGAAGAGTTACCAAATTTCCCAAATTTGCTCCAGCTGTACTGGCTTGAGTCCCAGACTCCAGAGCCTTTTATGGTAACATAAGCAAGCTTTTAAGGTAGCTGTGATGCATAGTAGTTCTGATTCCAAACAGGTAAGTACTATTTTGTGGGACCAGCAAGTGAAGGAAGTAGGTACAGGACACAGGTCTGAGACTCTGGTGTGGCCGAGGTCAAAGAGGCTCCACTCTTTCCATCAGTTAAGAAGGGGAGGATGGAGGTGGATTAGGGAGGAATTTAGCATTGCAGCCAATATCAAAAAGATGGCCATCTGTAGATGTTTTCTACAGACCACACCAAGTCCTTTCTTTTGTCAGGTTGGGTAACATTAGAACTATTTTATGTACAAAGCCCTGGGACTCCATTTGGGATCAAGGTCCCAACTGCACTGTGTTGCTGTTGCACTTGAGTTGGACTCAGGCTTCACGTTCAGAACAGGAAGTGTACCAGCTTAATGGGCTGAAAGACCTCAGCTATGAATTCCATATTACAGGTGGAGTGAAAATGGCACAGAGGAAAACTTTCCCAAAATAACATATTAATTTTCCCAGTAATCTTACCAGAGTCGCACTGTGATTTGTTTTGTTAGCCAAGCACGAAAACCTAAAGAAATTATATTGCCCCCACTGAGAATCTCAAGCATAATGTACTCTCTTGTAAGTGCAAGGGCAAGAAACAGAGGATTAAGATCCTAAGTTATTGGTTGCTACTTCCCTGAGCAGTTTTCCTGCCATGATGAGATTTAAGGGAATTTGGGGCTCTAGTTTTTGAGACTGGAGTCCGTCAGTTGTAGCTGGATTCATTACCATGGGGAGGCACTGTTGAGCTGTCAGATCTCCTTGGACTCCGCCTTTCAAGGATGCTGGTGTGTGAACCTAAGTTCTGTGTTGGGAGCCCAGGGAGTACCACAGTACAATGAGCAAGCTGCACCCCACATAAACAAAAATCATCAACGGCTAGAAGGCAGGTCCTAGCAGAAGACGCTTGGAATCATTCTTTATCGTCCCACACTTATCTCATCACTAAGCAAAAAATGAGCACCAAATGCTAAGGATTATTCTAGGCACCAGAGATGTGTCTGAACAAAATCTATCAAAATTTCTCTTCTCCTGAAGCTTCCGTTTATAAGAAAAAAAATTCTTTGAACCTAGAAACTTGGTTTTAAGAAAAAACACTCATACTGGAAGTAAGCAGTGGATTACAGGGATGAGGTTCAAAAACCAGGGTTTGGAAGTAGGTTAGAGTACCAAGAACGTTCAGAAGCATCAAGTATTAAGGGATGGACCGAGAGATAAGAATAAGATCAAAAGTGACTACACAGTGAAGACACACAAGGTGGGATTAGTGAGATCAGAAGGCAGAGCCAGGATGGAGACTGAGAGAACATATACAAAAATCCGTGTTTTATTTAACAACTATGGCTTTACCATGAGCACGGAGGATGTTATTAAGAGCACCTATCTCATTTATACAATATTTAAGATTAAGGTTTATGTTAATACCAAGCAGCTACAGAAAAAAAAAAAGTCCTGGCTTATGATCCCATACTTTGAAATGTTCCCAGAGTGAGTTCTAGCTTTAACTGTTCACCTTTATTTGTTCTTCCATTTTAATTGAGTAGCTCGCTATATAGACAGAAAGGCTCTACAGTTTCTTTGTCATGGGATTTATTAGACATTCCTTTAATTGTCAGTCTCTCTTTCTAAACTGTAAGTTCTTAAAGAAAAACTACCTTGAGGTCATTATCCTTATATTCATTCCTGCAACCTATCACAATGCCTCATTTCCTATTAGGCAGGGCCACCTTATATAGTTGTGCAGCTTGTGCACTGCACAACTACAGGGGCACCACACATACGAATAGGATGTAAATGGCACCCCTGATGTCACACAGTGCACAACTTCACAAGCATTTATGGTTTCCCTGGACCTCATCAGTGTTTATTAATGAAAACGTTTTTACTGCTTACGATTTGTTGTCAGATGTCAAATAAATATGCCAACTTGTGACACACTTAAGTGTACGTGGCAAGCACAATGGCATTGTATAATAAATGAAATGGATTTCTATTTTAATCTTAGACTAAAAGAGATAGCTTTGAAAATTTGTGTTGATTACTTAATGAAGTGACAGAACAAGAACACACACAAAAAACCAGACTTCTAGTTTGAGAATAAATGGATCCCAGTTTCCTATGAAATGGATGATTTTAAAAATTGGAACTTCGAATATAGTTAAATTAGCAAACTAGAAGATTCAGTTACCTGGGTGAGCAAAAAGTCTGAGGAGATTTTTTATTTTAATGGAATGCGGCCTCCTTGAAACATCCCCACCAAGTAATCTTAAGAGTTAGATATGCTTTGATAATATAGCCACCATGTTTTTCCACATCATACAGGTTATAAAGGTAATATACTTTTTTCTCCCCTAATGATCTTCAGGTTCCTGTAACAGATACAAATTAGCAATCAAACCCAAGTGATGAGTGTCCATGTGTGATTTAACAAACAATAAGCCTAGGTGAGGTGACTGAAAGCTCCATCAATTCGATTTGTGCAAGAACTTTTGCAAATTTTGATGTCTTTCTTAATTTTTACCTATGATTTCTTGCTCTTTTGATGAGTCTCCAGTTTGTGTACACTGTGAGCATAGATGTATGTGTGTGTGTGTTTAAAACAGTAGTCAGATGTAGACTATTAGTTTGTATCCAGTCACACTGTCCATCAATGTTTATATCATCTCAGAAAGAACACTCATGATCCTTTCCCAACTGTGACTATAAAAGGTAACTTAAACCCTTGCAATTAAAACAAACTGAAGTTATTTTTATTCACCAACACCATGCCTGTTAGAACAACTTGACATAGGGAGCTTTTGAATGTGGTGTCCTCAATGGTCTATAATTGATGTCATTGAAGAAACATTTAAAAAAATTTTTTAACGTTTATTTATTTTTGAGAAGACAGAGACAGAACATGAGTGGGGGAGGAGAGAGAAAGAGGGAGACACGGAATCTCAAACAGGTTCCAGGCTCTGAGATGTCAGCACAGAGCCTGACGTGGGGCTCGAACTCACAGACTATAAGATCATGACCTGAGCCGAAGTCAGATGCTTAACTGACTGAGCCACCCAGGTGCCCCAAAGAGACATTTTAATATGGCTGACCAGTTACAGGACCTGAACATTTTGAATGCAGGACTTTCTTTAGTGAAAAAATTATGAATGTACCAACTGCTATTATGACTCTAGAATTCCATTTATTTTTTTATTTTTTTTTTTTTAAATTTTTTTTTTCAACGTTTATTTATTTTTGGGACAGAGAGAGACAGAGCATGAACAGGGGAGGGGCAGAGAGAGAGGGAGACACAGAATGGGAAACAGGCTCCAGGCTCTGAGCCATCAGCCCAGAGCCCGACGCGGGGCTCGAACTCACGGACCGCGAGATCGTGACCTGGCTGAAGTCGGACGCTTAACCGACTGCGCCACCCAGGCGCCCCTAGAATTCCATTTAAAGCAGATACTTTTCAATACCAGTAGAGAGAAATTTAATTACTAAAGCAACAAAAATAACTGGTAATAAAAAATTGGACCTCAAAGCAAAGACCACTTGGGACATTGGTTACACATTTAGACCTGTGCAATCAAAGCCAGAATAAAATCTCAGGTGGATGGAGCTGTGGCAGACATGTGATTATTAGACAAACTCCCAGGATAGTCCAGCACATGCTACATCTTGAGAACCAGTGACTTAGAGAATCGTTTTCTAGTTCATTTAATAGTTTTATTTAGTTCTTGTGGCCTGACAAGTTTGGACACCTGCTTTCTAACATGAAAATATTAAAGAGGCCATGGTATCTAAAATGAGATTCATGTTTAGCTCTGTTTATGTTATATTTAGGCATGTTCACTAAAATGTTTGAATTCAATTTCCAAAATAAGAGTCATATTTCAAGAATGAGGCTTCACTCTACTTGCAAGCTAACAAGTTAGTCAGCCAGTTTCAGGGATACGGGTAGACAGGTGACTACTGGCTCAGCGACCTTGGGAGACAGGGGTGGGGGGTGGGGCCATGATCCAAGGAATGGAAGTGTCAGCCTTTAGAAGCTGGAAGAGGGAATTAAATGAATTCTTCCCTGCAGTGTCCAGAAGGAACATTCCCTGTTGATTTTAGCCCAGGGAGACCTGGGCCGGTCTTCTGACCCCTGAACTGTAAGATAATAAATATGTGTTGCTTTAAGCCACTAACCTTGAGGTAATTTTTTAATATCAACGATTGAAAATTTATACAAGCAGGAGCCAGAGTCTCAGCAATTTTGTGCCAAGTCTCCAAAGCTCCAGTTCTCCAAGGGCAACACAGAGAAAGCCAGGTGATACTCGCGCACACACAGTGGATTCCTTACAGGAGAAGAATCCTGAGTTTAAGGAACCTGAATCCTTTGTAATGAGAAGTAAGCAAGCCTTTCACTCCACAGGGAGACACTATGCCTGTCTCTGAAGGCTGTTTGCTCTACAAATACCCTTGAAAAGATTCTCTGAAACAAAGGGCAGTTGGTGTTTCACTGGCAAGGTTCACAGCAACACAAGAGACCAATACACAATGGTTCTTCCACACAAGATGCCATCCAGATTCATTCCTCATGTGTTCTTTAAATACAGTTTTCATAATCCAAACTGAGTAACTGTGGACTTTTGCATAAATAGGCGATGAAATTGATAAAGGTTGATACAGCTGCATGAGCAATGTCTGCTAATAAGATTTAAAAAATAAAACCGGCTATTATAAAACCAAAATTAACACAAACATATTGTTCGTGTTGTGATATTACACATACACCAACACATAAACATACTGTCATTATTGAATTTGCTACAGGTAAGGAAATTTCATTATTGCTGCTCTCGAACTTTTTGGACTGTAACCTGCTTTTTCACTTGAAACAATTGTTTTTATTATGGAATTTTTTAATACTCTGAAGTTTTTTACTACTCTATCATATTATGGCAAAAGGAGACTATGCTTTTTTAGGTAAGATCTATTTTTCTATAAAGCTTAGAAATAGATTTTTATTGGAATCTTGGTTAAATTGGCCTAAGATGCAAAGGGATTAGTATAAATTGCATTTTCCAGTCAAAACGCTGAAAATACCAGTGTATGATCAACTTTCTTGTCCTTCTCGACTTGACAGGCTAAAATGAACCCTAATTACTCATTTAAAACAAGTACTTTACATCTTCTAGATATTATTAAATGAAATATTATCTACAAATGGAGATAGTTTTCAACAGCAGGAGAAAATGTATGGAAACATACTGGATCCCACAGTTTGCCTCATAAACATTATAGTCACCATGGTTACTATTATAATCCCTGAATCACAAGGTCCTCTATTCTGCTCAAGTTAGCCAATGTTTGTGAAATCTCCTCTGTGTCTCCTTCTATCAAAATACACTCCCTTACCCAGGTCTGCTCCTGAGGATGTCCAGGAAGCTCCAATTTCATCTCAGAACTTACAGAACATTCGACTTTGCCATTTGGTCTCTCTGAAGACTAAAATAATACTCAAGAGAGCAGTTTAAACACTGACCCTTAATCCCTTTAGAAGAGATGAAAAGGGTTATGCTTCTGAATTCTAGTTCAGATACCGCTTCCCAATTCCCACCGTGCTGCCTGTTAAGCTGTTGCCTCTCAACCTCAAGCATACCCGTCTGTATTCTGCTTTGTGGAGCTCTGGCTCAGACTGGAGACCCCACTGCTCCAATTCCAGCTGCTCAGTGTCAGGCTCTACCAAGAAAGAGTTCCCTCAGGAGATCGCAGGGCTCAACATGGGAGGGAGAAATGCAGCTAGACGAGGCGAGGCGGAAGAAACTCTTCTGTGGGAACCCACCTTCCAGCCTCTGTATCTGAATATAATAACCTCTTTCTTTTGTCCCCCAGGAGTAAGGATAGCAGCTACTTTCTGTAGCTACTACCCTTCTGAGTCCCCTTTTGGCTTTTTCAGTTCTCTGATATTTAAAAATATTGATTACTTTAAGTACTTTCTTTTAAAATAACTGGTGGACTTTTGCACTCTGGCCCCTGACTGATAAAACCCTTACCACTCACGTTAAACATCTCAGAGTTAACTCTGGGCACAAACACCTAATATCTTGGGGGAAGCAAATTCCAGATCACATAGCCCTTGTAGAGCCCACATATTGTTAGTTGATAAAAGGAGTCACGTGTTCAATAAAATCTGAACGGAATACCAACGTTTTCTGAGACACCATGCTTAATGAGAGGTGAAATCTGCTCTCACGTAAGTTACATCCAGGTTAATGATGGAGGCAATACCAGAAAGGCTAACATGTGGTAATATTAAGTTGCTGACAAAAGCAAAAGAAATCATAATAGCAATATAGAAGACACATGAGATAATAAAAGAGACCACTGAAGACTTCTTTTAGAAGTCTGACCAGAAAGTCATCACGCAAAAGTAGAAGCAATTTTAGGAAGAAAGGACCATGTATGCCCAAGCCAGGAGGTGTGCAAAAGTATGGCCACTGAGGAAACTGAAAATCATTCCACATAGGTTACAGGCAATAAGGCCTTGCTAAAGATGAGGACAGAAATGTGGACAGGAGCCATATCATAAAGAGACTGCTGTCTTGCTGAGAAGTTTGGCATACCAACATACTTGTTTTTTCAATGCAACTTTTTAATCAAGTACAACATATTAACAGAGAAGCATACAGATAACAAATATAAGGCTCATATTTTTAGAAACCAAACACACCAATGTAACAAACACCCAGAAAGAGAAATCAAACTTTATCAGTACATTCAAAAGACCTCACCTACACCTACCCACTCACTGTCCCCATCAAAGGAAACTGTTATCTTGACCTAATACCATGGGTTAGTTTGGGATATTTTTTAAATTTTATAGAAGTTAATGAAACAGTGTGGAACTCCTTGTTTCTAGCTTCTTTGGATCAACATTACTTATGGGATTGATCCATGTTTTGTATAGATTTGTTCGTTCTCATGGCTATGTAGCTTTCCACTGTATAAATATTACACAAACTATTTGTATTCTATTATTGATGGACATTTTTTTCCAGTTTGTAGCTTTTAAGTAGTGCTACTATATAAACTTATGCTTAAATATACTTGTACACATGTATGTTCACCTTCAGTATATGCTAACAAAAGGCTTGTCCTAATTCACATTCACACCAATGTTGTGAGAGCTCTATTTACCCCACATACTTGCCAATACTCACAGCATTCCTTTTTTTTCTTGTTTTTTGCATTTTAGCCACATGACAGGTCTTTGGTTATATCTCATGATAGTTTTAGTGTGTGTTTCCCAAATGTGTAAGTTTGGGCATATTTTCATACTTTATTGGCTATTTAATTTGGATATCCTCCTTTATGAAGTGATTTTCAAGAAATTTCATATATATATTATATTACATATTATATATACATATATATGTATACATACCTAAGTTATACATATATATATATATATAAAACTTACAAAGTATCGCCTTTAACATCTAAATATTTGATTTTATAAATACTTATTGCTACTGATTTCATATTTGATTACGTTGCAATCATAAAATATAACTTTTATTTTAGTCATGTGAAATTTACTAAAACTTGTAGTATGGCCCAGAATGTGTCCAAGTGTATGTTCCACATGTGCTTTTTAAAAAGGTATGTCCTGGGGCTCTTGGTTGGCTCAGTTGGTTAAGTGTCTGATTTGGCTCAGGTGATGATCTCATGGTTCCTGAGTTCGAGCCCCACATGGGGCTCTCTGTTGTCGCACAGAACCCACTTTGGAGTCTCTGTCCTCCTCTGTCCCTGCCCCTCCCCTGCTCATTCTCTCTCGTTGTCCCCCATCCTCTCTTTCAAAAACAAATCAACGTTAAAAAGAAATGTGTGTCCTACGGCTGTTGTAATGTACAAAAAAAATATCAATTAGGAAGTTTGTTGATAGTGTTGGTCCAATTGGGTTATCCAAAAGTAGATACTGAACAAGCTAAGATACTTACTACATATCAACACTTGTGAATAGGGGTGGGGGTGCGTTAAGATTAACCAATGAGAAAAATTAAATTGCATTGTAGTACCAGCAAAGCTTCAGACAATCCCACCCCAATGCCTGGAATGTTCACAGTCCATACGGATTGTCCCCTGGGACTCAAAGGCTTTGATCAGGCATGAAATATAGAACCTTACCATAATTAATACTTGGTTGCGGGTTGCCCACGTTAACAGGCATACTCTGTGGCTCTCTGCAACTGAGGCAAAATCTGAGTGAACAAACAAGTGAGGGAACAAATTCTTCCTTGAAGAGAATAAGGAATCCACCTTTATTCCTTTGCATCCACCAATATTCTTTAAATCTGCATTCATACAGATATTTTCTGTTATGAAAGTTTGCTTCATGTGTTTTAAAGCTCTACTGTCATATATATACTTATTGTTGAATTGGCCCTTTTATGATTATAAACTGAACTCTTTTATCTCTTTTATCATAGTTCTTGTTTGGAGGTCTACTTCATTAGTCTAGCAACAGCATCTTTTTCCTACTTACTGACTGCATGGTATTACCTTTTTTCAGTTCTTTCGTATCAACCAGTTTTTGTCTTCAAATTTAAAATGTTTCCAAATTCCATGTAGATTTATCTTGTTTTTTTTTAAATCAGGTTGCAAATCAATTTTCTGAATTTTTAGAGCATTAATAATTCATTTAATTGTTGCTATGGCTGAATTTGAACCTACCATGTTAATATTTGCTTTCAATGTGGCTTCTATATTATTTCTAGGCAGATCACCCTATTCTAACCAGAGACTGAATATACTAAGAACAGGTTGCAGTTTTCATGAAGTTCCATCTCTCGCTGCTCTATGTTCACTTTTGGGAGTGTAGCCTGGCACAGATCCCAATTTAGAGGTGAGTGGGTTCACTAAGGAGTCCCCTTTGCTCAGTCCTGAATTCCAATTCCAATTCTCTCCTCTCAGCACTGTGAAACAGATATAAACTCTGATCTTCTCTTCTTCAGTGAGACAAAGTATTTTTCAAAGATGAGCACACCAATGTATCCTATCCCATATGATGTGCTTGCAATTCAAGGCTGACAGCAAGAGGTAAAATCCATGTTGTTTGAATCTGGGCGAGCCTGCTTCTACAGGGGAAGTGATACTTTATCACTTCTGTAACTAAGTCATAAAAGGCAACATGACTTCCTTCCACCTGGCCCTTTGGGGATATTCTTCCTTGGAACCCAGCCACCATGCTGTGAAGGAGCCAAAAAGTCACCTACAAAGGCCGTAAGAAAGTGTTTGGGTCACAGCTCCAGTAGAGATTCCAGACAATAGCCAGAATCAACTGGCAGACACTTAGGTGGTGAGGAAATGAGCTTTTGTATTATTTCAGCCTCCAGTGTCAAGCCGGCCCAGCTGACAATGAGTAGGGCAGAGACAATCTGTCCCTTCCAAGCCTTGCCTCAATAGCAGCACCATGGACAAATTAAACATTGCTGTTGTTTTAAGCCACTTAGTTTTGAGGTGGCTTGGTACTCAAAAATAAATCATCTCAACATGCACCTTTCTGTTTAGTTTTTTTAGCTGCTGATACAATATGAACAAATGCCTGAAGAAGACTGTCAAGTGCTGCAGGTCACTAGTGTGCCTCCATTTTCACCAGGATCTCAGCCCCATAAATCCTGCTTCCAGAACCCAATCTTTGTTTCTCACGCCCCAGAAGGTTGCCAAACTCTGTTGGCTTCTCTGCTTCTGTTTTCCAGGGGATGGGAGGGGGAGGTTGCAGCCCTGACCCCGGGACATCTGTTTTTCTTTCTTCCCACCTTTACTGAGGCATAATTGAGAAATAAAGTTGTATACGTTTTGCTCTACTTGTTCATTGTGGCCTTCTGACAGAATTCTCAACCCTTTGCCCAGTGCCAAGAAATAGCAGGTGCCACAAGAGGGAAAGGAGCTTATAAAATGTTGGCTTACCTGTCTGCACTTTCCTTTGCACAGGGATCTTAACTGTTTAAGTGGATATTTCTTATTTATGTTTCAGATTTTTTTCTTGTTGTTATCAATACCAACACTGACGTCCCACAATTATTTCATCAGAAATGAAAGTGGAATCTCATAGTGCATTTTTCAAGATCTCTCTAGTGTTAATACAGAGAATGGATTTGAGGGAGACCAACCTGGAGTAATAGGAAATAATCTGCGTGAGAAATGATGATGGACAGAGCTAAAATTAAACCATCAGGGCTAGAAAAATGTTACAAATATTTAATGAATTATTAGGGCATGTACTTTGCAGTGTTTAGTATGGGTATAAGTAAGAAGGAAGTATTGGGGAGCTTTGTAGGATTCTTGCACGAATACTGGGGTAAAGGGTAAGGTCTTTCACTGAGAAAAAGAGTATTTCACGCCATGCAGTGATACACAGAGTTACTGTGTTAAATGCCATTAGGATATTTAGGTGGAGATGAGTAAGTACCAATGAATTAACAATTCAGAAAAGAAACCTTGACTAGAGATAAGAAGATAATTGGGAGACCACAGTGTATCAGTATTATTTTAACACACTAAGTGGATTAAAACCACCCAACAAGAATGCAGAGAGAAGAAAAAAGATGAGCCCTGGACAGAACCAACTTGCTTTGGCACCCGTTGGAAGGAAATCAAATAGAATAAAACCAAGAGCATTGATTTCATGGTTCTACTTCCCTTAATTTTCCCATTTATCTATATGTTTCTCTAAAATAGATTTAAATGAATGTATCCCCAACTGTAGAACACCCTTTTTTTGAAATGAAAAGAGGGGAAAAATTTGAAAAGTGGTATCAGTCGAAGGCAAAGGGAATAGTTTCCTGTGGCTCTCCATTTTAAATAACATAAAATGACTAAGATAACTTGGGTAAACCATTACATGCTCATATTACAAGCCATGGTTATGATCTTGATTGACAGGGAAAATCAAACACTCCAGAAAGCACACAACCATAATTTCACTGGATTCATTATAAAAAGGAGAGCTAAGTTAATAGAAATTTCATGAAATATAGATAAAGAGTGACAAATGTAGGAAGAATGTGTGAAATTATCAGAAAAGTTTATCACAACTAAAATTAAAACTTTTTGAGGAATAACAATATAATATGTTCTCCTCACTGTAGTCCAAAACCTCAACCATATGTTTTTAACTGCTTGATAACAAATACATTAAATGCTATTTTAATTCTGTTCACATTGGGACATAATAATTCAACATGTTATGAAGATAAAAAAAAAGTACCATTTCTAAAAAAATAATCAAAACAGTATGTGATAAATGAAATAATATATACATTGTATACTGCAGACATATTTGTTTCTTAACCTATTATCCATTCCTTTTCCTTTCGAAAGTAGGGTATTCCTGTTCCTTTAGACAACCAAAGCTGTCCACTTAAGTGTTTCTCGAATTTTTAACCTTACATTAGTTCTAGAAAAGAGCAAATGTCCTGTGCTGGCCTACCAGTGTACTACATCTTTCCTGCCACAGATTTTGGTTCAAAAATGCTCAAGTAACCCAAAATGAGAATCAACTACATTGTTTTTTTGGAACATTAAGTCAGAAATATTTCCAGTGGGGCTTCAAAGTGGAAATAGGTAAGCCTCGAGTTACTGGTGTTCATCTTGTTATGGCCTCCAAACATCTCAGTTACCCAGGACAGTATGAGCTTACACTTGCAGTCTCACTAACATTAGTAATAAGACACTGTCTTGGTTCGAACAATCAATTATATACTAACTTTATTCTTTCAAGGAAACCTTCCTAGGAATAAATTTTAAACGGAAAAAAGGAAACTTGACAGATGAAAAGCAATCCCAATCTAGTTATCACCTGCAACCAGGTCTACCCTTGGAGTTATTGGTTATGTGTAATAAATAAATAACTCATTTTGTAATGGGGTTTAAAATGAATTTCTGCTACTTGCAACTGAAACAGGAATGATTGTTACTATGTGCTATTTTAAAAGCTTGCTTAAGGACAAGATAAAGTATACATGTATAAAGAGATTTACTTATTACAAGTGGGTATCCCAAGGAGAAGACTCTAAATCTTCTTTATTCTATCAAGAACCCAGAGACACTAACCATTCTTCTGTTATAACCCAATCACTAAATCCAAGATTAAGTGCATTATTTATCTTTCAGTGATTTTCAGGAATCTTTTGGCTGAAATACCATTCTTTTTAACTATTGACATTATTATCAACAACCATATTCATCTTTCAAGGCTTATAAAATAAGCTTCTGCCCTCAGGTATGTCTATTTGAACAGTCAGGTTGGAGAACACAAACTCCTTTGTGCCTACATGCAGCAGACTTCTGTGGCCTCCACCATGACACTATGCTATTTCTTAATCAGTTTTATTGAGGTATTATTTTCCTATATTCAAATCCACCCATTGCAAGTGTCTAGTTCTGATAAAATGTATACATTGTTGAAAAATGCATAAAATCATCTAACTACCACCACAGTAAATATGTAACATACCATCTCCTCTAAAATTTCCTCCAGCCCCTTTGCATTCCATCTCCCACCTCAGCCCCCAGCAATCACTGATCTGTTACTCTGATTTTTCCTTTTTTAGATTTTATATGAATTGAGTGAGAAAACATGTAGGCTTTTATGTCTGGTTTCTTTCACTACACATAACGCTTTTGAGAGTCCTCCATGTTTTTCCATGTATCAACCCTTCTATGTGAATATTATTTTATTGTATGGATGGAGTGGAATTTGTTTAACCATTTACCTGTTGATGGACAAGTGGGGTGTTTCCAATTTTAGAGTATTTTACACAAGAGTGATTTGAACATTTGAGATTACATCTTTGTATTCACGTGCTTTTTAATTCTTCATTGGTTAATACCTCACATATGGTATAAAAATGTACCATACAAGGGAAACAAAAGCAAAAATGAACTATTGGGACGTCAGAATAAAAAGCTTCTGCATAGCAAAGGAAACAATCAACAAAACTAAAAGGCAATGGATGGAATTGGAGAAGCTATTTGCAAATGACGTATCAGATAAAGGGTTAGTATCCAAAATCTATAACATATCAAACTCAACACCCAAAACACAAGTAATCCAGGGAAGAAATGAGCAAAAGACATGAAGAGACATTTTCCCAAAGAAGACATCCAAATGGCTAAAAGGCACATGAAAAGATGCTTGACATCACTCATCATCAGGGAAATACAAATCAAAACCACAATGAGATACCACCTCCTACCTGTCAAAATGGATAACATTAACAACACAAGAAACAGTAAGTGTTGGTGAGGATGCGGAAAAAGCAGAACCCTCTTGCACTGTTGGTGGGAATGCAAGCTGGTGCAGCCACTCTGGAGAACAGTATGGAGGTTCCTCAAAAAATTAAAAACAGATCCAGCAATTGCACTAAGTATTTATTCACAAGATACAAAAATACAGATCTAAAGGGGGTACATGTTTCCCAATGTTTATAGCATGATTATCAACAATAGCCCAACTATGGAAAGAGCCCAAATGTCCATCAAGTAATGAATGGATAAAGAAGATGTAGTATGGATATAAAATGGAATATTACTCGGCCATCAAAAGGAACGAAATCTTGCCATTTACAACAAAGTAGATGGAGGTGGAGGGTATTATGCTCAGTGAAATAAGTCAGGCAGAGAAAGACGAATACCCTATGATTTCACTCATATATGGAATTTAAGAAACAAACACATTAACAGAAGGGAAGAGAAGGAAAAATAAGATAAAAATAGAGAAGGAGCCACTCAAAAGGTATTCTCTTAAATACAGAGAACAAACTGAGGGCTGCTGGAGGGGTGTTGCATGGGGGATGGGCTAAATGGGTAAAGGGGATTAAAGAGGGCACTTGTGGCAATGAGCACTGGGTGTCATAAGTGATGAATCACTAAATTCTACTCCTGAAACCAATACTACACTATATGTTAACTAATTTAAATTCAAATAAAATTTTCGAAAAAAAAAAGAAACCCAATATGGATTAAAGACTGGAACATAAGACCAGAAACCGTAAAGCTCCTAGAAGAAAACATGGGCAATAAGATGCTTGACATCATTCACTCTTACGTATAATTTTTGGATCTGACTCCAGAGGAAATGACAACAAAAGGAAAAATTAACATATGGGCCTAATCATACTAATAAGCTTCTGAACACTGAAGGAAGCTATAGACAAAATAAAAAGGCAATATGCTGAATGAGAGAAAATATTTGCAAATGCCCTCTGCTAAGAGAGTAATATCTAAAATATATTAAGAAATCATACACCTCAATATCAGACAAAACAAAAGCAAAAACAATCTGATTTAAAAAAATGGGTAGAGGATCTGAATAAACATTTTTCCAAAGAAGACATCCAGATGGCTAACAGGCACATAAAAAGATGCTCAGCCTCACTCATCATCAGGGAAATGCAAATGAAAACCACAATGAGTTATCACCTCACACTTGTCAGAGTGGCTAAAATCAAAGAGAGAAGAAATAGCAAGTATTTGCAAGGAGGAAAATGGGAACTCTCATGCACTGTTGGTAGGAATGTAAACTGGTGCAGCCACTACAGAAAATAGCACTAAGTTTCATCAAAATATTAAAAATCGTACTGCATGATCCAGTAACTCCCTTTGAGTATTTGTCCAAAGAAAATGAAAACACTACGTCAAAAAGATAGATGCACTCTCATACTCACTGCAGCATTATTCACAGTACCCAAGATATGGAAACAGTCAAAGTACCCATCAATTGATGAGTGGATAAACAAGATTAAACACACACACACACACACACACACACACACACACACACACACACACAGGAGTGTTATTCAGCCACGAAAAAGAATTAACTCTTCCCATTTGTGACAATGTAAATGAACCCTAAGGGTATTAAGCTAAGTGAAATACATAAGAAAGATAAATATTGTATGGTTTCACTCACATGTGGAATCTAAAACACAAGACAGATAAACAAACCAACTCATAGATGCAGAGAAAAGATTGTTGCCACAAGGCAGCGGGGTTGGGGATGGGCAAAATGGGAGAAGGGGTCAAGAGGTGTAAACTCCAGTCATAAAATAAACAAATCGTTGGAGATAATGTACAGCATGATGATTACAATCAACATTATTGTATTGTATATTATGTAACTTTATATAGTTACAGGAAAAATTAGACCTGAGATCATCTTGCAGTGTATACAAACATCCAATGATTATGTTGTACACCTGAAAATAATATAATCTTATATGTCAATAATACTTCAATAAAAGACCTGTTACTTGTCCACTGAAAAATATGTAATTTTAAGTTGAAGGGACTTTTAATGTTATATCCTCTGTAAAACAGAAAAATTAAAGACAAAAAAAGAAAAAACAATTTATACTACCATCATTGGTTAAAATAGTATTTAAATATTTAAACTGTGAATTTTCACTATAGTTATGTACAAAGAAAAATTTAAAAGAGTGCTCAGGTTCAGTGTGTTGTAGTTAACATCATTTATATTCCTTTATCACTATAATTTTGCCAAATAAATGTACATTAGAGAAAAAGAAAAAAGTATCTTATAGTTTATAAGTGACTTTATTCTACTTAAAATTTTTGAGTATGGTCAACACACATTACATTACTTTCAGACGCACAACAGTGATTTCACAAGCTTATACATTATGCTGTGCTCACCACAAGTGTAGCTACCATCTAAAGGTGACTTTATTCTTAATCTAGTTCACTCTTTAGGATGATATTTTGGCTTTGGTTTTGCTTCTTTAACATCATTTTATAAAGTATCAGTTTTGTGGTCAAATATTCCTAACACTTTTTTTTTTCCTAACACTTCTTTGATAATTGCATTGACATGAGTCAATAGTATGCCTTTACTGATCTAACAATTGGGCACTTACACTGATTGGGTAAATCAGATAGGGCTGGGGCACCTGGTTAACTGAGTCCATTTAACTTGGGACTCTTGGTTTTGGCTCAGGTCATGACCTCATGGCTTCATGGGCTCGAGCCCTGCATTGGGCTCTGTGCTGGCAACGCAGAACCTGCTTGGGATTCTCTCTTTCCTTCTCTTACTGCCTCTCCCCCACTTATGCTGTCTCTGTCTCTCTCAAAATAAACAAACAAACTTAAAAGAAATCAGATGGGGCTTACTTGTCACAAAAGGAAATCTGTGTAGTCACAGAGTAAATGGCCAAGTTACCTGAACCCAAAATCCATACCAGGCAGATGTACTCTAAGGATGAGAATATAAGTCAGAAGGTCCCTTTAGAGATTATGTAAGCCAAAATACCCTATTTTATGACTAGTTTTATAAAACTAACTAAACCTGCATGTAGTTATGTCTGCATATGTAAGGAATATAAATTCATTTGGATCAGGAGTTCTTCATCAAACTCAGTTATATAATATACAGCAAGTTCACTGTGGCCATTACATTACAGGAGTAAACATTTCTGCTACCCTTAGGTCCAGCAAATAATTACAGCCATGTCCAAGAACATTCCTGAATTTTGTAAGCTATGTAACTACATTAAGGATCAATTATCTCTGGATGTCATAAACCAGCCCTGAGACTTTAACTGTAGCACATCCTGAAATAGGTTATCTCAGATCTTCCCAAGGTTTTAACAGTATACCTTCAATTTTTCCTACTTCAATCCCGAGACTTCATGTTTTGAAAGTTTTTCCTCCCAATGAAGTGCTTGGTAATAACTTGTTTTCTAAATTTTCTAACACTCAAATAGAAAAGCCAGAGTTTCAAGTAAGCTGAGATAACCAGTTAACAGGCAGTATGGAAAGACATCCGGGGGAAAAAAAAAAAAAAACAAAAACAAAGAAATGTCAGGTTTCACTTGAGATTTGGCTTTTCAAATAACTAAGCATAACACAAGGGTCACCATTTTTGCTCTATCTTCACCCAGGGATACAAGTACCTGAGATTAGAAACTCCTGCATCAGTTCATATGGAGGAATGTTTAGGAAAAAATGTTTTAATGATTAAGTTTCAAAATGTTTTTGGAGCATCGTCAGTGAGGTAGACAGCGTGAGGGAAGAGATACTTAAGTATGTAAATCTTCATAAACAAAGAGCTTTGAATAATTAATTACAGCAGAGTTGGGTTACAATAGAATGTTTTCCTTTATAATTCTGTGTGTCCTGATTCAGGCCAGAGGTTGGAATCGGAATAAGTAAAGAAAAACGGTTGTATGAATGAATATAATTAACTTGCATAAGAAAAACTACATGCAACCGTAACTTATAAATGCAAAAAAATACTAATACACGGATTCATATAAAGCTGGGCTTGTCTCAGTAAAAACTCAAATGACTTATTTATATGAGACAGGATTAGCAAATAGCATATTCCACAGTCCATTGATTGAACTGATGTTATCTAGTTGGGAATGTGGAAATCCAACAATTGAACCTATTTAAGTCTAATCTGACAATGATGGGGAAAATGTTCTGCACAGTTAAGGATTTTGATTAGAGTTAGGAGAATAAAGTGTTGGGGAAAGTGATTTTAGAAGCAATTTTTTTACTTAATTAGTCAAAGGTAGAGAGGTCAACAAGAGCCGCACACGATCAAGCCCTTGCCTGTCTTGTCTGGAAGACCAAAAAGTGACAAGTATTAGAAATCATACAGATAAAAGAGGGAGCACTTTTAGACTAGAATTCAGAAAATATGGAAAAACTTACGAGGCTTCCAAGGTTGCCTGGAAAGAGACAATATTGAGGCCACAGTGTCAGTTACAAGTAGAAGAAAAAAAATACATCTGTTAAATGTTAAAAGTGCTGCCTTAAATTACCTGAAAGTAGGATTTTTCTTTCTTTGCATTATTCTTAGTATAATGTAGGTCTAGATTTTTTTTGTGTGTTTTGTCATTAGGGTTTGTATATATTTTAATGAATCCTATATCTTGACTCTTCAGTCAAATGGACATTATACAAGTTAATTATGAGAGAACTAAAATGCTTCTTCCTGAGACTTAGATTCATTAGTGCTTTTGAAATAATTGAAAAGTTTTCAATATTAATAACATTTCTTTATAAAAGCCTGTATTTGCAAATCAGTTTGCAAATGCCTCAAAAGGAACCAATAGACAAAGAGTGTGAATGACTTGGTCAAACTGAGCTCCTGGTTGTTTCTCAGATGTTATTAAATTAGCATAAGGAAGGGACAAAAGTCAATTAAATCAGCAAATATTTCTTGAGTGTTCATTATGTACCAGACACTGTACAAAGCATTAGTAACTTCTACCAAGTAGGACATTTGGACAGTAATGAGTTGTGTTAAAGCAATCAATATTCTGCAAAAGGTGTTACTTAAGTTTGCTCTTTCAGCCCTCAGATTAACAACTGCATTAGCCAAGTGGGGTGTGCAGGTCCAGATCTAACATCCAAAGTGTGCCTACTTCCACACCAACTCAACTATACTGCACACCTATAGGACTTACAAGACACTGCTGGCACATACCACAGTTCACATTACTAATTTTTATAAAATAAATATTTTCCCATTGTTTTAAAAAAGTGTGAGCATCAACATGAATGACTTTTAAATAACTTGTCCATGTAATAGATGATAGTATACACTTAACCTTGTGTGTGAACTCCGGACAGTGGTTTCTTACAGTCACTGCTTTTTCCAATATACTATGGTATCTTTATAACTGTATACAATGCTTAATAAATATATGTCACATAATTAATGAGGAATTATTGAGTATCTTGAAACAGGTATACTTGAGCTGTCTCCATTTTTCAGCAATTATTTTTTGCTTTGTCTACCTAAGTTCTATTGCTCCTCTGTTCTGGTTTCAAAAATGCTTTGCAATGGGATATTTATTTTCATGAATATTAAAACATACAACATAGTGCAACTTCTACAAATGTAATTTTCCGTGTTGACTTTTAAAATAAAATGATCATCAATTAAATTATTAATGAGGCTTTGCTTTTATATGCTCTGCACAGTCCTTCCTCTATTTCTTCATGACCATGGAATGAACTCACCCTACAAACATCATATCCAATCTCTATTGGATTCTCATCTGCTTATATAATAATCTGTTTTGTGTGTTCTAATCAAGATGCCTTGATGGAAGCATTTTTATTATAATTAAATTTGGGGATGAAATTTAAACTGCCGATTGAATCCTGGCTAAAAACAGATACACTGATAAGCAAAAACATAAATGTTACGATACTTCTTGTTTACTGCAATTAAATATTCCCTCTGGCTCTCAACTTAGGTGTTCTCTATTTTTCCATTTCCCTCCCAATACTATGTGAGCCCTGCTATTTTATACAAAGAATCCACATACCTCTAGGTAAATATTTCTGAGTAAGTGCATTTATCTCTGGTTCCAGCCTGAAACTCCACTAAAATGACAGTGATACAAATGAAAATTTTATAAGCCCAGAAATTGAGAATGGAAGAAGGGATAACAATGGACAAGATATGTCACCCAATCTTTGAAAGAGGAAAGGCAGATGGAAGAGTTACACCTCATTAAGGGAAGCTGAGGAAGCTAAAACCTAAGCTTGACACACACACACACACACACACACACACACACACACACACACACACAGAGTGTTGAGTGATAAGTATATATGCAGAAGGCTGGAGGGCATAGGACCTTCATGGTAACAGCTCATGTGAAGGACTGCGGTAAAGCAGTCAGGTGAATATCCCAATCATTCAACTTTCAGGTGGTAGAGGCTTTTCCAGGAAGAAAACAAACATCAAAGAATTTAGATTCTGGGAGGATGAAAGAGATACACAACCTAAAAGCGGCAGTTGCCTACAGACTAAATATTAAGAAATATAGCTACCACTACCAGTGTCTCAACATATGATTCAAATACCCTCGGACAGGAAATTAGAGGGTTTCTTGCCTGGAAAGAACTGAATATCCACAGAGAGAATGCTTACCCATAAGGAAGACACTGTTCATCCTCTAATTACCATAGAACTATACCCTGTAGGCCAAATCTGGCTGGCAGCCTGTTTTTGTATATAAACTTTTACTGGAAATCAGCCATACTCATTCATTTGCAATTGTCTATGGCTATTCTCCCATTTCAACAGCAGAGTAGAGTGCTTATAACAGAGAATATGTACCCCATGAGGCCTAAACTATTACTTTCTGGCCCTTCTCAGAAAAAGTTTGCCAAATGCTCTAGAGAAAACCTTTGCCAACAATTCCCATGTATATTGAGATAGCGATTGGTTTTTTTAGTGCCTTAAATGAGAGAGAGAGATGAACAAGGATCACCATGTATTGGAGACCGTTTTCTAACACAAATGACACAGACTAAAAGCAAACTATCTGGGGCACCTGGGTGGCTCAGTCAGGTAAGCATCTGACTCTGGATTTTGGCCCAGGTCATGATCCCAGTGAGTTCAAGCCCCTCATCAGACTCAAACCTGCTTGGGATTCCCGCTATCTGCCTCTCCTGAGCTTCTCTCAAAATAAATACATAACCTTAAATAAAAACTACCCAATGAAAAATTAAAAGTTGCAAAAAAATAAGAGATACAAGAAGAAAATGAAAATAAAAATTCTCTCAATATAACTATATGCACAAGAGGTGGCATTTCATGGGTTGAATGACAACAGGAAGTTGAGCAAAAGGATTATCAGAAAACAAGACTTTCAAGAAGTTTCAAATCTGATAAATATAAATCAATAGAACTTGTGCTAGACACTTTTTTTTTAATTCTCTTTTTTTCCTGTATTTTCTCTTTGGCTACTTACATACAGGGAATGGCTCGAGAGGACATAACTCCTCTGTTATTATCCTCTTGACCTTTATTCCCTACCCTTCTCTGTTTACTTTTCCTTTATCCTATCTGCAACATCGATCAAGATCTTTAAGAATTGTACCCAAAAAGATGAAAAAAGCCTCTGTACCTGATGACATCATTGCATTTGTTTCCATTTTGGACTGCCTGGACCCAGATATCTTGTCAGAGAGGGAAAAGGCAAAGAAAAATAATGTTTATTGAAGCTAGTATACCCTTGTTATTTGCAAGAGAATGCAAACATGGATTCCTAAATTACACGAACAGGCTAGAAAATAAGCCATCTCCCAAAAAGCAAAAGAAAAATATCATGAGATGGAATGGAGGAGGAAAAAAGAGGTAAGAAAATTAGAGCATCAATATAAGCAGTTTAATACCTATGGAAAAAGTGTATGACAAAGAAATAGGGGAAATGGGAATGAAATTTAAGAAATGAACCAGGGAACATTCCCAACAGAAGAATATGGTCTTCAAATGTTATCATTCTTTGAGTGCACAGCATAATAAATGAAAAATTTTCATAATACCATGAAAAAGATAAAATAAAAGGTAATTAAAAAATACTTATTTTGAGAGAGAGAGAGAGCACAAGCAAGGGAGACTCAGAAAGAGATGGACAGAAAGAATCCCAAGCAGGATCATGCTCGGTGTAGAGCCCTCTGCAGGGTTTGAATCCACAAACTTTGAGATCATGACCTGAGTTGAAATAGAGAGTCAGATACTTAACCAACTGAGCCACCCAGGTGCCCCTAAACATTAAAATTTAAGATTAGAAAAATAGCAGAACAGCAATCAGAGTGGAAAAGGGCTTCTCAAAAATACTATCTAAAAAATGTATATATCATCAGAAATATTGGGAAAAAACTTATTTTCAACTATAAATTTTACATAAATCCAAACATTCAATTTTACAAATGATTTAACAAATAGTGAGTACCTAGTTACTTAGGATAAAGCAATAAGCAAATCAATTTTTAAAAAACCCTGCTCTCATCAAGATTACATTTTAGGAGGAAGACTGTAGACAGTAATTATAGAAAGAGCCCAACGCCTGGGTGGCACAGTCGGTTAAGCGTCCGACTTCAGCCAGGTCACGATCTCGCGGTCTGTGAGTTCGAGCCCCGCGTCAGGCTCTGGGCTGATGGCTCAGAGCCTGGAGCCTGTTTCTGATTCTGTGTCTCCCTCTCTCTCTGCCCCTCCCCCGTTCATGCTCTGTCTCTCTCTGTCTGAAAAATAAATAAATGTTGAAAAAAAAATTTAAAAAAAAAAAAAGAAAGAGCCCAAATGTCCATTGACTGATGAATGGATAAAGAAGATGTGATGTGATGTGATGTGATGTGTGTGTGTATTCTTTTTGAGGGATGAGTAATATTCCATTATAATACACACACACACACACACACACACACACACACACACACTCACACACAATGGCATATTAGCCCTCAAAAACAAAGCAATCTTGCCATTTGCAACGGCGTGGATGGAACTAGAGTGCATTATCCTAAGCAAAGTAAGTCAGGCAGAGAAAGAAAAATGTCGTGTGATTTTACTCATATGTAGAATTTGAGGGAAAAAAAAAGATTCACAGAGGGGAAGGGAAGGAAAAATAAGATAAAAACAGAGAGGGAGGCAAGCCATAATGGAATGAAATATGTCTTGCTGTTATGTCCAAATGATATAACTGAAAATGCTTTCAAGATCTCTAGGCCCTTCAAAATAAAAAGCCTCAAGAGAATCGTACTGTGGCTTTTTATAAAATAAATTAACTTTTTATTTTTGATGGCTACTCAGAAATAATATACTGATTAAAGAGTAGAAAATGGTCAGAAAAAAATTCCCTGTCTTATTAGTAAAATATGCCTTTACAGCTTTCTTTTATTGCATTTTTTGTTCATGTGTGTAATTAAATAAGAAAGTTATGAGCCCACATATTCATATGTAACACTCCTACTAAACAGCTGTGGCATGGCAGGCATCTGTGAGAATTCCTAGACTTCAAGTTTCTCCTTTTTAAACACAAGATTATCTTCATACTTTCTGGATTCTGTCCATCTCTAAAGGTCAATGTTTCTAGCTCCTGTAAGAGAGCCACTGAAGTAATCTTGAAGATAAAAATCATCAGTATGTGAGGTTAGACTAAGTTGATGAGGCCTCTGTAAAGGTAAGGATGATATTATTAAAGATTTATTTTAATTTTTAAGAGTAAAAACAAATTTAAGTATAAAAGACACTCAATTCTTCTACCCACATGCTCTCTACCAACCCAGAGGCTGCCTCCATCTTTCGTTGACAGTTCCTATATATACTTAGGGCTTCTTACCTCAAATACTTGGGTCTCTCTGGCCAAGAAGTTTCTCCATACAGTGAAGCATGGCTTCCAGAAGTGATAGAGAATTAATACCTTCAGACAACAGAGATGGAGAATGAATACCCAAACATCTTCACTCATTGGTCAGACAATTCTGAAATGTGTTCTATATAGGCACTTAGATAGTCCCCAGGAAATTTAAGCACTACTGTCCCACAAAACTACACAGTTTGATAATAAATCCTTCAATGGATTTCCTCTTTTGCTCTTCTCCTTTCGCTACTCCCTCTCTGAATTTCCTGGGATCACCTTGTAAATCAAATATTTCCACCATATCTTCATCCCAGAATGTGCTCTGGGAACAAACCTATCTAAAATACATGGTCTGAAGGGAAGCCCTGAATTCTTAAATGTTATGCAATGTGTAAAAAAAGTAATGCTTTAGATTCAAGGCAAGAATCATCAATGGCTTCTAAACCTAGTGTGTGAATGTTTAATGAGCAACACAATATTCACACAGTCTCAACTATATACTGCAATACCATGTTCAAATACACAGGGGAAAATGGTAACTTTACAGTGAAGAAACATGGCAGACACCACCTTAACAATAGTAGGCACAATCATGCCCCATTCACCAAGAATATCCATATTCTAATCTCCAGACCTGTATCTGTTCCTTACATGAAAAAAGGGATTTAGAGTTAAGATTAAGGTTGAAGATCGAGAGATTGGAGATTATCTTGGATTACTCAGGTACACCCAATATCATCATACAAATCCTTAAAAGTAGAGAATCTGTCCCAGCTGTGGTCAAAGGGAGATGCTGAACACAGAAAAAAGGTCAGAGAGATGCAGCGTTGCTGGATTTGAAGATGAAAGAAGGTGCCATGAGCCAAGTAATGTTTCCCAGCCTCTAGAAGCTTGAAAAGACAAAGAAATGAATGCTTCCCTAGAGTGTGCAGCAGAAACACAGCCCTACCAACACTTTGATTTTTGTCAATGTCTGACTTCTGACATATAGAGCTGTACCATAATAGATTTGTGTTGTTTTAAGCCACTGAATTTGTGGTAATTTGTTAAAGCAGCAAGAGGAAACTAACGCAATAACCAAGTGACTAAAGTTAACAAAAGAAGTCATGGAGAGGGGCGCCTGGGTGGCGCAGTCAGTTAAGCGTCCGACTTCAGCCAGGTCACGATCTCGCGGTCCGGGAGTTCGAGCCCCGCGTCAGGCTCTGGGCTGATGGCTCAGAGCCTGGAGCCTGTTTCCGATTCTGTGTCTCCCTCTCTCTCTGCCCCTTCCCCGTTCATGCTCTGTCTCTCTGTGTCCCAAAAATAAATAAACGTTGAAAAAAAATTAAAAAAAAAAAAAAAGAAGTCATGGAGAAAATCAACAGCATATGAAGTCTGGAGTGATAATATCATGCCTATTGTACTTCTAACATAAAATGCATAACCTGAATCTCATCACAAGAAAAAATAAGACAAACTCAAATCGATGGATTTTCCATAAAATAGTTGACCTGTACTTGTCGAAAACAATCAAGATCATAAAAGACAACAAAAGACTGAAACATCTAAATTAAAATAGGTAAAGAAACCTTGTAACATTGTGCAATACATGATCCAGGTGTTTTTTTTTTTTTTACCCATAAAGGACATTATAGAAACAATTGGTTAAATTTAAATAAGGTCTTCAGAGAAGCTAATATTACTGTATAAATGGTAATTTCCTTTTTGATAATTACACTATGGTTATGAGTACACTTCTAAATATTTCAGTATTTATATGTATTACATGAATGCACAGAGTTCATGCATTCTCAATATTTGGAGAATTTGAAGAGTATACAAGAATTATTTGCAACATTCTGTCACAACTTGTTCATATGTCTCCATATATGTCAAAATATTTTTAAGTTTTAGATGTATTAGCTGATTATAAAAATACATAGGATAACATAAATTTAGAGATAATCAAGATGTATTCTATTCTAACCCTAAAAGATAGTGATCATCTTTTTAATTAATTTTTCAACGAATATGTATTTAGCACATATTCTGTGCCACATCTACTTCTGTGTTAGAAATTTAATTGTGACAAAATTACAAACTCCAGCATTCCCAAAACTTACACGTATGAGAGTTTAGATCCGACTGTGGCAGTCAACTGGGCAAACAATTTGTCTAAGTGAATCATTTTTCAAGTTCTTAGTTACATTTCAGTAGTTTGAAATATTCTTCCAATAAAAAGAACTCAAACAATTGCTTTACCCTAAACATTGTCCCTTGACCCAGTTTCCACAGTTGTGATCTGTAATTTGAATCATTCAAAAGATTTTTGGAAATCTATTGATCATTTTTCAAGTTGATTCGTGAGAATATATGCTTTACTATAGTATTTTCTTCCTTGCATCAGATTGCTAACTCCAAAACACATTTGTCTTTAATTCTACAATGTGTTTTATATATTCAGAATTTTAAACCCTATTAATATGGTTAGTTTAGTATTGTTACTTTTACTATTATTGCTACCTTTGAAAAAATTCTCTTGCCCATCACATGTAGTTTAAAAGTCGTTTGCTTGGCTAAGAAAAATATCTAAAACAAATGTAATTTTTTTTTAAACGTTTATTTATTTTTTTGGGGACAGAGACAGACAGAGCATGAACAGGGGAGGGGCAGAGAGAGAGGGAGACACAGAATCGGAAACAGGCTCCAGGCTCTGAGCCATCAGCCCAGAGCCTGACGCGGGGCTCGAACTCACGGACCGCGAGATCGTGACCTGAAGTCGGACGCTTAACCGACTGCGCCACCCAGGCGCCCCTAAAACAAATATAATTTTAAAGTAAGTGTTGGGAGGAAAAAGTCATTGATAGGTTCGGGGGAAGAATCCCCAACAGAAAACAGTGGTAAAGATAGCTCAGAAAACAAAGTGTAAAACTATCTAAGGCAAAGATAACATGGATTTTTTTAAAGGTCAGACAAACCACATATGGGTCAAACTGGGTGAAACTCAAGGAGATAATGGAAAGAAAGGAACATGGGTTCTATATGAAAGAAGAAATGTTAATGCCATGCTTGCCTGGTTACTGCCCAGAGCTTCAGTGCCTACTTTGGACAATAGATGGAGAAGCTTCAACTACTGTACTTAAATCCGAGACACCAAGCACCAAACATCACTAAGAGAGTGTTTAGACAGCAATGTGTACTTAGGGGTCAGTGTGGTAGGGTACTAATTAACCTTCAGAAATAATTATGCAGCTTTCCAGTGTTGACACATATTGAATACCATTTCTCTGTTCACATCTATGCTTCCCACAGAATAGAAACATATCTAAATCCTCTGAGTGACAAAGGAATCATCATCACCATAACCATCATCATTCTCGCTAAACTTTGTGGTAGACTCATGTGACATTAACTGTTTTAAGTACTTTACACACTACCTATCCTAAAGCTGAAAAGAACACTATATTCATTTTAAAAAGAAAAATATGAATTGCAGAGAAGCAACTTACCTACTGAGGGTCAGGGTCCAAACATAGGCACCAAAGACTTATTTTATAGATGAACTTAATCACTACACTACACTTCAGCATCAGTGCGTTCTGAGGGTATTATGAGAAACAAGTCAAGAGAATCTCTGAGCCACTGATGTGGAACCCAGGCATAGCAAGCTTTTAGTCTGCCCCTGTCTACGACCTTCGCCTTAGGTGAGATCATAAATTTGTTTATTGTATTTATTTGCATTCGCTGCAAGGTTTTTATCATCTACAGCTGAAGAAAATTACTCTTCCTAGATTTCCTTGGGCATACTTCCCTGCATTCCTTCATCATCTTCTTTGCAGAGCTGAAAATATACTTGTGGCTTGGGCATCTAGTCAGGGTTACTGAGAAGAATAATTTTGTTTTTTTCTTTATATGCCTCAATTTCCTGGTGTATAGAAAGCATCCTTTGCTTACTATGGACACCACACTGCCTACTTCCATTCCATCTTCTATCTATGCTCCAGTCTCTATAATGCCACATTCACGTTTTGCTTTCAATATTCTCATTTTTCTTCTAACTTCATTCTTTGCAATACCACAATATTTTACAATGTTTTATCATTCTACTAGTAAACCTTAAAAAATAAGAAACTCCTGTAAGATCTATGTAGTTTTAATGCTTTTTAAATTTTTATTTTATTTTGATTTCTGGCAGACATTTTCTTACTGGATTTTGTTATATATTTTAGTCATATTCAGTGATACTCATTTTGGTGTAGAGACTCCTCACTGCAACATCCTAGTTAGCAATAGAAACTCACCATACATTTAAAGGATTATAAAAATCTGCATCCTTTTTATGGGTCACTAACCTCGTCATTTTTCCTCATAAACATATGAAACAATGACAGATCCTTCAAAGAAGGATTTTAGTTGTGGGTTGAGAAGTTTTTTCTAAATTTTCACAGCATTTTATAAACATGTAATTCTCTGCATTGGGCAAACAAGGTAGAAATATGTGGCTTATTATGCAAATAGCAGTGTCATGCCAGATAATTGCATAACTTTTAAAGCAAAATAACACCACCTACCTACTACTAACACCTTGCAAGTAAATAAAACATTTTTTCATACTAAGCATTCAAAAAGCATTTAAAACTGATACCAAGTTTTTTATGAAGAAAAGTATGCATTGGTAACTTAAACTCTGAGTATTTCGATGGTGATTCTATAAAAAGCAACCTTCAAACTATTTTATGTTTTTGACACTTCAACAAAGCCAATACTTGGCCCAATTGTTCTAAAGTGAATTTTGGTAGCACAATTGTCATCAAGTAAGGTTGTATCAGCTATTTGAAATGCTAAGCTCAAGATCCACACCCTATTTTAAAGAATTATCTTCTAGTGTGTACCTAGACCAAAGGCTATGTACAACTTCTAGCCTTATTTTAAAGGGTTGTAGCCATTCTGATCTCCCTGTGAGAGTTGAAAGCATTTATAAGAATGAGAGACATGAAGTCAGGCTTCCTCAGTTCTTTGCAGCACAGTATGATCTAAGCCAGTGGTTTTCAAAGTGTGGTCCCCAGACAGCATCATCAGCATTTCCTAGTAACTTGTTAGAAATGGAAATTTTCTGACCGCTGTCTCAAACTTACTGAATTGGCAACTCTGAGGGATGGGGCCCAGCAACCTGTATTTTAACAAGCCCTCCAGGGGATTCTGATGTTCCTTCAAGTTTGAGGAACTCTGATATTAGACAACTTAATTAGTCCTGGTCTATTGTCTTGACTTCCAAATTTATTTAACTCTGAAAAGCTGTTACTAATCTACAATCTGCATTCAACCTGACGTTTTGCTGACTAGGCAGATTTCTATTAGAGTTTATTTTGTTTCGGTTTCCTTAGTAGAGACCATCCCCATCCTTAATTACTAGTATTATTTGCTTTTTATAACTGTAAGAACCAGTCTCTAATTTTCCTTCTAGAACCTTTATATTATCCATATGCCATACATTCACTCACGTGTCTAAATAAATGGCATATGCACACAGTGGATCCATCCGATTTTTCTCCCTATTGCCTATTTATTAAAGGCAAGTTCATGTGCCATTTTTCTATGAGAAATAGCTCGGAACTGCATTGCAATGCAAAGGTTACTTTTATCTTACTTCTCACCATATTCCTAATAGCTGAACAGTAGGTCTGAAATGATGTTACCATTTTCTGAACCTCTGCCAGGCTGCCCACTCCAGCTCCAAGCAGTAAATTCTTTTTATCAGGTTTTGCTTCTTGATTTCAGTCTACAATGTGCTGCATCCTGAGAGGTCCACATATTCTCATTGAATTACCAGCTTTAACATTATACAGGCATCGATTTTACTTTTCCCGGAATGATTTGATCATACTAACAATTTATGAGTGTGAAATTGAGGACAAACAGCCTCTTGAAGCAGCAAATTAATAGAGTCATACCTCTCCAATTTAGGCATGTTTATTTTTTAACGGAGCTCAAAATCAAGTATGTATAGATTCACTAGGTTAATGCATTTTACTTCCTATTGCAGACTTCCACTTCCATAAACCATTACATACTAGTAAGGGGTGCCCCGTGTTTTAAAACAAGATTCTATGTATTTTCTTTCATCTTTGTATCCTGAATAAAGACCATTCAACAGAGTACTGAACAAGGTATCCAAATATCGAATTGTTACTCCATGTCACACACACACACACACACACACACACACACACACACCTACACCTGGTGGCCAATGCTGTCACCATTCCTCACATGAGGAAAACAAAGTCTCAGAGAGATTAAATGATAGCTCAAGGTCACAGCTAATAATGGATTTAAAAACGTGGAAATTTTTCTCAAAATGACCTTTTAAAACTATGGGATAGTCTTATACTGTAGATAAGGGAGCAGCAATTTTTTTTTCTATAAAGGGTTAGACAGTAAATATTTTAGACTTTGTGGCTCGTGTGATCTCTGTCACAACTGTTCACCTCTACCATTGTGATGTGCAAACAGCCATACACAACATGTAAATTAATGGGCATGACTGTATACCTATGAAATCTTATTTACAAAAATAGTGGACCAAATATGACCTGTAGGCTAGTAGTTTGCCGATTTTTATCCTAGAGCCCTTGGTTCTCAATTTTTAATAAGTATACTAATCTCCTTGGGGATCTTGTTCCAATGCATATTTTTATTCACTAGATCTGAGTTGAGGCTCTAAATTCTGGTCCCACCTCATGCTGGACATTGCTGGTCTGAAATACTGTTATTTGAGTAGTAAAACTATACTTTATAAAGCCTCTTGTATTTTGGGATTACTTTCTCTTATACAACATAGTCATGATGAAAAAAGACAAATTAGCCTGAAACTACCTTGGTCACAACTCCTTCAGGACATTAATATTTGTGAACAGATTTAGTATTTATTAGTGTATAACCTCACAAGAACAATTATTGGGTATGTTTGTAAATAAACATTTTATAACTCACTTTTTAAAGTCCTACAAAAGTGTTTGTGTTGTGAAGATCACAAGCATAGACTTACAGGATAAATAAATTGAAACTCTCTATTAAAGTTGTGAGAATGGATACTTACGCTAAGGAATAAAAATTTTGGTGACAATTCATTCAAAATCTCGGAAGTAGGCAAAGATGGCAAGAAATGGAAAATGGATGACTCAAAAAACGATTGTAATAAAGCTGTAGATGGCCTTTCAGTTACTTATGGAAAACCAAACCATCTCTAAATTTAGTAGGATGAAACACAACTCTTGTTTTTTGCTCAGGATTCTGCAGTTGGTGCCAGTTTGTTGGGGATGGCTTGTCTCTTGCTCCATGTGGCATTTCCTGGAGTTGCCAAGCACCTGGAAGCTTGGCTGTGGTTCTACCATCCAAGATAATCTCTCAGCTTTATCATTCAATAGTCTGGGGCAAGCATTATTGCAGCAGGGCATTTGGCTTCAAAGAGTGAGCTGTCCAACAGGAAAAGCCTAAATATTCAAGTATTTATCAAGCCTTCACCTCCATCACACTTGCTAAAGCTCCATTAGCCAAGGCAAGTGACAAGGCCAAGCCTAGAGGAAAATGATACTAAATGATATATAAAGGCAAATGGCATGGTATGTCAGGGGTCACAAATCTAACAGTCTACCGCTGCTAATGATGGCTAAGATGTATGTGAATAGTTGAAATAAATTTCTTTCATAAAATATGAAGAAAAAACCTCCAATATGTCTAAATCAATATTTATACAACATCTATTTAAATATATAACTGAATTGTGTAAATACGTCAGAAACTTGGCAATTTCATCTACAAATTACTATATATTCACAATTTTACAAACCTAAGACATATTCCTGTTGGAAAAAATGGGGGAATGATTTACATGCAGGATTCCTTTCTAGACTGAATTTTATTTAAGATAAGCTACTGATCTTTTGTTACTTCATTTCTAAATAGGGATTAACTTGTATTTGAGATGGTGGTGGGAATTAGGAGAAAGCAAGTATAAGAACTAGATTAGGAATACGATGGAGATAGAAGCAGGTTTTACAGTAAAACAAAGTATTCATTTTATTTTTTTTTTTTACTTTGTGTTTCTATGTATCCATGCTATAAACTAGTCAATTAAGGTAAATTCAGTGAGTATGGGTGATGGTGATAATAAACGGGATGCCATTTGTAAATGTTATTTACTTTTGCAAAGGGCTATGCAAAAGTAAATCATTATTATATAACTTTGGGAAAATGCTTACAACATCTTTGGTTTAGACTTGAGCATAATCATACCATGGTCTTTTAGGGCAGGGATGGTCATATTCATTGCCTCCTTTAATAGAACATCTGTCAGAGGAGGTAGTCATTATTTATTTGCTAGAACAAAAATAGATACCACAAAACTTATAATCCTATAAAATCTTTTCCTGTTTCTAGAAAGCACACGTGATTTGTGTGTTCTCACTGAAGTATAATTTAGAATTACAAACACAAAGAAAATATTGAAGAGTATTTCTCCATTAGAATTGCCTTTTAAATGACTAATCACTTATATTAACTCATTGTTTGTGAAAGAGTTTATTAACCAAATAATAAATAAACATTAATACTGACAAGAGAATCATGAGGACATTGAGATCTGTAAGGATTTTTTTTTAATTTACCTTCAAGGTTCTCATGCACTTCTTAACCAAATTAGGTGGCAGGAGGCTGTCAAATAATCTTGTTAAGAATCATCCCATTAACTAACACTTAACTCAATTATACCTGCATTATTACTGAATACGGTGAAGACCTCTGTTACTGTTGGTAATAAGAGAGGGCAAGCTTTCAATTTGAAATACAATGGAGTTGATTTTTCAAGAGTAGGTAAGTATGAAACTTATTTAGGTATTAAATTTTGTGAAGGGACGTGCACACATGAACATACATTCCGTATCAAACACCTAAATTTAGGAGTAAGATTTTTTTTTATCTTGTTTTCAGGTTTTTTTCCAGCACTTCTTCCATTCCCCAAACATATTCATTACTCATGTGTCAACTTCCCTCTTCCTTAAATCTCTCATACACCACTTGTTATATTTCCTCCTCTATTTGACATTTCTTGTTGATCCTCGACGCTTGCACATGAATTCCCATGTGTACTTTGACCTAGTCACCACTACTTAAAAGTAGAATAAAAAGATTTAAAAATATTAAAACAGTGAAAATAGTTAATAAAAACAGCTTAGTAATATCCTAATTATATTAACACAATACTATGTCTTTTCTATTTTTATTTTTTTAAAAAGTTAAATCCAAGTTAGTTAACATGTAGTGTAATAATAGTTTCAGTAATAGAATTTAGTGATTCATCACTTACATACAACACCCAGTGTTCATCCCACCAGATTTCCTCCTTAACGCCCCTCATCCCTTTAGCCTTTCCCCCAACCCAACAACCCACCAGCAATGCTCAGTTTGTTCTATTTAAGAGCCTCTTATGGTTTGTCTCCGTAGGTTTTCATATTTTTTTTTGTTTCCATTCCCTTATGTTCATCTGTTTTGTTTCTTGAATTCGACATATACATGAAATCATATGGTATTTGTCTTTCTCTTATTTCACTTAGCATAATACACTCTAGTTCCATTCATATTATTGCAAATTGAGGATTTCATTCTTTTTGACCACTGAGTAATATCCCACTGGATATATATACCTTATATTCTTTATCCATTCATTAGTCAATGAACATTTGGGCTCTTTCCATACTTTGGCTATTGTTGACAGCAGTGCTATAAACAATGAGGTGCATGTGCCCCTTCGAAGTAGCACTCCAATATCCTTTGGATAAGTAACTAGCAGTACAATTGCTGGATCATAGGGTAGTTCTGTTTTTTTTTTTGAGGAACCTCCATACTGTTTTCCAGAGTGGCTGCACCAGCTTGCATTGCCACCAACAATGCAAAAGAGATCCTCTTTCTCCACATTTTCGCCAACATCTGTTGTTGCCTGAGTTGTTCACTTTAGCCATTCTGACAGGTGTGAGGTGGTATCTCATTGAGGTTTTGATTTGTACTTCCCTGATAATGAGTGATGTTGAGCATTTTTTCCTGTGTCAGTTTGCCATCTGGATGTCTTCTTTGGAGAAGTGTCTATTCATATCCTTTGCCCCTTTCTTCACTGTATTAATTATTTTGTGGATGTTGAGTTTGTTATGTTCTTCATAGATTTTGGATACTAACTCTTTATCTGATAGGTCATTCCCAAATATCCTTTCCCATTCTGTCAGCTGCCTTTTAGTTTTGCTGATTGTTTCCATTGCTGTGCAGAAGCTTTTTATCTTGATGAGGTCCCAATAGTTAATTTTGCTTTTGTTTCCCTTGCCTCTGGAGACCTGTCAATTAAGAAGTTGCTGTGACTGAGGTCAAAGGGGTTGTTGCCTGTTTTCTCCTCTAGGATTTTGATGGCTTCCTGTTTCACATTTATGTCTTTTATCCATTTTGAGTTTATTTTTGTGTATGGTGTAAGAAAGTGGTCCAGGTTCATTCTTCTGCATGTCCCTGTCCAGTTTTCCCAGCACCATTTTTGAAGAGACTGTCTTTTTTATCATTGGATGTTCTTTCCTGCTTTGTCAAAGCTTAGCTGGCCATATGTTTGGGGGTCCATTCTGGGTTCTCTATTCTGTCCCATTGATCTGTGTCTGTTCTTGTGCCAGTACCATAGTGTCTTGATGATTACAGCTTTGGAATCCAGCTTGAAGTCCGGAAATGTGATGCCTCCTGCTTTTGTTTTCTTTTTCAGGATTGCTTTGGCTATTCAGGGTCTTTTCTGGTTCCATGCAAATTTTAGGATTGTTTGTTCTACCTCTGTAAAGAATGCTGGAGTTATTTTGATAGGGATTGCATTGAATATGTGGATTGCTTTGGGTAGTGGTAACATTTTAACAATATTTTTTCTTCCAATCCATTAGCATGGAATGTTTTTCCATTTTTTAGTGACTTCTTCAACTGATTTCATAAGCTTTCTAAGATTTCACTGTATAGGTTTATTCTTAGATGTTTTATGGTTTTGGATGCAATTGTAAATGGGATTGATTCCTTGATTTCTCTTTCTGCTGCTTCATTATTGGTGTGTAGAAATGCAACCAATTTCTGTGCGTTGATTTTATATCCTGCAACTTTGCTGAATTAATGAATAGGTTCTAGCAGTTTTTGCTGGAATCTTTTGGGTTTCCCATATAGAGGATCATGCCATCTGTGAAGAGTGAAAGTTTGACCTCCTCCTGGCTGACTTGGATGCCTTTTATTTCTGTGTGTTGTCTGATGGCAGAGGCTGAGACTTCCAATACTATGTTGAGTAACAGTGATGAGAGCAGACACCCCTGTCTTGTTCTGACTTTAGGGGGAAAGCTCTAAGTTTTTCCCCAGTGAGGATGATATTAGAGCTGGGTCTTTCATATATGGCTTTTATGTTCTTGAGGTATGATCCTTCTATCCCTGTTTTCTTGATGGTTTTTATCAAGAAAGGATGCTGTATTTTGTCAAATGGTTTTTCAGCAACTATTGAGAGGATCGTGTGGTTCTTATCTTTCTTTTATTAATGTAATATATCACATGGATTGATTTGTGGATATTAAACCACTCCTGCATCCCAGGAAGAAATCCCACCCAGTCTTGGTGACTAATTCTTTTAATGTGTTGTTGGATCCAGCTGGCTAGTATCTTGTTGAGAATTTTTGCATCTCTCCTCTTTTATTCATGATTTTATTTATTTGGGTCCTTTCCTTTTGATCAATCTGGCCAGGGGTTTATCTTTTTGATCAATCTGGCCAGGGGTTTATCAGTTTGTTAATTATTCCAAATAACCACATCCTGGTTTCTTTGATCTGTTCTGTATTTTATTTTGAGGTCATTGATTTCTGTTCTAATCTTTATTATTTCCCCTTTTCTGCTAGTTTTGGGCTTTATTTGCTGTTCTTTTTCCAGCTCTTTTAGGTGTAGGGTGAGGTTGTGTATTTCAGACGTTTCTTCCTTCTTTAGGAAGGCCTGATTGCTACATACTTCCCTCTTAGGGCCACATTTGCTGCATCGCACAGGTTTTGGGCTATTACACTTTCATTTTCATTGGCTTCCATGTACTTTTTCTCTTTAATTTCTTGGTTAACCCATTCATTATTTAGTAGGATGTTCTTTAACCTCCAAGAATTCATGGTCTTTCCCAATTTTTTCTTGTAATTGATTTTGAGTTTCATAGCATTGTGGTCTGGAAATATGCATGGTATGATCACAATCTTCTTGTACTTGCTGAGGGCTGATTTGTGACCCAGTATTTCATCTATTCTGGAGAATGTTCCATATGCACTTCACTTCAGAAGAATGTGTATTCTGCTGCTTTAGGATGAAATATTCTGAATATATCAGTAAAGTCCATCCAAGTCCAGTGTGTCATTCAAAACCATTGTTTCCTTGTTGATTTTCTGCTTACATGGTATGTCCATTGCTCTAAGTGGGGTGTTCAAGTCACCAGTATTGTGGTATTATCAATGAGTTTAAGTTTCTGATTAATTGATTTATATATTTGGGTGCTTTCACATTGGAAGGATATTTACAACTGTTAGATCTTTTTGGTGGTTAGATCTTTATTAGAATATAATTCCATTCTTCATCTCATTACAGTCTTTATTTTAAAATCTAATTTGTGTGATAGAAATATGGCTCCTCCAGCTCTCTTTTGATTACCACTAGCATGACAGGTATTTCTCCATCCCCTTACTTTCAATCTACAGGTGTCTTTAGGTCTAAAATGAGTCGCTTGTAAGCAGCATATAGATGGGTTTTCTTATCCATTCTGATACTATATGTCTTTTGATTAGAGTGTTTACTACGTTGACATTTAGCAAGAGTACTCAAACCTATGGATTTAGTGTCATCCTGTTGCCTATTGAGTTGGTATTATTGGTAACGTTCTCTGGTCCTTCCTAGTCTTTGTTGCTTTTGGTCTTTTTTTGTTTTGTTTTGCCTTTTCTCCCCTCAAAAGGACCCCCTTAATATTTCTTGCAGGGCTGGTTTAGTGGTCAGGCACTCCTTTAGTTTTTGTCTGGGAAAATTTATGTCTCCTATTTCGAGTAACAACCTTGTTGGATAAAGAATTCTTGGCTGCATATTTTTCCAATTTTGCACATTAAATCTATCCTGCCACTCCTTTTGGGCCTGCCAAGTTTCTGTGGATAGGTCTGCGGCATGCTTGATCAGTCTTCCCTGATAGTTTAAGGACTTTTTCCCCCCTTGTTTTCATAATCTTTTCCTTATCTGTGTATTTTGTGAATTTAACTGTGATATGCCTTAGTGATGGTCGGTTTTTGCTGAATGGCGTTCTCTGTGCTTCCTGGATTTTGATGTGCACGTCCTTCCCCAGATTAAAAAAGTTTTCTGCTGTAATTTTCTCACAGAAAACTTCTGCCCCTTTTTCTCTCTTTTCATCTTCTGGGACTCTTATGATTAGTATGTTATTCCTTTTTAATAAGTCACTGAGTTCTCTAAATCTTGTATTGCGATCTTTTGCTTTTGTTTCCCTTTTTCTGCCTCATTTTTCTCCATAATTTTATCCTCTACATCACTGATTTGCTGCTCCCCTTTGTCCATCCTTGCCATCGTGGGATCCATTTGAGACTACATCTCAGTTATAGCATTTTTAATTTTGGTTTGACTAGATTTTATTTATCTCCACGGAAGGGGATTCCATGCTTTTTCAATCCCAGGTAGTATTCTCATTATTGTGATTCTAAATTCTAGTTCAGATATCTTTCTTATATATCTGTGTTGATTAAGCCCCTGGCTGCCATTTCTTCCTGTTTTTTCTTTTGGGGTGAAATCTTTCATTTTGTCATTTTGATGAAGAAAAAAGATTAATAAAAAATTCAAATTCAGAAATTCAAAACAAAACAAATAAATCAAATAAAGGAAACTATATCCTACATGTGTTTTGGTCTGCTTGTTGAAAGAAGCTTCATATAATAGAGAAAAAAGGGAAAGGAAATAAAAAGAAGAAAAATTAAAAATTATGTAATAGAAGAAAATGAAATAAAAAAATTAAAAAAGAAAAATTAAAGTAAAAAAAATACAAAAAATTTTTCTCTTTCTATATCCAAGAAAGAGGAATAAAAGAAAGAAAAGACAACAATTTAAGCAAAAACAGAAACAAAGAAAATGAACAAATAAGCCAGTAAACAAAATGGAACCCAAAGGAAGTTACATCCAGTTTCCCCTAGAATGAAGAAACTCTGAAGACTTCTATACTAAGTCACTAAGCAAGTGGAGTGACTTGTCCTGGTCTTCTAGGGGATGTGCTTGGAGGGTGCAGTTGGGCAGAACTTGGTTTAGTGGCTCCATTCTCCACCAGCGCTGCTTAGCTTACTGGGGTGATAAGTAGCTGATGCACATGCGCATCACATGCGCATTCCACAGAAAAGGTGGAAATGGCTTAACCCAGCACCCTAGTCTCTGGCACAGGACCTTCATGCTCTCACGATCAAGTACCCCTCCTTTGTCTCAGGCTTCTGTCCACTTCCCACCTCTACCCTGTTCATGTCCAAGCTGTGTGCTTGCCAGGTAGCACTTCCCTCCAGAGTTTCATCTCAGATGGGGTTGTGTCTCAAAACCCCACACTTTAGAGATGCCCAAAGCTTGCCTACTCTCTACGGGAGGGTCTTGCTGAGCAATGGCTGGGTGCCAGCCTACCCCAGAAAACGTTTGTGTGATCGCACAGCAGCATATATTCAGAGATTAGGGCAAATCCAAACACAGCCAGCACCAGGTTTTGCCACACTCTGGCATCTTTGTCCTAATACCAGCAAACATGGCTGCTCCCTGGGGTCCTCTGGCACCTTTGCCTGTGGGGAGGCCATATGGCCTCTACCAAATGCATTCCAAGCAGGGGAGCTGCTTCTCTCCATGTGGCACATGGACCCCTCAGACCAGGTTGCCTTCTCCTGGGGATTCGCCCTGCCTCCTTACAAGAGGATAACCAGGCACTGAGCTCTGAAACTTCAAACTCTGCACTCCAATGTTTACAGAATTCTAGTGGTAATGAATACTCTCCTTTCTTCCCATCAATAGTTTTGGGGAACAGATTTCTTTTTCAATCCCCATGAGTTTTCACTCTTTCTCTCTCTAGCTACTTTTGGGGGAGTGCTTTTTTTTGGCATGATCTCAATGTGCCACACTCTCTTCCTTTCTCTTTCTCTGTCCTCTCTCCCCAAAAATAGCTCCTACCCTCCATGGCTTTTCTCTCCCTCAGTTCCCCTCTCTGCACCATGTAACTGCTGATTTCTGTGGCTCAAGTTATGCATATTGCTGTGTTAATACATCAATTTCCTAAGTGTTCAAAATAGTTTGGTGCTGATGTGTTTCAGGGATGAGACAATCTCAAGGTCCCCATGCTGCTCTGTCATCTTAACTCCCTCCACCCTATTTTTATTTTTATGAAAAGCAAATTGAATACTAAAGAAAATCTACTTTACATCAAATAAATGATTCTTCTCTGTCAGTTATCATACCCTAAAATACTCCTCTAAACTTAATACATTGTAGAAAACAGTAAGAGGCTAAAATCATTACTTATTTTTTAAACCATGGTTCAATCAAAATAACAATGATCAACTCCCTGGTTTGAAAGATCACAATACTAGTGCTCACATTTTCCCACACATTCTATGCTATTGTCTGACCAAGATTTGTTACTTTTACATTTTATTCTATGACCCCAATAACTGTTTGGTATTAATTCTATTATAATGTCATTCAATCCTTTTTGTAGGTTTTATTCATTCCTTTCAGGAATTTCAATTTTTTTCAAAGCCTAGATTTTAATAATATAATGAAATGTAAATTAATTTTACCCTAAACACAACACAAAAGACAAAGGCTTATGGCTATTCTCCCTCACTTCTTTTATAATTAAAATGGTTGCTTGCTACTGCAAGGGTCCCATGTCTGGCAATCCATTTTTCAGTTAAAATTTCCTTCAAAAATATCTGGCGCTTAGTCTGGATTTTTCTTCTTCAAAGTGATTTTTCTGTCTGGATGACTAAAGATTTTTTTTTAATACTTCCGCTTCAGTAATTTAACCATGACATGTCTCAGTGTTTCTTGGAATATAGTGTTTTTTCCAACCACTTTAGATTGCTTTTTGATTTCAGAGAAATTTTTATATGTTTAAATCCTTGTTAATTTGGATACTCTATCAAATTATTTTTTACTTTGAATCTTAGTTATCCACATTCCACATCTCATAGTTTTTTTTTCTAATGGTTTAAATTCCTTTGTTTTTAGTTTTATCTGCATTGACCGTGATTGTACCAGCTATCTCTCTAGGTTAGTAATTCCATTTTCTGTCATTTTTATTCTGTTCCCTTCAGCTTATTTATTCTTAATTTATTTGTTCTGAATGGTATTTGTTTTGTCCTCAATATGTTATTTCTTATGATCTGCAATCCCCATTTTAATCTCCTATTATTCATCTCATCTTTGAGCTCTAGTCTTATTGAATACATATGTTGTATTACAGTGCAAAGAACATGGGGAGAATTATCTTCTCTCCCTTGGGTTATGTTTGATTCTAAACTGAGCAATTTATATTTTGCATTGCCTGCCTGCCTTCCTGCCTTTCCTACTTTTCTTTCCTTCTTTCTTCAATAATTACCATGCTGTTTCTTTTCAAATTGTTGGTGCTTTAGGATCCTTTAGATATGTTTTTTCAGGTATTGTGTAGATGATTGTTTAACTTCCTTCCCACCCTACCAGAGACATGTGTGTTTCACTCTTAGCTGCACTTTGAAGACATGTTATCTGACCCCTCACCACCTCCTTCTCCCATAACTTGAGATCAGAGAAGGGGAGGAGACAGGTTAGATCGGGATTTATCTTTGTAAAACTTTCTTAGACTCAGGTTCACGCCTGTGAAAGTGTGTTAAATGCCTTGTTAGGGTTCACTCCTTTTAGTTGGAGAGTAGTATAATCCACTGACATGAAGGACTAAGCCTGTCAAAGATAAACAAACCCAGATCTTTGTTCAAGCAGTGAAAACTTATTTAGTAACTTCTCACAGTAATGGAGAGAGCAGGGCTCAGTTCTAGTTTTCACAGAGGTCACTGGGCATTTTAAAGGTAAGGGGAGGGAGGTGGAAGGGAAGGACATGGGATAGAGGTTGTGAGGGATGGCTCAAGTAGAGTCAAGGAAGGGAAAATTTACAAAGGCTTGGTCAGTGTAAATGTGATTAGACCAGCTGTGTCTGCAAGCTGGCTGAATATCAAAGTTAGGATTCTATCCTCCTGCAGAGGCTGGGAGACAGAGGCCCTATCCTTGCTGATGGTTGCATTTCAAAGAAATGGCTTTCAGGTCCTAGAAAAAAAAATTCTGACTTACAGAAGACACACACACATTACAAAGAGATAGAGGAAGTGTTCCAGTCCAAGATGTCAATGCAGAAGGACCCTGATTTGACCTTCTCCATGGAATACAACAAATTACACCTATTTATAGAGCGCTTCCTCTTGAAGAACTGAGGACTGACTGAACAGATTCTGCACAACAAAAGGTAGAACAACAAAAGAGAACAGCAAAAGAAACAGAGACACAGCAACAAAGAGAGTGCCCACCCCTGATCCTGCACACTGCAATGGGGAGGGATTGTGCTGAGGGACTGGGAGAAAGTTCCTCTGTCCTTGGACACAAAAAAGAAGAGCCGTGATTTAAGAGAGCAACTAGTACACAAAGGAGCCAGCCCTAGAACTTCACCAATGGTGGAAGATGAACCAGAGTTCTCTCTGGGTCAGAGGGACCCAAGAGTGACAGGATTTACACTTTCCCTTCACCGTGAAACTCCAGACAATAGCAGGATGCAGATGTCACAGCCAGCTTGCTCCTTCAGGGAGCCCCAACTTCCCTAGCCCACACCAGCCCCAGACACAATGGGGCACAGAAAAGAAGACTTGGCTTTGAAAGTTCAACTAGCCTATGAAGACATCAGCTCTAGAACTCTTACAAACTAGTGGAGGGGAAAGAGCTGATAAAACACTCTCCAATGTGAGGGGATGGTGGATACCATCTACCTCCCCCTACACCTTAATAACATGAATGAGAGCAGAGCCTCCATGCCCTAACCCACCTGCTACCTCAGCTAGCACCCAGTCCCCTTGCCTACACACATTAGCCCCAGAAGCCCTAGAATACAGAAAAAAAACAGCCTCATTTGAAAAGAAGGACTGGCATATAAAAGACCAGCCCTGCAACTCTTCCCAACAAGGAGAAAACTACTGGAACTCTCTCCTTGTGGGAGGTACTGATGGACAGGGTCAATGTTCCCTTTACCTTAAAAGCACAGATCAGTGTGTGTGGTGTGAATACCCTAATGAACCTGACACCTCAGTGAACCCCAGGCCACTAGCCTACACTGGCCCCAGCCATCCCACCAAGGTGGCAACAGGGCAACGTATACTGGGATAACCCTGGTAAGCACTCACTAGAGCTCTAGCTTTCTTTCCAAGGTGATACAGAGGCAAAGCACACAAGAAGGCCCACACTGCCTTGACTTCAGATGGCTTGCTAGAGTGACCCAGGTGCAGAGCACTCCAAGGACCTCCCAGGTGAGGTCTGGGAGGAATAAACTGATGGTTACCAGAAGGGAGGTGTGTGTGTGTGTGGGGGGATGGGTTAAACAGGTGATAGAGATTAAGGAGGGGACTTGTGATGAGCACTGGGTCATGTAGGGAAGTGTTGAGTAATGTACACATGAAACTAATATTACACTACATTAACTGGAATTTAAATAAAAACTTAAAAAATTAAAAGTAGAATCAATAAAGAAAATAAATATCTTTCAGAATAGAAGGAAGGATAAAGTGTTTCCCAGATAGACATAAGTAAAATAATTGATCACCACTAAACCAGTCTTACAAGAAATGTTATCAAGGACATAACATGTAAGTGGAAAAAATGGCCATAATTAGGCACAAAAACATTACAAATAAAAAGATGAAAGCATACACATAAAACATGGACAAGGGAGTAAAAAAGTTTGTTTTAAATGTGTTAGAATTTAAACCATCATCAACTTCGTAAAGACTACTAAATACTTAGGATGTTATATATGAAAATCGTATTAACCCACAAACCCAAATGTTTGATAGATACACAAAACAAGCAGAGAAAGTAATTCTAGAAGAATTCTGGAACTCATGAGAAAGAAAGAAAGAGAAGAACAAAGGAGCAGAGAACTACCAAAAAAGCGAGAAAAAGATTAGTAACTACATACCTATCACTATTTTAAATATTAATAGCTTAAATGATCCCTTCAAAACACATGAAGCTGTGAAATATTAAGACCCATCTATATAATGGCTATAAGAGACTCACCTCTGATATTAAGACACATACAGAATGAAAGTGAAGGGATGGTAAAACATTTACCTTGCAAATGGTAGCAAAAAAAAAAAAAAAAAAAAAAAGCCAGGGTAGCAATACCGAGTCAAAACAGACATTAAAACAAAACCTATAGTAAGAGACAAAGAAGGGCATTACATAATGATAAAGGGATTAATCCAACAAGATGATACAACAATTGTAAATATTTATACACCAAACACAGAAGCATGGAAATACATAAAGCAATTATTAACAAAAAAAGAGGAAGAAATTGAAAATAATACAATAATATTATGGGAATTGAACATACCATTTACACAAATGGATAGATCATTAAAACACAAAATCAATAAGGAAACAATGGCTCTGAATGATACTTTAGACCAAATGAACCAGAGATATATTCAGAACATACTATCCACAAACAGTGGAATACACATTCAAGTAGACATAGAACATTCTCCAGAAAAGATTAAATGTTAGGCCACCAAACAACTCTCTATAAATTCAAAAAGAATAAAATCATACCATGTATCTTTTCCAACTACAATGGTATGAAACTAGAAATTAATCTCAAGAAAAAATCTGGAAAAACACACAAATACACAGACTAAATTACCTGCCACTAAACAATGAATGAGTCAACAAAGAAATCAAAGAGGAAATGAAAACATACATGGAGACAAATTAAATTGAAAACACAATGATCCACAATGTGGGGGATTCAGTAAAAGCAGTTTTAAGAGGAAAATATAAAGAAATGCAGGTCAGAAAAAGAGGAATAACGAAAGCCCATGGTATGAAGAAGGAAGGAAATAATAAAGATCAGAGCAGAAATAAGTAACACAGAGACTATATATAAACATATTTAAAACATTTACATATTAAAACCAATATATATATACATACAGTATAAATATAAATTTATTTGTAAATATATTGTATAAGTATATATATATATGTGTGTGTGTGTGTGTGTGTGTGTGTGTGTGTATATATATATATAATACTATATTAAAAGCAATAAAACCAAGAGCTGGTTCCTTGAAAACAGTGATAAACCTTTAGCCAGACTCATCAAGAAAAAAGACCAACGACCCAAATAATTAAAGTCAGAAACAAAACAAGAATTAACAAGAGACACCAAACACAGTGGATTATAAGAGAATGCTATGAAAAATTATGTACCAACAAAATGGACAATCTAGAAGAAATGGATAAATTCCTAGAAACATACAATCTTCGAAAACTGAACCAGGAAAAATCATAAAATCTGAACCTATTACTAATAACAAAACCAAATCAGTAATCAGAAAACTAAAAAAAGTTTTTTTTAAACTCCATGACCAAATGGATTCATGGATGAATTCTACTGAACATTTTAAGAAGAATTAATTCTGAAACTATTTTGAAAAAAAGAAGAGGAATGAGAGCTTCCATGTACATTATATGAGGCCAGCATTAGCCTGGTACCAAAACCAGACAACCACAAAAAAGTAAAAGAAAACCAAAGCCAATATCCCTGATGAACACAGTCACAAAGATGTTCAACAAAATATTAGCAAACTACATTTAACAATACATGAAAAGGATCATTCACCACCGTCAAGGGGGATTTATTCTGGACATGCAAGGTGGTTCAATATTCACAGATCAATGAATGTAATACACTGAATCAACAAAACAAAGGATAACATTTGACAAAATTCACCACCTGTTCATGATAAAATTCTCAACAAAGTAGGTTTAGAGGGCCCATAACTCAACATAATAAAAGCTGTTATCTGAAAAACTTCTAGCTAACATCATACTCAACAGTGAAATACTCATAACTTTTCCTCTACAATCATGAACAAAACAAGGATATACACTCTCACCACTTTTATCCAACACAGTACTGCAAGTCCTAGCCACAGCAATCAAACAAAACAAAGAAATAAGAGACATCCATATTGGTAAAAAAAGAAGTTAAACTGTCATTATATGGAGATGACATAATACTATACATAGAAAACCCTAAGGACTCCCCCCACCAAATATTACAACTAATAAATGAATTCAGTAAAGGTGCAGGATATAAAATTAATACCCAGAAATCAGTACCATTTCCATACACTAATAACGAACTAAAAGAAAGATGGATGAAGAAACCTATTCCATTTATAACTGCACCAAAAATAGGGGCGCCTGGGTGGCTCAGTCAGTTAAGCGTCTGACTTCAGCTCAGGTCATGATCCCGCGGTTTGTGGGTTTGAGCCGTGTCGGGCTCTGTGATGACAGCCTGGAGCCTGGACTCTGCTTGGGATTCTGTTTCTCCCTCTCTCTCTGCCCCTGCTCTGCTCATGCATACATGTTCTCTCTCTCTCTCTCTCAAAAATGAATAAATATTAATTACATCAAAAATAATAAAATATCTAGGAATAAAGTTACCCAAAGATATGAAAGGCCCCTACTCTGAAAACTATAAAATATTGACCAAAAGAACTGAAGACACAAACAAATGGAAAGATATTCCCTGCTCATGGATTTTAAGAATTAGTACTGTTAAAATGTTCCTAACATCCAAAGCAATCTTAACATTCAATGCAATACCTATCAAAACACCAATAGCATTTTCCAAAGAACTAAAAAAAAAAAAATACTGAAATTTATATGGAAACACAAAAAACCTGAAACAGATAAAGCACTCTACATAGAGAACAATGAAGCTGGAGGTATCACCATTCCAGGTCTCAAGATATACTACAAGGCTGCAGTGATCAAAATGGTATGGCACCAGCACAAAAACAGACATACAGATCAATGGAACAGAATAGAGAATCCAGAAATAAATCCACGCTTAAATGATTAATCTATAACAAAGAAGGCAAGAATACACAATGGGGAAAAGGTGGTCTCTTTAAAAAATGGTAATGGGAAAACTGTACAGCTACATACACAAGAATGAAAATGGGGCCACTTTCTTGTACCACACACAAAAATAAACTCCAAGCACATTAAAAACCTAAATGTGAGACCTGAAACCATTGAAATCCCTGAAGAGAATGCAGGCAATAATTTCTGTCATCAGTTGTAGCATTATTTTTCTAGGTATATCTCCTAAGAGAAACCAGAAAAAAATAAACTATTGGAACCATATCAAAATAAAAAGCTTTTGTACAAGGAAGTAACCATAAACACAACTAAAAGGCAACCTACTGAATGGGAGGGGATATTTGCAAATTATATGTCTGATAAGGAGTTAATATTCAAAATATATAAAAAAGATATATAACTTGACAAGATAAAAACAATCTGATTAAAAAACGGGCAGAGGACCTGAAGACACATTTTTCCAAAACAGACATATGGGCTACAGATACACGAAAAGATGGTGAAGATCACTAATCGTTAGGAAAATGCACATCAAAACCACAATGAGTTATCACTCTATACCTGTTACAATTTGTAAAATCAAAAAGTTAAGAAGTAACAAGTGTTGGTGGAGATGTGGAGATGTGGAGATGTGGAGAAAAAAGGGCCCTCATGTACTTGGTGGGCATGCAAACTGGTTCAGACACTCTGGGAAACAATACAGAGGTTCCTCAGAAAATTTAAGACATAAACACCATAGGATCCAGTAATTCCACTTCTGGGTTTTTACCAGAGAAAATGAAAACAAAAATTCAAAAAGATGCAGGCATCGCTATGTTTATTGCAGCATTATTTACAATAGCTAACATATAGGAGCAACCCAAGTTTCTACTTAAAAATGAATGGATAAAGAAATGGTGTGTGTATGTATGTGTGTGTGTGTGTGTGTATATATATATATATATATATATATATATATATACACACACACACATACATATATATATATAACACGGTATTAGCCATAAGAAAGGATGAGACCATGCCATGTGTGACCACATGGATAGACCTGGAGGATACTATGCTAAGTGAAATAGGTCGTTGAGAAAAAGACAAATACTGTATCATTTCACTTATATGGCAGAATTGGACCTAAAGATACAAAAAACAAACTGATATCTTCCAGAAGAGAAGGGAAGTAAAGAGATGGGCAAAATGGGTGAGGGAAGTGAGAAATACAGACTTCCAGTCATGGAATGAAGGAGTTACTGGAATAAAAAGCACAGCAGAGAATATAGTCAATAACATTGTAATAGCTTTGGAGGGTAACAGATGGTAGCTACACGTGTGGTGAGCATAACGTATAGAGAAGCTGAGTGACTATGTTTTATGCCTGAAACAACAGAAACACTATTGTCAACTATTCTTTAAATATTTTAAAAAAAGAGATAAAGGAAGGATTCACAATTCCAACACATTTTTAGTAAATGCTCTAAGAAAAGTAGGTCAGTGGACTATCTTTAGTTGTTGTCTAGAATGAACAGTGAATTCTTTTGACAACCCTAAGTTTTCTGAGACAGGAACTCAAAAGGGGATTGGGCCATGCCAGGGATCACCTTCGGCACCTACAAAGCCTTAGTAGAGTTGGTCAAGTCTCTTAGTGCACATTTTGGATGCAGTGGTTACACTCCAAGCTTTTGCAGTTCTCAAACCTCAGAATTCAAGTTCCTTTCAATTTGGTAAATCCTGGAAATTTGATTCCCATTAAGAACTGTCAACTCTTTCTTTCCCTTTCTTCCCAGTGATCTTCTGCCTAAGTCCACAGTCAGAAGATGCAGAAGATAAAAACACCCACATTCCTATTTCCAAATTTGAGTGTTTAAGAATTCTCACAATGTTTTTTAATTTACCAATATATATAGTTCCTTGGGAGTGGGATAGCGGAGTGGAGTCAAAGTTGTACACCTCAAAGCCAACCTAGAATTCTTTTCTTCTTTCTTTGGCCACTATCTTGGATTATGCTCTTGACAATACTGAACTTCACCTGATTCCTGAGCTCTCAAAAAATAATGATTAAGAAACCTCCCACCTTGGGGTGCCTGGGAGGCTCAGTTGATTAAGTGTCTGACTCTGGGTTTAGGCTCAGGTCATCATCTCATGATTCATGAGTTCAAGCCCCATGTTGGGCTCTGAGCTGGCAGGACGGATCCTGCTGGGGATTCTCTCTCTCTCCCTCTACCCCTCCTGCATTCATGCTGTCTCCATCTCTCTCAAAATAAATAAATAAACCTAAAAAAAGGAAACCTCCCACCTTTTGTCTCCCCAGAAACGGCTAAATGCAAAGGATCAACCCGCCCTTGCATCCTCCAACGTAACTCCCACCTCCACATTCCACAGTAACTTTCCTGCTTTATAAAACCCAAAGTTTTCTTCCACTTTTTTTGAGAAGTTCTTCTCTAATAAGTGTTCTCCCTACTGTAGTAGCCTGAATATAATCACTGTATTAGTACATTATGTCTTTCATATCCCTTACCTTATATGGAGTACTACTTGTGACTTTTAAACCTTTTGTTTATTTCCTTAGACAATGGGAGGGAGATTACATGATAAGGTATTCTTCTACCAGTTGAAAACGAAAATCCTGCTGGAGCATTTAAGGATTTGTGTTCTAAATCTTTATGTTGGCAAAGAACATTCGAGGATAACGCAAACTAGCTAGGCAACACAAACTATTAGCCTGGACCACATGCTACTAAAATGTACCTAAGTCTTACGATCCATGAGCTACTCAAGCATTCAGTTGTTTGAAATAAAAATACATTGATTTAACAGAATGAGTCTCAAAAATGGAGGGACCCAAGGACCTAGCGAGATACCAATGATGATTACCAAAGAAGACTTTATTTCTGTATTAGGGAATGTATGTATATCCATCTATCTCCTCTCCTTGCAGAGCATCCTGCCCCTACTACATTGACGCATTGGTGATTTCTAAAATATTACAAGCACATTACTACCTCACTCTGTACTTTGTTATGGACTAAATGTGCCCCTCCCATTCTTGTATGGAAATCCTGATCTCCAAGGTGATATTAGGAGGCAGGGCCTTTGGGGAATGATTAGGTGATGCAGGTGGGGCCTTCATGATGGGATTAATGCCTTGTAGCAGAGACCCGAGAGAGCTTTCTTAGCCTTTACATGACTTGAGTACACAGAGAAAAGATTATTAACTATGAGGCTCTCACCAGACAAATATCTGCTGGCAACTTGATCACGAACTTCCCACTCTCCAGAACTTTGAGAAACACACGTTTTTGTTTATGCGACTCAGTCTATACCATTTTTGTTATAGCAGACCAAAGAGACTAAGACAAACATTCCCGGAATGCTCTTTGGCTAGATATTCTCAGTACAGACTTTGGTAAGCAAAGACTTTATTTAAAAGCATTACTTCAGCAGGGAGAGCAGGACAGAGATCTTCAAGTATCTCCAAAGTTAGGCAGAAAAAGACTTTATAAAAAAACAGGGACAAGTCAATAAGCCTGGAATGAACCAGGTAGTGCAAGCATGAATGAGGGTGGCATGATGGGATCAGAGTATGATTTATCCTGAAGTCAGCCTATACTTGGAGAGGGCAAGTAAGGAGGGGTTGTATGCTTGTTCAGGTTGAGGGTAGGTCAGAATTCAGGGATTTGGGAGTATAGAAACTGAACTTCATTCTGGTTAACAGGTATTCAGTTCTTTTTTTTTTTTTTTTTCAATGTTTATTTATTTTTGGGACAGAGAGAGAGAGAGCATGAACGGGGGAGGGGCAGAGAGAGAGGGAGACACAGAATCAGAAACAGGCTCCAGGCTCCGAGCCATCAGCCCAGAGCCTGACGCGGGGCTCGAACTCCCGGACCGCGAGATCGTGACCTGGCTGAAGTCGGACGCTTAACCGACTGCGCCACCTAGGCGCCCCAACAGGTATTCAGTTCTGACTGTTAACAGGTAAGTGTTCAATTAATGATTTCTGAGGTGAAGAATGAGAAATCTTGGGGCTCTGTGTCTGGCCTTATCATAGGTAAACAAGGCAGGATATCTGTGAGTTTTTATCTAAGACAGGAGGAAGAGTGTTTCTTTTCATTAAGCCATTGTCCAGGATACAAAACACTGAAGGACTTTTTAAACACTGCTGTTTTTCTAGGATTACAGGGTTTACTTAAAAGCACTCTATATAACCAAAGAAGTTTTTCTCCTTCATCTCTTGGAAAAAAATGTGTGATTCACATGCATCTACTCTCTTCCCTATCAGAGACTTTTCACTTGCTGTTTCCAGTACTGGAACGCTCTTCCTCTAAATAACTACATAAATACTCTCCAATTCCTATGCTCAAATGTTACTACTTTAAAAAGATAGTTCCTTCCACCGTATATAAAATAGTGACTTTTCCCCACAACTGAAATCCCCTTTTCATCACAAGGAGCGCTTGTGCACTGTTTGTGGTAAATTGGTACAACCACTATGGGAAACAGCATGAAAGTTCCTCAAAAAAATTTTAAACTGAAATACCATAGGATTCAGCAATTCCTGTATAGTGTATCTACCAAAAGAAAATGAAAACACTAATTCAAAAAGATATAGGCACCCATATGTCTACTGCAGCACTATTTACAATAGTAAGCTGTGGAAGCAACCCATGTGTCCACTGATTGATGAATGGATAAAGGAAATGTGGTATACATGCAGAATGGAATATTATGCAGCCATATGAAGGAATGAATTCTTGCCTTTTGTGACAATACTGATGTATCTAGAGGTTATTATGCTAAATGAAATAAGTCAGTCACAGAAAGGCAAACACTGTATGATTTCACTTGTGTGGAATCCAAAAACAAATAAATTAAAAGCAAAAAATAAACCGATTATATAAAGAACTGATGGTTGCCAGAGGGGAAAGGTAGGGGGGCAGACAAAAAGTGCAAAGGGAGTGGGAGATACAGGCTTCCAGTTATGGAATGCATAAGTTACTGGAATAAAAGGTACAACATAGGGAATACAGTCAATGACAGTGTCACAGCGTTGCATGATGACAGATGGTAGCTACACTTGTGAGGACAGCATAATGTATAAACTTGTTGAATCACTAAATTGTATACTTGAAACTAATGTAACATTGTTTGTCAACTATATCCAACAAATAATTTTAAAAATCCCCTTCTCATTTACTCTTTTTATCTAATACACAGTAGGCACTAAATGAGTGTTTGTTGCATGACTACATCTTTTGTACTTACCATCTGTCTCTTTATCTCCGACAAATCTTGTTTGAGTCAAATACAAAATATTGGGATGATTACACATTTAAGTTAGAGTAGTATTTTGTAACCCCGTAAGTCCAATTAAAAGTATAAAATTCTGAAAACTAAAAATGATATGTAGTGAATATCTATCCTTAATGATGATTTAAAGCTTACAGCCAAAATCTAATTTTAGCCATGTAAAACTTTTATAAAATGACAGAAAAATCTGTGTTTGTATGAGAGTATCCAAATAGCCAAGAATGTGATAGAGGATTCTATTCAATCTGGCTCTCTCTATTCAACATATTCTTTTTTTTCCTTCTGAAAGTGCTATTTTAAGATCATTTTTTATAAAGCTAGAAAAAATTATAATGAATGAAAAAATGTTTGAAGATAAGAAAAAGTAGGCGACTTGTTTGTTTTTATTCAAAGAAAGTAAGGCTGGCCACTCATATTAAGCATAATGCATTTCTAATTACAGCTTTTCTTGAAGTAGAGTACTTATAACCTGCAGATTTAAAATCTTTCCCTTCTTGGTTAATTTTACATATTTTATGAATAGTAAATGTTATTTAAAAAAATTTACAAATGTAACACTTGCCAAGTTAAAACAGCTGACTAACTCCTTGTCATTTCTACGCTGATACCAATATTAACTCCTGAAGTCTAAGAAGCAAGCAACATTTTGAAATAACTGTGCATTTGTTTTTAAGGACATACTTTATTTTTCTCTGAACAAGCCTGTTGTAAGAATTAATGAGGACATTTGTAATGCAATTTGTTCTTCCTCAGAGAAGGTATTATCTCTTAAAGGAGCAAGAATGAGATGTAACTCTATTCATTAGTTCCAATTCTCACAAAAGTTGTGAGAAGAACTCTCCAGACAAGGGCTTACAGAGAGAACATTAAATGGATAAAAGAGTTTATATCCCAAAGTGATTGAGGATATAATACGGGCTATGATTATCATCCTTTAATAGGACTTGCCTTCCAGGAATATAAATTCTCTACAAATATGAACTAACTAAAACCTTCCAACTACTCTTAGGAAATCCTCAAGCGCTTTGGCCTTTGTTTAAAGCTATGCAAACTAATGAACTTAAGGCAACAGAAAAATTCATGGCCACTTAAAATACTGCTGCCTAAAATGGTTTCCAATATGTTTTAATAGCTTAAGGGAGTTGTACTTACATACTACAAAATTCACCCATTTAACTGGTATGATTCAGTGACTTTAGTTACTTAACAGTGCTGTATAAACATCTCCATAAACCAATGTTAGAAATTTCCACCACTCCAAAAGTTTTCCCCATCCCCATTTGTGGTTAATCTTTACTCCCATGACCAGCCCTAGGTTACCATTAATCTGTTTTCTGTCTCTATGAATTTTCTTTTCCAAACATTTTCAAAGAGAATCATACAATATGTAATACTTTGCATCTGTGTTCATTCACTTAGTGTGATGTGATGTATCATGTTTCAGGAGTTTACTTTTGATTGCTGTGTAACATTTTGTTACATGAATATTACATTTTCTTTTTCTACTCAAGACTTTATGCACAATTGGATTATTTCCAGTTTTTGGTATTATGAATAATGTTGCTATGAACACCTATGCACGGGTCTTTTTATAGACATGTGTTCATTTTTCTTGGGTAGATTCAAGGAGTGCAATTGCTGAGATGCAAAGTAAGTTCATGTTTAATTTTTTTTTAAAGAAATCCAATTGCTTTTGGGATGCCTAGATGGCCCAGTCAGTTAAGGGTCTGGTTAAGATTCTCTCCCTCCACCCCTCCCTAGCTTGTGCCTAGTGTATCTCTCTCTCTCTCCCTCAATAAATAAATTTTAAAGAAAGAAACTCATCTTATTCTAAAAAGTAGAAACCACCAATACATGAGGGTTCTAGTTTTTATATACCCTTGCAAGGAGTATGTCTGTCTTTTGCCCTGTAGGCATTCTCAGAAGTATAAAGTGGTATTTCATTGTGGTTTTAATTTTTATTTCCCTACTAAGCAATGATGATAAACAACTTTTCACTTGGCTATTAGCTACTCCTGTGTCTTTGGTGAAATGTCTATACACATTTTTTTGTTCATTTTCAAGCGGGTTATTTGTCTAATTACTGAGTTGCAACACTAGATATCTGGATTTATATCCCTCATGATATACAGGATTGAAAATATTTTCTCCCAGCCTGAAACTTGTCTTTTAATTGTGTCAAAGGTGTGTTTTGAAGCATCAAAGTTTAGAGTTTTATTAAGTCTACTTAATGAGTTTTTTTTTCTTTTATCATGATTTTGGGATCATAACTAAGAACTCAGCCTAACTGAAGGTCACAAAATTGTTCTCTTATGTTTTCTTCTAAAAGTTTAATAACTCTAGTTCTGAAATTTAAATCTATGTTTCACCTTGAATGAATTTTTATGCATGGTGTGATGTAACAGTGTCTATTCATTTTATGCACGTGGATATTCAATTCTATCAGCCTCATTTGTTCAAATTATTATTCTTTCCCCTGTGAATTGTCTTGATATAGTCAATGAAATTCAGTTGGCCATAAATGTAAGGGTTTATTCCTAGACTCTCAATTATATTCCAAAGGTCTATGTAACTACACTATGCCAATGCCAGTTGGCATAGTTTTTGATTGCTGAAATTTTGTAGTTAAATTTTGAAATAGAGAAAAGAGAAGTGTGAGTCCAACTTTGCTCTTCTTTTTTAAGCTTCAAACATAACTTTATGAGGGCAGTCCAAAATGGCAGGATAGGAAGATCTTGGACTTACCTCCTCCCATGGAGACAGCAAATCTCCAAGTACAGAGAGAGCAATTCTCTCTGAAGACTAGCTGCACAGCTCTTCCACAAGAAAGGATAAAAGGGCCACATCAAGATGGATAGGAAAGGCAGAGATGCAGTCCAACCAGAAACTTGACCTCTAGCTCAGTGACCCTGAATATGGAGATATCTCACAAGGCAGGAATTTCTCCCTGAGGAGTGAAGCGTTCATGTGCCACGGCAGACCCCCATCTTTGGGACCTGTACAAGATAGATGAGTCCCCAAAGCATTTGGCTTTGAAAAGACAGTAGGCTTTACTTAAGGAGATCCAAAGGCTGTAGGGAACTGAGATACTGCTCTCAAATGGCTCACAAGAGATCCACTTGCTCCAGGGGCTGGCGCAAAAGCAGAAGTTTTAAAAAGTGTCTAACTATTCCTGAAGGAGATCAATTTGCCAATCTTAAACTATCTGCTGAAAAGGTAGGAGTCTCTTGAAACTCAGTCTGAGACAGAGGTACTGGCAGGTGCCATCATTGCCCTCTCTCTCTGACTTGCTAGTGCCAAAGGATATACACAGATCATTAAATCACCTGCTGCTCTGCTCATGTCACAGCATGGAGTACATGCAAACTTCCACTGCCCTGCTCAAGTCAGCAGTTGCACCTGCCCCTGGACTCCCCAGCTGCCGTACTGAACCCAGCAGGGGTGCACAGTTCCTGCACTCGTACACTGCCCTGCTAAAGCTGATGGGCATGCCCTGACTCTACATTCTTCAGGTGCCCATGAAAGTCAGGGGACATGCATAAACGATACAAAGGACTCTCTGCTAAATAGCCTGGTTCTGGTGCACTGGTGAGTCTCTCAGAATTATAACAATCAGTGAGACAGTTCTTGGCAAGTTACCATGCCCAGGGCACTGCACAGGCAAATGAATGAAATACACCCCCACTCTTCCTATTTAAAAGGCTCACTTACTTGTCCTGGAGCTTCATCCTGGGGGGCAGGCTTCAGGTGTGCTACATATCTAGAGAATACAGAGGTGCTCTCAGGGAACACACGCTGGGGAACACAGTCTTTGTTCTCTCCCCAGGCCCCACTACAGCTTCCTTGTACCTCCAATAAAGGAGCATATACACTTGTCTGGAGCAACGATTTATCTAACTATCACTCAAGGGACACTTCCAGATCCCCTTGTCCAAACGCCAGTAGAATTGTCAATTTTGGTTCAACAGAAACGTGTGGCTTTGAAAACCAGCTAGGTTTAACTCTAGGAAAGCTGGAGAGTTATAGGAAATGGAGACTCTGCTCTTAAAGGGCTCATACGCTTTATCACTCACTCCAAGAACTAGCCAAGAGGCAGCCATTTAAAGCTTTTTAAAAATTTTTTAATGTTTATTTTTGGGAGAGAGAGAGAGAGAGAGAGAGAGGATGAGAATGAGCAGGGGAGGGGCACAGAGAGAGAGAGAGACAGAGACAGAATCTGAAGCAGTCTCCAAGCTCTGAGCTGTCAACATGGAGCCCGATGCAGAGTTCGAACTCACCAACTATGAGGTCATGGCCTGAGCTGAAGTTCGAGGCTTAACTGACTGAACCACCCAGGTGTCCCTTAGAGGCAGCAGTTTAAAAAGAATCTGGGCTAGGGGCACCTGGTTGACTCTGTCAGTTAAGCATCTAGCTCCTGATTTTCACTCAGATCAAGATCTTACAGTTCATGGGTTCAAGCCCTCCCTGCATCACACTCCATGCTGTCAGCAAGGAGTCTGCTTGGGATTCTCTCCCTTTCTCTCTCTCTCTCTCTCTCTCTCTCTCTCTCTCTCTCTCTCACCCTCCCCCGCTTGCCCTCTTCATCTCTCTCTCAAAATAAATAAACTATAAGAATCAAAAAAATAAAAAGAAAAAGAACCTGGGCTAAACATGAAAGAGATATTGCCTAATTTTAGACTGTGCGCCAGAGGTGCAAGGATCTATAGGAACTTTCTCTGGAAATGGAAATGCTGGTAAGTGACATTTTGTGGCCTTCCTTCAGTCTAGCTGGGCCAATGCCAATGGGAATCTGTTCTGCCACTCCCCATTAACTTGTTAGCACTACTCAACCCGCCCCAGCATTCTCTCGCATCCCCATCCCTCCCAAACTGCCCATCTTGGCAGGTACCCCTTCAAAGTGGCTCCCACTCTACCGTCCCAGGTAGGCAGACTTAGTCAGGACCAGCATCCATCCTTCCAAAGTGACTACTGCCCTAACACATGTGGTGGGCAATGCAGTCAGAACCAACACTTCACCAAAATGACTCGTGACCCAGGTAGGGAGGGGGGTCAGCCCCATCCACCATCACATACACAGAAGCTGCAGCCAGGCTTCTCAGCCAAACCTAGCATGTCTGCTACAACTAGGCCTTTCAGTCAGATGTGTCAGGACTGGCTGTGCCCACAGTGCACCCACAGTAGGCACAGCCAGTCACTGCAGTCATCTGGGCTGGGGGTCGTCCCTTTCAAAAAAGTCATGCCTCAGTGAAAAGAGGAGAGTATATGCAGCCCACACAGAAGTTACTGGTTCTGGTGACCAGGGGGACTGTGCTAGCCCCTACGGGACGCTTAAACAAGGCCACAATTTTCAATGCCAGGAGACAAAGCTAACCTCCCAAAAACAAACACAAAGAGTAACACAAAATGAGGTGACAGAGGAATAAGTTACAAATCAAAGAACAAGACAAACCTTCAGAAAAAGAACTGAATTAAATGGAGCTAAGCACTCTACCTGATTAAGAGTTCAAAGTAATGGTCATAAAGATGCTCGCTGAATCCAGGGAAATAATGGATGAACATAGTCAGAACTTGCAACAGAGAGACAGAAAATATTATTTAAAATACCAATCAGAGATGCAGAATACAATAATTGAAATGAAAAACACACTGGAAGGAATCAACAGCAGATGAGAGAACACAGATCAGTGATCTGGAATATAGGGAGCAGAGATCATACAAGGTGAACAGCAAAAAGAGAAAACATTTAAAGACAGGGTAGGTGAAGAGACCTCTGGAACAACATCAATCACACGAATATTCACAGTATAAGGGTCCCAAGATAAGAGAAACAGAAAAGTGCAGAAAGCTTATTTGAGGAAATAACTGAAAAATTCCCTAACCTGGAGAAGAAAAGAGAAATCCAGGTCTAGGAATCAAGGAGAGGGCCAAATAAGATGAGCTCAAAAGGTCCATACCAAAACACATAATTACTAAAATGTCAGATATTAAATATAGAGCAAGAACCTTAAAAGCAGCAAGGGAGTTAAACTTTCACTTTTTGCAGATGACATGATATTATACATGGAAAATCTGATAGACTCCACCAGAAGTCTGCTAGAACTAACACCATGAATTTAGCAAAGTCACAGGATACAAAATAAATGTACAGAAATCAGTTGCATTCTTATCCACTAATAATAAAGCAACAGAAAGACAAATAAAGAAACTGATCCCATTCACAATTGCACCAAGAAGCATAAAATACCTAGGAATAAATCTAACCAAAGATGTAAAAGATCTGTATGCTGAAAACTATAGAAAGCTTATGAAGGAAATTGAAGAAGATATAAAGAAATGGAAAAACATTCCGTGCTCATGGATTCGAAGAATAAATATTGTCAAAATGTCAATACTACCCAAAGCTATCTACACGTTCAATGCAATCCCAATCAAAATTGCACCAGCATTCTTCTCGAAACTAGAACAAGCAATCCTAAAATTCATATGGAACCACAAAAGGCCCCGAATACCCAAATTAATTTTGAAGAAGACCAAAGCAGGAGGCATCACAATCCCAGACTTTAGCCTCTACTCCAAAGCTGTCATCATCAAGACAGCATGGTATTGGCACAAAAACAGACACATAGACCAATGGAATAGAATAGAAACCCCAGAACTAGACCCACAAACGTATGGCCAACTCATCTTTGACAAAGCAGGAAAGAACATCCAATGGAAAAAAGACAGCCTCTTTAAAAATGGTGCTGGGAGAACTGGACAGCAACATGCAGAAGGTTGAAACTAGACCACTTTCTCACACCATTCACAAAAATAAACCCAAAATGGATAAAGGACCTAAATGTGAGACAGGAAACCATCAAAACCTTAGAGGAGAAAGCAGGAAAAGACCTCTCTGACCTCAGCCGTAGCAATCTCTTACTCGACACATCCCCAAAGGCAAGGGAATTAAAAGCAAAAGTGAATTACTGGGACCTTATGAAGATAAAAAGCTTCTGCACAGCAAAGGAAACAACCAACAAAACTAAAAGGCAACCAACGGAATGGGAAAAGATATTTGCAAATGACATATCGGACAAAGGGCTAGTATCCAAAATCTATAAAGAGCTCACCAAACTCCACACCCGAAAAACAAATAACCCAGTGAAGAAATGGGCAGAAAACATGAATAGACACTTCTCTAAAGAAGACATCCGGATGGCCAACAGGCACATGAAAAGATGTTCAGCGTCGCTCCTTATCAGGGAAATACAAATCAAAACCACACTCAGGTATCACCTCACGCCAGTCAGAGTGGCCAAAATGAACACATCAGGAGACTATAGATGCTGGAGAGGATGTGGAGAAACGGGAACCCTCTTGCACTGTTGGTGGGAATGCAAATTGGTGCAGCCACTTTGGAAAACAGTGTGGAGGTTCCTCAGAAAATTAAAAATAGACCTACCCTATGACCCAGCAATAGCACTGCTAGGAATTTATCCAAGGGATACAGGAGTACTGATGCATAGGGCCACTTGTACCCCAATGTTCATAGCAGCACTCTCAACAATAGCCAAATGATGGAAAGAGCCTAAATGTCCATCAACTGATGAATGGATAAAGAAATTGTGGTTTATATACACAATGGAATATTACGTGGCAATGAGAAAAAATGAAATATGGCCTTTTGTAGCAACGTGGATGGAACTGGAGAGTGTGATGCTAAGTGAAATAAGCCATACAGAGAAAGACAGATACCATATGGTTTCACTCTTATGTGGATCCTGAGAAACTTAACAGGAACCCATGGGGGAGGGGAAGGAAAAAAAAAAAAGAGGTTAGAATGGGAGAGAGCCAAAGCATAAGAGACTGTTAAAAAGTGAGAACAAACTGAGGGTTGATGGGGGGTGGGAGGGAGGGAGGGGAGGGTGGGTGATGGGTATTGAGGAGGGCACCTTTTGGGATGAGCACTGGGTGTTGTATGGAAACCAATTTGACAATAATCTTCATATATTGACAAAAAAAAAAACCCAGCAAGGGAGAAGCAACAAGTTACACACAAAGGAAATCCCACTAAGCTATCAGCTCATTTTCAACAGAATCCTCACAGGCCAAAAGGGAGTGGCATGACATATTCAAAGTGCTGAGAGGAAAAAACCTAAAAAAACAAGCTTACTCTGGCTGGCAAGGTCACCATTCATAATTGAAGGAGAAAGTGTTTCTCAGAGAAACCAATGTTAAAGGAGTTCATCACCACTAGATGAGTCATTCAAGAAACAGTAAAGGAACTTCTTCAAGCAGAAAAGAAAGGCATAATCAGAAAAAGCATACAGTAAAGATACTAGGAGCAATCACTTATAAAGCAAGTATGAATGTTAAAAGCCAAAACTAGTAAAATAAATTATATAAAAAAATTTGTTAAAGGACTCACAAAATAAAAAATATGTCAAATACAAGAACATAAACATTATGGAGAGTAAAAATGACAGTGTTTTAGAATATATTGAAACTTAAGCAACCATCACTTAATATACAACAGCTATATAGTTAGGATATTATATATGAATCTCATGATAACCACAAATCAAAAATAAATAATAAACATACAAAAAGTAACCAGAAAAAATCTAACATTTAAAAAAATCTTTTTATTTATTTTGGAGAGAACAAGACAGAGAAAAACAGCATAAAAGTGAGCACAAGCAAGAGAGGGGCAGAGAGAGGGGGACACACAGAAACTGAAGCAGGCTCCAGGCTCTGAGCTGTCAGCACAGAGCCCAATGTGGGGCTCAAACCCAGGGACCTTGAGATCATGACGTGAACCAAAGTTGGAAGCTTAACCAACTGAGCCACCCAGGCACCCCTAAGTATAACATTGAAGAAAGTCATCAACCACAAGGTAAGAGAGGAAAACAAAGAGAGAACTACAAAACAATCAGAAAACAATTAACAAAATGGCAATAAGTTCATAACTATTAATAATTACTTTAAATGTAAATTGTCTAAATTTTCCAATCAAAACACTTAAGGTGAGTAAATGCTTAAAATAAAAAATCTATGTGCTGCCTATAAGAGACTCACTTCAAAATTAAAGACAGACTAAAAGTGAAAAGATAGCAAAAGATATCATATGCAAATGGAAGCAAAAATAAAGCTTTCATAGCAATACTTTTAACAGAAAAACAGACTTTAAAAGACTGTAATAGAACTGTAATATACTTTATTACAAAGACTGTAATAAGAGACAAAGAAGAGCATTATATAACAATAAAGGCATCAAGCCAACAAGAGGATTTAACTATTGCAAATACCTAGGAACCCAACAAAGAAGCACCTAAATATATAAGGAAAATATTAACAGACCTAAAGGGAGAAATTGACAGTAATATAATGAGAGGAGGGGATATTATTATTATTTTAGAGAGAGGAAACAAGCAAGAGAGTACACATGAGTGGGGGGAGAGGGCAGAGGGAGAGAGAGAATATCTTAAGCACACTCCATGCTCCGCATAGAGCCCAAAGCACAGCTTGATCCCATGACCATGGGATCAAGACCTGAACCAAAATCAAGGATCACTCAACTGACTGAGGCATCCAGGTACCCCAATGATAGTAGTGGATTTTAACACCCCACTTCTATCAATGAGTAGATTATCCATACAGAAAAGCAGCAAGGAAATAGTGGCTTTGAATGACACATTATATCATATGGACTTAATAAATACATACAAATATTAAGTGTAGATCTATACTTAATAGATATATTCCAAAGACAGTAGAAAACAAATTATTTTCAAGTGCACATGGAACACTGTTCAGGATAGATCACATGTTAGACCACAAAACAAGTCTCAGTAAATTGAAAAAGATTAAAATCATATCAACCATCATTTCCAACCATAAAGGTATGAAACTAAAAATCAACTATGAAAAAAAAATTGGCAAAAAATACATGTAGTTAAGCAAATGCTACTAAACAATCAATGAGTCAACAAAGAAAGGAGAGAAGGAAAAATTACCTGGAGGCAAATGAAAATGATTCAAAACAGTGATTCAAAACAGCAGAAACTATTTTAAGAGGGAAGTTTATGGTGATCAGACCTACCTCAAGAAACAGAAGTCTCTAACAATCTAACTTTACACCTCAATAAACTATAAAAAGGACAACAAAGCACTGAGTTCACAGATGGAAGGAAATAAAGACCAGAGTAGAAATAAATGAAATAGAGACAAAAAAAAAAAACCCAGAAAAATGAAACTATAACCTGATTCTTTGGTAAGATAAACAAAATTGATAAACTTTTTGATAGACTCTAGAGAAAAAGAGGACTCAAAAATCAGAAATAAAAGAGGGGAATTACAACTGATACTGCAGAAATACAAAGGATTATAAGACACTAAGAAAAATTATATACCTACAAATTGGACAACCTAGGAAAAATGGATACATTTCTAGAAACTACAATCTTCCAAGACTGAATCAGGAGGAACTAGAAATTCTAAACAGACTGATTACTAGGAATAAAACTGAGTCAGTAATCAAAAAACCTCCAACAGGGCTCCTGAGTGGCTCAGTTGGTTGAGCATCAGACTTTGATTCAGGTCATGATCTCATGGTTCATGGGTTCCAGCCCCACATTGGGCTCACTGCTGTCAGCACAGAGCCTATGCCAGATCCTCTCTTCCCGTCTCTCTGCCCCCTTCCCCCAAATTAAAAAGCATTAACAAAAATAAGAATAAATTAATAAATAAAGACAAAAAAACCTCCACTATGAAGTGTCAAGAACCAAATGGATTCATAGGTGTATTCTACCAAATGTTTAAAGAGTTGATATATATCCTTCTCAGGTATTCCAAAAAATTTGAGAGTAATAAATGTTTCCAAATTCATTCTATGAGGCCAGCATTACCCTAATATCAAAATCAAAGACACTACAAAAAAAGAAAATTAAAGTATAATATCCCTGATGAACATAGATGTAAAATATTCCAAAAAATATTAAAGTTAAAATTCAATAATACATTAAAAGTTGAACTAAGTGGGATTTATTCCAGGGATGCAAGGATGGTTAGTTATCTGTAAATCAATGTAATATGCCACAATAACCAAATGAAGTATAAAAATCCTGTGTCTTAAGAGATGCAGAAAAAGCATTTGACACATTTTAACGTCATTTTACAAACTCTAAACAAAGTGGGTACAGAGAGAATAAACCTCAACATGGTAAAGGCCTTATGTGACAAACACAGTTAACATCATACTCAATGGTGAAAAGCTGGAAACTTTTCCTCTAAGATCATGAAGATAAGGATGCCCATTCCTGCCACTTTTATTCAACATACTACTGGAAGTCCTAGCCACAGCAATCAAAACATCAAGGACATCTTCTAAGTTGGAAAGGAAAATGTAAAATTGTCACTATTTGCAGATAAAATGACACTATACATAGAATTCACCATAAATCTATTTGAATAAATGAATTAAGTAAAGTTTCAGAACACAAAGTTAACATGCAATTTTGGCGGCAAGATGGCGGCTTAGGAGGACGCTGGGCTCACCGCACGTCCTGCTGATCACTTAGATTCCATCTACACCTGCCTAAATAACCCAGAAAACCGCCAGAGGATTAGCAGAACAGAGTCGCCGAGCCAAACGCAGACGAGAGGCCCACGGAAGAGGGTAGGAAGGGCGGCGAGGCGGTGCGCGCTCCACGGACTGGCGGGAGGGAGCCGGGGCGGAGGGGCGGCTCGCCGGCCAAGCAGAGCCCCCGAGTCTGGCTTGCAAAAGCGGAGGGGCCGGGCGGACTGTGTTCCGACAGCAAGCGCGACTTAGCGTCTGGGAGGTCATAAATTAACAGCTCTGCTCGGAAAGCGGGAAGGCTGGAGGACAAAGGGAGGGAGAGCTGCTGAGCCCCCTGACAACAGAGCTCAGTTTGGTGGGGAACAAAGGCGCTCGCCAGCGCCATCTCCCTTGCCCATCCCCCAGCCGAAATCCCAAAGGGAACCAGTTCCTGCCAGGGAACTTGCTCGCTCCGCGCAAACACCCAACTCTGCGCTTCGGCGGAGCCAAACCTCCTGCAGCGGATCTGACTCCCTCCTGCTGCCACAGGGCCCCTCCTGAAGTGGATCACCTAAGGAGAACCGATCTAAGCCTGCCCCTCCTGCCCCCAAGCACCTTGCCTACCCACCCCAGCTAATATGCCAGATCCCCAGCATCACAAGCCTGGCAGGGTGCAAGTAGCCCAGACGAGCCACACCACCCCACAGTGAATCCCGCCCCTAGGAGAAGGGAGGAGAAGGCACACACCAGTCTGACTGTGGCCCCAGCGGTGGGCTGGGGGCAGACATCAGGTCTGACTGCGGCCCCGCCCACCAACTCCAGGTATACACCACAGCACAGGGGAAGTGCCCTGCAGGTCCTCACCACGCCAGGGACTATCCAAAATGACCAAGCGGAAGAATTCCCCTCAGAAGAATCTCCAGGAAATAACAACAGCTAATGAGCTGATCAAAAAGGATTTAAATAATATAACAGAAAGTGAATTTAGAATAATAGTCATAAAATTAATCGCTGGGCTTGAAAACAGTATACAGGACAGCAGAGAATCTCTTGCTACAGAGATCAAGGGACTAAGGAACAGTCATGAGGAGCTGAAAAACGCTTTAAACGAAATGCATAACAAAATGGAAACCACCACAGCTCGGCTTGAAGAGGCAGAGGAGAGAATAGGTGAACTAGAAGATAAAGTTATGGAAAAAGAGGAAGCTGAGAAAAAGAGAGATAAAAAAATCCAGGAGTATGAGGGGAAAATTAGAGAATTAAGTGATACAATAAAAAGAAATAATATACGCATAATTGGTATCCCAGAGGAGGAAGAGAGAGGGAAAGGTGCTGAAGGGGTACTTGAAGAAATAATAGCTGAGAACTTCCCTGAACTGGGGAAGGAAAAAGGCATTGAAATCCAAGAGGCACAGAGAACTCCCTTCAGACGTAACTTGAATCGATCTTCTGCACGACATATCATAGTGAAACTGGCAAAATACAAGGATAAAGAGAAAATTCTGAAAGCAGCAAGGGGTAAACGTGCCCTCACATATAAAGGGAGACCTATAAGACTCGTGACTGATCTCTCTTTTGAAACTTGGCAGGCCAGAAAGAATTGGCACGAGATTTTCAGGGTGCTAGACAGAAAAAATATGCAGCCAAGAATCCTTTATCCAGCAAGTCTGTCATTTAGAATAGAAGGAGAGATAAAGGTCTTCCCAAACAAACAAAAACTGAAGGAATTTGTCACCACTAAACCAGCCCTACAAGAGATCCTAAGGGGGACCCTGTGAGACAAAGTCCCAGAGACATCACTATAAGCATAAAACATACAGACATCACAATGACTCTAAACCCGTATCTTTCTATAATAACACTGAATGTAAATGGATTAAATGCGCCAACCAAAAGACATAGGGTATCAGAATGGATAAAAAAACAAGACCCATCTATTTGCTGTCTACAAGAGACTCATTTTAGACCTGAGGACACCTTTAGATTGAGAGTGAGGGGATGGAGAACTATTTATCATGCGACTGGAAGCCAAAAGAAAGCTGGAGTAGCCATACTTATATCAGACAAACTAGACTTTAAATTAAAGGCTGTAACAAGAGATGAAGAAGGACATTATATAATAGTTACAGGGTCTATCCATCAGGAAGAGCTAACAATTATAAATGTCTATGCACCGAATACCGGAGCCCCCAAATATATAAAACAATTACTCATAAACATAAGCAACCTCATTGATAAGAATGTGGTAATTTCAGGGGACTTTAATACACCACTTACAGAAATGGATAGATCATCTAGACACACGGTCAATAAAGAAACAAGGGCCCTGAATGACACATTGGAGCAGATGGACTTGACAGATATATTTAGAACTCTGCATCCCAAAGCAACAGAATATACTTTCTTCTCGAGTGCACATGGAACATTCTCCAAGATAGATCATATACTGGGTCACAAAACAGCCCTTCATAAGTTTACAAGAATTGAAATTATACCATGCTTACTTTCAGACCACAATGCTATGAAGCTTGAAATCAACCACAGAAAAAAGTCTGGAAAACCTCCAAAAGCATGGAGGTTAAAGAACACCCTACTAACGAATGAGTGGGTCAACCAGGCAATTAGAGAAGAAATCAAAAAATATATGGAAACAAACGAAAATGAAAATACAACAATCCAAACACTTTGGGACGCAGCAAAGGCAGTCCTGAGAGGAAAATACATTGCCATCCAGGCCTATCTCAAGAAACAAGAAAAATCCCAAATACAAAATCTAACAGCACACCTAAAGGAACTAGAAGCAGAGCAGCAAAGGCAGCCTAAGCCCAGCAGAAGAAGAGAAATAATAAAGATCAGAGCAGAAATAAACAGTATAGAAACTAAAAAAACTGTAGAGCAGATCAACGAAACCAAGAGTTGGTTTTTTGAAAAAATAAACAAAATTGACAAACCTCTAGCCAGGCTTCTCAAAAAGAAAAGAGAGATGACCCAAATAGATAAAATCATGAATGAAAATGGAATTATTACAACCAATCCCTCAGAGATACAAACAATTATCAGGGAATACTATGAAAAATTATATGCCAACAAATTGGACAACCTGGAAGAAATGGACAAATTCCTGAACACCCACACTCTTCCAAAACTCAATCAGGAGGAAATAGAAAGCTTGAACAGACCCATAACCAGCGAAGAAATTGAATCGGTTATCAAAAATCTCCCAACAAATAAGAGTCCAGGACCAGATGGCTTCCCAGGGGAGTTCTACCAGACGTTTAAAGCAGAGATAATACCTATCCTTCTCAAGCTATTCCAAGAAATAGAAAGGGAAGGAAAACTTCCAGACTCATTCTATGAAGCCAGTATTACTTTGATTCCTAAACCAGACAGAGACCCAGTAAAAAAAGAGTACTACAGGCCAATATCCCTGATGAATATGGATGCAAAAATTCTCAATAAGATACTAGCAAATCGAATTCAACGGCATATAAAAAGAATTATTCACCATGATCAAGTGGGATTCATTCCTGGGCTGCAGGGCTGGTTCAACATTCGCAAATCAATCAACGTGATACATCACATTAACAAAAAAAGAGAGAAGAACCATATGATCCTGTCAATCGATGCAGAAAAGGCCTTCGACAAAATCCAGCACCCTTTCTTAATAAAAACCCTTGAAAAAGTCGGGATAGAAGGAACATACTTAAAGATCATAAAAGCCATTTATGAAAAGCCCACAGCTAACATCATCCTCAACGGGGAAAAACTGAAAGCTTTTTCCCTGAGATCAGGAACACGACAAGGATGCCCACTCTCACCGCTGCTGTTTAACATAGTGCTGGAAGTTCTAGCATCAGCAATCAGACAACAAAAGGAAATCAAAGGCATCAAAATTGGCAAAGATGAAGTCAAGCTTTCGCTTTTTGCAGATGACATGATATTATACATGGAAAATCCGATAGACTCCACCAAAAGTCTGCTCGAACTGATACAGGAATTCAGCAAAGTTGCAGGATACAAAATCAATGTACAGAAATCAGTTGCATTCTTATACACTAACAATGAAGCAACAGAAAGACAAATAAAGAAACTGATCCCATTCACAATTGCACCAAGAAGCATAAAATACCTAGGAATAAATCTAACCAAAGATGTAAAGGATCTGTATGCTGAAAACTATAGGAAGCTTATGAAGGAAATTGAAGAAGATATAAAGAAATGGAAAGACATTCCCTGCTCATGGATTGGAAAAATAAATATTGTCAAAATGTCAATACTACCCAAAGCTATCTACACATTCAATGCAATCCCAATCAAAATTGCACCAGCATTCTTCTCAAAACTAGAACAAGCAATCCTAAAATTCATATGGAACCACGAAAGGCCCCGAATAGCCAAAGGAATTTTGAAGAAGAAGACCAAAGCAGGAGGCATCACAATCCCAGACTTTAGCCTCTACTACAAAGCTGTCATCATCAAGACAGCATGGTATTGGCACCAAAACAGACACATAGACCAATGGAATAGAATAGAAACCCCAGAACTAGACCCACAAACGTATGGCCAACTCATCTTTGACAAAGCAGGAAAGAACATCCAATGGAAAAAAGACAGCCTCTTTAACAAATGGTGCTGGGAGAACTGGACAGCAACATGCAGAAGGTTGAAACTAGACCACTTTCTCACACCATTCACAAAAATAAACTCAAAATGGATAAAGGACCTAAATGTGAGACAGGAAACCATCAAAACCTTAGAGGAGAAAGCAGGAAAAGACCTCTCTGACCTCAGCCGTAGCAATCTCTTACTCGACACATCCCCAAAGGCAAGGGAATTAAAAGCAAAAGTGAATTACTGGGACCTTATGAAGATAAAAAGCTTCTGCACAGCAAAGGAAACAACCAACAAAACTAAAAGGCAACCAACGGAATGGGAAAAGATATTCGCAAATGACATATCGGACAAAGGGCTAGTATCCAAAATCTATAAAGAGCTCACCAAACTCCACACCCAAAAAACAAATAACCCAGTGAAGAAATGGGCAGAAAACATGGGTAGACACTTCTCTGAAGAAGACATCCGGATGGCCAACAGGCACATGAAAAGATGTTCGGCGTCGCTCCTTATCAGGGAAATACAAATCAAAACCACACTCAGGTATCACCTCACGCCAGTCAGAGTGGCCAAAATGAACAAATCAGGAGACTATAGATGCTGGAGAGGATGTGGAGAAACGGGAACCCTCTTGCACTGTTGGTGGGAATGAAAATTGGTGCAGCCGCTCTGGAAAGCAGTGTGGAGGTTCCTCAGAAAATTAAAAATAGACCTACCCTATGACCCAGCAATAGCACTGCTAGGAATTTACCCAAGGGATACAGGAGCACTGATGAATAGGGCCACTTGTACCCCAATGTTTATAGCAGCACTCTCAACAATAGCCAAATTATGGAAAGAGCCTAAATGTCCATCAACTGATGAATGGATAAAGAAATTGTGGTTTATATACACAATGGAATATTACGTGGCAATGAGAAAAAATGAAATATGGCCTTTTGTAGCAACGTGGATGGAACTGGAGAGTGTGATGCCAAGTGAAATAAGCCATACAGAGAAAGACAGATACCATATGGTTTCACTCTTATGTGGATCCTGAGAAACTTCACAGGAACCCATGGGGGAGGAGAAGGAAAAAAAAAAAAGAGGTTAGAATGGGAGAGAGCCAAAGCATAAGAGACTGTTAAAAACTGAGAACAAACTGAGGGTTGATGGGGGGTGGGAGGGAGGAGAGGGTGGGTGATGGGTATTGAGGAGGGCACCTTTTGGGATGAGCACTGGGTGTTGTATGGAAACCAATTTGTCAATAAATTTCAGAAAAAAAAAAAAATAAAATAAAATAAACATTAAAAATTTTTTAAAAAGAAAAAAAAAAATAAATATAGCTACATTTTTAGAAAAAAAAAAAAAAAAAAAAAAAAAGAAATCTGTTGCATGTCTAAACAGTAATAATGAAGTATCCAAAAGATACATTAAGGAAACAATCCATTATACAATTGCATCGAAAAGAATAAATTACTTAGGAATAAATCTGACCAAGGAGGTGAAAGAACTGTAATTTGAAAACTGTGAGATACTGACTAAAGAAACTGAATATTACACAAATAAATAAAATGATATACCCACCTCATGGATTGAAAGAATTAATATTGTTACAATGACTAACCCATTTTATTTGGACAAATGCACAACCCAAAGCAACCTACAAATTCAATCCAATCTCTATCAAAATATGAACAACATTTTTCACAGAACTTTAACAAATAATCCTAATATGTGTATGGAATCACAAATGACTCCAAACAGTCAAAATAATCTTGAAAAAGAACAAAGCTGGAGGTATCACAATCCCAGATTTCAAATTATACTACAAAGCTATGGTAATAAAAACCTTAAGGTACTGGCACAGAAATGAACACAGAGAGCAATGGAACAAAAAACAAAGTCCAGAAATAAAGTCATGCTTAAATGGTCAATTAATCTATGCCAAAGGAAGCAAGAGTATACAATGGGAAAATGTCTCAATAAATGGTGTTAGGAAAACTGGACAGCTATATGCAAAAGCATTAAAGTGGATCGCTTTCCTACATCATATGCAAAATAAACTTAAAATGGATTAAGACTTAAATTTAAGACCTGAAACCATAAAACTCCTAAAAGAAAACATATGCAGTAAGCTGTTTGGCAAGGTCATAGCAATATTTGGGGAGATTTTCTTTAAGAGTAATAAAACCAAAAGTAAGCAAATGGGGCTACATTGAACTAAAAAGCTTTACAAAGCAAAGGGACCCATCAATAAAATGGAAAGGCAACCTACTGAATGGTAATAAATATTTGCAAATTATGTATCTGATGTGCATTTGTTAATATCCAAATTATGTAAATAAAACATACAACTCAACGCCAAAAAAATATGCTTAAAAAATGCATAGAGGACCTGAATAGACACCTTTCCAAAGACAGATGGCCAACAGACACATGAAAAGAGGCTCAACATTAATCATCAAGGAAATGCAAATCAAAACCACAGTAAGATATTATCTTACACTAGTCAGAATGGCTATTATCGAGAAGATACAACAGGTGTCTGTGTGAAAAGGAACCTAGATGTGCTGCTGACACAAACGAAAACTGGTGCAGCCACTGTGGGAAACAGTATGAAGTTTCTTCAAAAAATTAAGAATAGAAATGCCCTATGAACCAATACTTCCACTGCTGGGTATTTACCCAAAGTAAATGAAAACACTAATTTATAAAGATACATGCACCCCTATGTTTACTGCAGTATTATTTAAACTAGTTAAGAAAGGGAAGCAACCTAAGTGTCCTCTGATACACGAATGAGGAAGATGAAATGAAGTATTATAGCTATTGAAATATCAGCCATAACGAAGAATGAAATCTTGCCATCAGGAAAACATACAAGGACCTAGCAGATACAATACTAGATGAAATAGTAAATTAAGAGAAAGACAAATATAAATAATCTCACATGTGGAATTGAAAAAAATGGAACAAACTCATAAATACAGAGAATTGATATTTGCCAGCGGAGAGTGTTGGGGGGGATGGGAAAAATGGGGATTAAAGGATAAAGGGGATTAAGAAGTACAAACTTTCAGTTATTAAATAAATAAGTCACAGGGATTAAAAGTACAGCTTAGGGAATATAGCCAATAATATTGTAATAATATTGCATGGTGGCAGATGTTAACTACACTTATGGTGAGCATTTTGCAATGCATGTCTGTGTATATATACACACACATACATACGCATACACATTATATACATGTATATATACATATATATATGTCAAGTCACTATGTTGTACAACTCATACTAATATTGCATGTCAACTATACATCAACTAAATTTTTTTTAAGATGAAGATGTACAATAGAATACTACTCAAATATTAAAAAAAAAGAAATCTTTCCATTTGTAAGAACACAGATGGACCTTGAGGGAGCCAAGCTAAGTGAAAGAGTAGTTTGGCGGGTGGGTTAAATGGTTGAAGGGGGTGAAGATGTACAAACTTCTAATTTTAAATAAGTAACTGATGCAGAAGTGATGTACAGCATGGTGACTATATTCAGTAATATTGTATTGCATACTTCAAAGTCCAAGGGGAGTAAATCCTACAAGTTCTCATCACAGGAAAAAAAGTTAATTTTGTCTGTTAATGATTGGTAACTACACATTGTGGTGATCATTTCACACTGTATACAAGTATCCAATCACTATATGTTGTTCACTTGAAACAATGCTGCATGTCAATTATATCTCAATACAAAAAATCTACAGCCTTGAGTCATATCAATATATTAAGAAATCATAATGATCTTCTTTGAACTAATTATATATCAGAAGAAAATTAAATTCTATTAGTGGCAGGCATTTCATGGAAAATTATAGCTCATTTCAGGAAGACAAAAATAACCAAATACAAACAGAAAAAAATCATAGACAAATGGAAAAGATAAAACAAATACTGGTTTTAGCACACAGATTTTAGGATAATGATAATATATTCAATAAAATAAACGACAATGTAGAGAATTTTTCTAAGAAGCTAAAATATATATACAAATACATCAAATACCAAATTTTGAACAGAAATATACCATAATCAAAATTGAGAAATAGGTGGTTTTAACCATGGAATAGAACGTCTAGAAAAAAATATAAGTGAACAGAAGACAAATGACATTTCAGAAGGCCACAAAGTGAAGAATATTATGTAAATATGGAAAAGAACATGAAACTTACGGGACATGATTTTTAAAGATCTAATATTCCTACAATCCAAGGAAAACAAGAGAATGGGGTACAAGTATTGTAGACAAGGTGATTGTATTACCCTGTCTCATAAACAAACAAAGCTCAAAGAGGCTAAACAACTCTTCCAAAGTTACATGAGATTGTATCTCAAACAGTCTAGTTTAAAACTAGGTCTTACTTCAAAGCTTAAGCTCTTTTAGGTAAGCCGTAATACGCTACAACATTTAAAAGTGATTTTTGCAGTTTTGTACTACCAAGCTTTCATGAGGTGTCATACTTTTAATTTTTATGTGAAAAGATGCTCTAGGGAAAAGAAATGCACACAAAAAGCATAACCCCCACGTGACAGAATGTTCCATGGCCTATTAGAAGTGGCCTACCCCTCTCTTGGTTCTTCTCTACGTAACTTAGCTCTGACAAACCCTGTGGTCATGGAATCTCTTTCATCTGCTTTATCCTGGTGGCTTCAAGCTTGTTTGAACTCAGATTCCACCCCTCCTCCCCTACCACATACACCTTTTTGGGGGGGGCATAAATCCAGTAAGTAAATACTAAATTGTGAAAATTGTAGGATTATTTTTTCTCTTGATCTGGAGACCTTCCTTACTAACAGCATCTTTCCTAATATAATCATGTTACTTTACTTCAGATAAACAATTTGCTGACTTTTCCAGTAAGAAATTATTTTTCCAAATATTATGTTATCTTGGGGTGTGGGAGAATGCTAGAGGGAGTGAAGAGAAAAATGCTACCTATAAAAGTTGCTTAGGGAGGGCCTGTGGCTTTATGCCTCCTTCCACAGAGAGTCTTGATGGTTGGCAAGGAAAAAAAGATAAGGGAAATTTTGTAAAAGTTCAGCCCCAAAGTAGACTAGTGGATTGCAATTATTTTGATGGTCATGTTTTTGTCAATTTTCCAACTGCCTATTGTGAATCTACTACATTTGTCTCTGTCCCACCCTCAATCCTCCGCTGTAATTTTACATAACATTTATCTCTTTAGAAAAATACACTTGAATAGCAGAGATCATCTGAAGATGTTTCTGTATTCCATTATGTCTCTGTATTGACACAGCCACCCTGGGGACCACTTTTAACTGATTAGTTTTACAGAGAAAGACATTATTGTAAAATCTTGATGACGTGTTGGAATTTTTTACATTTAAACATTCAAAAACATTTTTAAAATAAAGCTATCGTTTACAGAAACCTTACATTTTTAAATTCAATTACCACAAAACAATCCAAAACTTCAAATGAGAGTCATGAGTGAGAAAATATGGTGTGCCAAAATGAGTTCACAGGAGACAGAAATACAGACTTACAAGAACGAAATGAAAATATTTCTAGACAAAAGAAAGAGTTCATATTCAAAGTCAGAAAAGGCAGTCTTCTCTCAAACACATTTTTAAAAATTTATCAGTCAGAAAAAAGTCAAATCCAGAAAATAGCATCAAATGCATTGTAATCCATGAGAAACTCATGAGCACAATCATTCAAATTGACTCCTACCTTTCAGCTCATAAGACAAAATAATTATTAGTGATGAATAGTCTGAGTCATCTGTTCTAAATTAAACACAATGTCCTACTTGAGGTATAGGCATATACACGCATGCATGCTTGCATGTGCATGCATGCACGCACACGCACGCACGCACACACACCAGTAGGTAGCTTTGAAATTGATCCATCGCTGATAGCAGTAGTGAGGAGTATACGATTGACTGTTCTGAAAATTCAAAGAACCATGTCATGATTTTTGATAATGAAACCCCTCTACAAGTCATTGTTTCAATTTAATTATGTACACTTCTTCAGTTAATCCTAGTTTATGTACATCTAGGAAACAAGCTTTTCTCAATCAACTTAAAGGGATTCTACACTTTTTTTGCATCTCTATTAATTCAAACATATTCAGTAATATTTAGCGGTAGCTGGGGGGCTCAGTTGGTTAAGCCCCTGACTCTCGATCTCATCTCAGGTCTTGATCTCAGGGTCGTCGGTTCAAGCCCAGTAGTGAGCCCCACTTTGGGTGTGAAGCCTACTTAATAATCATATTCATAATCATAACTTAAAACAGCTATCTTTCAAGCCCCAGGTTATTATGGGAGACAAAGAAAAAGAAGGTAGGGGGGCTGCCAACAAGGAGTCATAATCCACTTAAATCTAGTGAATTCATCTTAATTGGAATTGAGGTCACAATGCACTAGAAACTGTTTCAAGAGGATTTTAAAAGCAGAAAAGAAAACTTTTACTTTTGGAAATCTTTTGGGCTTCATGAACATTGTGTCAATTTTTTTTAAACAAGTTATTCAAATGCTTTCAAAGTATGAGTTGGTCCAAGTATTTAGTATATTTTGGAATCTGAATTGCATAGAAATACTTGATTCTTGGGTTTTTTCCCCTATCTATCATAGTAAAAGGCATGTGAAGGTGAAAGACTTGCATCATGAATAAACTCAATTGTTCAGCAGACAGCTCTTTAATTATAAATCTTTAAATGTTTTGGAGGACTGCATTTTACTTGAGTTCCTTTCACACAATGACAAATTTTGAAATACAACTTTTGTATTCTATAATTAAGAGAAGATATTGCTAAAGAAGGCCAAGTGGTAAATTCTTTTCAAGTGTGCATAATGGCACATGTTTACATGGGGTCTTTTCCATAACATTTAAAATCATATTTATGCAGTGAAGATGGCAAAGTGTCTATTAAAAATATATTTTTTCTGCAGTGCAGAATGCCTTAACAAAGTAATGCTGGATATGTTTCAAGTCAGTAACTCTAATGGCATTCTTCAATTTCTCATATTACCAAGCCCTCAGAACAAAAGTGCCACTATCAATAGGGTGCAGATTTTCTCACTAACTCATTTTGATTTCCAGTGAAACCTTTTCTTCATAGTTACATGGAGTCTCTAAAAAGTCTTCAAGCTTTTTAAATATTGGATGTGAAGACTAAAGCCAGAAGCTATTTATTTGGGAAATGAATTATCCTAATCTCTTGCAGCCATTTCCACACTATAAAAATGTAGAAAAGAAACGAAGAATAACAATGGGAGGGACAAATGAGCAGTGACAAAACCAAAACCCAGTTTGAAGGAGATAGTTTCAGAGGTCCGAATGAGGATGTAATGGTAAAATTCAAGAGTGTTCAAAAGTAGGTATCTAGGGTGTAGTTGTTAAAATGTGATTCACTTGCCTTGCAAAATTGGCTTATGAATATTTAATATCAAAGTCTTAAAAATTAAAACCTCTATGAGAAATATATATATTTTTAGTCAAAGTTTCAAGTGTATTCCTCTAATCCCTCAACACACACAAATATACTAATGTCAGGTCAGGAGTTCTCAAACTCCTGATTGCATCAGAATCCTCTGGAGGGTTTGTTACAACACAGACTCCTTAGCTTCAACTCCAGAGCTTGTGGTCCGGGATGGAGCCCAAGAATTTGAATTTCTATCAAGTTCTCAGTTTTATTGGTCTGGTAGGGATGCCATAACAAAATACCACTGACCCGGTGGCTTCAACAGCAGCAATTTATTTCTCACAGGTCTGAAAACTTCCAAGTCAAAATCAAGGTACTAGCAGGGTAGGTTTCATTCTGATGCCTCTTCTTTGGGCTTATAGGTAGCAGGCATCTTGCTGTGTGCAAGAGATCTCACATGTCTGTTCTTCATCTTGTAAGGACATAAATTCTATCACATTAGTTCCCATCCTTATGATGTTTTTTTTTTTTTACCTTGATAATCACTCTCAAGACTCTATCTCCAAATACAGTCACATTGGGGAGTAGGGCTTCAAGATGCGAATTTCTGGGAAACACAGTTCAGTCCCAACATCAGGTGATGCTGATGCCATGGTTTCAAACACACTTTGAGAACTAGCATGTTAAGGGCTGTGATGAGTAGAGAAATGTATTTGTGGGGCACCTGGGAGGCTCAGGAGGTTAAGCATCCAACTTCGGCTCAAGTCATGACCCTGGGGTTCCTGGATTCAGGCCCCACATCAGGCTCACTGCTGACGGCTCAGAGCCTGGAGCCTGCTTCAGATTCCGTGTCTCCCTCTCTCTCGGTCCTTCCCCGTTGACACTCTGTCCCTCTCAAAACAGAAAAAAATTGAAAAACAAAACTGTGTTTGCAAAGGCTACTGCCCTCAGTAAATTTCCATTATTTTCAGGGACAAGTCTAATACACAAAATATTAATAAACTAGGGCCATATACTTAACTTTGTATATGTGTCAAAAAATATATATGAGAAAATCACGTTATTAAGCTCTTGAGAACACGTCACAGAACTAGACAGTGCTGCCAGAATTGTAATATTTTGAGAAATGAATGTGGAAAATTGTGTTCTAGGTATAAAGTATTTGGAAGGAAAGAAACTTTGGGATAAGATTATATATCTGGGGGTTGGGGGAGGGAGGAGTTTTTGTTTGAAGAAATTTGTGCGAAATGTAGCGGGAGATGAGGTTGAAAAATTGGATCGGCCTATGGAAAATAAGAATTACAGTCCGAACATTCCAAAGGAAAACAAAACCTATTTAAATCAGAATAAACAGTGAAAATTGAGTAAGAATAATATCTAGATTACTCAGAGGAGTATCTAAACCTTACCTCCACTTATACTTTGATGTATTTTACGATTTTTTAAAGACTTTGATTTTTATAAAGCACTATTAGTATCACAGAAAAATTGAAGGGTAAGATAGAAATTTTTGATGCACTCCCCGCCCTGAGACATATCTAGCCTCATTATCAACATTTCCCAGATTAAAAATGTGTTATAAGTGATTAACGTACATTTACATATCATTATCACCCATAGTCTATAAGCTACATTAGAGCACACTCTTGGTTTTTTATAGTATAAGGATTTGGACAAATGTATATTAACATATTCATCACTGTATCATACAGACTATTTCCAATTCCCCCCCAAAATCCCATGTGTTCCATTCATCTCTCCACCCTATCACCCACTGCAACCATGCATTTTTTGTTGGTTTCCAGAGTTTTGCTTTCTTCCAAAACGTCACAGTTGAAAAACATGTTACCGTGTCAGATTGCTTCCTTCCACTTTGAAGATTCCTCCATGTCTTTTCATGGCTTGATAACTCATTTCTTTACAGTGCTGAATGATATTCCACTGTCTGGAAGTACAACAGTTTATTCATACATTTGCCCACTGAAGTATACCTTGATTGCTTCCAAGTTTTAGCAATTAATAATAATGCTGCTATAAATATCCACACGCAGGTTTTTGTGTGGACAGGTTTTCAATTCCTCTGGATAAATACGAGACAGAATTACTGCTGGATCATACAGTAAGAGGTTTAGTTTTGTAAGAAACTGCTACCCTCTCTTCCAAAGTAGTTGTACTATATTCCATTTCTATCAACAATGCGTAAGAATTCCTGTTCCTCCACATCCTCAACAGCATTTGGTATTGTCAGTGTTCCAGATCTGGGGCATTCTAACAGGAATGCACGAGTACCTCATTTTTTTAGGTTTCACTGCCTTCAAGATAGAACATGTGGAGAATCCTTTCATATGTTTATTTACCATCTGTTTATCACATTTGGTGAGGGGTCTGTCAAAGTCTTTAGCACATTTTTGAATCACGTTTTCTTATTGTTGAGTTTTAAAAGTTCCTGGTATAATTAAGGTAACAGTCCTTTATCAGGGACAACTTTTGCAAATATTTTTCTCCCAGTCTGTAGCTTGTCTTTTTATCATCTTGATGTGGTCTTTCAGAGAACAGAAATTTTTAATTTTACAAGAGTCCAACATACTCTTTTTGCCATGAATTGGGTCTTTAGTGTTGCATCTAAAAGATCATTACCATGTCCAAGGTCATTTGGGTTGTCTCTTATGCTCTATCTACGTGTTTCATAGTTTTCCATTTTGCATTTTGGTAGGTCTGTGACTTGACTTAATTTTTTGTGAAAGGTCTAAGGTCTGTGCCTAAATTCATTTTTCTCCCATGTAAATGTCCATTTGTTGCTGCACCATTTTTTGAAAAGATGATCTTTGTTCCATTTTATTGTCTTTACTCCTTTGTCAAAGATTAGTGACTCTATGTCAATCTATTTCTGAACTACCTATCCTGTACCACTGATGTGTTTTTTCATTCTTTTACCAATACCACATGATAATTACTGAAACTTTAGAATAAGTTTTTAAGTCCATTAATGTCAATCCTCCAACTTTGCTCTTCTCTTTCAACATTGTTTTAACTATTCTCAGTCTTTCTCCTCTCCATATAAACTTTAGAAACACTTTATTGATATTCAGAAAATAACTTTTTGGGATTTTTATTGGAATTCCATTGACTAAATTGGGAAGAACAGACTTGTGAAAATATTGAGACTTCTTATTCATAAACATGGAGTACATGCTCTTTCTTTAGCTGTTTTTTTTTTTTTTTCATCAGTTTGGTAGTTTCCTCAAATAGATCTTGTACATACTGTGTTGTATTTGTATGTAAATATTTCACTTTTGGGGTGGTAATACAAATGGATATTGTGTTTTTATTTCAAATTCCACTTGCTCATTGCTGTGTTTGGGGATTTTTTAAATTGCAAAATATTGGTGACTAATGACATTAAACCTTAGAACCACAACACATGAAAATCTTGAAATTTTGGCTTATAAAAGAGAATCTACAATGTTACTCCATATTACAAATTAGATAAGGCCCAACAGCAAAGCTCCAACTAATTACTGACAGAATTTTATCTCTTTCATGTATTCTGTGTGTTTATTCAACATCATCAAATCACTTGTCACAAACGAGCAGACACTTCAGAAATACATACAGCCTAACTTGTGTAAGTTCAAGTATTTCTAGTGTATATAAATTGACTATTTCTTCTTTGTCCATTCTTAATATAAAGAACATATTATTTTCCCTATTATATTTTTAATTGAAAGAGATTTATGTTTCTATAGTTATGGTATATATATTTCAAACCTTTTTAGGTAAGCCTGGAAAATAATAAATATACTAATTTTCAAGGACTGTATCAGTAAACTTTATTTTGCCCTGTGTTAATTTGGATTAATTAACAGTATACAGGTCTTAACTACTCCACTTTGTAATTACAACATAAAAACCTAGTTCCCAAATGAAACTCAAGACTTTTATGAAGACAAGGAGAAGGCAATGTCACAGTTTATCTGTGTGCTCAGAAAAAAATTCACTTTAACGGAGACAATTTCACAACGCATGAAGAAAGCCTGTGCTTCCTGTAATCTATTTCCTAGGGCAGTTAACTTCTATGAATAGAAGTTTCTAGTGAGGATGCTGTCATAATGTTTGTAAGGGGAGCCACAATGGTATGAAAACATATAGATGTTTATTGAATGTGGGAATAAAACTGATAAGATTTTTGCCAGGAAAAAGTATAGGGTTTATTTGCCATGCAATTCCTTTTTTATTTACAAACTCCTTTGTTCATGTAGCTATGTATCTTTCACTCTGGTTATCTCATGTTTCATCTTTAGTTCTTTCTTCTAGGTCAGCATTGGCCAAGTTTTATTGAATTCATTGTTCAAGTTCTAAATTGTATTAATTTAGCATTTTCCAATTTATTTTTAACTGTATCATTTCATCCTCTGCTCTTTATAAAAATTTTACTATTCTTAGTAATGTATATTTTATTCTATTTTTAACATTTTTGTAAATCATAATTTTTTACATGAGTCAAAAATTAAAGGTAATCTATAGAACAAGTCGTAGGGTGAAAAATCTCCCTCCTTCCCATCTGGGTAACAACCCACTTCCTCCTACCTGAGTAGTCACTGTTAGTAATCCTTGTGTATCCTTTCAAACATTCAAAAGCAAATGCGAGCAAATATGAAGATGTATTAACCTCTTCCTGTTCTACTAAAATAACTTCCACGCACCACTTTTGTTTCACTTAATATTTTTGGGTATCTTTCTCTAACAACTTATAAAGAGCTTTTGTATTCTTTTAATCAGCTTCATTTTATTGATGTATTTACCACGATAAACTTATTATGTTACTGACAGACATATTCATCTTTTTCGTTTTTGATTTTAGTATTTTTTTAAACAATGGATGAATAAAGCCTTTTTACATAGTGAATATTCCTACAGGATAAATCCCCAAGAGTGAAACTGCTGGACCAGAGGGTATAATTCTTAGTTATTGCCAGATGCTTGTAGAAAATTTAATTCCAATTCAAACTAAGTGCATATTACCCTGTAGCCTTGCCAGGGCTGTGTTCAAAGCCAATTGGTGAAAAATATCTCAGTATGTTTTAATTTACATCTACTTTTAGGAGTGAAACAGAATCACTCTATATATTTAAGATTTATTTGCATTCCCTGTTTTTGTCCATTAACCATTTTGGGGGGATGGTTGGTATTCACTTATTAGGGAAAATATCTTTTCACTTGGCGTATGAGTCTTTTGTCTTTTAATTTTGCTTATGGTATTTTTTGCTGCAGAGATTTTTAAATGATATGTCCTTGAATTACCAGACTTTCATAGGTGGCTTCTACATTGTGGCCAAAGTAGGAGGTTCCTGATTGTATAAGAATTCTTTCAAAGGTCTGCCCGTTTTGTTTTTCGTTATATTTTGTACAACTAAGTCTTTCTTCTTTTGTAAAATGGTGTACAGTATGACAGAGAGTTATTTCTTCCCTTATAAAATTACCCAGTTATCAAAACACTGTTTTCACTTCTTTTATACCAAATTTCTCCAGGCATTTTTGCTATCCCTCCCCATATCTACGCTGTCTCTGGCTCCTCTGGTAATAAGGAAGGAGGGAACAGAGTGATTAGGGGTCCAGAAAGGGTTCACTTGACTGGTCTTCATGTGTCACTAGCTTTCTATGGCTGTGTGAAGTACTCACTCTATCTAAAAGGTATTTTTTCGTAGTTGTCCTCTAAGGAGATTACCTACTAATAATTCCCTTGAAGCTTGTGAGGGCTTCTCCACAGTTGTCAATTCAATATCCTTCCCATTGTCCTAAACCTTATTTGTGCAGAGGTTTTCTTGCTTGCCCCTAAAGCTCTGTAAATTCAGAAATTCTCTCCCCCTTAGGTTTCCCTTATCTGTTCCTCTAATAATGCACATCACTTAAAAAGCATAACAATTACATCTTTTTTTAAAAAAAAATAATCCTCTCGGTACTCCATATATTTCTTGTTTACTACATGTGGATGAGAAATTCCAAGTAATATAACTCATTATTTTTAAGTTTCTTCTTTCTTAACTCTGTATGGTCATTTTGTGACTCACCCTGAGCATAAATGGCACAGAGATTAAATAGTTCAATTTAATATCCTGTTATATAAACGATTTATTATGTTATTTCCTGTATTTCCTTATAACTTGGTCTTTCAAAACTTAGTGCCGTGCTTTAAATATTTTGCCATGACTGTCATTTTCTTCAGTTTATCCTCTATTTCTGTATTAGTTTTCCATTACAGCTCTAATAAATCACCACAAATTTAGTGGCTTAAAAAATACAGTTCCATTATGTTAAGTAAGGGCTAAAGAAACTGTAGCTACTATAGTTTACTTTTTCCTATTCTCCGAAGACCTTTTCTATTTCAAGTTCAGTTCTTTATGTTTGTGGAACTTTTTAATTTTTTTTTTTTTTTTTTGCTTACCTTTGGTTTTCTTTGTTCTCTCTTTATGGAATTCTTATTATATATATTGAATTTCCTGTATCTGTCCTCCAGGTCTCTTATCTTTTTACTCATCACCTTCATTTCGTTAACTTTTTCCTCTGACTTCTGAGAAAATGTCTCAGGTCAATCTTTTAAATTCATTATATGAACTTTTGCCGTATGGAGTCTGTTGTTTACTGTCTATTGTATTTTTAAATCTGATCAGCATGTCTACTGATCTGTAAAGGCTCAAAGAGACATGTTAAAATTGCACTCTGACTGCGGTTTTGTCAATTACTTTGAGGATAATCATTTTGGATTTCTGATTGATTCCTTTCCACGTTAAAATTACATGGTTCATTTTAAGGCTAAAAATTGCCCCAGTCTCCTTTTTCTCCTTGTTCATCCTCCAAATTAAAGATAGATTTTACAAAACTCTTGTGTTTATATATTCAAATGTTATAGTATTAGACAAAGAAGAATAAAGTTCATATTTTGTTTTTATTTTGCTCAAGTGTGACTGACAGCAATGTAACATAGATTATTACTTTGTCATACAGTTAATTTTCAGCACTTCCTATGTAGATACCATTCGGTGAGATTCCCTGAACCTTCTTGGGATCAAGATTCCCCTCTTGCCAACTCTTTCAGGCAAAACTTTGCCTCCTGCCTTATCAAGTCTTAGCTTGGGTGCCCTATATTTGTCCAATGCTCTAATGGCCTTTAGAAAAGTGGAAGTAACTACCACACAGGGATAGTGTCTTTCACTTCCTTTTACGCATACATGTCTGCCAGAGTGAGTAGCTGAACATGAGGCTGAGTACTTGAGTCATATTTCCTGTAGAAGCCTGACAATGACATTGTCTGCGTTGCCACAAGTGCTTCTGTGGATGAGGTGTCCATCACCTATGAATGACACATTGGACTGCATGGACTGAAAAGACATTTACAGAGTATTCCATCCAAAAACAGTGGAATACACATTCTATTAAAGTGCACGTGAAACATTCTCCAGATATATCACATGTTAGGCCACAAGACAAGCCTCAATAAATTTAAGAAGAATAAAATCACATTAAGCATCTTTTATGATCACAATGGTGTGAAGCTAGAAACTAATTACAAGAAGACTGGAAAAAACAAAAACATGTGGAAACTAAACAACATGCCACTTAACAACCAATTAATCAATAAAGAAATCAAAAAGGAAATCAAAAGCACTTGAGACAAATGAAAATGGAAGCAAAATGGTACAAACTTTGGGGAAGAGAGCAAATGCAGTTGTAAGAAAAGTTCATAGCAGTACAGGCCCATCTCAACAAACAAGAGAAATATCAAATAAAACACCCTAACTCAACATCTAAAGGAACTAGAAAACAAAGAACAAAGTCCAATGTTAATAGAAGGAAGGAAACTTAAAGATCACAGAAGAAATAAATGAAATAGAGACTAAAAAATAATAGAAAAGATCAGTGGAATGAAGAGCTGGTTCACTGGTTCTTTGTAAAGAAATAAAACAGACAATCTCTTAGCCAGACTCACCAAGAAAAAAAAATATCAAGAGCCCAATAAATAAAATCATATCAAAGAGGAAAAATTACTATCGATACCACAAAAATACTCAAGTTAATACTATAACCAATTATTTGCCAACAAATTAGACAATCTAGAATAGATCAATTCCTAGAAACATACCATCTTCCAAGAAATCATGAATAAATAGAAAATCTGAACACATGAATACTAGTAAAGAAATGGAATCTGTAACCAAACCTCCCAAACAAGAGTACAGGACCAGTCAGCTTCAAAGGTGATTTCTACCAAACATTTAAAGAAGAGTTAAAACCTGTCCTTCTCCTATTCAAAAAAAAAAAAAAATACAAGAGGAAGAAATGCTTCCAAATTCATTCTATGGTGCCAGCATTACTCTGATACTATAACCAGACAAAGACATGACACACACACACACACACACACACACACACACACACACACACACACACACAACAGACCAATATCCTTGAGGAAGATAAATGGAACATTTCTTGACAAAGTATTAGCAAACCAAATTCAACTATACATATGATGCCAAGTAACCCTTGTGCTTTGTTGGGAGGGATGTAAATTGGTACAGTTCCTACAGAAAACAATATGGATGTTCTTCAAAAAATTGAAAGCTAGAACTGCATCATCAATTTCATTTCTGCATATTTATCAAAAAAAACTCCCCAAAACACTAATTCAAAAAGATATACATACCTGTATGTAATTGCAACATTATGTATGACAGCCAAGATATGGAAACAATTCAAGCATCCATCAACAGATGAATGGTTCAAGAAGATACGGTCCATATACATATAATGGAATATTACACAACTAGAAGAATGGAATTTTGCTATTTATGACAACATGAGTAGACCTAAAGGGTATTAGGCTAAATGAAAGAAGTCAGACTGAGAAGGACAAACACTGTATGATTTCACTTACATGTGGAATCCAAAAAAACAAATGAATGAACATACAGAATCAGACTTATAGACAGAAAAACCAAACTGCTAGTTGCCAGAAAGGAGGGAGGTAGGGAGATCAGGCTCAATAGGTAAGAAGGATTCAGAAGTACAAACCTCCGGTTATAAAATATTCAAGTCACGGGATGTTATATTCAATACAGGGAACATTGTCAATAATATTGTAATAATTCTGCCTAGCCAACAGATGGTATCTAGATCTATTAAGGTGAACACTTAATCTATAAAAATATCCCATCAATATGTTGTATATCTGAAATAATATTCTAGGTCAATTATAATTCAATAAAAATTTTCATATAAAAACTAGGGTAAGGGTCGATCATTATTTTTATAAATTTCTACAAAACTGAGAAGGACTTGGATAGGTATATACAGTGCATCACCTCTCCACAACACTGTCAAGAGAATAAAAAGTGATCCACTTTTTGGAAGTGTTTCCTTCCACAACTTACTTCATATTCTTCCTAACCAACTGTATCCTTGACTAAAACTGTAGGAAAGAATAAAAGTTGTATTTGATCTTTTATAATGCTGTTCAGATAAAGAAATACTAAACCAGCATCACTAACAGCAACAAACATTTATTGCCCCAACTATCATGGATGGACCACTAAGGTCAATGGAAAGGATTTGGATGAATCAGCTTGCTAGAAATATATTCATGGAGAGCATAAGGCATTTGTCCAAACTTTCCATGATAGCTTAAAAAGAAGATACATGCCAAGTAAATCATCTCTCCAAAGCTTTACAAATTTTAAAATAGTAGAGTAATGGAGGCATTTGGAATAAACAATGCACACTGAGATTCCAGCAATGTGACTATTTGGGAAAGAGCAGGTTTCAGGCTAAACAGAATAGTGGGGGTGAGGACAATGACCTGTGTGCAGATACTGACTCATTATTAAGAGCTGAAATTGTGTTGATATTATAAAAGGGGAAGTACGTGGGGCACTTGGGTGGCTCAGTCGGTTGAGTATCTGACTTTGGCTCAGGTCATGATCTCACAGCTCGTGAGTTCAAGCCCTGCGTCGGGCTCTGTGCTGACACCTCAGAGCCTGGAGCCTGCTTCGGATTCTTTGTCTCTCTCTCTCTCTCTGCCCCTAACCCACTTGCACACTATCTCCGTCTCTCTCAAAATTAAACAAAAATTAATATATATATATGTATATGTATATATGTATATATATGTACATATATATATACACACACGCATATATATATGTATATGTATATATATATGGAAGTACAAAAGAGCTTGGAAAACTGTTGTGTGTCTATGTCGCACATGTGTAGAAGTCTATCCATCTCCAGGCCCTATGTTTAAAATAGAAAAAGGACAATGTTAAGGAATATAAGGAGGAAGGGAAAGGAAAGGAACGAAGGAGGGAGAAAACAATTATGCCCCTTATTCACATTCAAAAGCATATTTTACTATTCCAAGCAATTAATTATATTTAAAATGTGTTTCTGACATTACTGACCTATTACATTTTTATTTAACTTCAAACAAGAAACAGCCTCCAATCAAAATAGAACTTGCATGGAAGCATTTGAAATGGGTACCTCCTGTGCTAATTGCCTGGTCCTGCTTCCAAGGACTTCCCATTGTCTAAAACTTGCCTGCTTTCTGGGAAATTCACTTGTATTTTGTGACCCCAGATCTTCAGTTATACCTGAATGATCTTTGGGTAGAATCAGGACCAAAACTAGGCCCATCAGCTATTTTTCCCCTGGTAATTTCAAGAAAGGAAGAAGGCAAGAGTCAGTTGAGGTATGCTATTTGAATTACTCATATTCATTACCTCCTCAAGCTCTTTCTGCAGAGGTCCACTGGGCTCCTTGGTTTCCCTCTAAGCTCTTCTTGCATCCTGCTGATGAATCATCTTCTACCAGTGATGCTAGCCAGAGTTACAGTCAACCAAGACAGACCGAATTCAACTCACTCTGTATCACTGATGCTAAGAACAGTTTGTGGCAAAGCTGTGGACTGTGTAATTTCAAATAATAAAATGACAAATACACCACATGATGCGATTTGGTTCGAGCAAATGTGTAAATTTTAGCACACGTCACTCAATTGCAAGCATTTCCAAGAGTATCAAACATTTTGCTCGGGTTCTCTTTGGGGGTTCGACCTCAACTTATAAGAGTAGTCATTCATTTCTGGAGAGCGAATCAAAATTTGTTTTAAATATTTTGTAATGGCAATTTTTAGAAGAAAAAATCCATCTACTTTGTAATATTAGGACTTCACAATACATTTTTATATTGCTTCATATTTTCAAAACCCCTAACCAAAATTCCTAAATTAATCCTGACCAGGCTGGTTAATATGGTCCCAAGTAAGTAATTACATACAAGGAAACTCAAGCAGAGAGAAACAGCCTTACTTCAGGTTTTTAATCATGATTGTTGCTGAAGCAAGAGAACTCCCCAGCATGTAACTTCTTGGGCCTGTGAAATTGAATCTAAATTATAATGGCTTCCTTAAAACTTAACAAATACCCTCAGTTAAAATTCAAGGGCATGTAATATCATGGGAGTTACTTGTCCAAATATATTTTTACATGACCCAACATGCACAATGCTCTGTGAAGAACATGAGGGTTGTGAGTCAAGAGCAGATACATTGTCTATGAGTTACAGGCACTGCTGTGTCTCCAGCACGGACTTGTTTTCACAACCAGAAAGATACTCACAGACTCCATCGCTACATCCACCATTATATTAGGGAAGCTACCAGAGCCCTCTCTGAAGATTTTGCTTCCCCTGTGATTTGCTTTTACGGGCTTTGAGACTAGATAAATCATAGACAGTTTTATCAAGGTATGTAAATATTTAAATACTTGAACAAAATCACAGGAACAGGACATAAGAAGGCCATTTTCCTATCTTTTACCACGTAATAACTACTTTTGCTTTTCTAACCTTGCGAGGAAACATCACTTAGGCAACAAGTCCAAGTCTGAACTCTAACCATCTTATGCAATTGCCGGTTCAACTGTGATAATTCCAGGATCGTTCTTAGACTGACATCCCTTACTCTCCTTATATTCTGTAAAAGCATCAATTACAGTTCTGTAGAATATTCAACTCCAAAAATCTCAGTTTTTCACAAAAAACATTTCCTGACCATGGATCCATAGGTTAGCTGCGATGACCCAGTTCCAGGTCGAATTTCAAATTACTTCTCATTCTGGGACCCAGGGTGAACAAACTTCTCCAGGGAGTATTCTCATGAAGAGGTGGGAGTTTAATAGGGCTTACAGAAACTCAGAGACCTCTTAAGGCTTCCTTTCACCACTGCTGTAACTTAAAACTGGCACACTGTCACTCCGCCTCCCATTCCACTGTTCAAAGTAATGACATGGTATGCCCATCATTAATGGGATGGGAGGGATATTCCTTTTATGATGGGGTGAGGGAGAGGAATGAAGATTGTCTCAACAATACTGTAATCTATTACATATTTTCTGCCCAAGACCCTCCAGAAACTTAATATCCTACTCAATTTTCACGCAAGGACAAGGAACGACAGAGAAGTGGCAGATTTGAAAAGACACTTAAAAAAATTTTTTTTTAAGTTTTTATTTTTGAGCCAGAGACAGACAGACAGATGGACTAAGCATAAGCTGGGGAGGGGGAGAGATAGAGGAGGAGACACAGAATTGGAAGTAGGCTCCTGGCTCTGAGCTGTCAGCACGGAGCCTGAAATGGGGCTCAAACTCAGGAGCTGTGAGATCATAATCTGAGTCGAAGTTGGTTGCTTAACGGACTAAGGCACCCAGGGGCCCAGGACACTTTTAAGTAAAGGAAAATGAGAAGGCTGGAGAAGCTGCATGAACTTTGGTAAGATTTTGAAATGGTCAACGTCCAAGTGATCAGCCTATGTGTAAATCGTTAAAATCTAGCCTCATTTTGGTATCTTGATCTATTATCAGCTCTCAATTTATTAGTTTATTCAGCATGTATCAAAGATACCTAATATACTCTAAGGAATAAACTGAATATATATTTTTTAATTTTTTAACATTTATTTATTATTGAGAGACAGAGAGACGCAGAGCATGAGCAGGGGAGGGTCAGAGAGAGAGGGAGACACAGAATCCGAAGCAGGCTCCAGGTTCTGAGCTGTCAGCACAGAGCCCGACGCAGGGCTGAAACTCACAAACTGCAAGATCATGACCTGAGCTTCTAAAGTCGGTCGCTTAATCAACTGAGCCATCCAGGTGTCCCAAAACTAAATATATTTTTAAAGTTGAATTTTAAATAAAAATTAACACATGCGCTGGGGCTCCTAGGTGGCTCAGCCTGTTTGGTGTCTAACTCTTGATTCTGGGTCAGGTCATGATCCCCCAGTTTGCAAGACAGAGCCTTGCTGCGGACTCTAGGCTGATGTTGCAGAGCCTGCTTGAATTCTCTCTCTCCCCCTCTCTCTGCCTTCCCCTGCTTGCATGCACACATGCATGAACTCTCCCAAAATAATTATTTTTAAAAATACATGTGTTCACCCTTTATCATGCTCTCTGAAAGCTAAAATTAACATGGACATTCCCTCAAAAGGTGATATTCTTGTGCCAGGCATCTTCCTCAGAAGTATGTCAGTTGACAGGATGTGTGCACAGAGCTGAAGTTTAGTATGCTGTTAAGTGCCATTTTTATTTTTTCCTGCTTTAATTAAAGCTTTCATGGATGGTGAAATTATTGGTCCTAGAATGATCCTTGACAGTGTATTTAAAAAAAAAACACTTAAACTCATCGTTATATGGTGCTCTTGAACTAGCTTAGTACAAAAAGAATAGTTGCACAAGACAATTACACTTTTATTTAATAATTGCCTCAAGGAATTTAACTAAGACCCTAAAGTATCTGTAGAGCCGAGTTTTCTGACAATGTATATTTTGTGTTTTAATGCAGAGGATTCCATCTAGCACTTCGTTCTGTGTTTTCCATCTGTAGGAAAGAAACAATACTGTGCATGATTCCTATTTTGTTTGAATTTTAAAAGATTTTTACTTAAACAAGATGACGTTATTAAATTTTACTTGTTGTCATCATGCAGCTTTTAGTTTTTAATAATTGAAGCTTTCACTTATTAGTTTTGTTGGGTTTGGGTAGGGTTGGTTTTTTGTTGTGTTTTGTGGAGGTTTTATTGTTTTTTTGTTTGATGTTGTTACAGCCACTCCATGTTAGGCACTACTTTTTTCCTTCAGTGAGTTTGAAAGAGATTTCCTGGCTCAGATGTAACTTCAAAATTCCATTCATCTTCCAATTCCAAGTATGTTATTATTAAATATTTCAGTGAATTTCTCTGAACTCTAGATATTTGTCTCTTGAGAACAAAACATGCAAAGCAAAGTTAGAGTTTGCTCTTGGATTTGTAGTAAAGCAAAGCAGAATAACTATGCTTTTAAAAGATACATGGAATGCCACCAAATTAAAATTGTGAAGCCGCCAACCTCCTGTTCTCCTTTTCTCAAACATGTGCAGCAGGATTAGATAAGCTACCATCACCTGAGTGGTTTCTTCTAATTAAGGCAGAAGCCCCACAAGGCCACATAGGCCATTTCTGTTAGAAAAACAGTAACACAAACGCTCTGTCCTACCTTCAGAATGCCGACTTTGTGTCCCTCTAAATTTATTTGGAACCCCACCATTTTGAAGTTCTGCATGACCAGATAGGTGGCCTGACAAACCTACCCCTTGCTCAGACTGCCTCGGACGGTCTTCCTCACATATTTCTAGTCCAAGACAAAGGCAAGAACATAAAGCATAAAGGGGTTTGGGCTGAGATCCTGACATTTCCACTTTACATATCCCTTTTTGATAAACAAGTTGGCTCATGGCTCACAGCTGCAGAATCCAAATGTCTGTTTCCAACGGCTGTTTAACGTATGGGCTGTAGAAAACAGATTCTAAGTTTGACTGTGAACTCTGCCTATGTGTGATCTTTATCATATTACTTATCTGTGCCTCTGAGTCCATGTTAATAGAAGCAATGTATTCAGAGTATTCCTAGGATCCAATGAAAGGATATATAAAGCATTTCATATAGCATTCAATTCAAAGTAGACAATAAATAATTTATAAATATTGTTAGGTGAAATTACAAGACGTCCAGGAAGGAAAAACAAAACACACTAACCAGCAAAAACATTCGTCTCCACTTAGAGATTTTACTTTAATGAGAATCCAGGTGGTCATTTTTGAAGGACACGAAAAAATCATAACCTGGGTTGACCACTCCTTCTTTTAAATATGCTATTGGTAACATGACTGAGCTGTACGGAAGGAATTGTAGCTTTTAGATTCCTCCATCCTGAGAAACAGTGAAAGGACCAGAAGCATGCCTTTTGACAGAACTACAGTGTGAGCCATGTAGGCTCACACTACATTTTAAATATTTTAGTAGCCACATTAGTAAGGTAAAAACAGGTGAAGTTTATTTTAATATATTTTATTCATTCTGATTTATCTAAAATGTTGTAACTCATAACAATTGTTGCTGTATTTTACATTTTTTTCCTCTCCATAATCTGGTATGTATTTTCTACCTACCATACATCTCCCTTCTGACCAGCCCGACACATTGCAAAGTGCTCAATAGCCAGATATGGTTAATGGCTACCATACTAAACAGGGAAGGTGTGGAGAATGGGGAGGATGAGGGAGAAGAATTGAGAAGGTGAAGCAGGTTAGGAGGCTGTGACGTGGCATTCACATCCATTTTGTGACTAAATGCTTCAACTGAAAGCTGAATGAGATCAGACTATCATTTTCAAGGCTGCAATAAGCCACATTAACCAAAGATGTGGGTCTGTGTACTAAGATCACTTGACCATCTATCTTTTTTTTAAAAACTTTTTTTTAACATTTATTTTTGAGACAGAGAGACAGAGCATGAACTGGGGAGGGTCAGAGAGAGGGAGACAGAATCTGAAACAGGCTCCAGGCTCTGAGCAGTCAGCACAGAGCCCGACGCGGGGCTCGAACTCACGGACCGCGAGATCATGACCTGAGCCGAAGTCGGATGCTTCACCGACTGAGCCACCCAGGAGCCCCTTGACCATCTATATTAAGACGACATAAGTCAGTTTTAGCAGTTGAGAATATCTTTTGTTGCCTACTTAATAAATTTTAAGAACTACAACAGCTTCAGTCTACTCACTTTTACCATGAAGGGTCTAATAAAAAAGGAATACAGTTCCTCAAAATGGTTTATTAAAACTCTATTGTATTCTCACCTAGCCTTATCTTAGCATTCTTTTCAAAACACACCGAGGATGGCTCTGTAACTGAGCCTATGTACACCATGCTGCAGAGAAGAATATTGATCAATTTTATCTTGGTCCCTTAAGAATTACACATTTTATTGTACTAATGCTTCTTACAGTAACTATCATATTAAATCAAAACTTTAACATGATTCATAAACATCATAAAACTTGGCACCCATAAATCACAGCACTGAATTGGAAGTTTAAAAGGTAAGATTTATCAACTAACATACTAAATCACAACTTTAAAATTTAGGATTAATAAGAACTTTTATATGCATGATATATAAATCAGAGCACTGCACCTGATTCTTGGATGTTAATGCATGTAAATCAGAATTCTGAAAGTTAATATTAATAAATCAAGGAAATGTGTTTTACTTGGTAAATTTCTTTAATGGAATACATAATAGGCACTATCTTCTAAAAAATACACATTTGAGAATTTCCTTTGATAGCCATTTCCAGAACAGATTTAATTTTATTTAAGCCCATTGCTCTTATGTAAGCGTGGAAGTGTCTGACATGCACCTTTTTCCTACAAAGCTCGTATTTTTGAAAACAGTAATTAAGTCACGCTACAGGTTCCTCATTTCTAGGCTAAAAATACCTGCAAAACTTAGCCTTCCTCCATAGGAGTTATTTTCTGCACCTTTGATCACTTTTAACAAGTGACTACGAGTCCTTTTGAAGGTGATGTGAGCAAACCTGGACAAAATGTCCTTCCATGGGTCCTATTAACACAAAGTGTGGTGGATGAATTACCTCTAGACCCTAATATGTCATGCCTGTTTGTAGCAGTCCATTTATATCTCACAGCCAAAATAACAGGAACAGCTTGAGTTTCCCATAGTCAGGTGTTGTTGTGAGCTCAGAGGCTGAACCACTTCACTCCCTTCATGCTTTAGATTCCCTGGGCCTCTGAGTAGCCGAAAGCCAACTAGATTCTGTCTTTTGCACTCCATTAAAAGAGTTCTTATTAAAGTACTAAAGACCTACATGCCACCAAAGACCAAAAATCGAGTACCTATCATAAAGGAATATTCATCAACAGTTGCCACTGGTGTTTCCTGTATCACCAGTACCTGTGATCCTTCCTTTCTCCCCCTCACTGGACATGAGCTCACCTTTTCCCACAGGATCCACTACCACATAAACGTTGATTATTTATGGACTTCTTTCCAAATATCTAGGAATATTTACCAGGTTTTTTTTTCCTTATTACAATACCAGCTGCTCTAAATTTACATTCTCAAAATGAGATTCCTTAGTTCTTTTGCCAAAGCAACTTCTTTTTTCAATCCCTAATGGCAATCCCCAACTCTGAACAGTTAAGACTTCTCTCAGATTTCACCCATTCATTCCCTTTCTACAGCTACTATTTTAGTTTAGGCCCTCATTAATTCATTCTTAAACTGTTCCATTGTTTCCTAACTGCTACTCAGCACTGCAGAATGGAAATCCAATCATGTAACTCTCTTGTTTAGCCATTTCCACTTGCATTCTACTTCTTATTCAGGTGGCCCTAATGACCCGTTTCTACCTTCTCAACTCTATCTCTGCCCCCCATCATATTCTACACATTAAATGAGTGGTTTCCAATTTGGGGAATTTTGGTTCCCAGGGAACATTGAGAAGTGTCTGAGGGCATTTTTGGTTGTCACGATTAGGGGTGGCAATGCTACTGGCATACAGTGGATAGAGGCCATAGGTATTGCTAAACATCCTCCAATGGACAGGACAGGCCCCCACAACAAATGATTATCCATTCCCAAATGTCAATAGTACAGAGGTTCAGAAACCATGCTCTGGATGAACTAAAGATGCAGATTTCACCAAGAGAATACAAGTGTTGTGTGGATCTTTAAATATGCCATATAGTCACTACGTCCTTCACCAGAAGTGCCCTTTCCTCATTCACACTCAGGCCCAGAAATCTTCATCCTGTAAGCCCCAGTTCAACGGGTCTTCCTTCATGAAGAGGCTGGCTCATCCTTTCAAGCATCAGTGACCTACCAATATGGTTTTGTGGAAACAACATACGTGGGATTCAGAGTCAGAAAGACATTGCTTTAAAATAGCACTCTACCTTACTAGTGGCGTATACTTGGGCCAATTAACCTCTTTGAATCCAAGTTCCTTCTTAGAATTGTGAAAATACCAAACCAAGAACTTTATCATTAGGACATAAACAGATATTGATGCAAGGGAAATCCACCTCCACATTTGTCATCCCCCTGACCACTCATATCCAGTTGGCTCATTTTACAGGTTGTCACCTACACACTAAACGGAACGAAAGGAACATCTCACATAAAGGATGCACATTATTTAATGAAGGGAATAGGAGTAGCTTGGCTCCCCAAATAGACTCTCCCAAGATGCTTTCAAAGTCTATTTTCAGGTAAACGCACAACAAGAAAACTAAGAGCAAAATGTGTCTTATCTGTCACCAACTACATTTGGATAAGTGGGTTGTTCCAGGAAGAGAATTGTATGGCACCTGATACATACACCTTTTGGAAATATGCTAGTTTATGCGGATTATATAATGAAATATCAGTATCTGTAGTTCAGATGGAAACACAAGACTGGAATTTTAAAGTGAGGAGCAAATAGAAAGCTCTAGTTTATAATCAACTCATAAAATTATGGCACAGCAAAGTACTGCATACTTTTCTTTGCAATTTAGGTAGTGAAAAGGCAGTACTTGGAACGAACATATAAAACTGAAGATAGTGTACCCATCAATGTGTGTGTGTGTGTGTGTGTGTGTGTGTCTGCGTGCATGCATGTATTTTTACTCTTTTCCTCTACAAAAGATTTTTTCATTCATTTTGTACCTTGGAAGATGCAATATGCACACTCTAGAGCATTCCTATTTACCAGGGTTACAAATATAAATTCATCAGAGTGATGTAGAACTCTAAGGAAAACATATACAAATGTATTTGAAATAATTGTCAACAACGTGGTGATTAATTCTTCCACTGGAGCTCCCACAACAAATGTTTCCTTGAGAATTTTTTGAAGCTGTGTTTTTAAAACTTCAGAGAAATTCAACATTACAGTAAGCAGAGCCATCCTGTCTGCAATAAGGCTCTTGCATCATCCAAGCTATTCCCAGAGGAAATAATGGGTGAAAGGAAAAACAAGTAAAAAATAACTTTTATCAGATCTACTGTAAAAGGCTTTTCCGACATCAAGGGCATATACAGATTTCCTTGATAGCCTGACTCCATGTGATTTAGTTTAGTCATTTGCCTACTTCCCATCACTTACCTTATCTAAGTAATTTGCCCTCTGAATGTATACTTTTATCCATCAGATTACACACATTACAAAGGAATACAGCATCGATACCATTTCGAAAACAACACAATGCTGGACTCTTGAGAGTTTAGTAACCTATTTGCAATTCTGAGAGAATCCTTTGTCCCAAAATTTAAGAAGGATTGGTTCTCATATTTAGCTCCTAGTTTATGTCAAGTACGTCATTCAACTCACAAAGATGTACAGTATTACATGAAAATGTCTGAAGCCATCTGATTTTTATCTTTAAATGGCATTTATAACCAAGTGAAATAAATTAAAATATTACCCCCTCAAGAGTTAGCTTGCACTACAGAATCACAATCAAGAAACCATCTCAAAATATAAAGTGACAGGTTTCATTATTAATTTGTAAGAAGCCTGTATGCCATGAACATTTTGAAATGAAATGAGAATTATAATCTAAGAGAAAAAATTTAGCATTAGGACAAAGCATTACTGTTTTAATACATGAATGTTCTCTCCAACAAAATGGCAAAAATTACCTTTGTATAAGAATTATTGTAAGATAGGAATAGGTAATTTTAAAAAAAGCAAAGATGGCCAATAATGTAAAAAATAATGTTAGGTTTACCACTTAGTAAGTAATTACAATTGAAGCAATCACAGTATTTACCGTTTACATGGTTCATCTTTTAATGCACTGTTACTATCCAGCATTGACCATCATGTGAATAAAAAGGAAAGGTTGTTTTATGTACTTCTATTAAGTATATAAATTCATACAATTTTTTAGGGAGCAATTTGTCTTTAAAATGGTATTAGCTTTTGACAAAAAAAAATTCAAGGAATTTATCCTAAGGAAATGCCTATAGCCACAATATGTCCATTGTAGCATTATTTAAAATCCACCATCAGAAATAATCAAAGTATCCCTTCACCCAAAAACAGGGAGGGGGACAAAACATAATAGACAATTAAATAGGGGAACAGAGGGTTAAGGGAGGGGTTGTGGGAGGGGGGATGGGCTAAGTGGGTAAAGGGTATTAAGGAATCTACTCCTGACATCATTGTTGCAGTATATGTTAACTTGGATGTAAATTAAAAAATAAATAAATAAAAATAAAGTATGAGGTGATCAAGAAAAAAAATAAGTATCTAAGGAAAGGGTATGATTTGAATACATTATGGTACACTCATGAGAAGAATTACTATGCAGCCACGATCAAGATACTCTGAAAACTTGTTTACTGATTAAATAACATGTTCATAACTCACGGTTGTATGGGGGGAAAAAACTTCCAAAGAATGCAAATCCTGATTCCGTGTTAGAATCTGTTAGCCATAAAAATTGTTTAAATTTACAAAGGTAGTAAGATTTTATGATAGTGTATGCCCAGCAAGAGGAGGAGCCATGGAAAACCCTGGTCAACACATTCCTATTCAGGACTCATGAATAAACAAGACAACAGTCCTTCACAACTCAGGATAGGAAAGCAGTTCTGAGAATCAGTTGTTTCAATACCCCTCCATAAAGAGGTACCTATTGTCTTCTCCAAGGAGCCTCCTTTTATTGCCTTCCCTCTCACTTTTTATTTCTATTTGTCTAATTTTTACCCATTATTTCTTTCTTTTCCTATGTACTCTGCTTCTGTCGTTGTTACCACTTTGGTTTGTGTACCACAACTCACTAAGTGAGACGATCCTGCTGAGCCTGGTATTTAGACCCAGGAGGGTGTTCCATGCCCACACTGGGTAGAGTTCTTATGGTAGGCTACCTATTTAGCTCCTGGTCCAGGCTTTAGTTATCTTTGCTTTCACAATTGATCATGATCCCATCACTTTTGTCTGGGACAGTAGAGTCACTTCTTGCTTACTTCAAAAGGGAGTTGGAAACCTGGAGGACACTTAGGGTTAATGGTCTGTGATAAAATTACAGACTCCATAATGGAGTCTGTAACAAACATCATTTTATGTTGTTCTCATTAATGGTTCAATTTTTTTATACTAAGCATTTCTATAACCTGCCTCTAAGAAAAACATTAAAGTAAGTTTTGTTTTAGATTTTAAATCACTTGATCCAGTCTCCTGCCTAAAGGCTAATATAACCCTACCGGTGTTTGTTTATAAAAATCTTCAAAAACATCCTTTCTATCTCATGTATCATTCCATGAGCTATTCTTGCTCCTGTTTCAATCCTGACTCCTTTAAGAATCTTGTGAATAATGCTTGGTAATGTCAGTGACTTCCAAGTACTAAAACACTCCCATTACCCACTTTGTTTCATTTCACCTTTCTCTAAAAAGTATGTGGACATTACAGCTGAGTCATCTTGTAGAATCTTGGAGAACTCAGTTTGGAGGCCATAGGAACCAAGAGTAAGTTGCCTTTTCAGAATGTGGTAGTGCTTTTCTATCTTAAGTTCTTCATTCCCAAAACCTTCAACTTTCCAACTTGATCCTTTCCTGGCTTCCGAAATAATTCTCTAAAAATTCCCTTATCTGTAGGGGTATTATTTAATATCTTACTTACCGTCACCCTATTCTAACTTCTTATGCCTGCTATTATGGTTCATTTTTTTCCTGCTCCAACAGACAGTGTGTAGTCGGTTTCTTTATTTGACCTTTTTATTCTATCATCAATCTAATCCTGTTTAGAGACATTCCATAATTTAAATCATGTATATTAGTACCCACTCTACACAAAACTTTGTCCTAGAGTCTCTGAAGCATAAAGGCCCACTGCCCATTAAGGAATGTGTGTAATTCAGATATAGGGAAAAGGGGCAAAGAAAAGAACAGGGAACTAAGGACTACAGTAGAGAGGCAGAAAAAAAATCCTGAGGTGTACAGAAGTCATTGATCAGGAGTACTATAGTTTTTTTCCTTTCTATCTCATGCACATAATGAGATGACTAGTAGATCATTTCAAATTGAAATCCAGTGATTCAGAACAATGTAATATCAGGATGTCAGAGTGGGGAGAGGGTGTAGAAAATTGTTAAGGTAGAATGAGTCATGGTGAAATGTACAAGAATGAAAACTAAGTAAGGAAAGCTCTTAAGAGAAGCCCTTAAAAAGCAACCTCAGGAATGGCCATTCAGTAGAATCCATGTATATAAATGCCATGCTCCAAATAAAATGGTGGCAAGAGTGTTACCCAAGCATCTCAGCATTTTTGGTAGTGAAAAGACACAAGGAATCATAGAGGAGGAAATAAAGGACAGAATACTACCCTAAGAATAAATATGATTAAACGCAGGGCAACCAGTCTCCCTAAGAACAATGTTGGACAGCTCCAAGTATGAAAGGAGATTTTTTTTTAAGTACTCTAAAAAAAAAAAAAAAAAAACCCAAAAACTACTGTCAACACCAAAAACTTTAAGCAATTTTCAAATGTTTACATAAACCAAATATTAAGAAAGCAAAGAAATAAAAGGCCATTTTAAGAACCTTTACATTTTTTGTTAAACAATTATGGGGAAAGGAAGGTGTTCTAAACATGTTGGGAAAAATGGATATCCATATCCAAAAAAACGAAGTTGGACCTTACATTATATACACAAATTAACTTGAAATGGACCAAAGACTTAAAAGTAAGGGCCAAAAAATATAAAACTCTTTTGAGAAACAGGAGAAAAGTTTCTTGACAGTAAATTTAGTAATGATTTGTGTATTGTACTAAAGCACAGGTAATTTAAAAAATAGACAAATATCACCATTTAAAACTTTTTCTTTGAAAGGACACAGTCAACATAGTGAAAAGGCAAGTGGAGGAATAAAAAAATATATATTTGTAATCATCTGCCTGATAAGGAATATCCAGAATATATGAAGAACTATACCTCAAAACCAAAACAACATGGACAAATGACTTGAATAGACATTTCTCCAAGATATACAAATTGCCAATAAGCACATGAAATGAAGCTTAACATTAATAATGATTAAGAAAATGTAAGTCAAGCCACAATGAAAACCACCTCACATCCATTAAAATGGCTAGTATAAAAAAAAGCAATCAAAAAACAAAACAAAAATGTGTGGGTGAGGATGTGGAGAAATTCACACTCTTATGCAATGCAGGTAGGACTATAAAATGGTGGAGGTATTATGGCAAACAGCAGGAAGCTTCCTTGTACAATTACAAACCTAATTCCCATCTGGTCTAACAATTCCACTTCTAGATATACAACCAAATTAACTGAAAGCAGGCTCTCAAAAAGGTATTTCTACACCCATGTTCATAGCAGCATTCCCAATAGCCAAGAAGTGAAAGCAACCCAAGTATCCGTTCACTGATGAATGTGTAAGCAAAATATGGTATATGCATACAACCAAATATTACTCAGCCTTAAAATGGAAGGAAATTGTAACACATCTTACAACACAGATGAACCTTAAGAACATTGCACTAAGTGAAATAAGCCAGTTACCAAAGGGCAAATACTCCATGATTCCACTTACATGAGGTATGTAGTAAAGTCAAATTCATAGAAACACACTTAAAGCCAGAACATCAAGGAGTTCACTGCCCAAAACTTGGGCAAAATCTTCATGGCCCAGGCTCTTTGAGAACACAACTAAGACAAGCAAGTTTCCAGAAAAGGAGTTAACATGGACTCTTGAGATCACCCTGGGGGAATTCTTGGAAGAGATACACTTGCATACTGAAAAGTCTTTCTAGCTAATAATAAAAAAACAAAAAACAAAAAAAACCTGAACAAAGTAAAATGGTAGTTGCTAGGCAATAGGGGAGAGGGAAATACGGAGTTGTTTTTAAATGGGTATAAATTTTCAGTTGGGGAAGATTGAAGATGAACAAGTTCTGGACACCGGTTGCACACCAATGTGTATTTAACACTACGAAACTATACACTTAAAAGTGGTTAAGAGAGGGGCGCCTGGGTGGCGCAGTCGGTTAAGCGTCCGACTTCAGCCAGGTCACGATCTCGCGGTCCGGGAGTTCGAGCCCCGCGTCAGGCTCTGGGCTGATGGCTCAGACCCTGGAGCCTGTTTCCGATTCTGTGTCTCCCTCTCTCTCTGCCCCTCACCCGTTCATGCTCTGTCTCTCTCTGTCCCAAAAATAAATAAACGTTGAAAAAAAAAATTAAAAAAAAAAAAGTGGTTAAGAGAAAATTGTATGTGTATTTTACAAATATATATATATATCTCACATAAACAATTAACACAGTAATTCCCACGCTATGTGCATTTTATCACAGTTAAACAAACAGAGCTCATCATGTGTTAGCAAGGCTTTCCACCCTCCCTTAGCCACAGACCTTTTTATGATCCCATGAAGGCTCCAGGATCTTTCTCATCTCCAGCCTCTGCTTTTGTTCTCTTGGCCTGCAACCTTCTTCCTCCCTGCCCCCTCCTCCCCTTCTTCTTCCTTGACGATCTCCAAAACTTTCAGAGGTTACTCTTTTAGGATACAAAAACTGTTTTGACCCTCCAAACCAAAATTATACTCCCTTGTTTTGTTTTGATGCTTTATCTTACCTCCTATTTCTTCCTACAATAACCTGAAATAAACATTTTAGGATGATCATTTCTTTTTTTAAAAAAAAATTTTTTTCAACGTTTATTTATTTTTGGGACAGAGAGAGACAGAGCATGAACGGGGGAGGGGCAGAGAGAGAGGGAGACACAGAATCGGAAACAGGCTCCAGGCTCTGAGCCATCAGCCCAGAGCCTGACGCGGGGCTCGAACTCACAGACCGCGAGATGGTGACCTGGCTGAAGTCGGAGGCTCAACCGACTGCGCCACCCAGGCGCCCCTGGATGATCATTTCTTACAGCCCATCTTCCCTTGAGGACAGGGACTAAAGTGTACTCAATGCATAGCTGCATCCTCAACAGCTGGGAACTTGCCTGGCACAGTGTTAGTTCCCAGTAAATAGGTCTGGTGAGTAAGGGAAGCCACTTGCTAGTAAAACCTGTTGAGTATTTAGGTTAAATATCGTGAAATAACTTATCGTCAAAGGTGACAGAATTCTGAAAAAGGTGTTGGTAACATTTTAAAAATAAAAGTGAGATAAATACAGTTGATTAACAGCTGTAATTTATTCCCTTTTATATGCCTTCATATGCCACAATGCAGAGAGCTAAAATCATGTTCTCATACACTCTTCGAACTAGGTCTCTGAATGGGAACAAAGCTCCACCAGTGAGACCCACTCTAAGGATCAAAATGGCGCAGAAGTCATCTTTTTACTACGGCTGCTGTCAATATTTGTAAAACATTCATAAAGACATGCCTGTTTGTGGCCTGACACAGTCTCTGTGACAAGTCAGTAACTCATAGGTATGAGAGACAGATGTGACACAGCAGACATCGTGCCAAAAACATCTTCCTCATGTTAGGATCTCAGCTACGGTGAGTCCACTGTGAGGCTGCTCACCAGTACTCCTCCATTTTTAAACACCTAAATCTCTGTATTAAATCCCTTTCTCCTTCAAATACATATAATTGTCATCTCACTGGACTGAACCTAGAAAGATACACAAAGTTTTAAAGAGATCAGAATTGGAAAATGTTAGGTTTTTGTATTATCAACCTACAGCTAGAATCTTGAGCCATGGCAAAATTCCACAACAACTAAATCAACAAGAGGCGATCATGTGCAAGTGGAACAACAGTGATCATGCAAAGCTGGCATTCAATTACTAAATGCATGTCATGGCAGGCTAACATTGTTTCTTAACAGAGACTTTACACCACAAAATCAGCCCAATCCCATACTCATAGTGTACTTGCAACTCAGCAAACATTGAACAAAATTCCCTCCTGTAACTTCCTGAGAACCCTGCCCTGACCACTCAAGTACACCTGATATCTTCTATGCTCCCGTATCATTTTGTTTATTCTTATATGATAATTATCCCATCAGTTTACAATTACATTTTAACATGCCTGTCCCTCATCCCGCTGAATTTGGAGGTCTGAATGTCAATAAACGCATTTTTCCATAGAGCCCTAAGACCTATCACAATGCTTGTCATACTGCAGATGTGCTCAATAAAATTGAATAACTAATGTTGTATTATGACATGGCTAGGTAAACTTAATTGACTAATAATTAACCGCAAATGCGCCAATTAATGGGTATATACAAAATGAAGATCATGCTCAATTAGAATCACCCTGGGATTTTTTATTCTGAACAACTTTTTTAACCCTAGAAAGAAGTGTCACCTTGTCTTGCAACACTGGATCAGAATATATTAAATTGGTACAGTAGGACTTTTATTTTGCTTCTCAATTGAGCTCATCATTTTGTGTGGGTGGTGTTCAAATACATGAACTAGATGGATAAATTTCTCAAAAGTTCACGCTTTATCTACTTCTTTCCCTCTGCCCCTATCACCAACTTCAGAGCTATGCCCACAGTGAGTGTGCCCTTTTCGCATGATCATTTTCTTGTTACTGGTTCCCTCCCTCTTAACTGATACCTCTGCTGGCCGCTAAGCCTCTAAGACAGGTTTTTTCAATTTGAGAATTAGTAGGGGATCAATAGAAACTATTGTATAGTGCCTCTCATTTTATCCTTTAAAATAAACTGACTTTTTTTGGGGGGGGACAACACCCATATACTTAAGACGCCCACATATTTGGATTAAATCACTGTAAATAGGCGATCAGGAGAAAACAACAGCCTGCACAACACATTACTAAGGAGCAGCAGGCAGCCAAGTTTCTCTTAACTGGGCTACTAGCCACCAATTTAAAGCTTTCATCTGAACACACTTTCACCACACAGAAGTCTGTTTTTCTGCACAACATAAATGGAAGGGGACAAAACACTGCTGCTCTAAGTTATATTAAATTGACATTGTTAAACAGAATCCGGGCTTTCAGTTGGTAAACATGCTTTGGAAATTGCATCTGCAAAAAAAAATGAAGGATGCTAAAAATCAAAGAATGTATGTAAATACACATGAGGAGGGGTCTTTTTTGTAAATGACTCTCACCCTGGCCATCACCCCTCTACTTCTTAGCTTAAGATGAACTTGAAACTGCTTGGGGGAGGTATTGGAGTTGCTCCTTACATAATACCACTGCATGTTTTCTCTGTCATTCAGTCTCTAACAACACTATCTGCCAAAGGGAAGGCATACAACCACATTCTCCTTCATTTGAAAGCTGGAGAGCCTTTTTAAATGTTTCGTATTTTCAGTTCCAAACTGAAAACAAGCATTTTCCAAGGGGGGGAAAAAACTATTTTGGAGGTGAGTTATTGAGAGCGTTCTATTCTAATGCTATTCTACCATAGAGCAACAAATGTGAACTTATAATCATAAAAATACTTGATGATGCCTTTTTATCCCAGTATCCCAGAGCATTAAAGGAAATTAAAATTGCATCCATTTGCATACTGCTTCTGATAGAGAATAAAATAAACCGGCAGAAAATTGTTTAAGGAGTTTATGTGCAATTCATAATATCAAAATCATTGCCAAGAGTATTTTTGATTCCCTGCCACCAAGACTAAGCAAATATGCCATTTTCCACTGAAAACTTACATGCGACCTAAAACCTATATTCTTATCTTAATCGTCAGCCCACTAGGTACATTTTGCCTCTTAAAAAATTTCTTTGTAGATATTGTTTCCTTCTTACCCCCTTTTTCCATCCCTATGCCCCCAAAATTTCAAAACCTTATCCTGAGGTGTACCTTCACAGGGCTTTCCATACAAAACCTTCCGGGATTTCAAGGAACCAGTTAACCTATTGCCTATTCTCCCTGTGTATAAATAAAATACTTTTAAATTAATGAAAAGATCTACTTTCTTGAACAGAAGACAGAGCAACATCAAAAACGGCGAGTTACTGGCCTAGACTAAGGTCAACCCTGTGGTCTGGGAAACAAACAGCCCAGATCCCGCCCCAGGAGACTAGCTTTTTGTTTTCTTTCCAACCCCTCAATTCACAGAAAATTGAGAAAATCTCCTTCGCTCAGAAAGGATACATTCTTTTTTTTTTTTTCTTAAGTCTTTAAAGTTTTTGTTTAAATGCCAGTTAGCATACAGTTTTGTGTTAGTTTCGGGTGTACAATATGAGACAGGATATATTCTGGTGGTTCTACTTACATGCAGCAACTGGAGCCAGAAGACTTGCAAAACACCAAGGCCTGAAAAAATCACCAAGAGTAACTTTACTTTAAGAGCTTGGAAGATTCGAGAGCTAATCACGTTCTTTTATGCTCCTCATTGAGACCACCTGTTCCCTTCGCCTGTTCTCTAGGCCCTTGCTATTTAAAGTGCTGTCCAACAGCATTGATATCACCTGGGAGCATTTTAGAACTGGCCCAACCTGTGACCTCTAAACCAGAAACTGCATTTTAGCAAAATTCCCAAGTGGTCCAAACCCACGGTACACTTGGGGCAGGACTGGTCTCAAAAGTGTGTTCAACTTGTGATGATATCATTTGGCAAAATGGTCCTTAGACCAGAAGATATTTAAAGAACTTTTAGCTCTGAGAAGTTTTGGTTCTATACATTTAAGACTTAGATTGTGGCAATATTCTGCAAGGCCCTATCAAGTCTTTGACCAAAGAAGCTGAAGTGTGAGGGCCAAGTGGGCTTAAGTCTCCCTGGTCCTGCTTCTAACTCACTCTTCTCCAATTCAGACTTTTGGATAATAGTTTTAAGGAAAATTTCAGAGCTGACACACCAAGAAACACAGCCTCACATGAGGGAAGGAAAGAAGACACAATGCTCAGTTTTTACTGGCGTCTAATCAATTACCTCAATCACTTTGAAACATAGGTAGTAAAAGTTGTGGTCTTCAACCAGTGAGGAGAAATGTGTCTGGGACATAAGGCTGGAAGTGTTAATCTTGAAAAAGCCCTTGTAAGTGAACTTCCTGATGTCTTTTGGGGTATCTTCTTCATTTAAAAAAATCACTTATCAAGCTATATATTTGAATGTACAAAAATCCAATTTCAACCAGAAATTATTATGAATTGTTTAATCATTTTTTACTTAAAAACGTGTTAGAATAAATACATGCCTAAGTTTCGTAAAGCTTAAGACATCTCTACAGAGAAGAAAATACATATTTTTGTACTAAGTAGGTAATTAATAAGCATTTCTTGAAATGAACTATGATGGTAAAACGGAAAAGATGTTAGTATATCCTTGTTCAGAGATTTAAGATACAGTTACAGATTGTGCTGGGAAAGTTTCAGGAATGGAGCTCAGTTACTAAGAATCACTATGATTTCTAAACATTTAAATTGGGTGTTTATCATGTGAATGAAAAGGTGATGGATTGGAAATGCAGACATTTCAATTCCTATTCCACCTTTGTTGCTCACTGACTGTCTGACCTCGTCATGCCTACTGTTTTCCCATCTGTGTCTGAAGAAGGTAAACTAACTTCGGAGACATTTCCCACCCCAGCCTGCTGTAAAAATGTTTCCAATGACTTAGAAGACTTAAATATGATTAGGTGCATTATACATAAAAGAATAAGCATTAGCAATTTTTTTGATTGCTTTGCTCATTTTTAAAAAATTTGGGACAACAAGCAACTGCCCCTAAGTTAGCATTATGGAAAAGGATGAAGACTTCATGTTATTAAAAATTCCATCAAAGTTTTAAAACCACATTTCCCAGGAAGCTTTGCATAAAACAATAAATGCTGCGTGTAAAAAATTGATTCCACTGTCAAAAAAGTTGGGAAATATTGGGTTAAACAAATGAAAAAGTGCTATCTTTATGCACTGGTAATTAGAGCTTTAACATGTTAATGAGATCTTAAGTATGGTACAGTTACAAAATCCCCTACATTTATTTGGCCAATGGAATACTTCTGGGGTTAAATATTCCAAGGGACTAGTAGTCAAAGGGCAGTGCTAAACTCGAAGTGGAAGCTGGACCCTTATATATACCAAGTTTTTCAAGTGGGTCACCTAACGAAATGAGGAAAAAGCTATCATAATTTAAATCTACTTTATGCCTGGAGATTTCTTGCCCAAGTCAGAAAAACTGACCTTTCCCAGCATGAAGAAAAGGATCACCATGGGGAATTTCTTGCCTACATAAAGAGACACACTGCAGAGGATTTATCCTTACTGGCTAAACCAACACCATTCCAATACATAAGAAGAATGACGTACGGATTTGGGAACTTAACAGTGGAAGTATTTGTAGATATAATTCAATACTTGAATTAAATGCAAAACATAGCTGACTATATAGAAGCTTTGAAAGCTCAGCATTTACAATCAAGTAAGCAAATTGCAGCATTCTGCACCAGCATCAAATTCTGAACACTTTTCACCTGGATATGCTTCTGCAATTCAGCTTAAATGGTTGAAAACTAAACGTCACATATTCCCAAATAAGGGTGGACGCAGAAGAAACCAAGAATGCCAAAGAGACAATCAAAAATCCATGATGACCAATAGGTTACATTATATTAAAATCATTGCTTCACAATAAGGCACATTTTTAGATAAAAAAATATTTATGTCATGTTAAACATTCATGCACTCTTTGAGAAAGTGAAGAGTTTGTTTACAAGAAAACCTACTGAAATGGAATCATATGTTTTGATCTTTGCAGGGTAAAAAAATTTTAAAAATTAAAATGTTGCCTTAAGGCCCCAAAGACAGCCATATGCTTTTGCATACATTTTCACAACTCAGCAGCTGCTCACTGAACCTCTTCCATTTCAAGTTTTCCTGTTGACCACTCTCTTCTGCAAGGCTTCTGTGACTGCCGGATGGAAATATTTATGAAAACACTGGGGCAGCCAGGATCGTCCAAGTGTTTTCAAAATGTTTGCTTGGCAAAGAGTTGCTGGCAGGCAAAATGTGCTCCTACAAGGGTTTCAGTAAGTGTTTATGCCTCCTCAGTGTATTCCATTTGTAAATGTGGGCAGGGACCTAAACTGTGATCTCTAGAAGCTTTAAATGAAGAAGCTGAAATTCACTTTGCCTTAAAGAGGCTTTGCACCTGCCAATCCTACCCTTTCTAAATCATGTTAATGGATTCACAAGCAGGCTTTGTTTTTAACCACCTCTATAATCACAGGCACAAACTGAGAAATTTGAGGCTCCCCATGATCTCCATGAAAGAAATCAGAGTATTTGTTTCAGAAGAGATGTTTCTTGAATGCTTGACATAGACCATTAAGGGCTAAAAAAGACAATGAGGTGGATGGAGAGATGTGGGGGTTTCCACATAAGAGGGAAAAGACACAGAAGAACTGGAGAGGATGATGCATGCAAGGAACAATAATAATAGATGATGACTATTAGAACACTGGTCATCAGACGGATGAAGTAGGGGATTAATCTGGAGAAGCAGGCAAGAGCTACATCCTAAAGAACTTTATGCAAGACATACCACCAGCAATTTCACTAGCTAACACAAACAATCCTAAAATGTGTATGGAACCACAAAAGACCCTAAATAGCCAAAGCAATTTTGAAAAAGAAAAGCAAATCAGGAGGCATCACAATACTTCAAGCTATATTACAAAGCTGTCATCAAGAGAGTATGGTACTAGCACAAAAAACAGGCACATAGATCAGTGGAATGGAATAGAAAACCCAGAAATGGACCCACAGCTATATGGTTAACTAATTTTTGACAAAAAAGAATGAATATGAAATGGAAAAAAATGTCTCTTCAAAAAATGATGCCGGGAAAATGCAACATGCAGAAGAATGAAATTGTAACACTTTCTATACTATACACAAAAATAAATTCAAAATGGATTAAAGACCTAAAATGTGAGACCGGAAACCATCAAAAATCCTAGAGGAGAACACAGGCAGCATCCTCTCACATTGGCCATAGCAACTTCTTACTAAACATGTCTCTGGAGGCAAGGGGAAAAAAAAGCAAAAATGACCTATTAGGACTTCATCAAGATAAAAAGCCTCTACACAACAAAGGTAACAATCAATAGAAGTAAAAATCATGCTATGGAATGGGAAAAGACTTCTGCAAATGACATATCTGATAAAGGGTTAGTATCCAAAATCAATGAAGAAAGTATGAAACTCAACACCCAAAAAACAAATAATCCAGTTAAGAAATGGGCAAAAGACATGAATAGATATTTATCCAAAGAAAACATCCAGATAGCTAACAGACACATACAAAGATGCTCAACATCGCTGATCACCAGGGAAATACAAGTCAAAACTACAATGAGATATCACCTTACCTGTCAGAATGGCTAACATTAACAACATGAGAAACAACAGGTTTTGACAAGGATGTGGGATGCTGGATGTGGCCCAGCAATAGCAATACTAGGTATTTACCCAAAGGATACAAAAATTCTGATTTGAAGAGGTACATGTACCCTAATGTTTATAGCAGCATTATCAATAATAGCCAAATTATGAAAAGAGCCCAAATTTCCATCAACTGATAGATGGATAAAGAGGCTGTGGCATATAGATAGATAGATAGATAGATAGATAGATAGATGGAATATTACTCAGCCATAAAAAAGGAATAAAATCTTGCAATGACGTGGATGGAGCTAGAGTGTATTATGCTAAGCGAAATAAATCATTCAGAGAAAGACAAGTACCCTATGATTTCACTCACTGTGGAATTTGGAAACAAAACAAATGAATATAGGAGAAAAAAGAGAAAGTGAGGCAAATCATAAGAGACTATTAGCTATAGAGAACAAACTGAAAGTTGCTGGAGGGGAGGTGGATGGGGGATGGGTTAAATAGGTGACAGGGATTAAGGAGGGCACTTGTGATGAGCACTGGTGTTTTATGTAAGTGATGAATTACTAAATTCTACTCCTGAAACCAATATTACACTATGTGTTAACTAACTAGAATTTAAATAAAAATTTGAAGCAAAAAAAAATCATGTAAGAACTTGCAGAATCATTGAAATGGTTTAAGCAATTTTCTGGTATGATCTTTGTTTTTATTTTTAAAGACCATTTGCTTTGGGGTGCTTTGGTGGCTCAGTCAGTTAAGCATCCGACTTCAGCTCAGGTCATGATCTCACAGCTTATGAGTTTGAGCCCTGTGTCAGGCTCTGTGCTGACAGTTCAGGGCTTGGAGCTTGCCTCGGATTCTGTGTCCTCCTCTCTCTCTGCCCCTTCCCTGCTTGTGCTCACTCACTCTCTCTCTCTCTCAGAAATAAATACAAGTTATAAAAATTAAACAAACAAACAAACAAACAAAAAGACCATTTGCTTCACATAGGCCAGAAGCTATTTTGGAAACTGGAGCAGGACTGAACTTGAACCAAAGAACAAAGAATTGGAATGTTCAAGCAAAGCATAATAATGGTATATAGATAGAATCTTACAACATGCAACCTTTTGAAACTAGACTCTTTTACTCATCATAATGATTGTAAGATTTATTCAAGTTGTTGTATCAGTGGGTACATCCTTTTCATTACAGGGTAGTATTCCATTACATGGATGTACCACAATTTGTTTATCCATTTACCCATTTAAGGGCATTTGGGTTGCTTCCAGTTTTTGCATATTGTGCATAGAGCTGCTTTAAACATTCATGCACAGATGGAACCGTTTGTTTTCTGATTACAGTGGGAGGTACACAAATCTATACATGAGTTAAAATTAGTAGAACTATGTACCATAATGTTAATTTTACTATATGTTAATTTAAAAATATATGTTTAATTGATAATGAAGTTAACTAAGTGGCAATGAGACTAAAGAAGATTTTATTTATTTTTAAATTTTTATTCATTTTTGTTTATTTTTTAAGTTTATTTTGAGAGACAGCATGTGTGTGAGTGGGGGAGGGGCAGAGAGAGAAAGAGAGAGAGGGTGGTGGGGGAGAATCTCAAGCAGGCTCTGCACAGAGCCGAATGTAAGGTTGGATCTCAAGAACCGGGAGATCATGACACGAGCTGAAATCAAGAGTTGAATGCCTAAACGACTGAGCCATCCAGGTGCCCCTTAAATTTTTATTTAAATTCCAGTTAGTTAACACATAGTGTAATATTAATTTCAGGTGTACAATATAGTGATTCAACACTTCCATGCATCACCTGATGCTCATCACAAGTGCACCCCTTAATCCTCATCACCTAATTCACCGATCCAGGCACCCACCTCCCCTCTGGTAGCCGTCAGTTTGTTCTCTATAGTTAAGAGTCTGTTTCTCAATTTGCCTCTCTGTTTTTCCCTTTTCTTGAAAGATTTTAAATAATTCCAAGCTGGGTTCAACAGATTTAGTTTTACTAGAATACAGGAATTTCAAGGAAGTAGATTTCAGCAATTGCAGGGACATTAGTGAGCTTCATCATTTGTTCTCTGCATTTGATGAGATTTTAAGAAGAACAACAAAAAAAAAATAAATAAGAACTAACCCAGAAGGCTCTTAGGGAGTTGGTATTTCTGTTGTCAAGGCTTCCTGGGAGAAACACCTTCACAGTTGATCGAGTCACAGCTGCCACACCAACCCATCTGGACTCTGGAGCTTGCATGACACAGGCCCAATAACTTCTTTGACTCTAATACGCATACGCATATGTGCCCGTACAATTGTTGCTTTAAAAACAAGTAACACCTGGATAAAGAAACAGAAAGGAAAAATCTTATGTCGAAAAAGCAGCCTGCAGCATATGGTGTCTTTTGTCCTCAGCTAAGCTGTGTTAGAAAGAGTTCAGAAAAGAGTTGAGATAACACCCCGTTAGTAATTCCACATGTCTGAGGCTTGTTAAACCTGGAATCAAATATTGAAAAAGCAATTTGTCAAAATTGTTAGACATTTTGCCATTAAAAAGTCAATATAAGTGAGAGTTGGAGGGGAGCAAATTTTCACTAGGTAAATAGCTATGAATCAAGTGAATTGATTCATTAGAGATTTTCAAAAACTAATAGCCAACAGTGGGTTATGAAAAACTTATCAGCATATGGGTATTCTACAGAGAGAGGAAATTAGGAGATGGTTTAGGGGATGGCCAAATGTAGGAGCTGACAAATCAGGTGAAACTCAAGATAAATGTTTTTCCAAGAGTGTGCATTGATTACAAAAATAACTCCAATTCTTCACCTCTCTGTATCCACACCATTTACCATATGACAACAGCATCTCCCACTAAAAAGTGAAGTCTGTTTCCCTAACTACTAAAACATGGGCTTGCCTTGTGACCTGCCTTGGCCAATAGCATGTGGTGTACATGATACTGTATCACTTGTGAGCTTAAGCCTCAGGAGATCAAGCAGCCTTCCTGTTTTCTCCCTTGGAAATCTGGCCAACCCACTATTTGAACAAGCTTAAGCTAGCTCTTCTGGAGAGCAAACAGAGATGAGTCTTCCCTCCCCAGCTAAGGCCTCCTTAGACCAGCCAGCACACAGCATATCTGGCAATGTGACCCGACACGTATGAACAAGCCCTCTGAGATCAGCCAATCCCAGACCAGATCACCAGAGCCCTACAGCTTGCAATCTTATAGGCTAAATAAATGCTTGTTATTTTAAGTTGCTGTGATTTAGGGTGCTTTATTACATAAACTAACAGATACAGACCTCATATGACTTCATCTCTACCTGCATTAGTTTCTTGTCGCCACTGTAAAAAAATACCATAAACTCGGTGGTTTTAAGATACACAACTTTATTCTCTTATAGTTTTGTAGGTCAGAATTCTTAAATTAGTCTTCCTGAGCTAAACTCAAGGTGTCGGCAGGACTGATCTCTTGTGGAGGTTTTAGGAGAGAATCTATTTCCTTGTCTCTCCCAGCTTCTGGTGGCTGCCTATATTCATTGGCTTGTGGCCCCTTTCTCCATCTTCAAAGCACATCACTCCAATCTCTGCTTCTGGCATTACACCATCTTGTCCTCTGAATCTAACCCTTCCTGTGTCCTTCTGGTAAGTACTTACATGAGTACATCAGGCCCAGCTGGATATTCCAGTATCATCTCTCAGCAAAAAGTACTTCATGTAAACAGATCTGTAAAGTCACTTTAGCCATATAAGACAACTTATTCAGACTCTGGAGATTAGAACAGGATATATTCTAAGACCATTATTCAGGTTTCACACTACCTTTTCCTTAAAGCTACGACAGTTCGTTTTCCTCTTAAAAAGTTTTTTTAATGTTTATTTATTTTTGAGAGAGACAGAGACAGAGTATGAGTGGGGGTGGGGCAAGGAGAGAGGAAGACACAGAATCCAAAGCAGGCTCCAGGCTCTGAGCTGTCAGCACAGAGCCCCATGCAGGGCTCCAACGACGAAGTAGGATGCTTAACCAACTGAGAAACCCAAGGGCCCTTCCTTTTCCTCTTTTAAATTAGCAGTAGAAAGTTCACATATGGGAAGAGACACGAATACCAAGTTCAATTACATCAAGATGGGGGAAAGGAAGAATTATAACATCAGATTTAGTTGGAAGAAAAGTCAACTTCATAATAACACTACTACTTACCTCCTACTATGAATTGGAAACTCTGCTGGACATTTTTCCTTTAATTTTCATAATTATTAAGGTCTTTCAAAGTGGTTCCTTGCCTACCTGAGGCCGAGACTGGGAAATTTAAATAAAACTTGTCTGCAGCTTCTAAGTGCCTAAATTGGGATGTGATCCCAGATCTTTCTGCCTCCGAAGTATATTATCCACATTGCTTAATTAAAATCTCCCTTACTCCTTGATACTTGTCCCTCAACTTTCAAATATAACATCTACAGGTAAGATTTATACAATAGAAATCTCTCAAGGCAATGATAAGGAACATTCTCAAATTTCAGGGTTAGTGAGGGTTCTACCATAGCTTAATTTAACTAGAAGTCAAAGGCATCTTTAGTCATTTTTTAATGTTACTGGATTTTAGCCTAATAAACTATCAGTAACTAAAAGCTTTTCTGATATCTTTAAGCAAACTTTCAAATTTTTATCCATGGCATAAATTGTTTTAATTATCCTGTTAATCATATGTAGTATTATTATAAGATTGCACTCAGCTTAATTTACTTTCACTTTGGCCTAATTTTTGTTCAGGCAACAAACTTCTAAGTTTGGGTTACTTTACAATTTCTCAGAATTTTTTACTTTGAGAAGTAAATATGAAGAGTCTTTCTGATAATGAGGAAAAACTGCTGCTTTGCTGAAAAACATTTCATTTGTAACTGAAAAGTTCAAAGCTTTTCTGACTGGGTATGTGTCACTGGCAAGGAACACAAAGTACAAATGCATGGTTAAATGAAAATAATTTAAATATGTGCATACTAAATGCACCCTTATTTGAAATATTTGTTAATAAAATATTCATGCACGATTGTTACCAAATACCTGACTTCAGTGTATTTTTAAAGACTTTAAGCTATTTTGGAATTTACAAAATCATTATAAGGGGAGAATGTATCCTCTGTTACATTCCAAACTAAAGGCCACTGATTATTTTTTTTTATGTTTATTCATTTATTTTTGAGAGTGAGAGAGTATGAGTGGGGAAGGACAGAGAGGGAGACACAGAATCCGAAGCAGGTTCCAGGCTCTGAGCTGTGAGAGCCTGATACATGGCTCAAACTCATGAACCACGAGATCATGGTGTGAACCAAAGTCAGACACTCAACCAACTGAGCCACCCAGGTGTCCCAGGCCACTGATTTATTTTGTGGTAGAGGCAGGATTCTTCACATCTTTTGGTGTATTCATTTGTTAGGGCCTACCATAACAAAGTACCACAAACTAGGTGGCTTAAACACCATAAATTTATTGTCTCACAGTTCTGGAAGCTAAAAGTCTAAGGTCATCAAAGAATGCTAGCAATCTTTGGCATTCCTTGACACATCATCTCAACCTCTGCTTTTATGTTCCTATAAAATTTTCTCTGTGGACATGTATGTCCAAATTTCTCCTTCTTATAATGACAGGAGTCATATTGAATTAGGAACCCACCCTAGTCCAATATGATCTTATCTCAACTAGTTACCTTGTCCTACATCCAAATAAGGTCACATTTTGAAGTGCTGGGACTTCAACATATGAATTTGTTGGGGGGACGGTATAAAATTCACCCCCTAATACTTGGTAATAAGTGAGTTGCAAGGCTGAAACTTGAACGTAGCTTAGAAAATAAGACCAGCAATAAACAAAGACCTACCATAATGATGAGGAAAAAACCTGCTGCTGTTGCAAAGGGAAGGGACTTTCAGAAACAAAAGGTTTTAATTTGGGCACAGAAAGAACCAAAGAAGTTTGAAGCTAACTTCCCAAACATTTTCATTACATAACAGGCACATATATTTATAAATTTTATGTTGCAAGGTTTCAAGTATATCCATCTAACCAAAGATGAGAATGAGTAATAAAGAACAGGGCAGTGGCAGACATCAAGTAATATTAGAATGATTGGCTCCTCTATTTCTACTCTTGAGCCCTCAACTTCTATTTCCTCAAAAATCTATAGTTACCTGTCTATTTTAATCATTAATAAATCTCTCACCAATTCATAATACTAAATGCAATAATAGGAAAGCTTCAAGATGTGTGAGCTTCGTAGAAGAAAATAATCTTTGATTTGAAAGAAACATGAAAAACATTGTAGTTCAAACTTCCTCCACTTACGAAAATCTCCTTACAGCACCCGAGACAGTCAGCTATGTCTGCTAAAGTTCTTACAAAACTGATTCCTGACAAAGACAAGCCATTTTATTTGTGACAGTTCTTATTCTACTTAGCAAAAATCTACATCTTTATAAGTGTGCCTATTGGAACTTCTACTGCACTCTATAATAAGCTAGAGTCAGTTAATTAATGTTCCATACAGCAGCTCATAAAACATTTGAAAACATTTGGCATGTGCCTATAAGGTTTCTCTTCTGGAGTTAAGTATCTTCACCCCTCCCTTTCATAAAATGTTCCATTTGATAATGTTCTAGGAGGATCTCCCTAATGCAGCATACAGTTGGACTGTCTCTACTACTGATAGTTTACTCTTCTAAGTGCACACCAAGATTGAAATAGCTATTATATATACTAGATCATATTCTTGGCTTAATCTACCATATACTAGAGAAAATAAAAGTCAACTAAAAGAATGGTTATGGAACCAGAAAAGACCCTGAATAGCCACAGCGATCTTGAGAAAGAAAACCAAAGCAGGAGGCATCACAATCCCAGACTTCAAGCTGTATTACAAAGCAGTAATCATCAAGACAGTATGGTACTGGCACAAAAACAGACACTCAGATCAATGGAACAGATAGGGAACCCAGAAATGGACCCACAAACGTATGGCCAACTAATCTTTGACAAAGCAGGAAGGAATATCCAATGGAATAAAGACAGTCTCTTCAGCAAGTGGTGCTGGGAAAACTGGACAGCGACATGCAGAAGAATGAACCTGGACCACTTTCTTACACCATAAACAAAAATAAACTCAAAATGGATGAAAGACCTCAATGTAAGGCAGGAAGCCATCAAAATCCTTGAGGAGAAATCAGGCAAAAACCTCTTTGATCTTGGCCGCAGCAACTTCTTACTCAACACGTCTCTGGAGGCAAGGGAAACAAAAGCAAAAATGAACTACCGGGACCTCATCAAAATAAAAAGCTTCTGCACAGCGAAGGAAACAATCAGCAAAACCAAAAGGCAACCGACAGAATGGGAGAAGATATTTGCAAATGAAATATCAGATAAAGGGTTAGTATCCAAAATCTAGAAAGAACTTCTCAAACTCAACACCCAAAAAACAAATAATCCAGTGAAGAAATGGGCAAAAGACATGAATAGACACTTCTGCAAAGAAGACATCCAGATGGCCAACAGACACATGAAAAAATGTTCAACGTCACTCATCATCTGGGAAATACAAATCAAAACCACACTGAGGTATCACCTCACACCTGTCAGAATGGCTAACATGAACAACTCAGGCAACAATAGATGTTGGCAAGACTGTGTAGAAAGACGATCTCTTTTGCACTGCTGGTGGGAATGCAAACTGGTGCAGCCACTCTGGAAAACAGTATGGAGTTTTCTCAAGAAACTAAAAATAGAACTACCGTATAACCCATCAATTGCACTACTAGGCATTTATCCACGGGATACAGGTATGCTGTTTCGAAGGCACCCATGCACCCCATGTTTATAGCAGCACTATCCACAATAGCCAAAGTATGGAAAGAGCCCAAATGTCTATCGATGGATGAATGGATAAAGAAAATGTGGTGTATATATATACAATGGAGTATTACTTGGCAATCAAAAATAATGAAATCTTGCCATTTGCAACTACGTGGATGGAACTGGAGGGTATTATGCTAAGCGAAATTAGTCAGTCAGAGAAAGACAAATATCATATGACTTCACTCATAAGAGGACTTTAAGAAACAAAACAGATGAACATAAGGGAAGGGAAATAAAAATTATATAAAAAAGGGAGGGGCACAAAACATAAGAGACTCTTACAGATGGAGAACAAACAGGAATACTGGAGGGGTTGTGGGACGGGGGGGTGGGCTAAATGGGTAAGAGGCATTAAGGAATCTACTCCTGAAATCATTGTTGCACTATATGCTAACTAATTTGGATGTAAATTTAAAAAAATAATAAATTTAAAAAAAAGAATAGTTGGGGCACCTGGGTGGCTCAGTTGGTTAGGCGTCCGACTTCTCAACAGCTCGTGGGTTCGAGCCCCACATCGGGCTCTGTGCTGACCAATGTCAGCCTGGAGCCTGCTTCGGATTCTGTGTCTCTCTCTGTCTCTGTCCCTCCCCTGCTCATGCTCTGTCTCTCTTTCTCTCTCAAAAATAAATAAACATTACAAGTTTTTTAAAAAAAGAATGGTTATGATTTAAGCTGGAAGCTCTAAAAATACGAGAATTGCAGTTAGATGTTCTGGTCTTTGCTTTGGAAGATTACCTTCATTAAGGCTTATAGAAAAGATTCATTTGGAAGATAGGAAATATAACAAATTGATCTGCATAAACAAGGAGCAGAAATTTAGAGCTAGTCCTTTGGCAGTTAGAGAGGGAGATCGTTAAGTCCATTGTGAAAAGATAACAACGAAAGTTGAATAAAAACAAGCAAAAACAAAATCCTAAAATCACCTGGGAATCCTGGCTATAACAACAAAAAAGTTAATGCATAGCTGATCTCATAAGACAGAGCAATTCCACATTGGAATTGTCAGAAATAAAGAGAGAAAGGAAATTGCTAATTGGTTCAGCTGTTATTGCTACTTCTACTCTGAAAGAGGGTGGTTGGATACAAAAACCAAGGTCTTTGTTTCTTACCTCAGATGGGAGATGACCTGTATGAGACAGGAAGTTGGAAGCTAGGCCCCAGGAAATATTAAGGACACCCCAAAATTTGCATCCTTGATTAAAGTATTTTTTGGAAAAAAAAATCACTAGCCAGCAAGGAAACTTTGGCTGTCCACTGGGTGTTACAAAGTATCTCCTCTAAAAAATCAAAACCTGTTCCTTGGGTCAGTGTTGACTTGGAAAAATAAAACTTAAATTTACAACTTTTCATGCAAAAATATGATCAATTAAATGCACGTATTTGTGTTCAAAAGTAAGTTAGACCCAGCTGAAGAGAAAAGTGGTGATCTGAATAATAGGTGTGAGAAATAATTGCTCCAAACACCATATAGAGAAATAGAGATGGAAAATAGGTAAGAAAGTTTAAGAGCAATTGGGGATAAAATGGAAGTACAATATATTTTTAGTACATGTTCCTGAAGGAAAGAAGAGTAGAGAGAATGTGCATTAGGCAACGTTAGAAGGGAAAATGGCTGACAGTCTTCTAGTATTGATTGAAGATATTGATGCTTCAAAAAGAAAACCATAGTCCTGAGCAGAAAAAGCAAAAATTACTCCACAGTTATATGAATAATATGGATTTATAGACCTGAATGAATGAAATACCTATCACCAAATCTGTATATCAATACTTGAAGAATGAAGCTAAAAAGCACATGGAAGGACATTTTAAAAATTAAACATATATATTAGAGAAGAAGAAATGTCAAATAAACAGAGCAACCAAGTCAAGAGTTCAAAAAAGGAAAAAACAAACAGAAACAGAAAGAAGTAAATAAAATAATCATTAATGAAAGAGAAAACCAATAAAAAAATCAATCAAAAATGTTATGTATCAAAATAGACTAAAAATAGAAAAACTCTGAAAAGTTTGTTCCATTTGGGAGAAGGGTGTGGTGTGTGCGTGTGTGTGTGTGTGTGTGTGTGTGTGTGTGTATGTGTGTGTGTACGCGAGAGAGAGAGGGAGAGAAAGAGAGAGAGGATGAGGGAGGGAGGGAGAGATGGTGCATATTCAATATTAAAAGTAAAAAGAACACATGAGTGCAGTACTTATGGCAAAAATTTTTAGGTAAAAATATCTGCAAATCATATATCTGATAAGGGGTTAAAATGCAAAATATACAAATAATACACTCTCATCTCGACCTCAAAAAAACAGCCAAGTTAAAAAAAAAATGGATAAAGGGCTTGAATAGACATTTTTCCAAACATGATTTACAAATGGCCAGCAAGTTCATGAAAAGATGCTCAACATCACTAATTATTAGGGAAGTGCAAATCAAAACTACAATGAGATAATAGCTTACATCCATTGGAAAGACTAGAATCAGGAAAAAAACCCACAAAATAAACAAAGAAAACAATGCCCAAGTGTTAGTAAAGATATGGACAAATTGGAATCTTTCTGCGCAGTTGGTAGGAATGTCAGATGATGCACCCTCTATGGAAAACTGTATGGTAGTTTGTCAAAAACCCCAAAATGGAATTGCCATATGATCTAGCATTTCCACCTGTGGATATATATCCAAAAGATTAGAAAGCAGGAACTTGAACAGATATTTATACACCCAAGCTCACAGCAGCATTATTCATAGAAATCAAGTGATGGAAGCAACCCAAGTGTCTCTTGGCAGGTAAATGAATAAGCAAAATGTGGTATATATATGCAACGGAATATTATTCAGCATTAAAAAGGTAGGAACTTCTGATATATACTACAACACAAATGAACCTTGAAGACATTATTCTATTAAATAAGCCAGTCACAAAAAACAAACATTGTATAATTCCGTTTACTTGAGCTGTATTGATTAGTACAATTCATAGAGACAAAACGTACAAGGGTGGTTGCCAGAGGCTAGGGGAGAGGGTGAATGGGGAATTATTTTTTAATGACATTGAGCTTTAATTTTAAAGTTTAATTTTAAAGTTCTGGGGATTGGCTGTATGACAATATGAGTATAGTTAATACTACTTAAATGTACAGTTAAAACAAATTACAATGGTATGCTTTATGTTTTGTGTTTTTTACACCAGTAAAAATAATAATCAAAATAGAGAATATCATGCACATCTTTATGTCAAAATGTGATAAAGTGGACAATTTCCAGGAAAAAAACGTAATGCATTAAAATCCATTCGATAAGAAAAATTTAAAAACCTGAACCAGTACAGAAGTTTTCACATGGCAGCCTAGCAAATTTTCAGGGATCAGTTCATTCTTATTTTAGAAACACAGTTCCAAAGAATGGAAAATAGACAAACCACCCAAATAATTTTATCAAGTGAATATAACCTTCATACAAAAATCAGCTATGGCAATATGAGAAAGAAAAAAATACAGACAAATCTTGCTTATGAAAATATACCAAAAAATGAGAAAATCAAGTTCAGCTATATATTTTAAGATAAACAAAAGTTTTTAACAACTGTTTTATATGAGAAATACAACGATGGTTTAAAATTGGAATTTTTATTCTACTTCACATTATTATCTCAAAAATATATGGTCAAGTCAAAAATTTGTTCATGAAAATAAATATAATGATATAATTTTCTAAATTACTAAATGTAGAACAAAAAAGGATGTACTTTTGTGGGCACTTACATTCGTAGTAAAAGAACAAAAAAATGTTTAGGACAAAATATATAATGACTTTAGGGCAGTGGTAAGTTTTCGACAGAAAGGGGCAAGAAAGGAGGGGTTTAGCACTTTAGCTGTGTGTATTGTAATTTATTTCTTTTAAAAAGGAGATCTGAAATAATTAAAACATCTTTATCCTTTTTTATAGGTCATACGCATGTCTATTGTAGGGAAAATTACATACATCTCAGTGGAAAACTATACATTTTCTACACTACATTTCTGAGTTATCAGATTATAGCTCTGTTCACTATCTTGGAGCTATTTTGCACCTCTTTATAATCCGTAGATAACTTACAGGTACAATGGTCAAATAAAGTTCAACTTTGTCACATTAAATTTTGGCAGTCTATTAAACTGGTAGAGATTTAATTGATTTCCTCTCCCACAGCCAAAAATAAAAACCACAACCCTCTCTCCATTTAAAATCAATCTCTACTTTACTCTGTATAAATGTGTGATACTTTGAGTTTTCCTTTTTTACCCATTTTATTGAAGCATAATGACATACAAAAAGCTGCAAATATTTAATGTATAAAACATGATGAGTTTGAAGATAAGTATACAGCCATGAAATCATCAATACAATCTATGCCATGAACTAATGAACTGGTTATAACATCTTTCTGGTTCACTCATAGCATATAAATACAATAAATTATTTAACCAGTGTCCATTTATATATCTGTATAAGAGTCATGCTTTTACTATCTCTGAAAATCATCTTTTAACACTATTTTCTGTGTTTATAACATTTCACAACGTGTAAAAATTAAGTGAGTGATCTAGAAGCAGAAGAAGGAGGAAGCAGAGTTATCCTAGGGCAAGGAACATTGGACAACAAGAGAAGTACAACCAGGGAGGGGCTTTCCAGAGTGGGGTTCACAGAGACATTTTGTGACAATGATTTTATTACATATTTTAAATTTAAATTGTCTTCCACTTCCTGTTTTACTCTCCCTCCAATTTTCCCAAGCCTTTAGCAAAATATTTTACTCAAAAGACCCTTGTAGGACTGCTTTCAGAATAAACAAAACGGCAAAACTAGTTAGAGAAGACAGCAAACACTACACAAACACTCCTGTACGCACCGGGGTTATTTCTCTATGGTGACTCGCATATTTTCAGCTCTCCATGGCAATGGTCACTTTCTTTTTGCCTATGGGGACGATTAAATGACAGCTAAAGTCCTTTGAGCCAAAATTTTAAAATAACTTATCTCGTTTTTAGTGAATTATTTCACAATATTTATAGTGTAAGATTAATTGGATTAGTATAGAGTGATATTAATTTTTTCTGATAAATGTCATGAATCATGAGAGTAAAGGTGTTATTTTCTACCTAAGAGTCTTTGCTCTTGCCTATGAAATAGGATGTGTCACTTTATTGGATCTTGACATTTGTGAAAGATAGAATGCACTGGACAATTAAACAATTTATTCTAATCAGCCTATTACAAGAGGGAGCGTGTTCATTAGTAAGAAACATCACAAAGAAAAAAAGGAAGTCTGGGGTTTTAGAGATGCAGGTAAACAAGAGAGTCATTAGTAAGTTTTATGAGAGTCATAGAAAGGATGGAGAGGAATGACTCTTAACTGCGTCAACGAGAAAGGGTAGAGGTGGTCTTATCTCAGAATATGGGAGAGCAGGGGCGTCCTTCGTGGTTAGCATATTCTCAGAACACAAAAGTGTGGAAGATTTTTCAATATTCACTGCTTCCCAGGATCATAGGGCTCAGATATATGTTAACATTGCTAGTCCTCTTTTTTGTTTGTGATGGGTGAGTATCATTGCTGTTGAATAACTCAGAGGCATTCATAAACCTGAGTGGGGCAAGTCAGTGTTTAACATAATAGATTCCTCAGGATTTTATTGACATTGTTCCTGTAACACCTGAGAGTTAGTGGCAAAGGTCAGTTGTTTCAGAGCACTGGAGAACAGGCATCTTAAAAGAAGATTGCCTAAATAAAAAAGAAGAAATACACAAATGGTTGCATTTAAGTAAAGATGCAGAGACTGAACTCAGAGTAACTAGTCTAGCAGATTCCAAGAGGCTGGCAGAAAATCTTTCAGTTATGTAGCACTGAATTTCTTGAAACTCTCAACTAGGATGTCAATGCTCTTAGTGAGGTTGCCCACCATCCTGGTTACTACTCATATAAGTACATGCATGAACAAGCATCTTGCTAGAATTCCTCAGTGGTTCAGATAGTGGTTTTCCTACGGAGAATTCCAGCCCATGCATAATCTGTTATGGTGAAGAGATTTTCAAAGTTTATAGCAATTCACTGACCTTCTGCTAGCAAGTCTTCTTCAGATCTTGGAGGAAAAAGTCAGCTACAAGGCAACCTAGAGTTCCAATGATAACCTGGATGGGGAGATTTTAATTCTTAGTGACTCCAAATCAGGTGGTGGGGACAAAAATCAGAAATATTAGTTTGGAGAAGAATTATAACCAGATATTGGAGGAAGTGTGAAAAATTAAAAATCTGATAAGGTTTGACAATTTGAGCAAGATAACAGAATCCATTCCAATTTGCAGCTAGATACCAAAACTGGGTTTTGCAGAGTAGGAGAAGCCCATACAATCTTCACCAGGCAAGAGAGTTGGGTATCTATCCATTACCCATAATTTACAAAATGGTGCAAAATAGCTCAAAGACAATGAATATTATTAAAATCTGATAACCAGAAGATTATACTAAAGACACTGCATAGTTTTCCATTGAAAATCAAAATTCCGGGGCGCCTGGGTGGCGCAGTCAGTTAAGCGTCCGACTTCGGCCAGGTCACGATCTCGCGGTCCGTGAGTTCAAGCCCCGCGTCTGGCTCTGGGCTGATGGCTCAGAGCCTGAAGCCTGTTTCCGATTCTGTGTCTCCCTCTCTCTCTGCCCCTACCCCGTTCATGCTCTGTCTCTCTCTGTCCCAAAAATAAATAAACGTTGGAAAAAAAATAAAAAAAAAAAGAAAAGAAAATCAAAATTCCTCTGTATAGTCTCTACCTTTTTCATCAAAAATAATATCAAAGAAAGATAATTCTTGATCACAGAATAAGACTGGTCTCATTAATCTAATTATTTACATAGGTGAAGCGAAATTAGTAATTGACTATATAGGCTTCTTATTTATTTTCTTTTCCTGGAAATTTTCATAAGGAAACTCTGATTGGACTTTTAAGAGCCCCTGAGGCAGAGAAGTCAAGCCAAGAACTCACCATACGATTCCATCTGCAATAATATAGATTTGAGCAAATTCCTTTCTTCTTGAAGTCCCCAAAATATCCTAAGTTTTCTGTGTCCGCCTGGAAGTGCCCCCCCCCACCCCTCACTCACCTGAAGCCTATAAGCCAGGCACCAAACCAGTTTTCCCCACTAGGACTTTGTAAATGTTGTCTCCATAAAGTGAACCTTTAGTTCATCAAAAGCATCTGGTAACATTTAATTATATGAGTATCATTCTTGAATATCACAGTCCCCACAAGGCCTTGATGGTATAACCAATATTTCCATATATGTCCTGTTGTTGTCTAATATCAATCAAAGCAATACCGGGACTCTGATAAATATTAAGGACGGGTGGGCCATTGCCAATTCCTTAGAATTCTCTAGAAATTTCTCATACTGTATACACTGTCTAAAGTATGTTTATAATGTTTTACCCATATATATTTAACCTAGAAAAGGCTAAGCAACTCTTCTGATTTGACAATGCTTCCCATGAAACTTATCAATCAAATAAATCAATAATCATACAATAAAATCAAATAAACCTAATTATTTTGAGTACCTTTTTGCAATGTGAAAAAACAAATCCTTTGTGACTTTCTAAGGGCCTATAGGAAGACAATGGTGTGAGTAAAAGATATCAATTAAGATTTTATTTAGGGAAGACAAAATATCAAATGGTGTCAGGAGATGTGAACACTTGATTAAGATAGGACCATAGGTTACTACGAAAAAAATACATGGATACCTATTTCAGCTGAAGGTACAATAATATATTTTTAAAAGTAAACATAGGAGATAAAGACCCTTAGCTTTTTCCTAAGTGAGAAACCTTTGTTTTCCTAAATAAGTAAGGATTTGATGAAGTCAACACAAACCATAAATGGTTATTCTGTTAAGACACTGAATCTTTCCTGTATGCTGAAAACTATAGAAAGCTTATGGAGGAAATTGAAGAAGACCAAATAAATGGAAAAGCATTCCATGCTTACAGATTGGAAGAATAAATATTGCTAAAATGTCAATACTACCCAAAGCAATCTATACATTCAATGCAATCCCAATCAAAATTGCACCAGCATTCTTCTCAAAGCTAGAACAAACAATCCTAAAATGTGTATGGAACCACAAAAGACCCCAAATAGCCAAAGTAATATTGAAGAAGAAAACCAAAGTGGGAGGCATCACAATCCCAGATTTTAGCCTCTACTACAAAGCTGTAATCAAGACAGTATGGTATTGGCATAAAAACAGACACATAGACCAATGGAATAGAATAGAGAACCCAGAATTGGACTCACAAATGTATGGCCAACTAATCTTTGACAAAGCAGGAAAGAGCATCCACTGGAAAAAAGACAGTCTCTTCCGCAAATGGTGCTGGAAGAACTGGAAAGCAACATGCAGAAGAATGAAACTAGACCACCTTCTTACACCATACACAAAAATAAACTCAAAATGGATGAAAGACCTCAATGTGAGACAGGAAACTATCCAAACCCCAGAGGAGAAAGCAGGCAACAACCTTTTTGACCTCAGCCACAGCAATTTCTTACGTGACACATCTCCAAAGGCAAGGGAATTAAAAGCAAAAATGAACTATTGGCACCTCATCAAGATGAAAGTCTTCTGCACTGCAAAGGAAACAATCAACAAAACTAAAAGGCAACCAACAGAATGGGAAAACATATTTGCAAATGACATATCAGATAAAGGGTTAGTATCTAACTTCTATAAAGAACTTCACAAACTCAACAGCTGAAAAACAAATAATCCAGTGAAGAAATGGGCAGAAGGCATGAAGAGACACTTTTCCAAAGAAGACATCCAGATGGCCAACAGACCCATGAAAAGATACTCAACATGACTCATCATCAGGGAAATAAAAATCAAAGCCACACCGAGATACCACCTCACACCGGTCAGAGTGGCTAAAATGGACAAATCGGGAGACTATAGAGCTGGAGAGGATGTGGACAAACAGGAAACCTCTTGCATTGTTGGTGGGAATGCAAACTGGTGCAGTCAGTCTGGAAAATAGTGCGGAGGCTCCTCAAAAAATTAAAAATAGAGCTACCCTATGACTCAGCAATAGCACTACTGGGAATTTAGCTAAGGGATACAGGAGTGCTGATGCATAGGGGTACGTGTACCCCAATGTTTATAGCAGCGCTTTCAACAATAGCCAGATTATGGAAAGAGCCTAAATGTCCATCAACTGATGATGAATGGATAAAGAATATGTGAATAATATATTCAATGGATACTACTTGGCAATGAGAAAGAATGAAATCATGTCATTTGCAGCAATGTGGAGTGAACTGGGAAGTATTATGCTGAGTGAAATAAGTCAGTCAGAGAAGGACAGATATCATATGTTTTCACTCATATGTGGATCTTGAGAAACTGAACAGAAGACCATGGGGGGAAAGAAGGGAAAAAAATAGATACAAACATAGAGGGAAGGAGGCAAACCACATGAGACTATTAAATACAGAGAACAAACTAAGAGTGGATGGGGGGATAGGAGAGAGGGAAAATGGGTGATGCGTATTGAGGGGGGCACTTGGTGGGATGTAAGCCAATTTGACAAAAATATATTCATAAAAATAGATAAATAAACCAGCAGAAAACAAAAAGACACAGAATCTTTGCTAAATAGATAACATAGCAGGTAAAACACCAAGCTCATAGGTACAGAGAACAGATTGGTTATCAATAGAGATTGGGGGTGGGCGATAGGAGTCATGGGTGAAGGGGGTCAAAATGTATAAGCTTCCAGTTATAAAATAATTAACTTCATGGGGACATAAGGTGCAGCAGGGTAACTGTAGTTAATAACACCTTATTGCATATTTGAAAGTTGCTAAGATGAAGTCCCTACCACAAGAAAAAAAATTGTAACTATGTATTGTGACAGATGTTAACTATAACTAGGGTTACTGGGTAATCATTTCACAATATATACAAACATCAAATCATTATGTTGTACACCTGAAACTAATACAATGTTGTATGTCATTTATACCTCAATTTAAAAAAAATATTTAAAAGGAATAATATTTTACAATCTTTGAGTAAGAGGAAATCAATAATCTAAGAATTTTTTTCATTTTAATAGAAAGAAACCAAACTCCAGTTTTCTATCAGTATAATATTTAACACCAAACCTCTTTTTTTTAAATATATGATCTTAAAAAACCATTAAATCTTGGCCAGCTTTGAACACAAGAGATAAAATTCCCTTTCTTAAAATCTCCTACAGATGTCTATATCCATACATATTCTTTTTTATGTCTATATCTTCTCAAGGTGGGGACAATGAATGTGTTCATTTGCAGATTCAAGTATCTATAACCCCTCAGTAGTATATATACATAATAACAAAAGTATATAAAGTTATGTTTACTAATCAATATTTAAGTATTCTATTTTACCTAGGAATGAACTAATTATACATTTAGTATCCATTAATTAACCCAATTTAGTATCAGTATAAGACTTTTTGTTGTATTACTACAGGACTTTAAATTACCTAGAGATCTTGGAAATTATGTTCAAGCTAACATAATACAAACAAAGCTTGCCAAATAGTGATATGACCTGGTTAAATACAAATTTATATTTTTCATAATCTTAAACATTTAGTACAAGAAATACTAACCTATTCAATTAGTAAACATATATAATTATAGGAAGAATATACAAAAGTATAGTAATAGTTTATAAGTATATCCCTATACTTACCACTCATAAATTAGAGAAGATAAATATATCCCTATATCTAACATTCATAAGTTAGAAAAGGTAAAAATTTTTATTAAACCAAAGATATCAAGCTAGGGTCATTTACCAAAGACTTAACTAAAGTAGGTAAATTTGATTTCTTAACATATTTCTATAAGAATACATTTTAAATCAAGCAAACTGAAAGTTGTGAAATTTAAATCAACTCATATTCTGAGACTTTTAAGAATATTCTATTTCCATAAATTGTTTCCTTTTAATCTTTAGAAGCCAATCAGAGTAGAGCTCCTTTAAAATGTTTTATAGTTTTATTTACTTATTTATTTATTAATACCATGTGGAGGTAGGAATATATTACACAGTCACACGATTAAGGGTAAATTCTATGACTTACAGACATACAAACATATAGAAAGATACAAACAAAGAGAAAGCATATAGCTTCAATTCTAAAATTTCAGTCATGGGTTAAGCATAAACACATAAATCCTTACCAGTCTAGGTATTTACTTCCTGGTGAACATGAAATTCTTCACTGATTTGGACCTAAAATAGGCAAATAGACAAATGGAAAAGACTAACAGACCAGATTTCTGCCATCTTTCACCCAACAAAGATCTCTATAAATTAGTTTCCATAGATATCAAATTGTCAGACCATGAAACCAAAAGAAGCTGGCAGCAGAAATCAAATCAGAACAAAAGGAACAAAAGAAATCAAAAATCAAATACTTACAGTGGACAAGAGTCTGAAGCCCTAGGATATAAGTCACACTCATCACTGGGTGGCAGATCTCTAGCCAGGGATGACTAGAAAGGCTCTAAGATGACCTTTTATTTGGGTGGAGTAAATGAGGATCTAGAGGCAAAGTCCAATTCCATGGTCTCAAACTAGGAAAGATAAAATGTAGTGGACAATTAAGATTATTTTATTCAGGGTATTGCAATAGGGAGCACATTTGTTATTGAGGAACATCTTAAAGGAAACCTGGAGTTTATGGGGAGGCAAGTAAAGAAGTCATTAGTGAGTCTTAGAGAAGCCATGAGGAAGAAAGGAGATGGATGGGTCTTATCTGAATCACTAAGAAAGGGTGAAAGTAGATTTTATCTCAGATATTCAAGACAGAGTGGTCCTCTGAGTTTAGAGGTTTTTCAGAAAACAAAAGGGTGAGGATATTTTTCAACCACCCATGCTTTTGAAGTTCAGCATTGTGACATTAAATGTCTTTAATCTATTAAAATTGTCATATAAGTATAAAATACTTTGGACTTGGAATTTGATTTATAATTATCATTAAATGTTCATATGTTAAGAATAACATGTCAGAAGGGGAAGGTGCTCCCTTAATATAATACTGTGTACATGGTATAAATTTAATAAATACTATTACCTTACCTATGGGCTAAACTTTTCAATTTCTTCTCATTTCTCCAATCACAAATTCTGATCTACTTTGACCAATTTTCAGATTTACAATTCTGCAAGTTACATGGTTGGTTATTTTCTTGTTAATAAAAAAACAATACTTTAATTCATGCATGTAAATATAATGCTAGAAAACTCCTATTTTGATTTCATAGCAAAGAAAATCCAAGTATATAATATCAGGGAGTTATTCCACAGAAAGTAAAAAAATAAGTTGGCACGTCAGAGATGTATATGTACTTTCTTCTTCCTTGAACAATACTAATATTATACTAAACTACAAGCAAATATCTTTTTCTATTTTTTAAAAGTTTTTATTTAAATTCCAGTTAGTTAACATACAGGGTAGTATTAATTTCAGGGGTACAATATAGTGATTCAACACCTCCATACCACACCCAATGCTCATCAGGACAAGTGCACTCCTTAATCCCCATCACCTATTTAACCCATACCCCCACCCACCTCCCTTCTGGTAACCATCAGTTTGTTCTCTATAGTTGAGTCTGTTTCTTGGTTTGCCTTTCTCTCTCTCTTTTTTCCTTTGCTTGTTTGTTTTGTTTCTTAAATTCCACATATGTATGTATTCTTATGGTATTTGTCTTTCTCTGACTGACTTATTTCACTTAGCATAATACTCTCAAGCTGCATCCATGTCATTGCAAATGGCCAGATTTCATACTACTTTATGGCTAGGTAATATTCCATTGTATATTTATATACCACATCTTCCTCATCCATTCATCAATCATTGGACCTTTGGGCTGTTTCCATAATTTGGCTATTGTAGGTAATGATGCTATAAACATCAAGGTGCATGTATCCCTTTGAATTAGTATCTTTGTATTTTTTGGGTAAATACCTAGTAGTGCAATTGCTAGATATTAAGGTAGTTCTATTTTTAATTTTTAAGAAAACTCATACTAGTTTCCACAGTGGCTACACCAACAGTGCAAGAGGATTCCCCTTTCTCCACATCCTTGTCAACACCTGTTGTTTCTCATGTTGTTGATTTTAGCCATTCTGACTAGTGGAAGGTGATATCTCATCGTAGTTTTGATTTGCATTTCCCTGATGATCAGTGTTGCTGAGCATGTTTTCATGTGCCTGTTTACCATCTGGATGTCATCTTTGGAGAAATGTCAGTCATGCCTTCTGCCCATTTTTAAATTGGATTATTTATTTTTGGGGGTGTTGAGTTTTATAATTTCATTATGTATTTTGGATACTAACCATTTATCAGATATGTCATTGGCAAAAATCTTCTCCCATTCTGTAGGTTGCCTTTTAGTTTTATCAATTATTTCTTTTGCTGTGGAGAAGCTTTTTATTTTGATGTAGTCCCCATAGTTTAGTTTTGCTTTTGTTTCCCTTGCCTCAGGAGACATATCTAGAAAGAAGTTGCTATTGCTGATATCAAAGAAGTTACTGCCTGTGTTCTCTCCTAGCATTTTTAAGGTTTCAGGTCTCACATTTAGGTTGTTCATTCATTTTGAATTTATTTTTGTGTATGGTGTAAGAAAGTGATCCAGTTTCCTTCTTTTTGCATTTGCTGTCCAATTTTCCCAACACCATTTATTGAAGAGACTTTTTCACATTGGATATTCTTTCCTTTTTTCTCGAGGACTAATTGGCCATATAGTGATGAGTTCATTCCTGCATTTTCTATTCTGTTCCAATTATCTATGTGTCTGTTTTTGTGGCAGTACCATACTGTTTTGATCACTACAGCTTTGTAATATAACTTGAAGTCCAGAATGGTGATGCCTTCAGCTTTCCCTTTCTTTTTCAAAGTTGCTCTGGCTATTCTGCAATTTGTCTAAGTCTGTCTTCTTCTCTGTGAATGAAAAGACAGTTAGGTCTCCTGCTCCTGAAACTAATGACCTTACAAAGAGGTCATGTAGTGCCTGGAGCTTCAGGTAGTGTCTCCAGTACGTGCTGCTTTCACTTTGCTGTTGTATTTTGGCTATTTTATCAGTCCAGTCATCTGCAGAGGTTGTCCTTGTCTGAGGTGGGCAGTGTTTGGTCCTTGGCCAGAATGCGGTGAGTTTTCACTAGGTATTCTCTGGTCTGCTTGTGAAATGAGACCTGATACTACTTCAACCAGACCTGAGGTTCTGTAGAAAACTCTGGTCAGGAGATGTGTGGGCAGGGGTTTCTGCTGATCTTCTGGGGAAGAGTGCCTGCTTGACACTGAGGCAAGCTTTACAAATCAGGGAAGTACTACCAGAGCCAGAGGTGTGGGACTTGGTACAAGCAGGCTAGGCATTCAGTGTCAGGGCCCGGCTGCCCTATGCAGGTGGCTCAGCATTTATGCTGAGGTGTAGGGGAGGGAAATGGCACCAGCTGGCTCCTTTGTCCCTGGAGAAGCATCTCCATAAATGCTACCTTTCAAGGATGTACTTTGAGAGAATATTCTTTCCCCTGTGTGCCCTGGGTGTTCCTCAGATAGCTGTTGCCACACCATCTACCCCCAGGGTTGTTTGCCTGCCTTTTCTCTAGGAGTAGGGCTACGCCCTCAGGGCCCTATCCCAGCCAAGCTTGCAGACCTTTCAAACTTCTGTTTTCAAGCCTTTCTGGTAGCAAGAACTCCAGAGATTCAGCCCCACTCATTTTCCAAGCCCACAACTTTGGGAAATGTTCTCCCTTTCTGTTCCCCTGTGTGCTCCTCTCTCCCTTACCTTTCTCTGCGACCATGGCTCCCTCCCCTACACAGCGCCTGAGATCCACTTCTCCCCAAAACCACGTCTCTGCACTTCGTGCCTTCTTTGATGTGGCCCCTTCTCTCCCTATAGTTGTGGAGTTTGTTCAGTCAGTCCTCAGGTTGATTTCCGAGGTATTCAGAATGATTTGATAGTTATCTAGTTGTGTCCCAGGGATGAGACTAGTCTAGAGTCCTCCTACTCTGCCGCCATATTCCTCTCACAAATATCTTTTTCAACCAAATTACTTTATAATTTGCTTACTACCAAAGAAGAACATTTTTGTCCACTCCATGGACACTACAGATCACCTAAGTTTAAATTCTGCCCTAGGAACCCAGGTTTCAGTCTTTTCAAAATTTACAATTTATTCTGGTTTCTATTATGGGACATAATTCAGTATAGGAAAAAAAAATGCTGGAGGGACCACATGTTTTCTACCCATATGGAATAATTAAAATTAACTGAATTAATTTTATTTTAAACACTGTTTATTTGAAAAATTTCTTTTATAAGGTATATTAAGGTTGGATGTTGAAAGGTAAGCAAGTAGAGGGTCAAGGAAATCCAAAACATTCATTGTCAGTCCTTGAAGAAATAAGGATATACATAATCAAAACTCTTATTTTTCAACTCTTCTAAGAGTTAGATTTATGAAAATCTTTTTTTAAGTTACAACTCCTTACATTGACTCTACGTAAATTAATTAATTCAACTTGTGATTTTTTTAATTGCAGAAAAATCAGTTTAACCACAATTTATCATCTTCATAATTTCCTGAGATGTCCTCTGGATAGATATATTAGGAATGTACAATATATATCATCTGTAATATGAATGCTTTTTATAAGTTTCATATGATTAAAAACATTCATAGTAAAGCCCCATAGTTTTTCTTTCAAAAATCTTTTCAATATTTTGAGTGATGACTGAAATGTAAGACTCACCTGCAGACTATCTTTTTTTATTTTTTTTTTATTTTTTTTTCAGACTATCTTTTTTTAATGCATATGAATAATACATACTTTGTTCCCATATTAAAATTGCTTTTTTAGGAAAAATATACAATAGATTGGCATTGTTTTTTTGTACTTCTATTAGAAATTTTTCCCTACAACTGTTCTCAGAGATTCTTACCAACATAAACATATGGCTTCAGGATGCAGTGGACAACATAGGGGAGGTCACAAATTTCCAGAACTTTTATTTTCATGGCTCCTACTTATGTCTTTGCATTCATAAACTTTGTCTTTGAAATTTCTGAGTGAATGATGAGTTTTACCCCTCCCAACCAGCTTAATGAATTAATTTAAAATTTTCTCACCTCTTTGGCATAGTGGCCAGGATCCATAAATTTTGTGGTGATGTGATTTAATCCAATTAAAAGGTCCCTTCTTTCCTGCTGTGAGGTAAGCTGCACCTCCTTTTTGTTCCAATTTTTTGGTATTCTTCCCAAAGGGTGCCAGCCTTAGATTAATTAACAACTTTGTAAAGCCTTCCTTCATTGAAGTGACTTCAGCACAACATGCTGAGTCTTTCTAAGGTCAGAAGACTTAGAATTCCATTCTTTTTTGTCATATTGAAATGTTGGAGTTGTATATCTATGTCTTTTTCCTGTCATTGGATATCATAGGTCTGTACGTAAAGATTATAAAAGCATGTCATGGAACACCTTTCCTAATACGCCATTAAACCTATTGAATAATACTGTGAGGCAGTTCTGGCTCAGGATGATGAAGGAGAACCTTACTAGGAAGTTATAGGACAGTATTTTATCTACGTTAATTGGTTGAGTTATAGCTTTGCTAAGAAAAGTCTGTTAGCATTCAACAATTCACGAATGTGGTTGTTAACAGTGTTCCATTTATTCTATTCAAATGGAAGATACAGCTCTACAAAGCATGAGATTTGAACACCTGCTAAGTCTCTGTTCCTTAGAAATGTATGATCTTCCCTGCAGTGGTAGTCCTTAACAAGGATGAGGATTTTCTCAAGTTTTGTCAAAGGTGAGAGTGCTTTATAAAATTATCCTCTCCTCATAATATTAAAGTTAATTCTTTGTATTTGCTTGATAACGTTAAAAGCTACTGTTCACAAAAAGGTAAAATCATGACTCTCATACAGATATAAAAATGAACATGTGGTAAAGATTTCTCTTATTCACATGAGGGAATCAGGCAGATGTCCTATGTAGCTCAAAAGAAAAGCCAAAAAGCACAAATCCGTATGGTGTAATAGAATTTGCAAAATGAGGCAAAGCAACTTTTTCCAGGAGTAGAAGAGTGAAAGTGTGTGTGAGCATGAGTGTGTGTGTGTGTGTGTGTGTGTGTGTGTGTGTGGTAGGGAAGGGCTGTTCATTAAACCTCTATCAGAGAGGGCAAAATTTACATGTGTGTCAGTTATCTACAGCTCAAAAAGTTGTAAAATGGCTCAAAGGTAAGGAACAAAGCTAGAATCCAAGAGCCTAGATGTATAGTTTTCTATGGAAACAATATTTTTTCTACAGCAACTTCCTAATCCTGTTTGCTTTTGATAATTTCCTTACTGGATTTATATATCATGCTCCACTTATTGGAGTTAGAGTGAAAAAGAAGAATTATATATTCACTACTGGGTCCTAATCCCCTGTGCTACTTATTAAACCTATCATAAAAAGGAGGGCTGCTTTCAAAGATTATGAAAATTCCTTGACAAATCTAAAAAAAGAAGGATTAATCTTAGGAAAATAATATTGAGTGAAGGAAGCATGACTTAATACACTGAACATTATTTTATTTTAGTAGTTCTAAAAACAGGTAGAACTAAACTCTTTTGTTTATAAATTTACATATATGGAATTTAACTATAAAGAAAACTAAAGAGGAGCACCTGGGTAACTCAGCTGGTTGAGCACGCAACTCTTGATTTCAGATTGAGTCATAACTCCCTGTTTGTGAGCTCAAGCCCTGCATCAGGCTCCATGCTGACAGGATGGAGCCTGCTTGGAATTCTCTTTCCCTTTCTCTCTGCCCCTACCCGGCTCACACTCTGTCTCCTCTCCTCTCTCAATCTCTCAATCTCTCTCTCTCTCTCTCTCTCTCTCTCTCTAAAATAAACAAATAAGCTTAAAAAGACAACTACGGATATAAGTATCATAAGATTTACACATAAGTTCTTATTTGAAAAAATGTTCCTGCTGATAAATTATTTTTTTAAAATACTACATCAAAATAGAGTGGCATATGAACAGCACAAATACACCACTGCCCAGTCTTATACCCAAATACTATTGTTTCTTTTAATGTTTTTGCACTATTTCAGATCCTGCACATGTCTGAAGCTGCAGTATTTATGCGTAGGGATAGAACAGAAGTTATTTTACCCAATCAGGAAGTATTCTAATGGCTCTCCCTTTCCTCACATATTATCTGCTACTAGTGTAACAGAAATCATATAGACACAGAAGCACTCAAGCCTGGCCCTAAAACATTCTGCTACAGAGTTTTCCTCCACAAGGAGTAGAAGCTTAGATCCAGGTATATAGGTAACGGTCCTACCAGGAACGTTAAGTGAAAGCCATCTACATACTGGCTTTGAAATTCATTAAATTCTTGGGAGAATTGAGTCCAATATGTTAACAAACTTGAGTTATTTAGAATTTCTCAATGGGGGTGCTATTGGCATTTTGAGAAGGACAGTTCTTTAATAGGAATCACCTCTGATCTAAATATTGCATGATATTTAGCATCCTTGGCAGTTGGGTAGTAAATGCCAGTAGCGCTCAAGTCCTTGTGACATCCAAAAACTTCCTACACATTACCAATTGCCCTGGGGAAACGTACCATGTCTGGTTGAAAATAATACCATCTACGCGGTAGCATTATTCACAATAGCCAAGAGATGGAAGCAACCCAAATGTCCATAGACAGACGGATGGATAAACAAAACATGCTATATACATACAATGGGATATTATTCATCCTTTAAAAGGAAGGAAATTCATATACAGACTACCACATGGATGAACTTTGAGGACATTAAGCTAAGTGAAAGAAGCCAGTCACAAAAAGAAGAATACTGTGATTCTACTTATATGAATTATCTAGAGTAGTCAAACTCACAGAAACCAAAAGTAGGATAATGGCTGTCAGGAGCTAGGGGGAGGGAGAAATGAAGAGCTGTTGCTTAATGGATATATCATTTCAGTTTTGCAAGAGGAAAAAGGTCTGGAGAATGGTTACATGATAATATGGAATATACTTAACACTATTGAGGTTTACACTTAAAAATGGTAAAGATAGTAACATTTATGTTATGTGTATTTTATCACAATTTAAAAATGCTGCTACCAATTTGAAATTTTAAGAGAACATGATGTTAATGTATATAATATTACATAGCATTATGTAAGTGGCTACCTGAATGGTGACTTTTCCAAGGTTTTTTTTTTTAATAATTTTTTTAACGTTTATTTTTTATTGAGAGACAGAGAGAGACAGAGCATGAGCATGGGAGGGACCGAGAGAGGGGGAGACACAGAATCCAAAGCAGGCTCCAGGCTCTGAGCTGTCAGCACAGAGCCCAACGCGGGGCTCAAACTCATGAACCGTGAGATCATGACCTGAGCCGAAGTCAGACGCTTAACCGACTGAGCCACGCAGGCACCCCTGAATGGTGACTTTTTACAAATAAACTATAACTTTAAATTTGACAGGGAAGATAAGCATACTTTTCAACATTTCGAGAAAGATTTCTTTTAAATATATTCTTTACAATAAATCAGTTCTCTACTTGGTGGAGTGGCCTGGAGGAATATTTTATAAAAGTCCTAGGATTTTTCGATGCAAGTTATTTCATCAAACTTTTGCCCAATAAATGTATCCAGGCCTTGTCTGGACAGACATGTGAAGTCGTGTCTCAAATTAAAATCTATTAACACAAATTTCAGAACTTAACAAAATTACTAAATAGGATTTCAGACTCTGAAGAACCTTGTATAATTTTTTTCATGCCTCAAATCTTATCACGGTTGTATGTACTTATAAGCTAGCTCTGCATGTATCATACTGCTTGTGTCAGGTCTCCCAACCAGTATTTCACTGAACCAAATAATGTCAGATCTTTAGTATTCTCGATGCCGTGGTAAGAGAGAAACAAAGAACGCACTTAAAAAACAATAAATCGTCATCAAGAGATTCAGGTTTACTTAAGTAAGATTATGTTAGGTTAAAGTTTAGGCTAAAAGTAAATTAAAGGCTTACCTAAGATATCAGTATCTGAGTAAGACAAGGCCAAGATAGCTACATAATGTTCAATATGGAGATATGAACTTGGCTGCAACACGGTACTAAAATGTGTGTACTAGCTTTTCTAAGAAAAACATTTTTATTCTATATATCTGGTTCCTGTCCTGATACATAGAATATCCTTCTTCATGTCAACCCAGATTATATCCTTTATTATACTCCTCATTTCATGTAGTGGTGCAAAAATGTAGATGTAGGGGAAGGAAAGGTGTGATCATAAATGTGTTTTTGTTTTGTTTTGTTTTGTTTTGTTTTGTTTTGTTTTGTTTTGTTTTTGGAGAAAGAGAGACAGGGAGAAAGAGACAGTGCATGCAAGCAGGCGAAGGGCAGATGGAGAGGGAAAGAGAGTATCTTTTTTTAAAGATTTTTTTCAAGTTTATTCATTTACTTTGAGAGAGAGAGAGAGAGAGAGACAATGCACGTGTGAGCTGGGGAGGGCAGAGAGACAGGGAGAGTGCAGAGCCCCACACGAGGCTCGAACTCACAAACCATGAGATCATGACCTGAGTTGAAATCAACAATCCGAAGGTTAACTGACTGAGCCCTCCAGGCACCCCCAGAAATGCTATTTATAAGAAGTAATTGAATTAAGAACAGAAAACCAATGTGGTGTTAAATAGCAAACAAGTAGAGATGTAGGTAAAGAGAGACTTTATTCAAAGAAAAAGATGATTGCAAAAGCAGGAGGGGAATTATTGCAATAGGGAGAACACTGACTCCATGGTCAGTAAGCACCTCAAAGGTCAGGCACATGGCTTTTCTTTACTGGGAGGAGTGAACAAGTCTAGAAAGAACTGAGCATGGGGACTTGGGATAAGCAGGTGGAATGATAGGGCAGTTAAGCAGGAAATATTTTTCTTTGAGGTCAGTATATTCTCTGGGAGGAATCACTAGGTGAGTGGCTTATGCATTCAGTGTTTGCTGAAGCTTAAGGACAGGCCAAAGTTCAGTGGTCTGGGCAAAGGAGAAAAGCCTAAGAAGTTTGCTCATGTCAAGTTAGCAGGCATTTATCCATCTGTCAGCAATTTCAAACAGTTCAGCTAATCATTTAGGACATGAAGAATGGAAATTTCGATCCTCTGTGTCTGGTCTTGCCAGAGGTAAACAAGGGGGGCACCTGGGAGTCTTATCTAGGTTGTATGCAAAAGGGTGGTTCTTTGTACTAAGCTCTTTCCCAGAACACAGAAGAGTGAGGGACGTCTTAACTGTCAGTGTTTTCTTGGAGTGCAGGGCTCAGGGAAAGCTCAACACTCGGCAGTAGCATAGTGGAAGGCGTACAGATTGTCAAATAAAGCATTGGGCTGAAGTCTGAGCTGTCGAACCTACTGGTAAAATTTTTAACAGTTTTTTATGGGATTAACTGTTGCAGATATCACCTGCCCATTAAGCATAATACTTTATTACTTTAAAATGTGCTTTACCTTCACTCAAGCTGCTTGTGGCCTTTCAATTTCTGGTCCATTCTACTCCCGATACTCTTTACTAGGGGAGATTAAGTAGGCAAGGGTATCTTTCTCATTCACAGTTATGTTCCTGAATTGTCAGCTGACAGTTTCTGCTAACTGGGTCTCATGGAAGCCTGAGCTGGTCTGCAATTTATAGTGTCATTTATAACATCATAGAGTGTTCATCTGCAGCTGAAATGAATCAACTTCAGGGATGTCGGTGTTGTGCTCAGAATTTCTGCCATTGTCACTTGTCTTCCTCTTCCTTTTATTTAATACATTCTGGATGGTTTGACTCTACCCAATCCCCTTGACATCTCTGGGCCTTGCCATTGTTAAAGATAACTGTACATGTTCAACCCGTTTACACAGTTCTTGCAAGGATCGAATGAGAAGAATAGGTAATGCACTTTAAGGGTTTCGATATGGTTGCTACTATTAAGTCATCTAGAGTTAGGCCATTTGAGGAATAAGTGCTTCACGGTTATCATTTGTCTCTGAAAACATCACTTACCTGTTCAAGTTCTGTACTGCTGCCATGAAACCCAACTCAGACTTCACCATTACAGACTTCCAGGGTTTTGGCTCATAATTCTCCCGTGCTCACTGTGCAGTAAAATTCTTCTAGGGTCATAAACACTGGTAGGACTGGCTTTTCATATTTATCCATTTATTCAATTATCACACTTTCATGGGTCCCGGGGAGAAAGGCTCCTAGACACACAGGAGAGAAGTGACCTCTGTGGCTCATCGGTTGGGAAAGAAACAGCAAGATTACAGGTGCCGTGGTGGGGCCACCCCATATTCTCACCCATGTGATACAGTTATATGAAAATTTCACATGGTATTTATAACAAAACACATAAGTGGTGGCACCGTAATGATTTCATACATTAAAATAGGATACCATGATATTTGAAATAAAATTGATATTTATCAAATTTTAAAATCAAAATTCATTTGTTTTCTCTGCAGAACTACCAAAATCTCAATAATTAATAGGATCAAAAGTTGATCCAATGCTGTAAAAGCTCATATCTTAATATATCTTGGGTTATTTGGGGACCTTTTTTCTTTCCTAAAAGTAAGCACCAGTATGTCTCTTGAACTTATTACTGTCAGGGACAGCAGTTAATGGAAACTTGGCAGTGAAGGGTGGCAGAAAATGCCATTCCAAATTACGCCACTTTGGCATATTGATGATCTTGAGCTAAAGACACCTGAGAAGAAGCACATTTAAGAAAACCTCCCTGCTTTCCTCATATATGCCTAAAAGCAGGACATAAATTTGTAAATGTGTTCCTTCTCCTCTCTCTATCAGGAAGGACAGAAGTTAATTATCAGAGACAACTCTAGACCATTGTCATCCCAGAGACACCATTGAGGGATGGGCATCACAAACCTTGTGTAAATTAGCCCGTATCTACCAAGAGTTTTCTCATATATTTGCCCTGCTACAATTTGCCACTCTTAGAAGCTCAAAGTCATTTTCATTTGTCTTGTCACCTCAATACAAAATTATTGTTCTTTGCTGAGCTGTTATATAAACTCAAGTCCTAGCAAGCCCTTTGAGTTACTCATCATTGAGTATTCCCATGTGTATCTGTGATGTGAGCTTTAAAAAACTTTTGTTTGTTCTTGTCTTGTTAATCTGTCTCTTTTCAATCTAATTTTCAAGCCACAGCCAATGAACCTAATATGGGTAGAGGAAAAAAAAAATTCTTTCTCTACAGCAGAAAGAGAGCTCAGAAAAAAGTGAAAGAATTACACATCACATGATTATGACATGCTGGGGCACTTCTGGCCTTCACTTCTGGATCAGCTACCCCTGGGTACATTCTTCCTTAGACTTCCTTAGATCTAGAGTAGCCGCTCTTCCCAGAGGGTATAATCTGTCTCTTATCCTTATGAATCATGGACACAGTCTAGTGCTGGTTTCTTCCTTTTCAACCCCATTCCAAGAAATGAGAAAGTATTTTGTAATAAACCTTAATATGGCCTTTTCTGTACTCCAACCAGGATAAAATGTAATTGCTACTTCAGAAAGAATAAAAGGAAAGCCAAGTCCCATCCAAACATTGCTCCTTACGCAGAACATTTTCTACACTTCGTTATTATAATCACTTCCTTAAAAAAATACTCCCCACTCCCTTACACTCCCTCACTCCTATAATTACTCCCACTTGGCAAGTCTCAAACATTCAACTATTTTCACCCAAGCAGCTTAATATTTCTGGGAAAAATAAAATCTACACAGCCTTGCTGACCTTTCCCACTTAAAATTCATAACAACAACCTGAGAAAGGGCACTGAAAGGAAGTGTATTTTCTCACTTTCCAAAGTGGCCAGTTTACAGCTCCTTCTCTCTCTTCAAACCCCTACTCTCACATGCCACCCCACTTTCAGCTGCTCAAGTTGCCTCTTACTTCATGAATGAAAGAGAAGCAATCAGACAGTAACTCTTTCATCCTGTGAGTTGACCAATATCTCAGTGTCTCCACTCTTTTTACAAGGTAGTAATATCCCTCCTCCCATCAAAAGCCATCATTTGCATTTGAGCACTGAATGGCATCTCTTCTGTCTTCTCAAGGTCAATCTCTCTAAGGAAAAAGAAAGGATTTCCTTTCCTACATCCTCCTCCAATGGCTTTTCCTCTGTTCTTCACATAAAAACTTTTCACATGCTCTGTGGTTTTGGATGCTTCCACTTGATCATCACCCATCTCACCAGCTCATCAAAACTACATTTGTCAAGGCTTCTAACAGCTTCCATATTGCTTTCCTCAAAGGTCCTCATCTTTGTATCCCTGGACTCTGCTGACCTTCTTGAAATAGGTCTAGTCTTCTCAAAACACTTCACTCTGTGGATTCCACAGTCTAGCTTTATCTCATTGTTTACTCTTCAGCCTCCTTTTCTGTTTTCACCTCTTCTCCACCTCCACATCATGGAGTTGTTCAGATAGTACAGTCCTATCTATGCTCTCTTCCTAGACCAGTGTTTTTCAAGCCTGACTGTCCTCTCAATTCACTTATAAAGCTCTTTAAAAATATGATACAGGGGATACCCCTCCAAAGATTCTTATTTAATTGGCCTCAGGCAGAACATGGTGTCTGTATTTTTTAAAAGTTTCCCAGATGATTCCAAGGTACAATCAGGATTGTGGAACACTTCTCTAGAAAATACTGAGGCCCATAGCTTTAAGTACTAACCATATGCTACTGATTCCAAAAAGATATCATCAGCTCAGACCTCTTTCCCCAAGCTTTAGACTCCACCTAACTATATGATATCTCCGTTCAAACATCATACGTCTCAAAAGCAATATATTCAAAATGGAATTTGATGTCCTGTTTTCTTCATTCTTACACAAGCAACCTGTCAATAATTATTGAGCTCCTATCCAAAATATATCTTGAATGATCCCTTTCTCTCCATTTTCACTACCACTTCCCTAATTCAAGCAGCCTTGATTTGATTCCTTCACTACCACAATAACTTTTCAACTGTTCTTACTTCCATACCCCACTCCCCTTCATTCTCCATACAGTAAATAGACTTTGTTAATGTAAGTCAAATCATTTATCTCCTTTATTTTATTGCCCTTTAATTTACTTGCATTGCTCTTACAATAAAATACAAACCTCCTACCAGGATTCATAATGCCCTATATGATCTATCCCAATGTGCTTCTCAAAGCAATTGTCATATGACATTTTCAATTACTCACTGTAATTGAGTCCAAATTACTTTACATTCTGCAAACACATCATTATCCTTCTTGACTTAAGGTCTTTGTTCCCTCTGTCTATAGTTTATCCCTTTCCATACTCTATACCTCATCTATCTGTGAGGGAACATGTAATTGTCTCAAATATAGAATAGTGGTAACACTGCCTCTGTTCAACCTACATAGGTTCAAACCCCATCTTCATTGTTTCTTTTGTTTTGTTTTGTATTTTTTAGTAAAGTTTGTAATTCATTGGACACACAAAACAAAACTGCACTGAGGAAGCCAGTTTCATAAATTAGTAAGCATTAGAAAGATGGGGCAGAGGTCAAAGTAACAGAAAAGGGAAAAACAGTCTTTTTGTACAGTCTTTGTGTGTGTGTGACACTTCCAAAACACAGGGGCCCATGCTGTAAGAAAGTACACTTATACAAATGAGTGACAAAACAAAGTCTGAGTATGTAAATGAGATTTTCTCTGAAAACATTTTTGGCACAGAGTAAAAAAATGTATGTCAGGGTAATTTGATTTTTTTTAGTCAGTATTATATATATATATATATATATATATATATATATATATATACACACACATTATATATATACATTATATATATACATATATATATATATATAATGTAATTATATATACACACATGCCAAGTTCTACATATTGCATCTAGAAAGAAAATCCTTCTGCTTGCTCTTTTTCTATTGTACATCCAGGTACAATCAAAGATGGTAGCAGCAGGGGAATAAAGAAAGGTGACATCCAATTGAGCAAGGGGAATGGCGAGGTAGGGACAAAACAACCCAATGAAATATTGCTGAAATAGCCTACTTATGTAAACAATCAACAGAGAGCTACATGGTACGATGTAAATGTCCAACAAATGTTAACTATCATTATAATTCTCTATCCTATAGAAAATAGGGTATCTAGTCAATCACCTTGTTTTTTTGCCTTCAAAACACTTATCTCCTTTTCTTGATTAATTCTTTAAGTAATTTTATGTTTATTAATTTTTATTTTATGTCTTCCCAAACCACAGTCACCACCACAACCCAGGCCCTTCTAGAATTTAAATTCCATGAAGTCAGGGATCTTACCTGTCTTGGTCAGTACTGATTACACAGAACGTAGAAAAGAACCTGGCACAGAGCATGCACTCAGTAAATAATTGTTAAATTAATGGTGATTGGCATAAATAGCTCATATTTCAGTGAGTACAGACAGTTCCCATACTTTTTCTTTGGGTGCAATCCTTTGGGTGTAAACCAGACTATATACCCATTTCTAAATCAAGACTTTCAATTACTCAAAAGTGGAATATGGCAGATTATCCCAAATAGAGATCCAAAATAGGGACGCCTGGATGGTTCAGTTGGTTAAGTGTCTGACTCTTGATTTCGGCTCAGATCATGATCTCACAGTTGTGAGAATGAGCCTCTCATCAGGCTCTGCGCAGACCATGGAGCCTGCTTAAAATTCTCTCCCTCCTTTTCCCTCTTCCCCTCCTCTGCTTTCTCTCTCTCAAAAAATTTAGAAAGTAAAGGCACCATATCGAAATAAATCCAACTTCTGGTTGTCAAAATGAAGTATTTTAAGGTAATATTTTCACCTGAAAGTTATGAAATCAATTCATTTTTAATACAAATTAACTACATGTTCAACAAATCCACAATGATCTCATTGGAAGAGAATACCTTACAGCTTTTCTTTTTCATAATATCAAGACAAATATAATCTTTAAATTACTTTATAACTAATTTTTTAGAATAGTGTAAATTTCTGTTGATTATTATTACTTCATCCACAGCAACCATATTTTACCAGGATATGAACAGCATAAGGCAACAAAAACTCAAATGATTAGAGAAGCAGTCACACTGAAGGGGGCTCACATTTTCACAAATGAGTTTTCAAAAGACATCATATTCTTCATCATATCCTCATCATTTAGTTTGAGTAGATTCTGAAGAATCAGATGGGGATTTCAAGAACAAATGTCTTTTTTATTACCTTGTAAAAAAACCCTATAGGTTCTTTCCAAATCATCATTCTATTTTTTTATTGAACTTGAAAGAGTGAAGTGAAACAGAATAAAATTTCTTTGTTGTGACACTAATCTTTCAAAACCTAGGCTTACAGATTGTCACCACATGTCAGCATTGAGACCAATGGATCTCTGCTCTCCTCATTGTACTCTTGGTGTAATGATGTGGAATGGCCCAGTAGTCTCGACTGCTCATTTACTTGAATCACAATGGTTGTCTAAGAAAAACCCAAATAAAGATAGGTTAATGTATGAATTTTCTGTTCCCATACTGTTTTCTTGGATTTGCCGTCATCTGGTAATTTCTGCCAAGAGGAAATCCCAAAATGAATTTGAATAATATTGCAGACTTAATTTCATTTCAAGGACTTGTCATCTCACTAAAAACCATGCAGATCTACCTAAACATTAGTTCTGTATTTCTAATGATCCATGAAAGGTGAATTATCCATACTTGTACATATATGAAGTGATTCTTTTATATCAAAGTTGTTTTCAAAAACTTTTAAAGCACCAGATTCTAATGCACTACACTGATGACAATTCGGAAGAGACTGGTTCACACAGATTTGGGTATTAACTGTCCAATGGTTGACAACTAAATGTTACTTTAGAAGAATTCATATATTAGAATAACTTTATAGGTGGGTTACTTTTTAAAGCACTGTTTTGAGAAGAAAAAACAGCTCTTTAAAAATAATAATAATTAAAAATTTTATAACATAAGAGCCCAAATGTCCATCAACAGATAAATGGATAAAGATAGTCTGATATATATATATGTATATACATATATATATATACATATATACATATATATATACATATATATATATATATATTACCACAATGGAATATTACTCAGTCATAAAAATGAACGAAATTTTGCCATTTGCAACAACATAGATGGAGCTAGAGAATATTATGCTAAGTGAAATAAGCCAGAGAAAGAAAAATGTCATATGAGTTCACTCATATGTGAAATTTAAGAAACAAAACAAATAATCATCGGGTGAAAAAAGAGAGAAGCAAACCAAGAAACAGACTCTTCACTATAGAGAACAAACTGATGGCTACTAGAAGGGAACTGTTTGAGGTGATGGGTGAAATAGATGATGGGGATTAAGGAGCGTGCTTGTAATGAGCCCTGGGTGGTGTATGAAAGTGCTGAATCACTGAATTCTACATCTGAAACTAATATTGCACTGTATGTTAACTAAATGGAATTTAAATTAAAACTTAAAAAATAAAAACACTTATAGCTTACAAAATTATAATTTATATAAAAATATTTACAGGGGAATGTGTCAATCATCTGATTCTAAATAAGTTATCAAGTTCCTCACCCATCTAACCCCATTTTGTCCATGTACTATTTAGTAAATGTATACTTGAAAATCCATATTAAATATCACAATGTCAATACATAGGAGGTTTTACATGTTAGTAGACTAGATGGAAAGATGCCAAAAGACACATTCTGCCTCCAGAGATATCTCCTATTTTACCTCATCTGAGGCATAAATTACTTGTCAACTAACTAATTAATCACCTTGCCCAGGAGAACTTGGTTATATCCACCTATTGCCCCTTGGAATCAAGAACACGACTTATCACTACTTTAACAAAGGTACATTTCTCAAGTAGATAATTTGAAAATCCAGGGAACTAATCCAAAATGTGTGTTACCAAAAGAGAAGTTCCCATGCATTGCATGTAGGAAGGTTCAGATATTAAGTTTAGATTCAAAAAAGAAAGCAGAATGGAGTATTTCGGGCCATGCTAGTATCTATTGGACAGGTTTACAAGAGTCATTTCTGTGACCTTATTGGAGAAGTCAGTTAGGAGATAAGTCGTGGAAACAAAATGCAAGTATATGAAGGAGAAAACACACAACTCACAGGGAGGGGCGCCTGGGTGGCTCAGTCAGTTGGACATCCTACTTCAGCTCAGGTCATGATCTCATGGCTCTTGAGTTTGAGTCCCACGTTGGGCTCTCTGCTGTCAGCAAGGAGCCCACTTCAGATCCTCTGTCTCCCTCTCTCTTTGCTCCTTGCCTGCACTTTCTCTGTCTCTCTCAAACATAAACATAAAAAAAAAACAATATGGGGGAAAACCTTCTGCAAGGGAAGGGAATAAAAAGAAATAAAAATCTGAAAGAGTCTAGAGAAGAGATGTTTCACTAGGAATTGCAATGACAGTGAATTTCAACAACCCTACTTTTTGATACTTGGGCATGCATCTACTGCCAATGAGACGACTTTTTAGACAGATAAAGCTATTCAGAGAGTTTTGAAGGTTATTCTAAAATAGTGGTTTCCATGCTTGTTAGAGTGCCTAAAATGAACAAATCAGGAGACTATAGATGCTGGCGAGGTTGTGGAGAAACAGGAACCCTCTTGCCCTGTTGGAGGGAATGCAAACTGGTGCAGCCGCTCTGGAAAATAGTGTGGAGGTTCCTCAAAAAAATTAAAAATAGATATACCCTATGACCCAGCAATAGCACTGCTAGGAATTTACTTAAGGGATACAGGAGTGCAGATGTATAGGGGCACATGAACCCCAATGTTTATAGCAGCACTTTCAACAATAGCCGAATTATGAAAAGAGCCTAAATGTCCATCAACTGACGAATAGATAAAGAAGATGTGGTTTATATATACAATGGAATACTATGTGGCAATGAGAAAGAATGAAATCTGACCATTTGTAGCAGCGTGGATGGAACTGGAGGGTATTACGCTAAGTGAAATAAGTCAGGCAGAGAAAGACAGGTACCATATGTATTCACTCATGTGGATTCTGAGAAACTTAACAGAAGACCATGGGGGAAGGGAAGGGGGAAAAAGCTACAGAGAGAGAGGGAGGCAAATCATAAGAGACTCTTAAATACTGAGAACAAACTGAAGGTTGATGGAGGGTGGGGGGTAGAGGGGAAAGTGGGTGATGGGCATTGAGGAGGGCACCTGTTGGTATGGGAATCTGTTGTATGGAAACCAATTTGACAAAAAATTATATTTAATAAAAAAATAGAATAAAATAAAATAGTGGTTTTCAACATTTAGACTGTGTACTCCTGGATGGCCTTGAGTTATTTCTTTAATGACTGAATCCTAAAATCTCCACTATGTTAACTGGGGAGCCATGAACAAAGTCAATATGAACAAAAGTATGCACAATCAAAAAGTTCAAAAACAACTTCTATGGTGGACAATCAATCACTAGATAGGATTCTGAGCTCAAAAACATGATCTTTTTTTTGTAACTCTGAAGTCCTATTCTCAAAATCCAGGCATGAAAGTGAAACATATCAAGGACATGATACCAAATGATTTTTTTCTTAGGATCCCAGGACAGGAATTTCTAAAGGAACATGGCAAACACAAAGGCTGGGTTGATGTGCCTGTGGATGCATAGTGGGCTAGATTGTTATTGTAGGTATTCATTAAAATTGAGTTAATGGCCCAAAGATGCAATAGTACCTATAATAAAATCAGTGTATTTGCTTACAAGTACCTAAAAAATTGAATTGTGCCTTTGTCATGAGTTGAAATGTGTCTTCCTACAAAAAGATATGTTGAAGTCCTAACTTCCAATATCACAGAATGTGACCTTATTTGGAAATAGGGTCATTGATATAATTAGTTAAGATGAGGTCACAATGGAGTAGGGCAGGGCCCTAATCCAATATGATTGATGTCCTTTAAAGAATAAAGCACTGTGGAAATAACCCAAATGTCCATCAATAGATAAACGGATAAAGAAGATATATATATATACATATATATATATATATATATAAAATAGAGTCATATATGTATCTATATCTATCTATCTATCTATCTATCTATCTATCTATCTATCTAATGGAATCAATCTATATAATGGAATATTACTAAGCCATGAAAAAGAATGAAATCTTTCCATTTGCAACAACATGGATGGATCTAGAGGGTATAATGCTAAGTTAATTAGCCAGCCAGAGAAAGACAAATACCATGTTCTTTCACTTATATGTAGAATTTAAAAAACAAGACAAACGAACAAAGAAAAAAGAGACAAACGCAAAACCAGACTCTTTAAATATAGAAAACTGGTAGTTGCCAGAGGGGAAGTGGGGAGGTGATATGTGAAACTGGTAAAGATAATGAAGAGCACATTTATTGTGATGAGCACTGAGTAGTGTATAAAATTCTTGAATTGCTATATTGTAAACCTGAAACTAGTATAACACTGTATGTTAACTATACTGAAACAAAAATAAAATTTAAAAAAGACAGCTATGTGAAGACAGATAGATACACAGGGAGAATCCCATGTGATAACAAAGGCAGAGACTGGAGTTTTGCAAGCCAAAGAATGCCAAGGACTGCAAGCAGCCAGCAGGAGGCAGGGAGAGGCAAGCAAGGATTACCCTCTGCAGGTTCAGAGGAAGCATGGCCCTGTCAACACCTGGATTTCAGACTTGTAGTCTCCAGAACTGTGAGAAAATCAATTTATGGTATTCTAAGCCAGTGTGTGGTACTCTGTTACGGCAGGCCTGGGAAACTAACGCACCCTCCTAGGTTGCAGGAGAAGAGGTCTTTGAAGACCCCACTCTAAGCACCTTAGCATGTCTTCCAGATCATCCACACAATGTGAGCCTCTAAGACAATGAAAAATTTAGGGAAGTTATTTTCAAAAAATCATTATTTTCTAGGTGGTCTCACCTTGCCTAACTCTTCTGCTCTCTCACTTTATGCTTCAAAAATTCCTCTTTACCTCTGGGTCCTGAACATGTGGTGTTCCTTCGTACTTTCCACTTTTGTGATATTGATACGTTTAAGTGAAATGCTCTTCCTCTGCACTCACCTGGGTCTCCCTTCCACAATCCTGCCCCCAAATAGTTTTTTATTTTTAAGTTTATTTATTTGCTTTTAGGGGGAGGGAGGGAGTGAGAGAGAGCATGTGCTTGAGCACCAGAGGGGCAGAGAAAGAGGGAAAGAATCCTAAGGAGGCTCCGCGCTACCAGCACAAAGCCTGACACAGGGCTTGATCTCAGGAAACATGAGATTATGACCTGAACCAAAATCAAGAGTCGGAAGTTTAACTGAGCCACCCAGGTGCCCCAAATCTTACTTTAAGTGTCATTTCTTCATATTATTTGTTGAATATGTAAATGAATAAATTCTACCAAAATATTTGAGACTTACATAGAATGCCTTATAGTATAAATGATCACTGTGATCTAATAAAATTAGAAATAAATCATAAGGTAACTGAAATATTTACTCAGTTTTTTTAAAGGAAAGCAAAAACTGAAATTAAAAAGCTATCTAAAAGGCAAACAAAAGGAAAACACTCCTTATGAAAATAAATGGGAGACATCAAAAGTTGTACAGGAGATTAGATAAAGATACAGATATATAGATTACAACTATTTATATCCTTAAATGCTTTAGATATTATTGAAGAAAGAATTTTTGAAGGAACTATTAATACTCATGGAGAAAATAAAAGGCAAGAGGAAACACAAGAAATGAGAAAAAATAAATTAATATGGGTAAAATGTAGTTAAGAGCTTAAATTAATTAAATTAAAAACTCAAAAGTTATGAATAAAGAGATTCAAAAAAGCAGATTATTTGCAAAGATTTTTAAAAGTCTTACAAGTCTGAGTCAGAAAAAAATACAAAGCCATTATATGTAAAATTAGAAATGACAATTGTGAAATAACTAACAGAGATTAGTGATTTCAACAATTATAACTTTATTACACATGTAATTCTATGTCACCAAATTTGAAAATCTAGGGGAATTACAGGATACCTAACAAAATTTAAGGTCGAACATCTAAATAAACTTATTACTACCAACATAATTGGAAATATGACTTAAAATCTATCATTAAAAAGGACATTCAGGCAAGTTGATTTTACCCCTGATTCTAAACTTCTGAAGAATAGATCATTTCAAAGTTTTTAAAAATATTCTGATATTTGGGACACCTGGCTGGCTCGGTAGGTAGAGCCTGTGACTTTTGTTCTCTGGGTCATGCGTTAAGGCCCCACATTGGGCATAGAGATTACTTTTAAAAAATCTAGTATTTAGGCAGGGAAATCTCAAATTTAATTTATTTGACCCATATAAGTTTGATAGCAGTATCTTTTAAAGATGGTGCAAAAATATAGAACACAAATGCTACAACTCTGAAGAAAAGAATAACATTTAAAAAATGAGTGTGTAAAAAGAATAATATGTTATGATCACGTAGGGTTTGTTCCAGTAATCTGGTAATTATTTATCTTTATAATATGATTTAATTTTTGGAAAGGTAAATCTCATTTCCCTGCTATTCTTTTTTCAAAATTACCATAACTTTCCATGAACTTTTATAAGTGCACAAAGGATTAGAATCAATTTGTCATATCCCCCCAAATTTTCTACTTGAAGTTTGAACGGCATTCCATAAAATGTAAATATTAATTCAGCTTTTACAATGTTGCTTTATCATTCATTAACCTAGTATGTTTTTCTATTTATTCATACCTGCTCTTATATTCTATTTAGGAGAGGTCTAATATTTTCTCTATAAATGTGCTGTGAATTCTTTGTTAGATTAATTGATAGTTACATTTTGAATCCTATTGCTCATGTATCCTAGTTTTGATTATATTTTATAGGTGGATGTTGGTGTTTTACAGGAATGCTTTACCCATATTATTTGAAAAACATGACAAACTTATCTCTTTCAAATCTTTATAAATGTATTTTTGGTCTTACTCAGTTGGCAAGAGGTCATATATAAGTGGCATCCTTGTCTTAGTGACCACAATAGAGGGGATGCATCTTACCATAATTCATTAAATGTAATAGTTGCTGTTGATTTGAGGGGTTACTACCCATTAGCTATTATCTAGTTAAGCAATAACCTTCATGTTCTCATTTTCTTTTTTTATAAAAATGTATTGGATTTATCAAATGCTTTGCCTCCATATATCGAAAATTTCATGCCATTTTCCCCCTTTAGTTCAAAAGGTGTTTAATACCTGAGCGAGTTCTTCTGACTGAATACAATACAATCTCTACTTATTTATGACATACGTTTTTGAACCATTGTTAGATTCAAATGCCAATATCGTGTAGGATTTTTCCAAATGTGTTCATAATTAAAATCAGCCAATAACGTTTTTTTTGTACCCTGTTTTTTCTTTGAATTGAGCAGTGTTTTTTCTTTCTTTGTATTATATGAAATAAGATTATGTACTTCCTGAAATTTTGATAGAACTCACAAGTAAATTCATCTAGATTGGAGGTTTTAGAGAAAAGGGATCATAAGTAAACATAAGAGCAGAAGTAGATAAATATTTCCTTTTTTTATGGACTTCTGCTCCATGCCTATTTTCTACATTTCATCAGATCTTCAAATATATTTGCATATGATTGTTTATAACATTTTTCAATGATTTCAATGTCTTATATAGCTTCAGTTATTTTCCAGTTTTATTCTATATGTGCTTATTTACATATTTGCTTATTTTTATTGATATCATTTAAGACTTGTCTATCTTCTTAATCTTTTCAGAGAGCCAGCCTTTTGGTTTTTGCTCTCATTTTCACTGCTTTTTGTTTCTGAAATTCATTCACTTCTGCCTTAATTTTTTATTTCATTTCTTTTTTTAATTTTTATTTTCTAGCTTCTTGAGTTAAATGCTTAGCTCATTCATTAAAATTCTTTTGTTTTCTGATACATATATTTAAATAAATCGATATATATATTTCTTTACTAAAGGGGTTATGCAGTTTCTCTAAAAGATGACACATTTAAAGGCTGTAAAATTGTGTGTGTGTGTGTATGTATAGTGTGTATATGTGTGTGTGTGTGTATATATATATCAGTTCAAGCTTAATAATGATGTTTATCAATTGGCCTTTTGTTGCTCACTGTTTTTTTTCTTAAAGTTTATTTATTTGCTTTTAGAGAGAGAGAGCATGAACCAAGACGGGGAGAGAGAGAGGGAGGGGGGAATCCCAAGCAGGCTCCACACTGTAGGACAGAGCCTGATGCAGGGCTGGATCTCAGGAACCATGAGATCAGGACCTGAGCCAAAATCAAGAGTTGGATGCGTAACCAACTGAGCCACCCAGGTGCCCTGCCCATCCATTTCTGAAGTTGCTTCATATCTAGGGTTTCCTTCTTCTAGATAAAATAAGTAGCTAAGCATACTCTCTCCTCCCTCTGCTCTCCTCCTACCTTAGCACCCTTCCTACAGTCTTTTTGGGGCTTCCCAATACACTTTGAAAACATCCGCAAGATCAAAATTATTTTCACAATAACACTAAGTATTCATTTGCTTTTTTCACTCTGCTTCTTTCATGAGTACACAGTGGATTTTTACAGAACTCACGTCTGTTGTATCACAACAGACTAAATGCAGAAGCACAGATGAGAATCTAGCTGTTTCCTAAAAATGTACACGTTAAAGAGATTTGCAAAAACATAAAACAATGCCAATCCCAAATTAGTTTTGTTTTAGAATTTTTTCATAAAAGATCTACCATTTATGTTAATGTGCAATGAATTTATTATTGTTCATTTTAATAATTAAATAGTTTACATTTTTGTTTCAATTTTTAACATGTTAAATATTGATGGACATAACCCACATAAACAAAAAATCTTTGGCATGCTTAGCAATTTTTAAGAATGTAAATGAGTACTGTGGTCAAAATAGTTGAGAACTGCTGGGTTAGAATTTCATTTCTAGGTGTTTGAGAAATACAGTTTAAAAATTATCCTTGCAGGGGCGCCTGGGAGGCTCAGTCGGTTAAGCCTCCGACTTCGGCTCAGGTCATGATCTCGTGGTTCCTGAGTTTGAGCTCTGCATAGGGCTGGGAGCCTGGAGCCTTCTTCAGATTCTGTATCTCCCTGTCTGCCCCTCCCCTGCTTGCACTCTGTCATTCTCTCCCTCAAAATAAATAAACATTATTTAAAAATTTAAAATTATCCTTGCAAATAGCAATAAGCCAAACCAAGTTATTCACTTCCAATCACACTGGTCATTTCTTTTTTCATGGAAATGCTTCCTTCAGCAGCACTTGGAAATCCTGTGTCTGAGTAAGTAAGTGTTATGAGCATTTTATTCCTAAGATTCTTTTTTACATTTTCATATTTATATGATATGTTAGTAGAAGTGAAATTCTAAGGTCAAGTCTTTTCTTGAACTCTTTTATTGTCTCCTTTCACTAAATATTTCTCTTGCGAGGTTTGACATCAGTTCTTGATCCTTTAAAAATTTACATCGTGCAAATTAGAACTGAAAAAAATGATCTTAATATTGTGAAAATAGAAAATATTTATGGAAGCATAGAAGACAGAAAGGATGCACAAAATTATTATAAGTTTTTATATTTAGTTGGTATGAGTGTATGGATTTTCATATTTTCTTAAGCTTTTCTGTATTTTAAAGTTTACACAATGAACATATGTCTCTTTTATAAGAGCAAAAGAAAGTTTCTCTACAACCTTCCTGAACAAGAGGAAAAAAGGGAAAGGGATAAATAAGCATTATTTATTGGGGAGCTACAATATGTTATGTGCTCTGTACACACCAAATCCTTTGAAATTTTACATCCTTTGATCATCACATGAAGATTGTGAAACAGTTACTGTTAAGCAACATTGCTGTCATTTCCTATACTTGGGATTTTGTAGGCTTTTGACCCAAGTTATGTATTTTGCCTTTTACCCACAAAATTAAAATGGCCTAATTTTGGATAATTTTTTTTAAAGTTTTTTTTTTTTTTTTAGAAACAATTATTGTGATGGTGATACCTTTAGAGTTTTTGTTTCCTACTTGGCAGTTTTCTTAATGTGACAGTATTGTTTCCATTGAGTCACAGTAATGTATATTCATTACCCCCAAAACAGAAGTTTTAAAACACTTTGAAAATGACAAGGATAGGGGCGCCTGGGTGGCGCAGTCGGTTAAGCGTCCGACTTCAGCCAGGTCACGATCTCGCGGTCCGTGAGTTCGAGCCCCGCGTCGGGCTCTGGGCTGATGGCTCAGAGCCTGGAGCCTGTTTCCGATTCTGTGTCTCCCTCTCTCTCTGCCCCTCCCCCGTTCATGCTCTGTCTCTCTCTGTCCCAAAAATAAATAAACATTGAAAAAAAATTTAAAAAAAAATGACAAGGATAGAACTGCTGAACATCATTTTGTGCTCCTAAACGTATAACTGTCATTGTCAATATCCCCACAAATGTAAATAGAAATTTATGAAATAGGAAAAAAATTCATTCTTTTTAAACACAGGAATGAATAACAAAACAGAGGGGATGTAAAGCCCTCAATCTGCATTTATGGCCCATATTTATGTTCATTTATATATAGGATCATAAGATTGACAAAGAAAAGTGATTACAGCAGCAAAAATGCAGAGAAAACTTCTCACATGTCAAAGCAAACTTAGAAAATTAGCAGCTGTAAGACAAGTGAAGGTTGGTAAAATCTTGAAGAGCAATCTTTACATGATAATTAGGCAGTGAAATACATACGGAAGAGGAATAAAATCAAAAATAAATTCTCTCAACTGTCAATGTATATTGCACATTACTAAAGAAAGAACTGAGAAAAGAATAATTTCTTGGAGTAAAATTGAGCAGCCTTAAATCCAGAACTCCTATTCTATTCCTGCTATGAACCTGAGTCATTGTTTTATGGCAGACAAGTAAGTCATTTTGCTTCTTTTTGCCTCAAATTACTAATCTGTAAAAAGGTATACTTCGAGCATTCTTATAGACCATCCCATCACGCGTCTTCTTTATTCACTGAATGCTGGATATCAAACCAGAAAGCAAATTTAGGAATTAATTCAGAAATACAAAATCTGACTCCAAAACACAAAAATAAAGATGGAGCATAACAAACAAGCTAGCTTGTTTATTTAGTTGTATATTTCATTTTAGTTCTTGGATATGACCGACATAACCTTTAAAAAAGTATTACTTGCTGTAGTTCAGATTTAATATAACCTGTGTTGAATCTAGATTATAGATACAGAGAGAGCCCACAGTATCATCATCCTACCCTGAGGAAAATTATTATATATTGAGTACTAATGAATTTTTGATTTAGTTTTTGCCGTTATTATTTTACAAACAGTAACAAACACCATTCTAGAACATGTCACACTGAGCTTTTTTTTTTTTTAATTTGAGCTTTTTATAAATGGGGAAGAAAAGATTTTTAATGTAATGGAAATAAGCTTTCATTTAAGAAAAGAAATTTAAAATTATAACTACAACGAGACATCACATTACATCTGTTATTAGTACTACTATTATTAAAAAAAAAAAGGTAAGTGTTGGCGAGGTTGTGGAGAAACTGGAACCTTTGTATACTGTTGGTGGGAATGTAAAGTGATGCAGCCTGTATAGAAGACAGTATGGAGATTCATTAACAAATCAAATACAGATAATCATTTCACAACATATGGAAGTCAAGTCACTATGCTGTACACCTTAATCTTTTATAATGGTGTATGCCAATTACATCTCAATAAAGTTGAAAGGGGAAAAAGGACATTTCAAATTCTCTTTTAGAAAATAAAATGCATGGAAAAAGAGAGAAGGTGAAAGAACCTAGAAATAGCCACTAATCACAATGTGCACACTTTTTTGGATTCTCATTCAAACAACACACAAAAGAAAGTCATTTACAGCCTTTGTGTTGGATTGATTGTGATAATAAAGCCAATCAATCATTTTCCTGATTTCAAAAAAATTAAAAATAGAAATGCCATATGATCCAGCAATCGTACTTCTGAGTATATATGCCCAAAAGAATATATATATTCAATTCTATATGTATAAATGTATATACATAGTATAGTCAGATAAATAGATAGATAGATAGTAGAATATTATTCAACCTTTAAAAAAAGAAGAAAATCCTGCCATAGGAGAGAATATAGATGAACTAGAAAGATGCTGTGCTAAATGAAATAAGCAAGAAGGACAAATACTGCATGATTCCACTTATATGCGATATATAAAAAAACCAAAGTCATAAAAGCAGAGAGTAGAATGATGGTAGCCAGGGGCCATGGTCTGAGAAGATAAAGGGGAGTTGTTCAATGGGTTTAAAGTTTCAATTATACAAGATGAATGAGTTACCAGAGATCTGCTGTACAACATTGTGCCTAGAGTTAACAATAGTGTATTTTACACCTAAAAATTTATTAAGAGGGTAGATACCATGCTAAGCATTCTTGCCACAATAAAAAAATAAGCTGTAAGGAATTATTGCATGGAATTGTTAAATATTGAAAGAATAAATAATGGGGAAAAAAAGTGAAATTGCTTCTAAATTTATTCTCCACAATCCCATTGTCAGGAAGACGGCAATGGCCAGAGCGTACTTGGATATAACAACTAAGGATGACAGAACCTCCTGGATAGCCCTAGATCACTCACTTCCAAATGATTCTTTGTGAAAAATTCAACATCTTGTCTCTGTATGAAAAAAAAAATCCATAGGAAATTAACTACATCAAAGAGGCAATGCTGAATCGTGAAAGGATAATTGAAGAGTTACAAAGTTTGATTTCATCATTGATCTGCTGCTGAATAGTTATGAGACAAAACTACTCACATCTGTAAACTTCTGGTTCCTTGTCTGTACAATGAAAGCATTGGACAAGGTTGGTTGTTAGCAATTTGTGCTCAAAGACTATTTGGGGTAACAAAGAATTTCCCTAAAACATCAAAGGGAGAGAGCATGGGAATTCAAAACTGCAAGAATAAGACTTCAAGTAGACCAACTTTCACTTGTCCACTATATTATATTGGTACTCAGTTAAACTACTTTTAAATACTGTGAGGTATTACTACTAAAAGGCAATTACTTCCAAGATACTGAAATTTATAATTATGAATTTCTTAGAAAATTAAGAATAATAGTATACTACTATATACCAATAATAATAAACAATGTGTATAAGAGTTATTTCTGAACACTGTAGTCTCATGCATATCCCTACATCTGTTAGGATATTTTATCTGTAATCAACAATACAGAATTTATTTACTCAATTAGCTAGGCGTCCAGAGTTGGTAAGGAAGAAGGTAACACTTTCAGTAATGTAACCATGAGAGGTAGACTCACTGAGAAGTTAAAAAAGCTCAAATTTTAGAGGAAATCACTGGCATGGACCCCTTTCACAGCCCTTCACCTAATTTTGTAACATATTATTGAATTAATTTTCTTAATGAGACCCCACTCCCCCATAAAATGTTAAATCTATAGGCCCCAGAAAACCTGGATCAATGCCTAATTCTGACATAATTTCCCAGCAAGTTTCCTAGCAGTGTATTCCTGATGGGGCCGGCTTTGTTCACTGGACAGCTTGTTTCTGGATTACAAAATGGCTTCCAACAGCTAATCTGGTAACATGACTTCTTATTTACTTGGAGGAATTCACTGCCATGCATTGTGTACTTTAGACAAAGTAGGGAATATGTTCTTCCTTTTGTAATGATGAACTATGTCCCTAGTTTCTAGGATGATGTCACATGCCAACCGACTTAGCCTGGATTTCATAACCAACTTACTGGAAGAGAAAAGGATGTTTCCCAATAGGCTCAAACAAATATGAACCCACCTCTAGAAATGGAGTTGGAGTTGTCTCACCTAGTGAGACGTGGATTACGTAGGAGGACATGATGAAGTTGGAGTTGGCTTACCCAGTAGGACATTGGCTACATAGGAGGGGGTTGACACCTGAGCAAAATGCAAACGTGGACTGGTCTCAGCTAGTGTGGGCCAATGACATATGAGAAAATCCTTGCCTAGATGTTCCTGGAAGGAACATTTCTCAGTCAATCTGTCTCTCTCTGTCTCTCTTTTTCTCATCTCATAGGTATGAACATGGAACTACCTTACCTTAGTGACTGCCAGCAGCTATTCTGCCATCATGAAGTAAGCTAAACAAAGCAAAAACTCACCTATACTAAAAGGCACAGTTTAAAACCACACACACACACACACACACACACACGCATGCACACATGCACACATGCACGTAAACAGTCCTAGAGCTCTGCTGTTTTCTGTACTAAATCCACTCAACTTCTATACTTTCAATTATGTGGGCCAATATAAATTTTTTATGCAAATCAAAACCACAATAAGATATCACCTCATACCTATCAGAATGGCTATTATCAAAAAGACAAGAAATAATAAGTGTTGGTGAAGATGTGGAGAAAAGGAAACCCTTATGCACTATTATGGGAAAGTAAATTGGTGCAGCCACTATGGAAAACAGCACAGTTTCCTTAAAAACTTGAAAATAGTACTACCATGTGACTCTGCAATTCCACTCCTGGGTATTTATTAAAAGAAAATTAAAACACTGACTTGACAAAAATATCTGCGACCCTATGCTCATTGCAGTATTATTTATAATAGCTGAGATATGGAAATAACCTATGTTTATTGATGGATGAATAAAGAAATTGTAATACACACACTCACCCACCCTCCCCTCACCACACACACACAATGGAATATTATTCAGCCATAAAAAATATGAGAGGCACCTGGCTTAACACTCAGTCCATTAAGCGTCCCATTGTTGATCTTGGCTCGGGTCATGATCTTCATGAGATTGAGTCCCAAAATGGGCTCTGCACTGACAACACGGAGCCTGCTTTGGACTCTCTCTCCTCTGTCTCTGCCTCTCCCCAGCTCATGCTCTCTTTCTCTCTCTCAAAATAAATAAATACACTTCAAAAAATGTATTAAATCCTGCTACTGCAACAACATGGATGGACCTTGAGGGCATTATGCTAAGCGAAGTAAGTCAGAAAGAGAAAGACTTATGATCTCACTTATGTGTGGAATAAAAAAAAAGCAAGCTCATAGATATGAAGAACAGACTGATGGTTGCCAGAAGCAAGGGGTGGGAGTGGGTGAAATGGGTAAAAGTGGTTAAAAGATACAAAGTTCCACTTATAAAATAAATAAGTCATGGAGATGTAACATACAGCATGTTGGCTATAGGTAATAATACTGCAATGCACACCTGAAAGCTGCTTAGAGAGTAAATCCTAAATGTTCCCATCACAAGAAAAAAATTTGTAACTACACATGGTGACTAATATTAACTAGACTTATTTTGGTAATCATGTCACAATATATACAAACATCAAGTCATTACACTGTATACCTGAAACTAATATGATCTTTTATGTCAACTATGTCTCAATTAAAAAAAAAGATTATAGCCTTTATATTAATATCTTTTTTACTGTGCCATGAATTTCATCATGATACCTTTTAGATATCCATGTGAAGCAGCTGGGAAAACTATTGGGCGGAGGAGAGAGCAAAGTTTAGAAAGTGCTCTGGGAAGATACATAAATTTAGGAATCATCTGGATATAGATGGCATTTAACGTCAGGAGTTCAGATGAGATGACCTAAGATGTGAGGGCAGAAAGGAATTAGAAGACGTCCATGGACTGCATCTTCCAGAGTAAAATAAGGCAATCTGGAAACCCCATCACAAAAAGTGACATCATCATTAGTTGAGTTGAGTTAACCTCTGGGTCCTCCCCATAACAGATACATTTTCAAATTTACTCTGAATGCAATCAGAGCATAATCTTCTCTCCCTGACTGCCAATCATAGGGGTGAAATTACTGAACAGATATTGATTTAGTCCTTACTACGTGCCAGGTCTTTAAGAAGTTCATAGGACCTTTGACAACGCCAGTGATAGCAACAGACTAAAAGAACCCTATACTTAAAGAGTGCTGACATTTCTAAAGGAGCAAGGCGGAGGAGAAGAGGACAGACAGAAAGCAGTGTGGGGAGACAGATAAATGCATTAAACTGCTGAGTAGCCATCAGTTGTCTATCCTTCTGGGGGTTCCCAGGGCCTACTAATGAGGAATTAATTAATGATGCTTTAAAAAATTGTCGACAGCAAATGTGGGTTTTTTTGGTATTTATAATAAAATATATAAAAGAGGACTTTTAAAAGTCTGCTTTATCATGTAAGAAATTTGAAATAGGATTTAAAAAATAACATTCTCTTAGGTGGTATTTAAATCTTCTGTTGCTGCCCACCTTTTTAAAGAAGCAAAATGGCATTTCAGAGAGGCAACTGAAGCTAGAAAGCAAAGGATCACAAAACAGGTTAGCAACAGCTAGAGTTCATGATTATTTTTCTAAAAATAGCTACTTGTATTTTAGAAATACACAAAGGGTAATTTAAGAGGCTTTTTTTTAAATAATAAAATATATGTCAAGCCCACATTGCAAACCAGATTTAAACTCAGTGAAATGATCTTTCATACATTATACAGTGGCAATTACCATGTAAATAGATTTTAAATAAAGTGATGTATTATTTAAAACCTCAGTGTTATATAAAGCAAGCATGGGGGAATGCTTGATGTCTATTTTATTTTCAAATCAGCAACCCCTTTCCACACAGAAAAAGGGCAACGATTGCACTAGATAATTTTAATTATATTTCTCATAATAAAGTGCTGTAGCCCCTATGATTATATATTTCCCCAACATTTGTGGGAAACATTATAATATCCCCTATATAATCATAAGTCTGACATTTTTTTCCACGTAAAGGCATTCTCCTTTCAGAAAATTTTAAATGAGAACTCCTAGAGAATACATTTAATTCAGACTATTATAAATGACCTAAAATAATAAAAATCATGATGAATGAGAGTCAGAATTTCCTCCCCGATTAGAGAAATTTTTCAAGGTGTCCTTGCAGGAGCAGGTTGGAAGGAAAGAGAGGATGGGAACAGAAAGGATTTCAGAAGGATTACACGGGCCCTACAGACGAGACTGGATTTGAGAGACCCAAGGCCAGAGCCAGAGCTGGTTGACCACTAGGCCTCCTGTCAAATGGATGCCATTCACACTAGCATCTAAGGGTCACACGGGAGTTGAGTAAGTGACCACCAGTTAAGCCAATAAACCTTCAGGCTCACCTGGTCTCTATTTGAGTAGGAAGCATAGGGATTTTCTTCTCTTCCTGGGACTCTTAATCTGCTTACCTGACTCTGGGCTCGTTGCCCACATGCCTTACCCATTTTAGGCCATGACCACAAATGGAAGGTGATGGAAAGTAGGGACGAATGCGTTCCTGAGCACCCACTGAGTTGCTAGTGATGTAGAAGGGAGGATTCCCACACTTTACCCGAGGATATTCAGCTTGAGATTCACCTCTTCCACACACTTCCACTCCCTAAAGAGTCAGAGACAAGGAAAAAAACACATAAACATAAACACATTCTGGAACATATATTTCTCAACTCAATGATCTAGTCCCTTTTAAGCTAAATAAACAAACAAACAAACAAATAAATAAATAAATAAATAAATAAATAAATAAATAAATAAAATAGGCACTCCACTTACTATTTGGAAAATGCAAACATAACTCTAAGAAGTACTCAGTTAATATTTATCATCTAATAACCCCTGCCTTCTCAGTGTCTCTTTCTTCTCCTATTCATCTTCGCAATTTTCAACTGGATTCCGTTTTTGTTCCCAGCAATGCCCTCCTATCCACTTCATATCAGATTACTTTAAGGGCCCACTACCCATTTCCCTGACATCAAATGCCCTTTCACTCAACAAACATTTCTGGGCTCCTGCTCTGGAGATCCTGCAGCAAAGAACGCGCAGCAGGAAGGACTCTGTTCCTATAGTCGGTCACAATTCTCATCCTTGCAAACATGACCGTAGTTTTCATCCAGCTTCCTTACATCACTTTTCCACTTAATTTAACTCTATAGTGCTTCTTAAAGCAAATGTAAACACTTCATCCTTGAAAATCAAACAATCATAGGCTTATTCATTCTTGTCTCCAAACGCTAAACTCCAGACTGTTCACTAAGCAAACTGTAATTTGGTGGAAAGTGCCAGGCATTGGTATGGATTCTCATTCTTGCTCTGGACACAGGACTAAGCTTCGCTGAGATACAGTATCCCAGATTCTAAAACTCGAGGCAATAGTTCATTCACAACATTCTTGAAAGACTGCAATACCATGATGTCAATGAAATTATTTTGTGAACTACAAAAACCCTTATCAAGAGATGTTATTATGTTAAATTACCTTTCACCCTAGGTGTTCCCTAATACCGACTTCAACTATTTTGGAACCATGATTGCCTGTTCTTTTCTTCCCACAAAATCTAATGTAATCTAGTATAAGGCTAATAACAACTTCAAAATTAATTTCAAGTACTATCCCCTCAGCATTCACAATAACAATAATAGATAACCCTTACTGAAAGTTTACTATGTACCATAAATAAAGGATTTCTTTTTTTTTTAATTTTTGTTAATGTTTATTTATTTTTGAGAGAGACACAGTGTGAGCAGGGGAGGAGCAGAGAGAGAGAGGGAGGCACTGAATCCGAAGCAGGCTCCAGGCTCCAAACAGTCAGCACAGAGCCCGATGCGGGACTTAAACCCATGAACCATGAGATCATGGCCTGAGCCAAAGTCCAACGCTTAACTGACTGAGCCACACAGGCACCCCAAGCATTTCTAACACACTAACTTATTTCATCTTTTCAACAAGAGGTCATAAATACTGTTAGAATTCTCATTTTACATGAACAGAGTGAACATTATGTGACCTGAGGAACTAGACCACAGCAGCACAACTAATATACAACAGACTCAGGAGTCAGGTATGCATAGGTCTCCCTGGTTGAAGAGTGCATGATCATACCTGTACATGATACTTCACTTCTAAGGCTTTCTATTAAGTCTCTTTCTCACCTTCTGCTTCACATTATGTTTTCCCACTTCTGGATTTCTGTAGCAATGAGTTTTTATTCAATGCTTCACTTTGCAAAGCTTCTACATAGTGAGCTTGATTTCCCCATAATGGTTAACATCTCCTAAAGGAAAGGCGCTATGGATTCTCCTTCAGTGATACTTTGTTCCACAGTTCATGTACTTCCCTTCATGAAAAACAAAAAATTAATAAACAGACCTTGACTTTGAGACAAGAGAAAAGAAAAATAGTGGGGGCACCTGGGTGCCTCAGTCGGTTAAGAGTCCGACTCTTGATTTCAGCTTGGGTCATGATCTCATAGCTTGTGGGTTTGAGTCTCTCTGCTTCTCCCCCACTTGTGCTCTCTCTCTCTCTCAAAATAAATTAATAAACTTAAAAAAGAGAGATAATGTATACAATAAAGAATACATAAATAGCAGCACCTAATTACAATAAAGAATACTGAAATAGCAACACTTAATAATGAAATTATTTAAAAATTAGAGTCTGAGGGCTTTTCATTTTATTCTTCTTTAATCACCCAAATCTCCACAAAAATACATGTTTTTTCCCTGTCTAGCATGTGTAAGCAGTATATCTCTTGAGTGAGTGGGCAGTGGCCCACTTAATGCTAAAATTCTTTTTGGTGACCTGTTAAAGAGACTTGGTGAGAGATTGTGTTTAGTATGTTAGCTAAGTTGTAACCTGTCATGTTATTTAAATGCCTGATTTTGTAAGGTGTGTTAATGTGTGTGCTTGTGTGTGTGGGACAACAAACTGTGTGGAGCTGTTTAAATTGAGTTAGTTATCGCTGAAGAAGGGGTAACTAGTGCCCTCAAGGAAAAGCAGGGAAATAGTTTTTTGATTTTTCATGAGGCCTGGGAGATTTAGAAGAAACAGCTGTTTGTTTGAATTGAACATTAAGCTCATAAAAAGGAAATTCCGCATAGTACATTTATTTCTAAATCTTCATGTACACACAGTTATTGAGACATAAAAATACTTATAGCAATGGATTATCTTCTTAATTAAAAGATGTGTGCAATGTAACCAAGCTAATTAATGAAAGAAAACACCGAATTTCACATATTTTAACCTTTCTCCGAGTGTCAATTTTCTCAACTTTAAAAAGCAGATGTTAAACCACACCACACAAGACTTTCACAAGAATTCCATGAGATAAGAAAACAGTGACTGGCATGTATTGGGCATTCAATAAGTGCTGATTCCTTGGTTTCCCCCAACCAAAAAAAATGTTTATAAATCTCTCACACTGAGACAAAAAAATCATGGTGAAAATTGTAAACAATTACTCCCCCCTTAGGAAAACAAAGCATAAGGAAACAAGTTGATAAACATGCGCATGACCTTCAACAGTAATTTTCCATGCAAACACAACTATACTTAAAAATCTAGAAGTCACTAATGATGTCTCTAGGAAACAGCTGAGAACAATAGTATTTAAAAGGAGCAGAACCAAGGGAACAACCTGTAAGACGATATCCTTAGAGGTAGAAGATAGGTACTTAGCTCATTTGACTTGATTCCTTCTCCTTTGTTCCACCATGGAATATGAGGAATAAATACCAGGAACTGGGCCTCAGAATTAAAATACGTACTTAAAAATCAATGTACATAATTATTACAAATGCCACTTTGTGATAACTTTTACCTATCAAATTTTCTTACTTCCTAAGCTGTGATTAAGAAAGTGAGGCATTAATTAATAATTAGGCAAAAGACCTTTTTAGGGAATACTTCCCTTCATTAATAATCACCCTAAGCACTGTGAGGCATAGTGAAGTATAAGCCAGAGTTTAATGTAGGGAAATAAACCCAACAAAATTCCATCCAAACCAACACACATGCAAGGAGACAGTGATAAAATATTCCATGAGACATCCAAAGACAAACCAAAACATTGCCTTTGCCCTCAAGAAGTACCTGCCCCTATAATGAATTATATGAATGCTATTTAGCATAGGTTGTAAGTGCTATAGATTTTGAAAAGAGAAAGCTATCACTGAGCCCAAATGGGATTTTGTCATATTTCATTAAGCAAATGGGAATTTAGTTTTATTTTAAAAGATGGTAGCATTTGAATGGATGAAGTAGATAGGGCATGGTAATGGGTTAGTTACCATGGGAAAGTGAACAAGAAAATAAATCTCATGGAAACTTCATAATTGCTGACAACTCTTTACAGAAAGATTTGGTGGAAATGTTTAGTGATTTGATAAAAAAGTGTGAACCATGGGATGTTTTGTTTTATTTTGTCTTGTTTTCTAGCAGCCAGATTCCATCAGCCAAAGAGTAGTAACTGTCCATCATTGCCATGATCACCTGCATTCAGACGCAGCTAAGTATCCATAAAAGAAAACTACCTACGTGAGCCAATATCTGACTCCAGAGATGACTCCTCATCAGAGGACTTATCACTTTAATCTTTCAGAATTCATCTTGAAAGACTTCATCTTTCAGAATACACCAACTAAGTTGAGTTAAGGTACACCATATGATTTTGGGACATAGTTAATTTTCAAGGTTGCAGAAAAGAAAGGTGGCTTTATGTTTGATTATATCCACATATTCTGACCTTCATCCCTGTACAACCATTTAAAGAGAAATATTTTGTGTTTATAGTAAAACACAGTGTAGATTTTAAATGAGCAGAAATGTGAATTATCTTCCTATTTACTCTTAATTATATTTTTAAACAGGGCAAGTGCTTGGCAAACCTTTCATTAGTGAATATAATAAAATACTTAGATAAAAAGAAGCTGACAATATAATTATGAACTCAAATTTCTTGTAGACATTTTTAACGTAGGTCATGTAAGAGGTCATCAAAAGATCTGTCAAAAAAAAGATAGTCATGTGGAAATAAACAAAGACCACTCAGATGAGAACAAGCAAACATTATTTACTTAGTGCTTGCTATAGCTGGGACTCAGCCACCATCACTTGCATTTGGAAGACACTCAAAGTCAGGCAAGGAAGTGTGAAAGCTTACAGTGGAAAAAATGCAAGGCTTCAGATGTGCTCTGACTGGAGGATGTGGACAAGGGGAAGCTGCAGGTGGGCTAACTGTAAGTAGGGAATATTATATGATAGGTGAAGAAGCATATTTGGCATTCTCTGCTTGGTCCTAAGTTGTAAGTAGGAAGAAAAATAAGGGCACCTGGCAGTTATTGAGCAAGTCTTGACTATTTGGGACCGACTGCTGAAGGGGTTATGGTTTGGCTTCTTGGATTGGTTGCTCCATAGGTTGTGTATCAGAGATCTATTTTATTTATTTATTTGTATGGTCTGGCCAGTGTTCTTTTATGTATTCAGTCTCTCAACCATGGGTTTCAAATTATTGGGACTTAATGTTATAAATAAGCCCTTACTTGGGTGAAAAATATGGTGATACCTTCATCATGATATAATTTCTTCTTTCATCCAATATGTTTCACAGTTATAAGCCCCTATTACATGAAAGGTAGAATCCAATCACTAAACCTTCCTCATATCTGAATCAATGAAATGTCAGCAGTATGGCAAAATTGTTTACAATATGCTTGTTGAAGGAAATAAAAACCTGACAACAATAATTTGTCCATTTAATTAAAAAATATAAATTTATGAAAAAATAACAATTCATCAATCTTGCTTTGAGTTTGCTTTAACACCTACAAATATATTAGCACTTAACTTGTCCTCATGTAACAATATACTGATGTAATATTTTTATTTATTTTCTATTATAAAATACTTTCATTTCTTAAGGGGCAAAAAAATAAATGCAAGGCAAAGAGATAACATTTCACAGCCTCAAATTATTAATTCCCTATGTATAGTACTTCTCTGAGACAACAGAAAGAAAAGTCACTACCATTTGAAAGTTGAAAAAACTGAGGATCAGAGAATCATACTAACTTGCCAAAGATTTACATCAGTCGATGTTATGAAATAGATTTCCTGAATTCTAGTTGCATGTTCTTTTCTCTACCCTCTTCACCTTCTATATAATTTCTGAAGTGAATGCAATTTTATTGGCCCTGGAATAATCTGAAATCTGAAGAAAAAAAGAAAAGAAAACACACCAATAACACACCTGACATGGCAGGCAAATCAAATGCTAAAGAAGTTATATACAATAGTGAGTTTTTCTTTCTCGCCTCTCAAGACCATGTGTAAGTGTAAACAAAGTAGTAATCTTGACTATAGAGAAATGGAATGAGGGATTAACAAGAACAAGGCAGTGGTCAGAGTAGGAAAGAGAAATTTTAGAAGGAATAAATCTACATAACTAAATTATAATCAAAACATTTTATAGAGGAGGGCTCCTTGAAGACATATCTTATTCCAAGGCTATCAAAGAAAAACACATCTAGAACATTTTTCTAGTTCAAAAAGTGCAGAAATTTTCAAAGAAAGATAAGAACAAATCAAAAGGAAACAGCAGCTAGCTTGAATAAACTTCCAATGGCCAAATCTGGTATTAATAATAATAAAGATGGTAACAACAACATTCATGGATTTTAACTCATTAAATAAAATAAGAAGTTATGGGTCCATAATGATAGCAAAGAGAGAGAGAGAAAGAGAGAAAGATACAGTGCCTCCTTACTGTAGAATATCCACTAATAAAAATAGAAAGAGTGATAGAGTAAAAGTCAATGTTTTTTTATTAATAACAATTTTAATTGATTTAAGTAAAAATATCATTGAATGCTAAAACTAATGCATGAAAATTTAAGAGGGAATAGGATACTCATACGTCTTCAAAGCATCTCCTTGATATTTTTATTACAAGTGAGAAAATAACAACCGTACCATGGAGAAACCTGGTAGGAATCAGCATATCCACACAATCAAAATGAACATCACCAATAATTAGACAAATCAACATCACATGGCTCCTGTACAACGTACTAATAAAAACACAGCATCTGAAATGTAGTATTCCTGCCAAAAATATATAACCTGAATGTAATCAGGAGGACATTTTAGATAATCCAAAATTGAAGGATGTTCAATAAAATAACTGGTCTTAACTTTGCAAAATGTCAATGTCATGTAAGATAAAGAAAGCCTTAGGAACTGTGAAAAGTAAAGGAGCCAAAGAAATATGAAAACTGAATATAAATCTAATCCTGGATTGGATCCTGCACAGGAAAAAAAAAAGTTGCTGTCAAAAACATTTTTGGAACAAAAGAGTAATTTGAATACACATGCAGTTTAGATGATACTACAGTATCAATGTTAAGTATCCTGGTTTTGATAATTTTTCTGTAATTATATAAGATGACATTTTTGTTCATAAAAACTGTACAATGAAATGTGAAATGTTTAGGGGAAATGAGAAATGATGCCTATAAATTACAAGCAGTTCAGAGAAAACTTAAACGGAAAGATAGATATAGATGAAAAATTTCTCTGACTTTTCCCTCTCACTCTCTCTCTATATATGACATCATATATCTACCCACCTATTGAAACAGAGAGAAAAAGCATGAGTGGCAAACTATTAACAATTAGTGGAAAGATAGGAAAAAAAAGATTAACTATGGTTATAAATTATTTGCATTACTTTTACCACTTTTAAATAGTTTGAAATTATTTCAAAATTTAAAAATTAAAATGTGAAGTAATAATAAAAATTACGACATAAAAGCTGTTTCACAGCAGTTAACCTTCTGCCAGTAGAGCTCCTGAACCCTATTAAGCTAACTAAGTCTTTTCCAGTCTCCAACCTTAAGATCCTCTAATAATAGAGTCCTTCTCTCAAATCATTGCTATCCTGTGGATTCTAAAGGGGTGAAATAGATTATTAGAACCCAAAGTGACACAGTGAAACTATTCACTACACAAAATATCTATCTGTGATCAGGTGAACAGGAGAGCTGTACTACTCTTTTTTCCACCAGGGGGACACAGCACTGGGATTACTGTACCAGGCCTACCACGGTAATTTACCTGAGTTGTAATTAACTTATTTTCATGTCTTTCCTTCCACTCTAAAAGCTAGTCCTTTATTTCTTTCCTGTGTATCTAATCTTAATGATTGAACAGTTACTCATAATTCTCAGCTCTTTCTCAGATGTAAAAAGCAGACCAAAATCAATTTGATCATTCAGCAAACATTGGGGAGCTCTCTTTAACTTTGATAGCTATCTATTACCTTCTCTACTATTTCCATGCCATGTAGTATAACAGTGAAATCAAGTCTCAGAACAAATATTGCTATACATATACAAAGTTCACTCATAAGGAGGTATGGAGTTTGTTCAACAGCTAATAAAAGGATCATTCTCTGACTAATAACTCAAACAAATGGCTTTTTAGAATGTTGACTTTATAATTTCATCTCTTCTTACAAAAGACTATTGGCCTGTGTAACATTGCTAACTACCAGCCACCCATCTTGAGTTCTCTCTCTCTCTTACGGTCTGTCTGTCTCTCTCTGTCACACACACACACACACACACACACACACACACACACACACATTTCTGGAGCTGGGGGGAGGAAGTGGTTAAAAACAAACCAAAAAAACAAACAAACAAACAAACAAACCTAGGTTAAGACATTCATTCATTCAACAGTGATGTGGATTGCTTCCTACATGCCCAGCCTAGCACTTACAAACTCTTAAGCTAGTTTGTCTTAGAATAGGGCTTGACAAACTTTTCTGTAAAGGTTCAGGGAGTAAATATTTTAGGCTTTGTGGGTCAAATGGCTTCTGTTGCAACAACTCCACTGTGCCCTTAGAGTGCAAAAGCAACCAAAGACAAAATGGAAATGAATGGGCATGGCCATGCTCCAACAAATTGCATTTATAAAACAGGCAGCCAACCACAGTTCACTGGATAAGAGTACGAACACAGACTCATACACTGTGAAGATTTCAGTGATGGGCTGAAATAGACCGGGATTTCTTCAAAGTTTTCTCTCAAGGTCCTCATCTTTCCATAACTTATCCCATTGTGCTTTTGCCTCTTCTTGGTCCCCTATTCTTGCAAATACCGCATCGCCTCTACAAAACTGAACCACAGCAGAACACTTTAGAAAGCACAGGGCACGGCACAAAGTAGGTGATCTACAGAAATGAATCTGCTTTCCTTATTCTCAACTAGTCAAATAGTTTGTTCTCTTCTATGTACTGCATACTGACTAAATTATCTCTTTCATTATCAGAGTTAAATAGACTCTTTTAAAGAATAGAAAATACCTTTATGTGTAAGTTATTTTTGTCGATTCCCACAGCTTTACTTTATTAATAATTAAAATACTGCAAATATGTACGGTTTCACAGCTTGCAAAGTATTTTCACATACATAACAACTTTATGTGGTAGAAAAGGTTGGTAGTGCTGTTATTCAAAAGATTATAAAATTGAGGTTCTGAGACATTCAGGAATCTTCCCATGTCTAAAATTAGAGACCTAACCTGTGTTCAGGTCTTTCCACCATAATTTAGAGCACTGCAAAGCTCACTCTAGAGACTAAAGATAAGCTCAACAGAATTTCAAAAGTTTAGAACCTTTTATCCACCAAAACTATGATGAAATCAGAAGTCAGAAGAGAAAACTTCAAAGACCAAGCTCCAAGAAAAGCAGAAGACACAAAATCTAATTGTTTCTTCTTATTTGCAAGAACACAACTTTTCAGTTGTACGTGACAGTATCTTTAGTTTTGCTCATGATAAATTTTCCCCTTAGAAAAGCCACGATACTGTGCAAAGGTGCCTCAGTATATATTCCCCAAAACAATCAATACAAAACAGAAACTGAGTTAAAACCAAAAAGGAAGCAAAGAGATATTGCCGTTGTAATGACAATATTCAAATATTACTAAAAAGTTGAAAGAATAAAGACAAGACAATATCATTTTTAAGTAAGAAGAAATAACTTTGAAGGAAAATATTTTATAATTTGGCTCAATAATGCAATTATACTCTCCAAAGAGTATAGGGATTAAACTGCTTTCTTTCTCTCTCTTTTTTTTAATTAATGTTTATTTTTGAGAGAGGAGAGACAAAGCACGAATGGGGCAGGGGCAGAGAGAGAGGGAGACACAGAATCCAAAGCAGGCTCCAGGCTCTGAGCTGTCCGCACAGAACCCAGTGCGGAGCTTGAACCCATGAACTGGGAGATCATGACCTGAACCGAAGTCAGACATTCAACCAAATGAGCCACCCAGGTGCCCCTCAACTGTTTTTTTAAAAGACACTTATAAAGTTAAGTAAATCAGTTAGGCATTCAAGAATATAGTTTCTTTTTTTAATGTTTATTTATTTATTTTTAGGAGGAGGGGCAGAGAGAAAGGGAGAGAGAGAGAATCCCAAGCAGGCTCTGCACTGTTAGCACAGAGCCCAACATGGGCATCTATCCCATGAACCATTAGATCATGACCTGAGCTGAAATCAATAGTTGGTCACTTAACCAAGTGAGCCAACCAGGCGCCACAAGAATATAGTTTCTATATGTCTCTTATGGCCTACAGAGATTCAAGCAAATAAATCACATATTTGCAACTGATTAATAAAATCTCAAATTGTATTCATTAAAGGAGTAGTGTTCATTAAGGGTAAGTTGATCTTCATTGAAATATTTTCCACTCAAAGAATTTAATTAAATTTTTAATGTTTATTTATAAATTTGAGGGGGGAGGGGCAGAAAGAGGGAGAAACAGAATCCTAAGCAGGCTCCATGCTACCAGCACATAACCCAATGTGGGGCTTGAACTGATAAAACTGTGAGATCATGACCTGAGCCAAGATAAAGAGTCCAAAGCTTAACTGACTGAGCCATCCACGTGCCCCTCAAAGAATTTAATTTAAAATGCTATATAAAAGGTTGTCCTTTCATCATCCAGAAAAAAGTATTATCATTGGAGAGGATCTCATTTACTAACCATATCAAGTATCTTCAATGAATTGTTTACTTTGTTCATTATTCATATCAACAAAAGATTGGAAACTAATGATTAATGAATACTTTGACATTCCGAAGTATATATGCATTCTCTCAATAAATCAGGTCATTCCTCCTATCTTTTTTTTCTTTTTGGCTTTCTTACCAAATTTTCTTAATGCATTTTGTATGCACTTGGGTTGTGTTTCTATTTTACTAACCTGGATTGCAGTCTAGAGAAAACATAGCTACTTGCCTCATTGGTAAGACACTGTTTTGCCTAACCTAATAATCTTTTTAGATCTCAAATGCATGGATTCTACCTGGGGATTTTTTTTTTTTTGGCACACTGTTTCTTCCCCCCCCCCCAAAACGCAAACTCGCTTTGGATCAAGAATCCTAGGGGAAGAAATACCAAAAAGCTGTAATTAAGAGGTCAAAAATGCTGCCTGCACAATTTTAGATAGATTCCTTGCTTTTTCGATGCAATAAAAAACATTTTAAACAAAGGAAGGACAGAAAAGTGGATTTTCACAAAGATGTATTGTGAATTTTATCTGGTAAAAAATGGTTTTCAAAGTCATTTTTATGAGATACATTCACTTAAGAAGTACAATATATATTATTCAAATACTCCAGTGTCTCATAGGTTTCAAATGCTTTCGTCCACATTTTCTCATCTGATCCTTGCAGCAACCCTGTATTGTCCTTAGATTCCTTTGTCAAATGAGAAACTGAGGCCCAGAATGAAAAAAAAAAGTCTTTGACAGAAGTAACAAAATTAACAAGGTGTTCAACTGAAAATGGAAAGTGGAGGGTGCATTTTGCTTGAGTTGTGGGGGTAAATTGCTCATAAAAAAGGCCAGGCATATTAAAGCAGCCTCAAAATCAAGGGTAATAAGCAGGTTAATTCGTAGGTGCCAACTCTGATTGAACCATAATGGCTCTCTAGACCAGAGGTCATCAAACTATGGCCTACAGATTAGACACTTGGTTTTGTAAATAATATTTTAGTGGAACACAGCCATGTTCATTTGTTTACATAGTGTGTGCGTCTGCTTTTGTGCTACAAATTGTACTCCAGCTGCAGAGTAGTTGCAATAGGCACCGTGTTGCCCACCATCATAAAATATGCACTATCTGACCATTTATACAATGTTCACTGCTCTAGATCACTGTGTTTAGGAGGATTTTGAAGTTATATTTTAGTCTTCATGATTGATTATCATTGTCCTCCATAGATAAGGGAAGAGGGAAATTGTTACCCTTGCACTGTCATAGACACAAATGCCACCTTGATTAGGCTGACTCTCATTTGCTGGATATTCTCTCTCTGCTCCAGTGTTAGGTCATCAGGTTTGCATTTTCAAAAACTCACTGTATTAGGTTCATGCAGCAATAATAACATCTGGTGACTTGATTCATGCTAACTCATCAAAACCACATTTTAGTGTCGGTTAATTCTAGCAAGGTTTGATGCAGATGGTGAACTATCCCAAGTATATGATTCTCTTGTACCCTTATCTATACCACAGTTGATCCCAGTTTCTCTTTCACGTTATACACCTATTTTTTTTCCAAAAGAAAGAAGAGAATCCCTCAATGAGTCCATAAGTTCTGCACAGTTAAAAACCATTTTTCGCAGGTCTTTTGTTATCCAAGCATATAGGACTAGGCACAGTACTCCTAGGCATTTAACAAAAATACATTGGTATAAACCATATCTTCCTAGAGGAAAAAGACAATGTATCACTGAGTGAAAGAGATCCCAGGACTCACTTTAGCAATAGTCTTTCAATTAAGCAACCAAAAGGAAGTAATTTCCGACTGACAGTTCTAAGGAGCTATTTTTTGAGAATCAAGGCTTTGCTTGCACTTCTGTTCATAAAACTACAGACTTTCTTGTGTGTCAAATCCACAGGAGGTGTTAGGAAGTGACCATTTTTTTGTCCATGATCTAATAGCATAATAACACTACATTGCATGTTAATAACATCCTTCTGTTGATGTACTCAAAGCTTTTTCAGAGATAATTATCTATTTTATCAGCAAAACACTCCTCAGAGAGAAGGAGTAGGAGAAGGTACCGCTATTGTTACAGGGTGAGAGACTGAGACATCAAATTATTTCATAACTAATTTTGTTTCAAAGATTTTTATTCAAGTAAACCAGGTAACTCTGATTTAATATAAATTTTACAATATCTATGTTCTGGGCATAATCTGTGCTTACCCTCCTCAGTTGCTTAGACTGAAAGGCACTCATATTTTTTGAACTACAAATGGAAAAAGTAAGAAGTATATATGATTTATAAACTTAAGTTTTATATAGTTAATTCATATATATTACATATATGATACATATATAGATACACATACTCAAATGTCTATTGTCTTCTGCTTTATATCTTCAAGTTAAAAAGTTATACCAAACATTCTTTATATATTTTTATATTAGTGCTTATTTTGATATTCTCAGCTAAAATGAATATGACAAAAGTTTAGTTTGCCCCAAAACTAAGATTTTTCACTTTCACAAATCTCTAAAATGTCTTTCTACAAACTCTGTAAATCTGTATTTCCAGATTTGACAACTCAAAATTTACTTCGAAAACTGTGATCTCCTTGAGAAAACAAGGTACCAATTACGGCAAATAACTAATATGTGCTTAATTTGTTGCTTCAAAAGTACAAAGTTCCTGTTGTCAGGGCATGCAAAATATGTATAGCATGTGTAAACAAAAGAGCAAATTGTATCGGGCTAGACAAAAATTGGGAAAAAAACAGATTCCCTCTTCTTAAAGATGAGTAGCCTGAGGCCTAATGAAGTTATCAAGGTGTGAATGAAATAGGCTGGATCAAGTAATCAGGCCATAGGGAACAAAAATATCTCTGACTCAGCTAGGCATGGAGAGACGGAAACTGAATAAAAACAGCACCTGAAAGAAATACATCCGTTGGAAAAATAATTTCAAAGGCAACAAGAGAATGGACTCTAGTCCCAATCTGTTAATAAGTGGCTGGTAATCTCCACATCTCTCATGTAACTTTGCTTATAATATGGGGATTCTTCTACTAGCATATTCAGCGCCATGTCAGGATGCTATATGGCACGTGGGTGAGCTCTTGCTCTTTAGGAATCTGGGACCAACCCCCTTGAGATTCATAGTCCTAAATACATTGGTCTTTCTTGGGCCGGCTTTCTGCCATTTGCAAAAATGGTTTATGGAATTCATCTTTCCACTACTGACAAAACTCTGAGTATTCAAGGAAACTGAGTCCTGGACTCTGAACTCAAACGACTTACATATAAAGTGGATAAATTATTAACTCTCAGTTGCTTTTGTTTTCTCACATTACATTCCTAGACTCACAACTAATTTTAGCCATAGCTGTTGTGAGCAAGTTCAGTCTCCCCTCTGTTGTATCATTTCCAGAAGTTGTCTAATGCTGCAGGAATCCACTCAATCTAACTGCAAGTCCAGGCCACAAGTGCATGGTCAAGGCTCCTAGAGGCAACAGTCAACCAGTAGTGGATGGAAACTAGTAGATAAATACTCCCACCTGCCACCCTTCAGGTACACAACTGGGGCAGCATTCTGTATGTCTCTTGGATCCTGATAGAATGGAGTTCTGGTTGCCCAGAGCAGTGACCTTGATAAAACACACTTCTATTGGCTTTTCATTCTTCTCATCCTTTCCTATTTTGCTCCTCCCTCCAACTAAGCCTGGGAATCACCTAACACATGCATGCGAGAAACTTGCCTCAGTCTGTACTTTCAGAGAAACCTAGGCTAATGAAATTAAACGTGTTATTTTAAGCAATTTACTTAAATTTAATAAACCTCAATTTCCTCAGCTTTGAAATGGAAATGAAAAGATCTGTTATAAGACTCAGGAGCCTTATATGTCAAGTGTTTAGCACAATATTGTACTAAATTCCATGAGAGCTATGATGCTGAAGATAACAATGATGGTGATAAATGTAAAATGCAAATTTAAAAAAATCTATGTGCAAGTACCTTGGAAATTACCTTGTTAATCTAATGTGATACATCAATGCAATCATGCACATGTTATATATCAACACTAACCATTGGCATTGAGGTCACTAAACAAAAACCTAGAATTGTCCTGTAGTTTCAGAATACATCTATTACCTTCAGGCACTAATCTAAAATCTGAATACCATCGCTGACAAATACAGTACCATAAAAAACTATCCCGTGAAAATAGTGCTAAAAATTGACTCATAATTATAGATAAAACTTTAACAAATAGACTCCACCAGTCTAAAAACCTAGTATGGCATGATAGCTTATTCCAGAAAAGTAAGAATGATTCAGTTAGCAAAAATATTCATTTTAGACACCATATATGTAGGTTGAAGAAGAAAAGCCACATGATCAGATCAGTAGATATGAAAAAGTTTTATGATAAAATTAAATATCAATTCCTGGTTTTTAAAAATACTTACTAATTAGGAACAGGATGGTTCCTTTGCATGATAAAGCTATATGCATAACTCAAAAACATTCTTAATCTAAAAATACACTTTGTCATTAATATCAGAAATAAGACAAATATGCTTCATCTCTGTTATTTAAGCATTGTTTCAGAATTACTAGCCAAAGTAGTCAAATAAAAGAATGAAGTAATGGTAAAATATTGGTTATATATATAAATTAATGATTTTAAGATGCTATTATTTCCTATCTGTAAAGTCCAAGAAGATCAACTAGAAAAAAGAAAAGAAAAAAACATGACAACTTAGTAAAACTGGAACTACAAATAACTCAGCAGAATTCAATACCATTCTTTTCTGTGAGCAATAGATGATAAAATAGGAAAAAAAAATTGTTCCATTAACACCACCAAAGTAAAGTAAAATATCTGAGAATACATTTAGTAAGAAATGTGTAGAACTTCTATGAAGAAAACCACAAAACTATACCAAAGAACCTAAAAAGAAGTTAGAAGAAAATAGAGATTTGTTCTGTTTTTGAATAGCAAAAATTCAATGATGTGAAATATCACTCTCACCCCATCAATATTCCCTATGCTAATCTGTACATTCATTGTAATCCTAACAGTCGGTTAAGTGTCCAACTTTGGCTCAGGTCATGATCTTGCGGTTTGCAAGTTTGCGCACCACATGCAGCTCTCTGCTGTCAGTGCAGAGCCTGCTTTGGGTCCTCCGTTCCCCTCTCTCTCTGTCCCTACCCCACTTGTGGTCTCTCTCTCTTCAAAATAAATAAACATTTTTATAAAAAATTCAAGTAGTTCCTACCAAGTAATATTTAAAACTGGACCAAAACAAAAATGAAGAAAAAATAATTTTCATGTGAAAATAACTAATACACATATGAGATGCAGTTTTCAAAAGTAAGGCTCACCAAAAATTAGCCTTTTCTGACACCCCCACACAAAGTGAATTCCCCATGTTTGATGTCCTCGTGCTATCTCATACATTTCCAGTATAGAAATCATTGCAATTTGGAATTATATATGTTATATGTTTATCTCTGTTATTTTATTAGTCCATTTTTAGTACTGGACTTTAATCATCAGAACTACAAAATCCTACAGTACTCATTTAGCACATTTTTTATTGTGGATAAATATACATAAAATTTACCATTTAGCCATTTTTAAATTTATAGTTCACTGGCATTAAGTACATTCACATTGTCGTGCAACCATCTCCACCATCTATCCCCAGAACTTTTTCGTATTTCCCAACTGAAACTCTATACCCATTAAACAGTAACTTGCCAATCCCCCTACCCTCAGCCCTTCACTCATCATTCTTCTTTCTGTCTCTATGAATTTGACTACACTAGGTACCTCAAGTAAGTACAATCATACAATATTTGTCTTTTAGTGAATGATTGATTTCACTTAGCATAATGTCTTCAAGGTTCGTCTATGTTGCAACATGTGCTGAATTTCTTTCCTTTTTTCAGATTGAGTAATAGTTTATTGCATGTATACACCACATTTTACTTATCCATTCATCTGACAGTGGACACGTGGGGTTGCTTCTACATTTTGGCTGCTGTGAATAAGGCTGATATAAACATGAGTGTACAAATAGCTATTTGAGTGCCTGCTCTCAACTCTTTTGGATATATACCCAGAAGTACAGTTGCTGGATCATATAGTTATTCTATGCTTAATGTTTAAAAAATTTTTAAGTTTATTTATTTATTTTGAAAGAGACAGAGAGAGTGAGCAGGGGGTGGGGCAGAGAGAGAGGGGGTGAGAGAGAATTCCAAGCAGGCTATGCACTGTCAGCACAGAGCCTACGCAGGGCTCAAACTCACCAACAGTGAGTTCATGACCTGAGACGAAACCAAGAGTTAGACGCTTAACCGACTGAGCTATCCAGGTGTCCCCTATGTCTAATTTTTTTAAAGAACTGCCATACTGTTTGCCACAGAGGCTCCACCATTTTATACTCCTACCAGCAATGCACATGTTCCAATTTCTGCACATCTTCACAGAACTTGTCATTTTTTTTAAATAAAAGCCATCCTGAAAGGTATGAAATGGGATGTAATTGTGGTTTTGATTTCCATTTCCCTAATGATTAATGATGTAGAACAGCTTTTCATATGCTGATTGGCCATTTGTATACCTTCTTTGGAGAAATGTCTATTCAAGTCATTTGCACATTTCTTTTTTTTTTTTTTTCATTTGTACATTTCTTGATTGGATTTGTTATTGTTGTCAGATAGGAATTCTTTATATATACTGGATATTAATCTATTATTAGATATATGATTTTCAATTATTTTCTCCTTTTCTGTGGGTCTTCTTATCACTGTGTTGATAATGGCCTTTGAAACATAAAAGTTTATTTTTGGCGTAGACCAATTTACCTATTTTTTAATTTTGTTGTTTGCTTTGAGTGTCTTTGCTCAACATTTTATTTCCAGGGTCTAATTCATAGGAAGCACTTGATAAATATTTATTAAATCAAGGACACAAGAATATAGATAGAGTCATAGATATAGATATAATTGATTCTCGTTATTTTCAGTAGTTACAGTCTATAAAGTCTCCACAAACATCAAATTAGTAAATACTGAAAGATTCCTCTTAGGGGAAACATATGGCTAAGTTCTTGCAAACCTCTGGTTTTTCATCAACCAATCAATAAATAACCCTGATTTATGTGTGTTTCTGTCTAAAGACAACCTACTGAGTATATTTTTGCTGATTTATTAACATTGGCCAACATTATAATTTATACCTAAATAATGCTTATCTAACACACAAAATTTTTTCATAAGATGTATCAAAACTTTCTTGCACTTTAGAACGTTAGACACTACTTTAGCTGTTTCCTTGGAGGCCAGTTTAAGCAGCAAACTCACCAAGAAAAAGCACAAAAATGCAAAACACACAAACAAACATGGCATTAAGAAACCATGAAAAGGACACTTATTTACACTGTGATAGCTGAAACAAGTAAACAAGACATCACCTTGTTTGACCTCAGTTGAGAATATACGTATAGGGTGGCTCAAATTTTTCACCATTCTGTGCATGTCCATAAAAACACCACAAGTATTGATTTTGGGGTCACAAATAAATTTAGGAAGTAAAAGAATTTGCATATACAGAATCCATGAATAATGAAGATTCACTGTATTTATGTAGATATATAGGCATAGACATAGTCACAGACATTTACAGATACAGATTTAGACATTCATACACATAAACACAGATATATAGATATAGCCATAAGCATAGACACTAACACATACAGACTCAGACATCATACATACACATATCTATACCAGACTGACAAAGATTGATAATACGAAATATTAGAGGAAATGGTTAGTTAACAAGCTCTTTCATACAATCTTAATGTGAATGCAAATTACTACCAAAATTAGGAAGGGTATGTGGAAAGGTCTATCAAAAATTTAAGAGTACACATACTTCATCAAGAAATCCACTTTTACAAAACTGTCCTATACAATAATTGCAGAATTGAGCAATTTTGCAAGTACAAATACCACCAATCTGGTATTATTTGAAATCATAAGAAATTAAAAATAATCAAAACTGCCCTCAAGAGGAACTGGTCAAATACATTACGGCCGACCTATACAATGAAATATTAAGTGGTTGTAAAAAAATACTTATCTGCATGTGACAACTTAGAATGATGTTCATAATATGTGTGAAGAAAAGAAAATTGTATTATGGTATGTAAATTGTGAAATAACCTTGTAGAATTCAAATATGTTTATATATAATTCATTTAGTGCGAGTATTTTATTTTATGCAAACAAGATATCTGAAATGATGTTATCATTGGTTATCTCTGAGTCCTATGCTGGGGTTTTGCTCTCAGATCCCTCCCCACCTGTCTCTCTCCTTTTCTGCATCACAAGGAACTACATTTACCTTTCCCTTTGTCTTCAAGGTAAGCTTACGTATAGGGAGGCAGCATTGGAAGACTAAAGGTTGGGAGGAGGGGAAAAGCCAGGGTCTTATCTCCTCTTACTCTCTGCTTTGGGTTGTGTCTCCAACAGGAGTAACTCCTCTGAAACCCTCTCACTAGCAAGATTTCTATGTGGCCCCATGTCCTACCGGGCTGACTTAGTATAGTTCCAACTTGCACCTTAATCTCCTCCTCTTCGGTAATGCTGCCCTCTCCCTTTATCCCTTCAGAAGCACTGCTTCTGCTGATGTCTGCATTGCCTTATGCCTCCACTTTGGATCCTCAGTTTGTCAGTGACTTTCATAAAGTCCTGCAGAAAATGTCCCCTGTTTAAAATATCTAAAGTGGTTTCTCTTTTCAGACTGGAACCTACCTGACAGGTAACCAGGTAGAGAAGAGGGAAAACATTGTTTTCCATTTGTTTGTTTGACAAAGTAACCAGGGAGAAAGGGGAAATTTTTAAATTTTTCTTCCAAAAAATGAAAGTCTGAGGAAAACTCCACATTTTATGGAAAAATCACAGAGTAATAAAATGAATTCTTTTTCAACCATGCAGCAAATTACCGTAGTTCATGATCCTTCACCATCTTAAATGAACTTTCCACAACATTCATTGCCATTTCGTAGTAGAGTTTCAATTCAAACTAGAAACAAATCAAACCTTATACTCTTTGGGTCTGTTTTAATTTGTGGCCACATATTTTCACATGGTATGTTGCTCTGTTTTCCAATTTGGCTACTTGTTGACTTTATGGGAATGACCTACCTAGCTATCCCTAGAGGGCCATATCAGATTGGCTAAGATTAAAATGATGGATAATATCTACTCTGGGTGAAGGTATGGGAATATGTATTACTCTCATTTGGCATCTTTCCGGATTGCCCTTAGTTACCACTATACTATAAATTCTTACAGGGCAAGGATTACTTCTTATTTTGTTTTGTAAACCCAGTTTACTGTACAATATCTTGGACTTAACTAGGGGTTCAAAAAGCTATTGTCTTGGTGTTCCCTGTACTTCACTAAGACATTGTTTTATTCTTGACAACGAAAAGGTTCACATTTCTCCTCTGCTACTTTAAGGGCTTAAATAAACACAATCAAAATTAAAATGGACTGGAATGGGGATACCCTATCCTCAGCCTTAGACCCCATCCATCATACCTTGAAATATTGAAGTATCTCTAAACTTCCAGGCCCTGCTTACATTCTACCTATTCCATGAAATATTGCTGATTATCTTGGCCAAAACTCATCTTTCTCTGTTCAGTCTGAATTATATTTATAGAATTTAACACAATCTCCTTTAAATAATTTATATACTTCTCTCCCTTACTGAATTATGGCATATTCCTATGACTTAATAGAGACAGAAATCGTTCTAATACATTATGAGACCTCCTAAGTGCAACGATGCTATTTGCAAATATAATTTGTTTGCTAGTTGTAAGAATGAATGAATGAATGACCAAGAGAGGGATAGATTAATCCAAACAAAATGAGTCCAAATCCTGAAAGATAAGAGATCTGTTATATTTAATTTAAACCTATACAACATTTTTATTCAGTAAAATATTTAATCATTTTAGTAGCATGGTTTTTTCATAATTGCATGAATTTTCACATCTTTTTAATGCTGTTAACTTTTTGAAAATATTTTTAGTATCATTATGAAAATGTCACAAAGTGAAAATTGTTATTACCTCCTACACCTATAATTTCTAAACATGGTTAAAATTATAATAACAGGATTTTCACTGAATTTGGATTATAGTCTGTAACAATTAAAACATAATTTCTATCATAAAATGCATTTTATATATTGAGTTGAATATTTCATAAGCATTCTTCTCTGATTTTATAGCAATGGTGATAATTGTAATGTATTTCCTGTCATTTAAAAACACTTTATCTGATTAACCATAAATCAATATGGGCCATTAGCCTGGAAATATGGAGTACATCATGGACATCACTTATCTAATTCTAGCCTGGTATTGGATAATATTTTTCATGCTATTTTTATAAGCAAGATGAAGGAATGCAGTTTGGATAAAAATACAGTTAAGTTGGATTTATACTGGTTGAACAATCAGACCCAATGGATATTGATTCCTGGAATAGACATCATAGAGAGAGATCTTTGGTTATCTGTCCAGTCAAGTCTACTATATAAACAGGCTTGATAAATACATTAACAAAATACATATTGGTTTGCAGATGACATAAAGTTCAACATACTTAATGACAAAAGAAGGTTTTCAAATATCTCATTAATATTTGAAAAATAACTGTAAATCAAGATGACAAAATTTTAACTGTATATAGGAGGAAATCCATTCCTGATGTTTGGTACAAGGAATTGACAATGCTCTAACTTGAAAGCAATGTAGTATGGAAGGGCCTCAGTTAGAACTATATCCAAATACCTGCTTTTACATATACCACTGCCTTTGTGAACCTGTGAACTGGGCAAGTGTTTAACTCTAAACTATGTTTAGACAACGGAGAAAAAAATTCCTGCTTTAAAGAGTTTTTAGAAGAATAGGATTCATAGTGTACATGGCCTGTAATAAGTGTTTATTGATGGTACTGTAATTATTGTTGTAATGCCAAAAATAAATATAAACATCACCAAAAGTAGTTAGAGTCCAGCTCCAGGGAGGTGATATATGTTGGCCTGAATACATCCAGAGAATTATGCCCCATTTTAGACACCACACTTCAGAAGGATTCCTGGAGAACATCCAGAGAAAATCTAGACAAATCCATTTACATAAAGAACTTTTGAGGAAACTAGATATTTTTGTCTTGAGAGGGAAGCCTAAAGAGACATGATAGCTGTCTCCAAATATTTTGAAGTACTAAGTTGTGGAGGAAGCAGTATTTTTAGTCAGTGTTACTCCAGGAGGCAGAAGAAAGACCAATACTTGGAAGTTTTAGGAAAATAAATTCCATTATGATCTGAAGAAAGACCCTCTCAACAATGACATCTGTTCAATGGAGCACTCTGCTTCAACAAACACCATGCTCACCATCTTTTAAATATCAAGGAAATTATAAATAAAATTCACCGTACAGCTGGGAAGGCATTTTTAGATGTGTTATATTACTTAAAACCTCTCATGAACCCTGTAAGTCATGTATTATCATTCTTTTCCATTTTTCAGATGACAGACTATGTTTGATTTGCCCCAAATCACCCTGATAATAAGTATGAGGGCCATATTCTCAAAGTTCAAAATCTGTGCTTATTTCAGAATATAAATTTGACTGAGGGATTCATAAACTGGGTGTGAGTTGACACAAGAAGAAATCTTACAGTGTCTTAAGAATCATGAATTAATAATCAATATACTTAAGTTTTCAGCCTGCATCCAGTCTAATTCCATTCTCCCTTTATCTATACTGTGTCAGGCATGGAACATTCATTGTTTCCTTTGATTTGTACAGCAATCCTGTGGGGCAAGAAGCCAGGTATTATTCCTGTTTTATGTATAGGGAAACCAAAATGGTGAGAAGCTAAATGATTTAACCAAGGTCATAAAGCTCAATAATGACAAAACCCAGGACTTCTGAATCCATGCATACTGTGCTTTCTACTATACCAGTTACCATGAAATTACTTAAAGATTCAAGATTTCTATAATGGACTAGGATGCATAAGTATAGATGTGTATTGCAAAAAAAAAATGATGAGCAACCAATGCCCTCATCTAAAATTATTTTTGTCAGTAAACTCTGTATAGGCAATATACTCAACAAAATTCCAAATTTATAGAACTGCAAGGTAATTTTTAAATTAAATATAAAGTTACATAAATACTCCCTTAAATTTTATTAGATGATACGATGTATCTTAATAACATATTGAATATTTCACAACTCTGATAGTCAGGAAATGCTTCCTAATTTATGACCCAAATTCCTGCTGCTCTAGTTTCCATCACATTCCCTCATGGCCTGCCCTCTGTGGAAAAAGAAACAAACAAAAAAGCTGCTTGTACATTTCCTTTCATCTCTATAACCATCACTAAATTATTGAAAGAAGGCTTCACTATGCTAAATCTTGCTTTCATATTCTGACATTGTCACCTATTCTGCTTAGATCTCTCTTTATAAAAACAATATTTTATTCGTTCCATCCTTACATTACCTGAAAGACAAGGTCATTTGAACCAAATTTTTAGTTAGTTATGTACTTTCTTCCCTCAAGAATGTCACAAAATAGTAATCATGTTGAAATAACTTCAGCTTCCCTGTATGACTGTAAATATTTGAATAATGAGTAAAGATTTTTAGAGTTTAAGTTCTTAATAAGAACCTTTTTATTAAACTGAGAACTACAGAGTCAGTCTTCACTTTCTATAGTCTCACTTCCAGATTCCCAAAAGAAACAAACTGTTAAGAACTATATTCCAATTATTATGATTGTGTAACAAATCACCCGAGAGCATTGTGGGAAAAAACACCCATTTATTATATTCAAGAATTTATGGGCCAGGAATCTAGATGGAGAACAAGAGGAGAGTTTGTCTTGCCTTTATAATGTGGAGGCTGAAGGTGCCAGATTGGTCTCATCTCAAATGCTATCATCTGAAGGCTCCCTCACTCAAAGATGTGGTATTGGATGCTGTTGGTTGGGAGACTCAGTTCTGCATTTGGGCTCTTCATGTGGTCTCTCCACATGGGCTAGTTTGGACTTTCTCACATCATGGAAGCTGAGGTCCAAGGACAAACATCCCAAAAGTGAGAGATAACCAGGATTAGCTGTAATATTTTCTGATTCAGTCTTGAAAGTCACACAGCATTACTTCTACCATATCAATTGGGTGGAGCAGTTACCAGCTCCTGGCGAGATACATGCAGAAGGAATACTCTTCCACCTCTTTGTGGAAAGTATGTCAGTCACGTTGTAAGAAGAGCATATAGAAAGTATGTATATATAGGTGTAGCCATCTGCCACAGTGAACCATCTGGCCATAATAGTTTATAACCCTCTCACATGCAATATACATTCATATCTTGCCCAAAGAGTTCCCATAATGGTATCAGAGCCAGACTCAATGTACAGAATGTCATTATTTAGATTAGGACCAGGTACGGATGACACTCTTCAGGCATGGTTCAAGTATAGATCCTCCATTATTGTTTCTCTCAGTTTGAGGCCCTACAAACTATAAACAATTTATTTGCTTTCCTACACACCCAATGTGCAATGACTGGACGAATATGAAATAGTCACTATAGGTCATTTAGTTTAAAAATGGGTGGGAAAATGGGGGAAGTTGGAGACACAGGAGAGGCACAGGTCCATAGCAATTCTGATATTTAGGCAGGCACACGTTGCTTGTTTTGTTTTGTTTTGTTTGTTTTGTTTTGTTTTGTTTTGTTTTGTTTTGTTCTTAAAGTAAGGACTCAGTCCTACTTTAGGGAATAGTTCTTGGCTCTGCCCTCTAGGTCCTGAGTTCCAGCCTCTGAGTCATCCTTCCTTTTCTATATACAAAAAAAATGTACCCTCTGTCTGCATATTGATAGTTTTTGCACCTTGTTTCCTAGTTATAGATATTTGGAGATCAAATTGTCTCTCTGGTCTCTTTTCATTTCATTTAGTACTTTCTAAATGAAATCCCTTTCAGTCCAAAGTGTATATCCCTTTCAGTCCAAAGTGATATAATTCTTTTAAAGACATTGTACATGTCTTGTGAATCAAGATATAATCTACCCAACAAAAGCCACACTCACAAATCTCAGTGAAAGGAGCCCTCTCTACTTTGGATAGGTATAATGCCCTAAAGATTGTTAGACTCTTAGCCCTGTTTAACAGAGAGACTGACTGGTCCTCAAAGACTCCGCCTTAGATCTTTCTGAGGTCTGAAAGTGTCTTATAGTCCCACTTTAGATATACTCTGCCCCAAAACCTTTTCTTAAGTTAAGAATCTTGGGGAATCTTGAGCTAAGAAACATTTTTTTAAACCTAATAATTTCTGGCTCTTTTATAATAGTACTTCCTTCAGTTCAACTCTCTCCTTTTGTATTTTACAATAACCATTTTTTTAAAAGCCAAATGATACCTTCAACAGTATTTCTGGAAATCTCTTGAGCTAGATCACTCAATTCATTGTCATTTTCAGCTTTCCATGTTATTAGAGGTGGTGGCGCTAAGTTTTTTTTACCACTAATAACAAGGATCCTTGTTAAAAGAAAGGAACTTCTTTCTTCTAATTTCTAGCAATATTTTACTCACTTTCTCCTGGGTCTCACTGACAGTCTCCCTCAGGGCCATAAAAATCTCTTCAAGGGTCTTCCAAATTCTGTCTTCTGGTTCCAAATCCACTGCCACATTTTAAGGTTTTGTTATAGCAGCACTCCACTTGGAGGTACAAAATCCTATTCCAATTATCTAATGGTATAATACAAATCACTCCAAAACACAGTGGTGCAAAACAATCATTGATTATGCTCATGATTACTGTAGACAAAATATTTGGTCAGGGTCCTAATGGGCCTTTCTTGCTCAGGGTTTCTCATGCACTTGGCAGTTAGATATCGGCTAGGGCTGTAGTCACCTGAAGGCTCGACAGTAACTGGTAGGTTCACCTGTCAGATGCCTTATTTACTCACATGGCTAGCAATTTGAAAGAGGGCCCAGGTCTTCTCCACATTTTCCATGGGCTTGCTTGGGTATGACATCTGGCTTTTCCCAGAGCAAGGGAGCCAAGAGGCTAATTTTTATTACCTAAGCTTGAAATTGGCAGCATTATTTCCACCACATTCTACTGGTCATACTAAACCTGCTCTGATTAAGTGTCAGAAGGGACTATACAAGGGCCTGAATACTAAGATGTATGGATCTTCTTGAAGGTTGGCTACCACAAATTAAAACTGACAGATAAATATTAAATGTGATTTTCTACGCCCACTAACATACCCAGACATAGTATTTGCATCAAATGGTAGACTGTCTCCCTCTCTCCCTCCTGACCCTACTTCCCTTGGGCCCTTTTTATTGACTTATATTTCCCTGTCTTCTTAAGTCTATTCTAACATCTGATCTTACAACTAATATTAATGTGCAGCCCAAATTGAGAATCATTGTTCTAAACCAGTGCTTCTCAAATACAAATCACTCAGTTATCTTTGTTAAATTGTAGATTCTGATTCAGCAGGTCTAGACAAGGCCAAAATTCTGCATTTCTAAAAATCTCCCAGTTGATGTCAATGTTGCTTGTCACAGACCACATTTTCATGTTGCAAGGCTCTAGATTGGCAGTTCAAACCTACGCTGCACATTGGAATCACCTTAGGGGTTTAAAAAATACTGATGTCATGCAGTCCCACATTCAGAGATCCTGATATAATTGTTTTTGCAGTAAAGTCCAGGCATCAGGATTCCTTAAATCTCCCCAGATGACCATAATATGGAAGCAAGTTTGAAAATCATTACTCCACTCTGAAATTAGATCAGGAATGTGAGGAGAAGCAGAATACTGGTTAATATTCCCCAGAAACCAGGAGCTGATAGTAGGGGCATGTCCTAAAGGGGGACAATCTCTGCCCAGGAAGACTTAGGCTCTGTGAGATGAGATCTGTTCATGTTTCCAGGAAAATGGTAGAACTGAGTCATTAGAATATACTAGCTGTTCCTCTAGTCAGCATCTATTGACCATTTTGCTTGGGAAGTATCCTGTGTCTTGCCAGAGGGCTTTCTGACTTCTATTATGCTATGGCTTTACCTGGACCATCTCCAATCACCCTGAATGGAAGGAAACACCCTCCCATACGACAAATAAGGTATCAGAACATCTAAGACCAAGAGAAAAGGATAAGGACAGAACATTTTCTGCAATGGTCAAACTTAACCAGTACAAGATTCCCTAAACTGGTTACTTGCCATGTACCTCTACCATGCCATGCTAATTGTTTTATATGCACTATCTCATTTATTCCTCCCCAAAACACTGTGTGGTGAGGGTTATCCTATTCTACTGATAAGGAAATTGAAATTAAAGTAGGTTAGCCAACAGAACCAAATTGCCTGGCTCAAAAGTAGTAGAACTTTTATCTCTATTTACTTTCAGAGTGTACAACTTCTTAACCTTGGTGTTGTAATATGTCTTCCAAAATACTTGAGTAACTATTTTGGGTAACTGTAAATAGAGATAGACATATTTTATATTCAACAGGAAAACCGTGCAAACTTGACTGGTAGTTTATAATGTTGACTCACAGCAAAGTGTCTAAGATAATTTTCCAGGTTCTATCTTGGGAATTGTGTAGATAGTGGTTTTTGTTAAATGAAGTAGGAGAAAATGTCAAGCCCATTTTCATGTGTTACACCTTGAGTTTGAGGTGCTGACTTGAAGATACCTACCAGTCAATAGCATACTTAGGCCCAGATCTCAGAAGTAAAGTAAATGGAAGGTTTGGGCTTATATGCTATGGTTGAAAATAAGATATGAAAGATTACCCTGGGAGAAACTACCTGGCCTAAAAAAATAAGTGGTCTTCAGACAGAATATAAACCAGACCTTCTAGAGGCACCTGGGTGGTTTAGTCACTTAAGCGTCTGACTCTTGATTTCAGCTCAGGTCATGATCTCATGGTTATGAGATTGAGACCCATGTCAGGCTCCATGCTCAGCAGGGGATTCTCTCTGTCCCTCGTTTTCTGCCCCTTCCCCTGCTCATGTTCTCTCTCTCTTTCTCTCTCTCTCTCTCTCAAAATAAATAAATAAGTAAACATTAAAAAAAAAACAAGATTAAACCAGAGCTTCCAAACTTAAAAACAAGAAAGAGAAAAAGGAATCTGCTAAATGACACCATAATTCCAAGAAAAAAGCAGGATGTGGTGACACGGAACAGAGCACATGTTTGAAAATGGGATGACAACTATGCCAATACCTGCACAACGCCCAAGTAACAGGTGAGAGGGTTTACCTTCTAAAGGGAGGTGGCAGGGGAAATATGGGGGACCCATATTTTATATTATTATATTATAAGCACTTCAGAAAGTTATATCTGGTCCCCTTATGATGTGCCCCCGCAAGGTATGAGCTAGGGATCGTTAATGCCCATATGACATAGACGGAAACATACACAGAGATGGAGTGTTTGGCAAATGTTCACACATCTAGGACACAACAAAGTCTGAATACAAACTCAGATCTGTCTGGTTCTAAGACATTTGTTCTTCTTGTATAGGTTTTTTAATTGAGATAAAATTCACACAACATAAAAATCACCATTTTAACTATTTTGAAGTTACTATTTAGTGATTTTTAGTATATTCACAATGTTCGACAACCATCACCGCTAACTCCAGAACATTTTCATCACCCCAGAGAGAAACCCTACACTTATTATGCACTCATCCCCATTACCTCCTCACCCCACCCCTGACAAGCACTAATCTATTTTTTGTCTTTATGAGTTTGCCTATTCTGGGTGTTTCATATAAAGGGTATTGTAGAATATGTAGCCTTTTATGTCTGGCTTCTTTCACTTAGCATAATGTTTGCAAGGTTTATGCGTGTTGTAGCATGTGTCAGTATTTCATTTCTTTTTAAGGCTTAACAATATCCAATTGTATAGATATATCACGTTTGTTTACCCATGTCTCCATTGATGGACATTTAGGTTGTTTTTGCTTTCTATCCTTTGTGAATAATGCTGCTATAAACATCCATACACATTTTTATGTGAACTTTTGCTTTTGACTCTTTTGATTTGAATTCTTGGGTCATATAGTAAGTAGCTTCATGTTTAACTTTTTGAGGGACTGTCAGAATGTTTCCCAAAGTGACTGCACCATTGCATGCCACCAGCAATATATGAGATTTCAATTTCTCCACATCATCATCAACACTTATTTTCTGTTGTTTAGACTCTAGTCATTCTGGTGGGTATGAAGTGGTAACTCATTACATTTTTTATTTGCATTTCCTTAATGATTAATAACATTGAGCATATTTTCCAGTACTTACTAGCCATTTGTAAATCTACTTTGGACAAATAACTACTCAAATCCTATGTCCTTTTGAAATGTCCCATTATTTCAAAGTCACCTTCTTGTTTTCTGGCTTCATCTTATATTTCACCTGCCCCTTACTGAGAATCAGGAACTTCTCCAAGGAGACTTAGTGCTTTTTAGGGAGAAAGCTATTCAGAAGCAACAAGGCGTTGAATATTATTGGAATGACATTGCTTCAAAACTTTTCAATGAGCAAAGTTAGGAACATTTAATTTTTTAATTTTTTTTTAAGTAGCCTCCATGCCTAATGCAGAGCCCAAAGTGGGGCCCAATGCGGGGTCTAACATGGGGCTTGAACTCATGACCCTGAGATCAAGACCTGAACTAAGATCAAGAGTTGGATGCTTAACCAAATGGACCACCCAGACACCTCAAAATTAGGAATGTTTCAAACAGTTTTTTAAGACTGATGCCTCCTATTCAAACATCATAAGCTTAGGTTTTCCTCACTTTCCTCTACTTCAACTTTGTATCATTCTTTTTCCCACAGAGATAATCCTGGTTCCCAGTAACATCTATATATTTATTAACTTGCTTGTGCTAAAATAAACATAGAATAGTTGCAGATTTACTACACCAATTCCACTATTCACAATAAAAATATTAAGTTCAAGACATTTTGCAGCTCTTCCTGTTGTTAAAATATACAGCACTGAGTTTCTACAATCAGAGTGCTTGATCAAAAGTTACTTTAATTCTTTTCTTTTGTTCCCAGGGTGACTGTACTATCAATTTCACATAGTCATGCATATTTTTTAGCCTGATTCAAATTTATTGTTTGCCCTTTTTATAGTCTTTAAAATTTTTTGTATTTGATTGCACTTTTTATAGTTTCTTTTTACTTTAAAAATGTGCTCTCCAAAAATACTGATAATAACCAAAACAGAGAATTAAAAATGATGAAAAATATGTCCCTAGTTTAGACTGAGTAACATAATAGGTATCATGCATCATTTAGGAAATATAAAATGCCATGTCCAGGGGCGCCTGGGTGGCTCAGTCGGTTAAGTGTCTGACTTCGACTCATGTCATGATCTCACAGTTCTTGAGTTCGAGCCCCGTGTTGGGCTCTGTGCTGACAGCTCAAGAGCCTGGAGCCTGCTTCGGATTCTGTGTCTCCCTCTCTATCTGTCCCCCCCGCCCCCACCCTGTCCTCTCTGTCTCTCTCTCTTAAAAATAAATAAACATTAATTTAAAAAATAAATTAAATAAATAAATAAATATATATATAAATAAATAAATGAAGCCTTGAGTTATAAACCTGTCAGTGGTAAATTTTAAGGTTTACATATTATTACCTTTGCTGCTTATTGTAATCACCTTAGATGTTTTTTGTTGTTGTTTTTTTTAATCCTGATATCCTAGAGTCCTATCTTCACATATCCTAATTTAATTGTTCTGCAGTAAAGCCCTGGCATCAAGTTTCCTTAAATCTCCCCAGGTGATCACAGTATGTAAGCAAGGCTGCAAATCAATACTCCAGTCTAAAATATGATCAAGAATTTGAAGAGCAAAAGAATACTGTTTAATATTAATAAGAGTGCCCAGAAACCAGGGGCTGATTGTGGAGACATGTCCTAAAAGGGTGAAAAGCTCTGCCCAGGAAGACTCAGGTTCACTGAGATGCGATCAGTTCAAGTTCCCAAGGCAACAGTAGAGCTGAATCGCTGAAATAAACTAGCTCTTCTTTCAGTCAGCATCCAGTGACAACTTTGCCTGGTCAGTATCCTTTGCCTTTGATTGCCACTTTCGGGTTACACAAAGACACAACCAAAGCATCAAAACATTCATATCCTTTTGCATTGGTCAGGCGAACATCTTATGCTAAATATCACCTATGTTAATTTCTTTGAGCAGAAGAGAGACAAGTTGAAATTTTGGCATCCCTCATTGCAGGACCAGAGTTGTTAAGAGGCTGCCAATCATACACATAAGTGACATTAGGCAAATAAATCAATATCATGTAAAATTCAGAAATATAAAGTGAAAAATTCTCAAACTCAGAACAATTCTTATTAGCAAGAAATATATGAAACATTTTCTGACTCAAGTGGAAATAGATGCCATATAACAGGAATAAATTAGGTCAGTAAGCAATTTTTATGTTAATAATGAGGCGACTTATAAATGCGTGTTCTCTGGATGGAAATAATTATTTTTAAATAATAAGCCCATGATAACAATCTCTATTATGAACCTATATTTTAGCTACAGAATATATTTTACTTTCACAAATTTGTTTGTTTTAATGAAGTTACTATTATTTATGGCAATTTTATTTTATGGAACTGAAAACTGCTACCGAGAACTTAACTGCAAATTCCCTTGTATGTCTCCATTTCATTCAAAAAAGTTTATCTAGGGGCGCCTGGGTGGCGCAGTCAGTTAAGCGTCCAACTTCAGCCAGGTCGCGATCTCGCGGTCCGTGAGTTTGAGCCCCGCGTCGGGCTCTGGGCGGATGGCTCGGAGCCTGGACCCTCTTTCCGATTCTGCGTCTCCCTCTCTCTCTGCCCCTCCCCCGTTCATGCTCTGTCTCTCTCTGTCCCAAAAATAAATAAACGTTGAAAAATAAAAAAAATTAAAAAAAAAAAGTTTATCTATGTATACCACTTGGATCAAACAAGAAATCTACCCAAGAAACTCAAAACCAAAGAAGGCTTTCAGCATCTACAAGTTTTACAAAAATATTTATTTTGAGAGAGAAATAGAGAGAGAGAGAGCATGGGGGAAGGGCAGAGAGAGAGGGACAGATGATTCAAAGAAGGCTCTTTGCTGACAGAAGACAGCCTAATGTGGGGCTCCAACTCACAATCCCCGAGATCATGACTTCAGTCAAATTTGGACGTTTAGCCAATTGAGCCACCCAGGTGCCCCTACAAGTTGAAATGTGAGATTTGATGTCAATTTTAACTTTAGAAATAATTATCCTCATGTCAGCTTCTATATTCCAAAGGCCAATGCTTCATTAATAAACAAACAATTGACAATGCTTAGAAAACTATATTCATATAGATATGTCACTCTGTAAGATCAAATATGGCTACAGCAGGAAAGAAAATCAACACACAAAAATCTATACATCTAACACTAAAGAGAAATTTAAAAAGTAATCCCGGGGCACCTGGGTGGCTCAGTCGGTTGAGCGTCCGACTTGGGCTCAGGTTATGATCTCGCAATTCAGGAGCTCAGGCCCCACGTTGGGGTCTGTGCTGACAGCTCAGAGCCTGGAGCCTATTTTGGATTCTGTGTCTCCCTCTCTCTCTGCCCCTAAGCCACTCGCATTCTGTCTTTGTATCTCTGAAAAATAAATAAACATTAAAAAAAATTTTTTAAATCTCATTTACAACAGCATCAAAAAAATAAAGTACTTAGGAATAAATTTACCAAGGAGGTAACAATATGTACACAGAAAACTGTAAGACATCAGTGAAAGAAACTGAAGAAGACAAAAATAAATGGAAAGACCTCATGTTCATGGAATTGAAGAATTAATATTATTACAACATCTGCATAACCCAAAGTGATCTACAGATTCAATGAAATCCCTATCAAAATTTAAATGACATTTTTCACAGAAATAGAAAAAACAATCCCAAAATTCATAGGAAACCACAAAAGATGCCAAATAACCAAAGCAATCTTGAGAAAGAAGAACAACACTGGAGATATCATATTTCCTGATTTCAAACTATATTACAAATCTACAGTAATCAAAACAGTGTGCTACTGGCATAAGCACACACACAAGGACCAGTAAAACAGAATAGAGAGCCTGTAAATAAACTCATGTATATATGATCAACTGAACTTTGACAAGGGCACCAAGAAAAGAATAAGTCTATTCAATTAATGATTTGGGGAAAACTGGATATCCACATGCAAAATAATGAAATTGGACCCTTGTCTTACTCTGTTCACAAAAATTAAAGGAAAATGGACTAAAGACTTAAATATAAACCTGAAACCATAAAACTCCTCGAGAAAACATGGAGAAAAGTCTCCTTAAATGGGTCTTGACATTGATCTTTTCTGGATCTGACACCAAAGGCATAGGCAACAAAAGCAAAAACAAATAAGTGGGGCTGCATCAAACTAAAAAGTTTCTGCACAGCAAAGGAAAGGAAACAACCAACAAAGTGAAAAGGCAAACTATGGAATGACAGAAAGTATATGCAGATCATATGTCTGATAAAGGATTAACATCTAAAATATTTAAGAAATTCATACCCCTAGGTAGCAAAAATTTTTTTTTAAATCTGTCTAAAAACTGGACAGAAGACCTGAATAGACATTTTTCCAAATAAAACATACAAATGGCCTACAGGTATATAAAAAGGTACTCAACATAATTCATCATCAGAGAAATGCAAATTGAAACCACAATGAGATACCACTTCACAAATGTTAGTATGGTATCACATAAGGATTTTTTTTTCATTTTTAACGTTTATTTTTGAGAGACAGAGATGGAGCACGAGCTGGAGAGGGGCAGAGAGAGAGGAAGACACAGAATCCAAAGCAGGTTCCAGGCTCTGAGTTGTCAGCACAGAGCCTGACATGGGGCCCGAACTCGTGAACTGCTAGATCATGACCTGAGCCGATGTTGGACGCTTAACCAACTGAGTCACCCAGGCACCCCCGCATAAGGAATATTTTTAATGTGAATTCATAGAAACAGATTATAGAAGGGTGGCTGCCAAGGGCTGGGGGCTGGGAGAAATGTGGAAATGTTACAGGGTAAAAACTTCCATTTATGCAAAGCAATTTTCACTTTGGAACTGGGGGAAAGGGCCTGGTAAGTTGGTTTGGCCACAGAACAGAAGGAGAGCAAAAATAAACCTCATAAAGGAAGTAATTGCACTCAAACATTACCACTTCTCAGAGCCAAAATAGAAATTAACCTTAAATGAACCCTGTGACCATCACATCGCCCAAACCCTAAGTGGCACACAGGAATGAACACCCACGTTCTGGGGGAGCCCAGGCTTCAACTCTTTTAAAGAACACCTAACTTTAATGTATTGTGTTTTTTGGAAAAGCAGTACAGTGTGTTATGTTTAGTGGGGAATACTTCCCTCCCTCTGTCCTTTCTGCAACCCCCAAATTTGAGGTTTCTGTGTAAGAATCATGTTACTATACCTGTCAACTGAGATTTTTCTGGAGGTGTCCATTCATTGTACAAGCCTAAATAGAGTTTTGATCTGTCATTCAAATCTAAACATCTGCATGATGTCACAGCTGTTGTACCTTTGGAGAAAATTTGTATGTAAATGTACAGAAATAAAAATGTTGCCACCTTAAACAATTTCCACTGGAATGTCTTCCCTATCTCATATGACGGTACCCAGTGAAGGGCATTTCATGACCATTGGCCTCAAGTAATAAACACTCTACCTATTTATGCAAAATAAATGAATGAGTAAGTGAATGAATAAATAAATAAATGAAAAGGAATTCTCAGGCTCTACTGAATAGCATAGTGACTATAGTTAATAATACTATACTATATTCTTGAAATTTCCTGAGAGAATAGACCATAAGCCTTCTCGCCATACACACAAAAAAAGTAACTATGTGATGTGTTCATCAACTTCATTGTGGTAAATATTTCATAAAGTATACCTATATCAAATCATCACAATGTAAACTTTATTTTTTTTAACATTTATTTATTTTTGAGAGACAGAGCATGAGATTGGGAGGGGCAGAGAGAGAGGGAGACACAGAATCTGAAGCAGGCTCCGGGGTCTGAGCTGTCAGCACAGATCCCAACACGGGGCTCGAGCTCAAGGACTGCAAGATCATGACCTGAGCCAAAGTCGGACACTTAACTGACAGAGCCACCCAGGTGCTCCACAATTTACACTTGAGTGCCTGGGTGGCTCAGTCGGTTAAGCGTCTGACTTGGGCTCAGGTCATGATCTCATGGTCCGTGGGTTCGAGCCCCACGTCGGGCTCTGTGCTGACAGCTCAGAGCCTGGAGCCTGCTTCAGATTCTGTGTCTCCCTCTTTCTCTCTGCTCCTCCCCCGTTCATGCTCTGTCTCTCTCTGCCTCAAAAATAAATAAACATTAAAAAAATAAATGTATACAATTTTATTTCTCAATTATGCCTCAATAAAGCTAGAATTAAAAGATGGTTATAAATTCTTGGGTTGTATCCCATTGAGAGGTGAGGTCTGTAACCCCTTCCTTTGAATCTGAGTAAGTTCCTGACTTCTCTGAACAATAAAATACCACAGACATATTGCAGTCTGGGCACAGGCATTAAAAAACTGGCTATGTGCTCACCTGATCAAGTGGGATTTATTCCTGGGTTGCAAAGGTGGTTCAAATTCACAAATCAATCAACGTAATACATCTCATCAATAAGAGAAAGGATAAGAACCATATGATCATTTCAATAGATGCCGAAAAAGCATGTGACAAATCATGTGACAAAAATCATCCATTCATGATTTAAAAAAATAACCCTTAATGAAGTAGGTTTAGAGGGAACATATCTCAACATAATAAAGGCCATCTATGAAAAACCCACAGCTAACATCATCTTCAGTGGGGAAAAACTGAGAGCTTATCCCCTATTAGGAATAAGACAACGATGTTCACTCTCACCACTTTTATTCAATATAGTATTGGAAGACCTAGCCACAGCAATCAGACAACACAAAGAAATAGAAGGTATCCACACTGGTAAGGAAGAAGAAAAACTTTTGCTCTTTGCAAATGACATGATACTCTGTATATAAAACCCAAAAGACTCCACCAAAAACTTGCCAGAACTGATACAGGAATTCAGTAAAGTTGCGGGATACAAAGTCAATGTACAGAAATCTGTTGCATTTCTATACACCAATAGTGAAACAGCAGAAAGAGAAATTAAGAAAACAATCCCATTTACAACTGCACCCAAAATAATAAGATATCTATGAATAAACCTAGCCAAAGAGGTGAAAGATCTTAATCTGAAAACGATAAAACACTGATGAAAGAAATCAAAGATGACACAAAGAAATGGAAAGACAGGGCCATCTGAGTGGTTGAGTCGGTTGAGCATCTGACTTCAGCTAAGGTCATGATCTCAGGATTCCTGAGTTCACGCTCTGCATTGAGCTGTCTGCTGTCAGCACAGAGCCTGCTTGGGATTTTCTCTCTCCCTCTCTCTGGCCCTCTCCCACTTTCTCTCTCTCGCTCTCTCAAAAATAAATAAACTTAATAAAAAAAGAAATAGAAAGACATTCCATGCTCATGGATTGAAAGAACAAATACCATTAAAATGCCTCTACTACCCAAAGCAATCTATACCTTTAATGCAATCCCTATCAAAATAACAAGCACATTTTTCACACAACTAGAAAAAAAACAATCCTAAAATTTATAGGGAACCACAAAGATACATCAGTCTTGAAAAGGAGAAGTAAAACTCGAGGTGTCACAATTCTGGACTTCAAGTTATATTACAAAGTTGTAGTAATAAAAACAGTATGGTACTGCCAAAGAAATAGGCACATAGATCAATAGAACAGAATAGAAAACCCACAAATGCACCAACAACTATGTGTTCAATTAATATTTGAGAAGGCAGGAAAGAATATCAAATGGGAAAAGAACAGTCACTACAACAAATGGTGTTGGGAAAAGGGGAAAGCACCATGCAAAATAAAGAACCTGGACCATTTTCTTATATCATACACAAAAATAAATTAAAAACTGGTGAAAGACCTAAATGAAAGACCTGAAACCATAAAAATTGTAGAAGAGAGCACAGGAAGTAACTTCTTTGACATCTGCTGTAGCAACTTCTTTCCAGATCTGTCTCCTGAGGCAAGGGAAACAAAAGCAAAAATAAACTATGGAGACTACTTCAAAATAAGAAGCTGTTGTACAGCAAAGGAAATAATGAACAAAACTAAAAGACAACCTACAGAATGGGAGAAGATATTTGCAAATGATATATCCAATAAAGGGTTAGTATCCAAAATATATAAAGAACTTATAAAACTCAACACCCCAAAAAGAAATAATCCAATTAAAAGTGGGCAGAAGACATGAATTGACATTTCTCCAAAGAAGACATCCAGATGGCCAACAGACACATGAAAAGATTCTCATCATCACTTACCACCAGGGAAATGAAAATCAAAACCACAATGAGCTATCACCTCACACCTGTCAGAATGGCTAAACTCAACAACACAAGAAACAACAGGTATTGGTGAGGATGTGGAGAAAAATGAACCCTCGGGCACTGTTGGTGGGAATGGAAACTGGTGCAGCCACTCTAGAAAACAGTATGGAGGTTCCTAAAAAAGTTAAAAATAGAACTACCCTATGATCTAGCAATTGCCCTACTAGGTGTTTATCCAAAGAATGTAAAAATACTAATTGAAAGGGATACCTGCACTCCTATGTTTGTAGCAGCATTATTTACAATAGCCAAGATATGGAAGCAGCCCATGTCCATCAATATAATGGAAAAATAAGAAATATATATATATAGTGGACTATTATTCAGCCATAAAAAAGAATGACATCTTGCTATTTGCAACAATATGGATGGAGCTAGAGAGTATAATCCTAAGTGAGATAAGTCAGAGAAAGACAAATACCATATGATTTCACTCATATGTGGAATTTAAGAAACAAAAGATGCAAACAAAGGAGAGAGATGAAGAGAGAGAGAGAGAGAGAGAGAGAGAGAGAGAAACAGACTCTTAACTGTAGAGAACATATTGATGGTTGCCATAGGAGAGAAAGGTGTCCCTCTACCTGTGAAATAGGTGATGGGGATTAAGGAGTGCACTTGTGATCAGCACCAGGTGATGTATGGAAGTGCTGAATCACTGTATTGTATACCTGAAAGTAATATAACACTATATGGACTACTTGGAATCAAAGTAAGAACTTTAAATTAAAAAAAAAAAAACTGACAAAGTCCATGTCCTGCCTCTTAGAACCTGATCCTGGGGCAAGTCAGCTGCTATATAAGGATTCCAACTACCCTGAGACTGCCATGTCTTCAAGAAACCCAAGCCAAAATGAAAGGCCATGGGAATAAGATTCATATGGAGGCAGTGAGAGACAAGGAGCTCCAAGGCTCTAAGTTTGAATGGCCCATCCTGGTACAAACTCCTCCAGTGAAACCATGTAACCATGTGGATCAGAGAAAATATATCAATCAAGTCCTTCCTGAATTCCTTAGCCACAAAACATTACGCAAATAAAATGGTTGTTTGAAGTCACAACATGTGGGAGTCATTTGCTAAATAGAAATAAATGGAACAAACTCAACTGATTGCCTAGTGGAGATGTAATGAGCATAATTTGGGCTCAACAAGGGAATGTTACCACTTCCACCTTAAGAGGCAATGAAGTACCTTTAGGTAGTTTCCGTATCTTTGTAGGCATCTGTAAGTCTGTACCTCCAAAAATAGACTCTGATCAGTGAGATTAGTCTTGTGATGTCTTTTTTTTTAATTATTTAGGTGTTTATTTATTTTGGGGAGAAAGAGAAAGAGCATGAGCAGGGAAGGGCAGCGGGAGAGACACACAGAATCCGAAGCAGACTGCAGGCTCAGAGCTATCAGGACAGAGCTTGACACAGGGCTGGAACCCACGAACTGCAAGATCATGACCTGAGCCAAAGTTGGACGCTTAACCAACTGAGCCACACAGGCACCCCTGTGATCTCTTTAACTCTCTTGGTGACCTACTCTATCTACCTGATTCCAAATGCCTTTAAAAACCCGGTTTCCAACATGACGTCTGTGGTCCACACTCATCCTCACAGTGGTGGTATATCCCAACTATTTGTCCAAGTTTCATTCTGTGAGTGAAATAATGGTTAATACTAATAATTTTGAACGTTTGCAGGGTTCTTCTAAGTACCAGGCAGCATGCTAAATTCTTTATATGTATTATTTCATTCAAAACTCCCAAATACCCCATGCGATAAGTTCCATTTCTATTCCAATTACACAAAGAAACTAACGCTCAGAGAGGTATAGAGACTTGCCCAAGGTCAATGAACTATTAGGTGGTGGAAGAGGCATTTGACTCATGTAGGCTGACTCTAGGGCAGACAACCTATGCTAATACCCAGTGTCTTTAGATAGATACTATTCATTTATTAAGTTTTATGGCCTGAAAGGAATGGATCTCATTCACAAATCCCCTTCCAATGTCAGGTAGAAAGGAGTCAGAGTGAAATGTTTGGATAAATATGCACTGGTAAACCTTTATCTAAGTGATAACAACGTTCTGAGTTCCTTTCATTTTCTTCTACTTCAGATTACATGAAGTGTAGTTTCAATTTTGTGATTTATCAAGAGATTATTAACTGCATTTGATTGGGCAAATACCCCCTCTCAATGTGGACATTAGTAGCTTACTGTGTGATTGTTAATTCCAATCAGTTTACATTAGGTTGAAGTGCCAAGTTCACCAGTAAAAGGTAATATATCTCCAAAATAAATGCTACTTTAGGGAAGCTTATCTGTCAATCATTATATTCTTCACAGAATCTTAAATGAGCCAACACAACTCACAGAAAATTGGCCAGTCAGATACATCAAGTAGATTCTTCCATATTTGCAAGCTAGTCAATTAATTCAAAACATTATTAGCCTGGTCAAGAATTACAACTAGAGATAGTGATTGTTTCCAAGTTAATATAGGAGTATCGACCAGGTTGATTTCACAAACAATTGCCCAACGGAAAAGTCTTTAAGTATTAATAATAAGTATCTGATCAGATCAAGAAGAATGAAAGTTGACTTGAACCAAGCTCCAGTTTTGCTATTTTTTATAAATGCTAGGGGGTGCAACATGAAAAAATATGTCTGTTTTGCCTGTGTCAAGTTCCTAATTTTGCCATTAACTGCTGTATTTTTATGTATTGGTGCTACGTCTGAGTTAATGAAGTAAATTATGTAAAAATGACCATCTTAGATTACAAACATTTATATATGTCCTTTCCCCCCAGTAAGTTTAAGCTCTCTGAAGTTAAAACACACTTCTTATTTATTTCTTTATGCCCCAAAGCATACCCAACACAGTGCCTGGCACAGTTGCTCAAAAAAGCCATGATTTGAGTGGAATTGAATTTGGATGTCTCTATTTGTTTTAAATAATTTTTGCATATGCATAAAGAGCATATACGTATTCAAAATGGTCTAATCTGTAATACATTAATGTTACATTTACTTTTATTTTAGCAGCTTGAGACAACATTTTTGTGCCATAAATTTCACCTAAAGCATACAACTCAATGGCTTTTACTATATTTACAGAGTTGTGCAACCATCACCTCAATTTCAGAACACCTTCACCACTCCCAAAAGAAACCCTGTACCCATTAGCAGTCATTCCTCATCCTCCCCACCTACAGGCCCTGGAAACCATTAATCTCCTTCTTGTCTCTATACATATGCCTATTCTGGACGTTTCATACAAATGGAATGATAAGATACGTGGCTTTTTTATCTGGCTTCTTTAACTGAGCACAGTGTTTTTGAGTTTTGCCCTGTCGTAGCATGTATCAGTACTGTAGTTGTTTTTATGCCTAAATAATATTCCATTATATGAATATGCACGTTTTGTTTATCCATTCATGTGTTGATGGGCATTTGTGTTATTTTCAGGTTTTAGCCGCTAGGAATAATACTGTTTTGAGCATACATTTACAAGTCTTTGGGTGAACATAAGTTTTTATATCTCTTGGGCATATACCAGTAGTAAAAATGCTGGGACATATGGTAACTCTATGTTTTTTTTCGATTGAGTAAATTCTTATAATCTGTCCCTAAATTAACTAATTCCATCCTCTGTAATCTCCATTCTACTAATGAGCTCATCCATTGAGTCTTTAATTTTGCTTATTGTATTTTTTAGTTCTATTACTTTCAATTAGGTTTTTTTTAAATAAATTCTATTTCTTCATTGAGATTTTCTTTTTCCCCTTGTTTTAAAAGAAACTGTAAGTGCTTGTTTACACATTTGTATGATGGCTGCTTTAAAAATCCTTGTCACAGTGAAATAAGCCAGACACAGAAAAACAAATACTGTATGATCTCTAGGACTGTAATGGTTTCCTGTCTCACATTTAGGTCTTTCATCCATTTTGAATTTATTTTTGTGTATGGTGTAAGGAAGTGGCCCAGTTTCATTCTCCTGCGTGTCACTGTCCAGTTTTCCCAGCACCATTTGCTGGAGAGATTGTCTTTTTTTCTATTGGATACTCTTTCTTGCCTTGTCAAAGACTAGTTGGTGACACATCTGTGGGTCCGTTTCTGAGTTATCTATTCTGTCCCACTGATCTATGTGTCTGTTTTGGGGCCGATACCATACTGTCGCGATGGTTGCAGCTTTTTAATACAGCTTGAAGTCTGGAATTGTGATACCTTTTCCAGCATTACTTTGGCTATTTGGGGTCTTTTCTGGTTCCATACCAATTTTAGGATTGTTTGTTCTAGATCTAACCATAAGAGACTCTTAAATACAGAGAACAAATTGAGGGTTGCCGGAGGACAGGTGGGTGGGGGGATGGGCTAGATGGGTGATGGGTATTAAGGAAGGCACTTGTTGGAATGAGCACTGGGTGTTACATGTCAGTGATGAATCGCTCTAGGTTCTGTTCCTGAAACCAATACTACACTTTATGTTAACTAACTTGAGTTTAAATAAATTAATTTTAAAAAACAAATATTGTACGATCTCACTTGTGTATGAAATCTAAAAAAATTTGAACTCATAGAACCAGATAGTAGAATATGGTTGCAGGGTCTGGGGTCTGGGGGAAGAACGCAGAGACGTTGGTCAAAGTGTAGAAACTTTCAGCTGTAAGATTAATAAGTTCTGGGGATTTAATGTACAACACAGTAACTATAGTTACTAGTACTATACTTTATACTTTAAATTTGCTAAGAGAGTAAATCTTAAGTGTTCTTGTCAGGCACACAAAATAAAATAACTACAAAATCTTTGTCAGGTAATGCCAAGATCTCACTCATCTTGGTGTTGTCAGTTGGTTGTCTTTTTCCCCAAGTCATGCTGTGATTTTTCTGTTTCTTCATATGATGAGTGATTTTCTATTTTATTTTGTACATTTTAGGTATTATATCATGAGACTCTGGGACCTATTTCACATCCGCTTTTTAGCAGGCAGTTCTCTGTCCAAGTTTAGTGTGAGGGCAGTTACCTGTGCATGTTTTACTTCTCACTGGGTCCCACCAACCATCCTGGCTAAAGAGGGGCAGCAACACACAATGACTCATTGCAAACAGGTGGGAGGGTGGTTTAGCTCCCTCCTTGGCCCTGTTGACACTCTCCTGGTGAAAGTGGGCACCAACTCACACTGCCTCACAACCTAGGAATGCAGGTGAAAGTTCATCTTCCAGCTGGGCCTTGCTGACACCAGTAAGGGAAGAAGGTGACTTACACCACTTTGTTGCCTTAGCATGGGGGCAGAAGCTTACCTTAGCTGCTGGATTGCTGTGACACTAGAAAAGCTGATGCCAGAAAGCCAAATACCAACTGGTCCCACCCCTTGATACTTCCTTCAGCCTCACTGACACCAAGTAGGGTTGAAGATGCAGCCTGGAGCTGGATCCCACCGACACTACTCTGGCTGGGGAACACAGCTCCACCTGCTACTGCCAGGGAGGGGATGGAAGACCAGGTCCCTGCACAGCCTCGCTAACACTGTCTCTGCAAGGGAATCAGAGCACCTGCTCTTTGCTTTGGCTGTGGGATGACAGATCAGCTGCCCCAAACAACCTGCGGGTACCACTCAGCAAGGGACTTAGGGTGCTACCACTTCATATTAGGCAGGAAATGAAAGATAAACTCCCCACTCGGAAGGTTAGGTCCCTCTCCATCCCCAGCCCAGAAGAAAGGAAGCACCTGTTTCTACAGGGCAAGGTGTTGGTATGGAAGATCAAATCCCACTCAATCCCATTGAAATCCTCGAGGTGGAAGGCTTTTTCTCCATTGATACTTGGCGACAGTAGGGCGGATATTGCTACAGTGTTTTGTTTTTTGATTGTTAAACTACTCTTTTCCTGGTCCTTTGGTTAAGGAAAAGACCTTTTTTTTTCTTCAATTTTCTTTGTCTGTGGCTATTGGCAATGTATTAGAGGTTTCTAGAGAGCCCTGTCTAATATACATGGGAGGTAGTAAGGAAACCCAGAGAATTCACCAGACTGCGATTCCTGAAGTCCCAAGGTCCTTGAGCAGTCCACCTTTTTCTTTCCACTTTTCAAGAGTCTTTCTGTGTTTGTTTTTTGTGCTGTATCCAAGTATTTGGGGGAAATATGTATGATCTGAAATGCAAGTGATATGTCAACTTGCATCATTTGAATTAATTTTTATTCTAGATAACATTTTTAGGTCCTCTTAAAAATCAAATTTGACAGTAAGGAGCCCATTTGTGTAGGTAAAGCTTAATACAAAAGGTCAGCATTGCTAACATTTTCCCTGGAAGATCCCCTAAGAATATCAAAACATTTCTTTTTTTTCCCCATATCTTCCAAACATTTTTAATGCTTGTAAGAACTGAAGTGGTAGAATGTTTTAAGTGTATCCTTATCTAAAAATAACTCTGGTTCCATGAACTAGGAAAGGAAAAATAAAGAGAACAATTCAGGCCATCACAGAGTCCCTTTAAATAGTTAAATGGGTAAATTTTTGCTAGGAAAAAAAGCAAGAATGGGGCACCATGCAGCTGGCTTCAAAGTAGGTATGAGATTAAAAACCTGTATCTCAAAAACTACAAAGTTTTCCAAATTTAAAATGGTGCAAAAACATCGTTTAAAAAAGAAAATGAAAATCCCCACACATTACAGTTGGAAATTTCAAAACCGTTCTCACAAAAAGTTAAAGCATCTTGGAACCTGACAGAAACAATAAAGAATGAAACTAGCCGTCGATTCTCTGCTTACCATAATTCCCTTTATTGGCTTCAGGACCAAGAAAATAGCAGAATTTTTGGTCCTGGTGCAGTTCTTAAACCATGCATCCATCTGATGTTTCTTGTCTATAGAAGAAAATACACACTAATATTTAATTTCCAGGGCAAAAGCTTTAAGTTGCTTTCCCACCTTTCTCCTTGGTGTTCATTGTTGAAATAGTATACCCAGAAATACAATGAAACCAAAATCAACACCAGAATTGTTTTGGTGTCCACTCTTCTGTATCAATTTTGCTGGTTTGTGAGTTGCTCTCTGTATACAGACGGCAAGGAGAGACTAAAGAAAGTGGCAGGTCATTCCAAATTGGTAGGCGGTGGGTTTACTAACCAAAGAAACTGATCCGTCCCTCTGTGAGGCTTGCCTTCAGTGCCACCAGACAAATAAATAGATCTCTGCACCTAGCCACCAAAATCTTAAAAGTTTATAGAGAGGCCTTACCTGGATTCAGTCACATACACCATCCAGGTGGGCTCAAAAACACACTGCTCTCTCAAGTCTATTCTTGAGAATCGTTCCAGCTGTGGGAACTGTGGGCCAAATGTACATCTCAAGGACGGGGGACAGGGTGACGAGCCTCTGATTACCCAGGTCTAGCTCACGGGTCAACTAGTGGTCACGTCCTCTTAATGACCTCCTCTAACAGTTTTCAACCCAAGGCAGTCGCAGATGAAGCGACTTTCTCACATAAGAACATGTAGCTCTTTGGGGTTTTGCTACTTCTCAATTAATTGAACGTAGTGTTTATAAAAAATAGCACTTAGGAATAACATTAACTTTCAGTACAATTTTATGTATATATTTATATTATGTATATATAATCTTCTGCATTTCCAAAATGCATAATGCATTTCTTTACGCTGCAGTGTAGATATAGTTAGATCTAATTCAAAACTTTTCATAAATCCCACAGTATTAGCAGGGAATAGCATAGGATACGGGGTTAAAGGAGCACTCTCAATCTGGTCGGAGTGCAATCACTAACCTTTATTATGGTCCACTTCTTTATCCAAGATGTAAAACTTCTTCCATCTAGGTCTAGGGCGAATGTGTCATTTCCCAAAATCTATTTCTGTGCGCATGACCCAGGTTAGGGAAAAGGGAAGCAGGAAGCACAGACTGCAAGATATAATTGCTCTGAAGAAACATCACTTTTGTTGCTGGGTGAAATTTTACCAAAGCCGTTTATTAGCAAGTTTGAGAAGTCTTGATAAACAGCGGGATGAAACTTTTGAAATGAAAGTAACAAAAAGTTTCCGCTTGCTTTAATAATTACTAAACTAAAAAGAGTGAGCGGCATTTACAGCTTGTTACAGGAAGGCTTTATGGAAACTGTGATTCTAAAAGGATACCTCTGACTCACTAGAATCATTCCAGGCATATAGAGCAAAATGAGGAGGGAAGAAAAAAAAATCTACCCAGGAAAGGTATTAAGAAAAGAAATCTGTTTAGTCATAGGGAGAGGAGGGAGGGAAGTAGCAGAGGGCCAGAGGAAGCCAGGGAAGAAATATAAATGGGACGAAGGGATTAAAGGGTTGGGAGGTGAGGGCAGGTCTGGATTAGTTTGAAAGGCTCTGCGACCAGGTTAAGTGATTTACTAAAGGTCCCCTACTGAGTCACTCCCAGCTCCTGCTTCAATCCCTCCTATTTTGGGTTTCCTCTTTCGTTCCTTGTCTCTACACAGAAATAGACATTCTATGTGATTTTTCTCTCATTGCAAATCTTTTATACTTTAACTCAGAAAGCCGTGTTTAGAGGACTGTGTAGGTGGTTGTTTTTAATGTTGAATTTCTCCCCCTTCTTTGGGAAAACTGCTGGTATAGAAAGCTTCCTTGACTCAGTATTGAGACAAATAAAAGACAAATGTGTTATTCTACTGAGACTGTTGAAATGAAAGTTTGCTTTGAAGTAGGGTACTAGAATACATATGAGAGAATGCTGTTCTTGTCATAAAAACTGTCAGCTGAGGTTTCTTTGCCATGTCAGAGAGAATGACAACCTAACGGGGCCTAAGTCAGACTGAGGGAATAAGATTTTGTTTTTCTTTAATCACTAACTCAACCTATGACCAGAAAAGGACAATATTAGAGATAGAGAGCACATTCAAAATCTGGAGAATATGGAAAATTATCACAAAACTACTATAAATGCATTTCAAGAATTCAAACTGTTCTTTTCTATTGACAGGAATATTAAAAGTGTTAGCGACTATTCCTAAGTATTTTTGAACAAATTATTGAGTTAGTCCTATAATTTTGACATAATAAATCTGATTTTACAGAAATCTTTCTATCTTTAGAATGCAACAGCTTAAACCCATCCATCTGGAGTTTGATGTTTGAAACAGTTATTTCTAGAAGTCTCTGACGATACAAATCAAAACAATTTATAATACAAAACCATAAAAAGTGACAACAAATACTTTTTTTTACTTTTCTCTCTGGAATTAATTTGCCTTTAATTTCATACCTTACTGACTTGGATTTTTAACACCATATCTATTTTTTAATGAGAATGAGTCTAATGCACAGTGTTCAAAGGAAAGTAAATTTAAAATAAGGAGAATATTCTCTCCTTATTCTCTTAGTCAATAAGAGAATTCTCTTAGTCAATAAATATTTCTATGGCTGTATCTCTCTTCATCATTAAAGTTAAATTGAAGTGAAAATTTGTTCTTTTCTAAATTTTTGAAATAGTTTTATTAATTTAAAATTTTACCCAGCTTCATTAAGATATTATTGACATATACGTAAGTTTAAGATTTACAGTAGAATGATGATCTGATACACATATATTGCAAAAAGATTACCACAATAAAGTGAACACCTCCATCCCATCACATAATTACCTTTCTTGTTATTGTTGTTGTCGTCATCATAACAGTTAAAATGTACTCTCTTAGCCTTCAGGCTATAATACAGCATTTTTAATTATGGTCAGCATGCTGTACATTAGATTCCCAGAACTTACTCTTACAGTTGAAAGTTTATACCCTTCGCCCAACATCTTCCCTTTCCTTCAACTCCTCCAGCCTCTGGAAACCAGCATTCTAATCTCTATTTCTATGAGTTGGGTTTTCTAGATTGCATCTACAAGTGGGAATATATAGTATTTACCTTTCTCTGTCTGAATTACTTCACTTAGCATAATGCCTTCAAGGTCCACCCATGTTTTTGCAAAAGGATTTGCTTCTTTTTTTCTCACCGAGTAATATTTCATTGTGTCTAAATAACACACTTTATCCATTTATCAACCAATGGACATTCGTGTTGCATTCATATCTTAGCTACTGTGAATAATGTAGCAATAAACATGTGGGTGCAGATATCATTTCAAGATAATGAGTCCATTTCCTTTGGACATATACCCAGATGTGGGATCACTGGATCATATGGCAGAGCAATTTTCATTTTTTTGAGGAGCCTCCACACTATCTTCCACAGTGGCTGCACCAATTTACATTCCCACCAGTAGTGCACACGGGATCCTTTTTCTATACATCATCACGGACACTTGTTGTCTCTTGACTTTTTGATAACAATCATTCTAACAGCTGTGAAATAATAGGTCCTTATGGTTTGATTTGCATTTCCCTAATGATTAATGACACATAGCATCTTTTCATGCACCTATGGGTCATTTGTATGTCTTCTTTGAAAAAATGCCTATTCAAGTACTCTGCTGATTTTTTAATTGGATTATTTGTGTTTTTATTATTGAGTTGTATGAGCTCCTTATATATTTTGGATACTAACCCCTAATAAGATATATGATTTGCAAATATCTTCTCTCATTTCATAAGTTACCTTCTCATTCTGTTCATTATTATTTTTGCTGTGCAAATTCTTTTTAATTTAAAATAGTCTTAGGTGCCTGGGTGGCTCTGTTGTTTAAGTGTACAAGTCTTGGTTTGGCTCAGGTCATGATGTCATGGTTCTAGGGTTGGAGCCCTGTGTCAGGCTCTATGCTGATAGTTTGGAGCCTGCTTGGTATTCTCTCTCCCTCTTTCTCTGCCCCTCCTGTGCACCTTCTCTCTCTCTCTCTTTCTCTCTCTCTCTCTCAAAATAAATGAAATTTAAATAAACAAATAAACAAATAAATAAGTAGTCTTGTCTATTATTGCTTTCCTTGCTTGTGTTTTTGGTGTAATATCCAAAAAATTATGCTTACAACAATGTCAAAGAGATTTCTTCTGGTAGTTTTACAGTTTCAGGTCTTACATTTAAGTCTTTAATTCATTTGAGTTAATTTTAGTGACAGTGTAAGATAGGGCTCCAATTTCATTCTTTTGCATGTGGATATCCAGTTTTCTCTACTTTCCCCATTGAGGATTCCTGGCTCCCTTGTTAATTACTAGTTGACTGTATATGTATGAGATTAATTCTGAACCCTCAAATCAGTTCCACTGGTCTATATGTCTGTTTTTATGCCAGTACCATACTGTTTTGATTACTAGAGCTTTATAGTATAGTTTGAAATCAGCAAGTGTAATGCCTCCACTTTGTTCCTCTTCCGGATTGCTTTGGCTATCTGAGGTCTTATATGGCCCCACACAAATTTTAGGATTTTTTTCTATTTCTATGAAAAACACCACTGGAATTTTGATAGGGATTGCACTGAACATATAGATGGCTGTGGGTAGTATGGGAATTTTAACATTTTAAAATTCTTCTAATCTATAAACTTCCAATGCATGAACTTGAAATACATTTCATTTGTGTCTTCCTCAATTTGTTTCATCAATGTGTAGTAATTTTCAGTGTACAGAACTTTTACCTCCTGGGTTAAGTTATTCCTACTTTATTGTTTCTGATTGATCATAAATGGGATTATTTTCTTTCTTTTCAGATATGTTGTTATTAGTATTTAAACCAGAACAGGTTTTTGTAAGTTGAGTTTTGAATCCTGCAACTCTGCTGAATTTGTTCATTAGTTCTAACAGTTTTTTAGTAGAGTCTTTAGGATTTTGTATTTATAAAATTATATCATCTGTAAACAAAGAAATTTGTACTTCTTCTTTGCTGATTTGGATGTCTTTTTGTTTCTTTTTCTTGCCTAATTGCTATGGCTAGAACTTCCAGTACTATGTTGGATAGGAATAATGAGCGCACACCTTTGTCTTGTTTCTGATATTAATAAGAAAGCTTTCAACCTTTTGCCATGGAGTATGATGTTAGCTGTGGATTTTGCATATATGGCCTTTCTTATATTAAGGTATATTCCTTCTATATCCAGTTTGTTGAGAGTTTTTTTTTTATCACGAAAGATGCTGAGTTTTGTCAAATGCATCTAGTGATTGTGATTTTTATCCTTCATTCTTTTAATGTAATGTATTACATTTATTGATTAGCATATGCTGAATCATCCTTGCATTCCAAGGATAATTACTCTTGATAATGGTGTATGATCCTTTTAATGTGTTTTTGAATTCAGTTTGCTAGTAGTTTTTAAAAGATTTTATTTTTAAGTAATCTCTATGCCCAAGATGGGGCTCAAACTCACAACTCCAAGATCAAAAGTTGCATGCTCCACCTACTGAGCCAGCCAGGTGCCCCAGTTTGCTAGTATTTTTGTTGAGAAATTTGCGTCTATATTAATCAGGGATATTTGCTTTTAGTTTTCTTTTCTGGGAGTGTCTTTATCTGGCTTTGGTATCAGGGGAAAGTGGCCTTATAAAATGAGTTTGGGAATATTCATTTCTCTTCAATTTTTTGGTAGAGTTTGAGAAGCAGTAGCATTAATTCTCCTTTAAATGTTTGGTAGAATTCACCAGTGAAGCTACCTGGTCCTGGGCTTTCCTTGTTGGGAGGTTTTTGATTACTGATTCAATCTCCTTATTTGTTACTGATCTGCTCAAAATATCTATTTCTTCATGATTAGTCTTGATAGGTGGTATGGTTCTCAGAATTTATCCATTTCTTCTAGGTCATCCAATTTGTTGGTATATAATAATTCTAATAATCTCTTAAGATCCTTCACATTTCTTGGATGCCTGGGTGGCTCAGTAGGTTAAGCGTCCGACTTCGGCTCAGGTCATAATCTCACTGTTTGTGAGTTCAAACCCCACGTGGGGCTCTGTGCTGACAGCTTGGAGCCTGCTTCAGACTCTGTGTCTCCCTCTCTCTCTGCCCCTCCCACACTCTCTCTCTCAAAAATAAAATAAACATTAAAAAATTAAAATAAATTAAAAAGAGATCTTTCACATTTCTGTGATGTGATTTGTAGTGTCTCCACCTTTCATTTCTGATTTTGTCATCTCTGTTTTTTCTTACTCTAGCTAACAGTTTGTCAGATTCATTTACCAATTTCAAAAAGCCAGCTCTTCCTTTTTTAAAAAACTAATGTTTTTCTTGTCTCTATTTTATTTGTTTCTGCTTTGAAATTTGTTACTTCCTTCCTCCTGATAACTTTGGGTTTATGGTTTTGTTTTTGTTTTTTTTTTTTTCTGGTTCCTTGAGGTATAAAATTAGGTTACTGATTTGAAATCTTCCTTTTTTCTTAATTTGGACAATTATCACTATAAACCTCTCTCAGAACTTCTTTTGCTGCAGCTTGTGAGTTTTGTTATGTATGTTTCCAGTATTATTTATTTCAAGGTATTTTTTAATTGCTTTTTGATTTCTCCTTTGACCCATTTTTTAGGAGTGTGTTGTTTAATTTCCATATATTTATGAAATTTTCAGTTTTTCTCCTGTTATTGATTTCTAGTTTCATACCATGTGGTCAAAAAGGATGCTTGATATGATTTCAGTCTTCTTACATCTTCTAAGGCTTATTTTGTGACCTAACATATGATGTATCTTGGAGAATATTCCATATGCACTTGTGAACAATGTGTATTCTGCTGCTATTGAGTAGAATGTTCTGTGTTCATAGATCCATTTGGTCTATGGTATAAAGTCCAATGTTTCCTTATTGATTTTCTGTCTGGATGATCTATGTATTCTTAAACGTAGAGTGTTGAATTTCCCTAATATTACTGTATCGTCTATCTCTCCCTTCAGATCTATTAGTATTGACTTAATATATCTAGGTGCTCTGATGTTGGGTACATATGTATTTAAAATTGTTATATCCTCTTGATGAATTGACCCCTTTACTATTATATAATGACCTTCTTAATCTCTAATTACAATTTTCAAATTAAAATCTATTTTGTCTGACATAAGTATAGCTATCTCTTCTCTCTTTTGGTTTCTATTTGCATAGAATATCTTTTTCTATCCCATTACTTTGACCCTATGTGCATCATTAAAGCTAAAGTGAGTCCCTCATACGTAGCATATAGTTTGGTATTTAAAAAAAAATCTATTGAACCACTCTATGCTTTTTGATTGAAGAATTTAATTCATTTACATTTAAAGTAATAATTGATAGGTAAGGATGTACTAATGCCATCTAAGTAACTGTTTTCTGATTGTGTAGTTCCTTTGTTTCTTTCTTCCATTTTTGTTATTTTCCTTTGTGAATGATTGATTTTTCATAGTGGTATACTTTTATTTCCTTCTCTTTATGTTCTGTGTTTCTAATATAGGTCTTTGTTTTGTGGATACTATGATGGTTTATGTACATAAATCAACCTATTTTAAGCTGGTAACAACTTAACTCCAGTTGAAAGCAAAAAACTCTACCCTTTTTATTACCCTTATCCCTTATTAATCTATCCTTTTTTACTATTCTGATGTCACAATTACCTCTATTTATACTGTGTACCCATCAACAAATTATTGCAACTATAGTTATTTCTTTAAATTAATTTATGTATTGGAACTATAGTTATGTATTTAAGTTAATTTATTTATTTTGATAGAGGGAAAATACAAGTGGGGAAGGAGCAGACACAGAGAGGGAGAGAGAGAATCCCAAGCACACTCTGCTCCACCAGCACAGAGACCCATGTGGGTCTCAAACTCATGAAGTGCAAGATTATGACCTGAGCTGAAGTCAGATGCTTAACTGACTGAGCCACCCAGGCACCTCATAGCTATAGTTATTTTTAATGGTTTTTCCCTTTAAATCTTTATTCTGGAGTTAAATGATTAATCTACCACCATATTACAGTATTAGAGTATTCTGAATTTAACTATATGCTTACATTTATGAATATGTTTTATATTTTCATATTTTATTAATTTTATTTCAGCTTGAGGTACTCCTTCCAGCATTTCACATAAAGCAGGTCTTATGGTAGTAAACTCACTCAGCGTTTGTTTGCTTGAGAAAGTCTTTATCTTTCCTTCAGTTCTGAAATAAAACTTTGCTGGTTGAAGTATTATAGGTTGGTGCTTCCTTCTTTCACCATGCTGAATATATCCTTTCACTCTTTCCTGACCTGCAAGAATTCTTCCAAGAAATCTGCTGATAGTTTTATGAGGTTCCCTTATATGTGAGGAATTTTTTATCTTGCCACTTCTAATATTCTCTTTGCCTTTGTTTTTTGACTGTTTTATTTTAATGTGTCTTGGAAAAAAAACTCTTTGGGTTGAAAGTTTGAGATAATGTATTAGCTTCTTGAACTTCTTATTATGTTCATGCATTGCTTTGTTATTTCATTTTGTTGTTTAGCTATTTTTTTTTTGTAGTTCACTGAATTTAAGAGGATTATTCTTAATTCTTTGTCAGACAGTTCATAGGTGTCCATTTCTTTAAGTTCAGTCATTGGAATTCTATTAGTTTTCTTTGTTGGTATCATGTTTCCTTGATTATTAATGATCCTATGACCTTGCATTGGCATCTTGCGAATTTGAGGAAAGGCACCTCTTCCAGTATTTACAGACTGTCTTCGGCATGCAAAAGCCTTCAACAATCAGCCCATCCAGTGATTTTAAGTGGCAAATCTGGTTTGTGTCTGCAGGCATGCTTGCTGTTGGGGTCCTAATGAGGGCAGGTATGGTACCTGGGTCAGGGAGTACACAGGCCTGGAGCTTGGGTACATAGGGACTAGCCTAGGGTCTGGGTTCATGAAGGGGGCAAGGCTGAAGCATGAATTCAGTGGTTCTGGCCTGGGGCTTGAATCTTCGGTGATGGGCCAGAGTGTTGGGTTTGCATAGTATATCTGGTTACTGGGTCCACAGAGGTCAACCATGTGCTGGGGACCATGGTGGTAAGTTTGGTATCTGGGTCTGTGGGGACCAGTTGGGTACTGGCATGGGCTATAGATATTGTTTTGTGGGAGCTGGCCTGGAGGCTGGAGCAATGAAGATTTGCTTCATGCTAGAGAAAGCCTTGAGTCTGGTGCCACAGTTGTCATCCTATAACCAGGGGCGTCAGGGCCAGTTTGGAGGATAGGTCTGCAGGGGCTGGTCTGTCACTAGGGTAGGCTGAGAAGCCAGGTCCATGGGGGTTTGTCTGAAGTCTAGGTCTCTGGGAGCTGGCCTGGTACTGGATGAAGTAGAGATCTGGTACTGCAGGTAAAAGCCTATTGCTGAAGTGGGTCAAAAGTCTACATCCACAGTAGTAAGCCTGGTGCTGGCACAGGCAGGAGCCTGGTTTTGTGGGTACTCACATGACATCTTGGTTCATGGGGGTTGATTTGGAGCCTGGGTCCCCAGGAGCCACCTGAGGTTATAGGAGCTAGCCAGCCCTGGGATGTGCCAGGAGTCTGGGTTTGTGAGAACCTGCTAAAAGCCCCGGGCTACAGGAATCACCTGGGGCTGCCGGAGCCAACAGATATTGGGAATACCTAAAAGGCCTGGGCTAATGGGAGCCCACAGGGAGTCACCTAGAACTAAGGGGGTCAGCCCAGTGTTTGGGCAGGCTGGCTCTGCGGTCCACAATGAAATTAGGTGCGCACTTCCTCTGCTCCCATAGAGAGGGTGTCTCTCCATGCTGGGCTGCCCAGGCTTGGGGGTAGGGTATTAGAGTTACTGTGAAATCTATCTTTTAGATCCTTTTCAATGCAACTTTTCTTATTCCTGTGTTTTACCCAGGTGCTGTAATCCCTCACCTGGAATTATTTGATCTGTGGAGGTATTTTTTAATGTGGATAGTTCTTCCAATTGATGTTTCTTGGGGGGACCAGCACTAGGAATTCATATGCTATCATTTTTCTGGCATTGCTCCCTAAAAACTTTTCTTGTTAATAAGTTATCAAAAGAAAGCTCATTGACTGAATATCCCGTTTTTAAATTCTGGAGGGAAAAGCATTCAGGTCTCCGGTTGCCAAGCCAACTTAGAGCACTTGTCCTTCATGGCAGAGATCCAGAAATACAGAAAATGACAGAACTGCTTCTGGTGGTCCCTTTTACACAAATATGCAGACCCAAAAGATGTGTTTAACAGATTTTTTTAAATCAACACTTTAGACCATAAAATAGGAAATACTAAAGATATTCATCTGATAGTCACATAGAGAAGTGCCCAATTAAGTTATCCCATATTATTCCCACAGACTTGAATCACATTAGACTTGGATTCCTGCAAGGACCCTCCATGAGGACTCTCTTTGATTGTGCCAAAGAGATTTCCACCAGCCCTTACAGGTCGTGGACTCAGTTATTCCCTCCTCCCTAATGATACCTCTCAGTGTGTATTTTAGCTGGCCCATATATTTTCTGAGAGAAAAAACATTCAAACAAGGGTTCCGTGTTATTGCTGTTGGTTGGTTATGCTCTAAAATCCATAGCATGCAGACGCTTCAGGACCTAATTATACCTGAAGGAGGGAGTCAAAATGTCTTGGTTCTACTCTTGACCCCAGCATTAATTTAGCCCATATCTTTTGCATATCGGTTTAGTTTTATTTTCTTATTTAGATTCACACATGTTCAAATCTCTTTAGTGAATCAGAAAATGTGGTGGAGAAGGTAAAAATGCAGTATCTTGAATACTTAGAATTTCTCAGTAGAAAACTGATAAATAAGATTATCATTCTTACGATCTTCATTAACAATACATAAAAACCTCCTCTAGAGAGTAGTGTGAAACTGCCATACCCTAAAGAGAGAATCAGGTATATAGCCAATATTATTGTAATAATGTTGTATGATGGCATGTGGTGACTACACTTATTGTGGTAAGCAGTGAGTGACGTCTAGAATTGTCATATCACTCTATTGCACATAAAGACCTAATATGACATTGTATGTCAAATATGATTCAATAACAAGAATATTTTAAAGGTTTAACCCAAGAGTGTTTATAGCAGTGTTATGCACAGTAGCTAAAACCTGAAACAACCCAAATTTCCTTCAACAATAGAATGATAATTTGTGATGTGATTATAAGATGAAATACCACTTAGCAACAAAAGTTAATAAACTACAGTTATATGCAGCTACAACAATAATTAATAAGAATTCCAAGACAGTGACAGCAGAACACTTAGCAAGTATGAGACCCTTTTGAACACAGGGCCTTGAACAACTGCACAGGTTGTACACTCTTAGAGCATACCCTGCCAAAAGCATAGCTCCTAGCAGGAAAAATAAGAAATAAAAATTCTAAAAGTATGTAAACTTGAGTTTGAGCCTCATTTTATGCCTCAAACAAGGTTCAAAATTAAATCATTTCATAAAGAACATTATTTTCCCTTTTACTCTCTTTCTTATGATTCTAGTAAGCTAAACCTTTCTGCCCTCACCAACAGTTCAATCACAAAGCAGAAAACAAGAAAACTCATTGTAGAAAAGAGAAAAAGAAAGTACAAAGGCACTCTTTATTACATAATTTCAATATTTACATAGTTTTTTTGTCACTTTACAACTGTATGGAGTACAAAAAAAGGCAACATCCTCAAGAATACTATGATAGCTCATTTTTGTTTGCTGTGCTCATTCCAGCCCAGGTTCCTTCTCTACTCCTGTCTTTCCTATTCTGTTCCTAAGATGGCTGATTCCCATGGACCATATCACTGGGTCCCTTTGTTGGCTAGCTTCCTAATTGCAGAATATTGGAGGTTGGCAGAAGAAGAAACACTAGGTATTTCTTCCCCCACTCCATCCAGCTCAGTGCTGATTCTCTGGCAACAGCCACAGCCCTCCCATCAGACAGCCCTTCCTCTATGATTCCAGTGTTCAAAGGCCTCCCATTAGCTCCTTGAGGGAGTGTGACAATAATAATGATGCTGATGCTGCTACTCTTTGGATGCCTCAATATTTCCTTTTAGTTTTGGTCCCCCTAAATCTGTCCATTCCTTAGTAAATTGTCCTTCTATTCAAGTACCTTTACTTAAACCTTTAGAGTGAAATCTCTTTCTCATGAGAATCTTGACTGATACATATGATTAAATTTAATGTCCTACTTACTTTAATGCTTTCACTCTTTTCTAGGGAAAGTGTCTATAGTTATCATCACAAAGAAATCTGTGGCCCCAAAAATAGTTGAAAAATCACTGCTCTGTAAGTGCGTTGTCTGCCGAACATATCTCGTTACTTGAGTCAATTCTATCTACTATTATTTCCATTTGCTTTGTGAATTTCTATTTAGTCTCCAAAATGAGACTATAATGTGATTGAAGAGATAAATTTTCATATAACTCCATTGTACTTCTCCAGCTCTCCTAATCCCAGCAGCAAGCATAGCATTAAAAAAAAAAATAGTGGGTATCCAACAACCAATCACTTGTGCAGGTATGGAATTTTAAAGAAAAAGACAAAGCAGATCTCACAAATGAGAAATTTTCAAAGAAATTCATGTTGTATTAGCAAATCTTTCACAAAGTTAGGTTACACTTGACAGAGTGAGCCTACTTATTACCCTAGTTATACAACCAGTACTGTAAGACAACGCAAGCCTCTCTGAGATAATCCTCATGGATGGATTATATATCAAGAACCTTATGGATCAGAATATATTTAACATAAATGGGACATAGGCCAGGAAGAGAGCAAAGCTTATAAATATCTTGAGGGAACATAACAAGACAGAAAGGAAAATCAACTTTTAAAAAGTGGAAATAATCTTGATAAAAAAAGAATTAAACATTAAAACTATATAGCATAAAATTATAAATAAACTAAAATACACACTGTGATTTTAAGTTAGAAAATTCTATTTTGTATACAATATAAGTTCTTTCTATACTCATCCCTAAATGCAATGTAACCCTATTTTAGCTAACAGGATTTGTGGGGGTACTTTCAGAATTCCTTTATTTACTTAGCAAATATATGTTTTAATATTTATTTGATGCCATGTACTTTGCTACTCTCTAGAAAAACCCACCAAATCTAAATACGATATCAGTAATTCGATTTGTGCAGAAAAGAATGATTTTTCAGGAAATGGTATTGGAACAACTAAACTTTTGAGAAAGAAGTTGCTGTATCCCTCATGCAACTCTTCAAAATAAATTTGAGATACAACAAAATATAAAAAGTAAAAGCCTTACAAAATACCAGAAAAAACATGAGTAGCTTTTATATTTCTATTATGCATGTACATGGATAAACAAGTATAAAATACTGGGATGGGGAAAGTCTTTCCAATTAAAGGCAAACCTTGGAAGCCATAAGAGTACAGATTGATAATTTACTAAATAAATATTTGCCTTATCTCCATGACACAAAGTAGCAACAACAACAACAACAAAAAGATAACAGAGGGAGCTTAGGAAGATGGTGGACTTAGGAGGACCCTGAGCTCACCCCGTCCCACATTTTCAAGTAAGTATCATCCACATCCAAGTCAATAAACTAGAAAGCAATCTGAAGACTTCCAGAACAAACTTCACAACTAAATATAGAGAAGAAGCTACAACTGAAAGTTTCCGAAGACCAGGAAGGTGGAGGGAGGCTGCCTGAAGGAGGGAGGGAGCTGCATGCACAGAGAGAAGAGAGAAACAGGCCCTCACACCAGGGAGTTCACATGAGGAAGACTAATAGCCATAAACTTTGGCTTTACAAATCAGAGGGGCTGAATTCCATGAGTTTGTAAAACCAGTGGGACTTGGAACCTGGAGCTGTAAAAGTCAAGTGACTCAGGACTAGGCAAGCTGAGAAGGCTGGGTCACCACCCTTAAATACACAGCAGCCTGCATGGAGAGGCAACATAAAAACAGAAGTTTACACAACACCTGGGGCAAAAAGGAAACAGATCTGTTCATACTGATTTCAGAGCGTGTTAGGGGACTTCTTTGAAAATGAGGGAGCTGGCAGGCACCATTTTCCTCTTCCACCCAGAGCATAAGCACAGAGACATCTGTGGGAGTTGGGGCTACACAGACACTTGCTACCTAACTCATAGCAGTGTGTTATGCCCATGAGTTCTCCTGAGGACCCAGCCACTCCAAGCCTGCTGGCCTTGCCCTGGGCTGAGGGCAAATTTTGGTAAAGCTACACAGGTTCTCCACACAGCCTCCAGGTGCATAGCTGCCACTGTGCTCCTGTGACATCCTCCACACTGTGCTCAGCCATGTACTCCCAACAACCATCATTCACTGGGCCCAGGCATGCCCAGACATCCTCATGGGCTGCACCTCAACAAATTGAAGAAGATCGAAATCATACCGTGCATATATTTTTTTAAATTTTATTTTAAGAGAAGAGAACAAGAGTACACAAGCATATGTGAGCAGGAGAGGGGCAGAGAGATAGGGAGAGAATCCCAGACAGGCTCCACACAGTCAGTGTAGAGTCTGATGTGGGGCTCAGTCCCACAAACCATGAGATTATGACCTGAGCTGAAATCAAGAGTCTGATGTTTAACCACCTGAGCCACCCAGGCACCCCACCATACATATTTTCTTACCACAGTTCTATGAAACTAGAAGTCAGCTGCAAGAAAAAAAAATCTGAAAATAGCACAAATACATGGAGGTTAAACAACATGCTACTAAACAGTGAATGGGTTGAACCAGGAAATGAAAGAAAAATTAAAAAGTTCATTGAAACAAATGAAAATAAGACACAGTGGTCCAAAACCTCTGGAACGCAGCAAAACCAGTTCTAAGAGGGAAGTATATAGCAATACAGGTCTACCTCAAGAAGCAAGGAAAATCTCAAATCTACAACCTAACCTTACACCTAAAGGACCTAGAAAAAAAAACAACAAACAAAACGTAAAACCAGCAAAAGGAAGGAAATAATAAATATTAGAGCAGAAGTGAATGATATAGAAACAAAAAACAATACAACAGATCAATGAAACCAGGAGCTGGTTCTTTGAAAGAGTCAATAAAATTTAATCCACCCAGATTTAAGTCCACCCAGACTTACCAGGGAAAAAGGAAAAAGGACACAAATAAATAAAATCACAAGGAGAATTAACAACCAACACCACAGAAATACAAACAATCATAAGAGAGTATTATGAAAAACTATATGCCAACAAACTGGACAACATACAAGAAATGGACAAATTCCTAGAAGCATATAAACTACCAAAACTGAAACAGGAAGAAACAAAATTTGAACAGACTAATAACCAGCAAAGAAATTGAGTCAGTAACAAAAAAATCCAACAAACAAAAAGTCCAGAACCACACAGGGAAACCCTACCAAACATTTAAAGAAGACTTAATACCTATTCTTCTCAAACCATTCCAAAAAATAGAAAAAGAAGAAAAACTTTCCTGTTCATTCTAGGAGGCCAGCATTACCCTGATACCAAAACCAGATAAAGACAGCACTAAAAAGAGAGAACTACAGGCCAATATCTCTGATGAATATAGATGCAAAAATTCTGAATAAAATGCTAGTAAACCAAATTCAACAATACATTAAAAACATAAATTACCATATTCAAGTGGGATTTATTCGTAGGTTGCAAGGGTGGTTCACTACTCACAAATCAATCAATGTGATGCATCATATCAGTAACAGAAAGGATAAGAATCATATGATCAATTCAATACATGCAAAAAAAAAACATTTGATAAACTTCAACCTTTATTCAAGATAAAAATCCTCAACAAAGTAGGTTTAGAGGGGAAATACTTCAACATAATAAAAATTATCTATGAAAATCCAAGAGCTACCATTATCCTCAATGTGGAAAAACTGAAAGCTTTACTGCTAAAGTCAGGAACAAGACAAGGATGTCCACTCTCACCACTTTCATTCAACATAGTACTGGAAGACCTAACCACATCAATCATTCAACAAAAAGAAATAGAAGGCATCCAGATCAGGAAAGAAGAAGTACAACTTTCACTATTTTCAGATGATGTAATAGTATATATAGAAAACCTGAAATACTCCATCAAAAACTGCTAGAACTGATACAAGAATTCAGTAAAGTTCCAGTATACAAAATCAATGTTAGAGAAATCTGTTGCATTTCCATATACCGATAGTGAAGCAGCAGAAAGAGAAATTAGGACACAATCCCATTTACAATTGCACCAAAAATAATAAGATACTTACAAATAAGCCTAACCAAAGAGGTGAAAGACCTGTAATCTGAGAACTATAAAACAATGATGAAAGAAATTAAAGATGACACAAAGAAATGGGAAAACAGGCCATGCTCATGGATTGGAAGAACAGATGTTTATTTTAAAAAGTACTGTCTATACTGCTGAAAGCACTCTACACATGTAATGCAAACCCTATCAAAATATCAAAAGCAATAATAATAATAACAAGAACAACAGCGTTTTTCACAGAACTAGAACAAACACACCTAATTTGTATGGAACCATAAAAGACCCCAAATAACAAAAGCAATCTTGAAAAAGAAAAGCAAAGCTGGAAGCATCACAATTCTGGACTTCAAGTTATTTTACCAAGCTGTAGGAATCAAAACAGTATGGTACTGCCACAAAAATAGACACATAGATCAATAGAACAGAATAGAAATCCCAGAAATGGATTAGAAACCCACAACTATATGCTCAATTAATCTTCAACAAAACAGGAAAAGATATCCAACGGTAAAAGGACAGTGTCTTCAACAAATGGTGTTGGAAAAAGGGGACAGTAGCATGTGAAATAAAGAAACTAGACCACTTTCTTACACTGTACACAAAAATAAAATCAAAATGGGTGAAAGATCTAAATGTGAGACCTGAAACTATAAAAAGCCTAGAACACAGGCAGTAAATTCTTTTACATTGGCCATAGCAACTTCTTTCCAGGTATGTCTCCAGAGGCAAGGGAAACAAAAGTAAAAATAAACTATAGGGACTACATCAAAAAACTTCTGCACAATGAAGGAAACAATCAAAAAAACTAAAAGGCAACCTATGGAACGGGGGAAGATATTTGCAAATGACATATCTGATAAAGGGCTAGTATCCAAAATATATAAAGAAATTATAAAACTCAACACCCAAAACCCAAATAATTTAATTTAAAACTGGGCAGAAGGCATGAAATGACATTTCTCCAAGGAAGACATAAAGAAGACCAGCAGACACATGAAAAAATATGCATCATCACTGATCATGAGTGAAATGCAAATCAAAACTACAATGAGATGTTTCTTCAACCCTATCAGAATGGCCCAACAACATAGAAAACCATAGGCATTTGCAAGGATGTGGAGCAGTTGTGTGTTGTTGGTGGTAATGAAATCTGCTGTAGCAACTGTGGAAAACAGTATGGAGGTTCTTCACAAAGTTGAAAATAAAATGACCTTATGATCCAGCAATCACACTGCTGGGTATTACGCAAAGAGTACACAAACACTAATTCCAAAGGATACATGCACCCCTATGTTTATAGCAGCATTATTTATAATTGCCAATTATTTATTTTTATTTTTTTTTAATTTTTTTTTCAACGTTTATTTATTTTTGGGGGGACAGAGAGAGACAGAGCATGAACGGGGGAGGGCAGAGAGAGAGGGAGGCACAGAATCGGAAACAGGCTCCAGGCTCTGAGCCATCAGCCCAGAGCCTGACAAGGGGCTCGAACTCACAGACCGCGAGATCGTGACCTGGCTGAAGTCAGACGCTTAACCGACTGCGCCACCCAGGCGCCCCTATAATTGCCAATTATTTACAAGACATGGAATCAGTCCAAACGTCCATCGATTGGTGAATGGAAATTATTCAGCAATAAAAAAGAATGAAATCTTGCCATTTGCCATGATGTGGTTGGAGCTAGAGAGTATAATCCTAAGAAAAATAAGTCAGAGTAAGACAAATACCATATTATTTCATTCATATGTGGAATTTAAGAAATAAAACAAAGGGAACAAAGAGAGAGAGAGATAGAGGCAAGCCAAGAAAAAGACTCAATAATAGAGAACAACTGGATATTTACTGGAGGGGTGGGAAGTGGGGGGATGGGTTAAGTGGGTTAAATAGGTGATGGGGATCAGGGAGTGCACTTGTCATGATGAGCACAAGGTGATGTATGAAAATGTTGAATAACTATATCGTACACCTGAAACTAATATACCACTATGTTAACTAACTGGAATTCAAATAAAAACTTTAAAAAATAAAACAAAGGATAACAGAAACAAAAAAAGTAAAAATACAGCAACATACAGGACAAGCTAAGTACAAATTCCCTTAATATAACTGTCAGGTAATTCACGAGAAAAAAAAAGATAAATTTTCTAGGAAAATATGAAGAGATTCTTAACTTTTCTCAGTTTTACAAATGCAAATCACAACAACAAGCAGCTTTTAAAAATAATCAAATGACAAATCAATTTTTTGTGTTTTCAATTTTTATTAAGTTTTTAATTTTAAGTCTGGCATAGTTAACATACAGTGTTGTATTAGTTTTAGGTGTACATTATAATGAATTCCAGAATTTTATGCATTACTCAGTCCTCAATCTTTACAAATCTTTTAAAACTTTGATAATAACCAGGATTCATGAACATACAAGAAGGTCACAGATTTCATAGAATTATAAGTCTATGCTAACTTTTTGTATAACAGTTGGTAAATATCACAAATTTAAATGCATATACCTATTTATCCAAAAACATCCAGCTAAGTATTTTATTCATGTCTCCTTATACTTGCAAGTTATGTGTATCAGGATTTATTTCAGGTGCTCATAACAAAAAAAAATCAAAACCAAAACAGTATTCTAAATAAGATAGAAGTTTATTTCTCTGCCATGTAAAAGAAGTTTCAAGGTTGACAGCCAAGAATTATTATAGTCATCATTGTTATGGTCGTAACAGTTTCTTGATATTTTTCTTCCTTATCATAATTAATACATGGCTTTCATTTTCAAAGTTACCACCTAAATTTTTCCTATGATCCAGTCATCACTTTTACTCTTTTTTTTTTTAATTTTTTTTTCAACGTTTTTATTTATTTTGGGGACAGAGAAAGACAGAGCATGAACGGGGGAGGGGCAGAGAGAGAGGGAGACACAGAATCGGAAACAGGCTCCAGGCTCCGAGCCATCAGTCCAGAGCCTGACGCGGGGCTCGAACTCACAGACCGCGAGATCGTGACCTGGCTGAAGTCGGACGCTTAACCGACTGCGCCACCCAGGCGCCCCACATTTACTCTTAATTATAGGAAGAAAAAATGACAAAACAACAAAAAAATTGGATTATCCAACTAAGGCATCTACCTTAAATCAAAGTCAGTTGGGATGCTTCCTGATATATTTAATAGAACATTGGCTTGAACTCTGCTTAGGACAATAGGTTTACTTGTCTTATACAGAAAAAACCAGGGATAGTTGATCTCAATGTTTGTTCAAGAGCTCAATAATGTCATCAAGGTCCCCAGATTCTTTCAGTTTTTCCCAGATACCATTTTTTCAGTGTGCCCTCTATGTCTTTCCAACATGATTGCAAGATGGCTGCTGCAGCTTGAAACATCATGTCCTCATAAGTCAGCATTCAAAGCAGGGAAGAAGGGAAGGAAGGGGAATTGATCTTCACACGTCATGCTCATTTATATGAGACTGTCTTTTGTAAGAGACTTGTCAGTTCTTCCCTCTGCCTTTTCCTCTACCATATAAGAGGCTGGGAAATAGAGTATCAGGACACCCCAAGTCTTTATCATGGAGGAATGGTACAACCAACAAAAGAAAGAAGGAAGTCAAGGTCATTGGTAGGTAGCCAATATTATCTGCCACATATGCTTAGAGGGAAAGAACTGATAGGAAGTTTAAAATATATAAGAGAAAAGTTTATTGTAGATCAGTATCTCAAAAGAGAGAGGCTGGGACTCTACCTAGATTCTAGAGCACTGGTGAAGGAATAGCTAGCTCATCTTTTGAAACAAGGAGGAAAGAAACAAATGAAGATGTATGAGTTAGTAAGAGTCACTGTAGGAAGCTGACGGTATCTTCACTTGAGATGACCAAGTAGGAAAACAGACATGAAAATTAATTCTCCTTTTGGAAAGTCCTGCATAGCAACACTTTGTAGCCTAAAAAAGTTCTATGTAATATAGACTTTTCTTTAGAACTCAGTCCCTCTGAGCAAGTCTCTCTACACTATAAGGGTAACTTCCAGGCAGTCTTCCTTGTCCCACTTTCAAACAGGGGATCTCTGTAAAACATGTTCCTTCAGTAACTGAGTTACACCATTGGACATTTCTATGACCCGAATATATACCTAGGAGAAGAACAGACATACACTACCACTCATATCAGGAAACCTGCTGTCCATAAGTTATTTTTAATTGGGAAAGAAAGTAATATATAACTTTGATATTTTTTTAAAGTTTTTTGAGTACAGTTAACACAATGTTACATTAGTTTCAGGTGTACAACACAGTGACTCGACTTCTCTATACATTTTGCTATGCTCACCACAAGTGTAGCTGCCGTCTGTCACAATACAACACTTAGGATAGCGTTGACTATATTCTCTATTCTGTGTCTTTTACTTCCATCATTTATTAATTCCATACCTGGAAGCCCGTTATATAAACTTTGATTTTATCATATGAATCGTATGAGGTGGAAAAAGTATTGCAGGGAGGGCAAGTAATTAACTCAGCTATTATCCTCTGAACTTCCCTTTGCAAAATCCAATATTAGTATTCTCTGCCACCTGGAAAGCTTCTGATAAACCTCTCCTTTCATTTGGTTGGTTGGGATCAGTTAATATTTTAAAAAGTTAATAGTAGTTTATATGCACCATAATTATGATATAAAACTGCAAAAAATTCTATTGGAACATAATGTAGCAAACTAATCGTATATTTCAAATACTTGTGAACAATTGCATGTTTAATATCACCTTCCCCTTCTAGAGAAAGAATTTATCAACAGAAATATTTGCTTTATATAGAAGTGTTGAATTATAAAAACTTTTAACATAAAAAACAAATCCTTTGAAATAGTTCCCTGGTATTTCACATTTTTCCATAACTATATCATGATCATATGCTGTTCTGTTGATTATCCATAATACGCTTTCAATGAGAGGGTTTACTCTTCCTTCAAATGATGGTTTTCTTAAGAAAAAAAATGATGCAGGTAGAGATTTAAGTGAAGTAGCTGGGATTATTGCTTAAAAAGTAGATGCCTCATGGAGGGAAAAAAGTCCAAGGGCCCATTTATTCTTGGACCCAGGATCATGGGTCTCTTACTCTTTGGGAGCTGATTTCGGGAATTAAACACAGTAATGTAGGAGTAAAGCTTCTTAGTTAATTCGTAGTCTGACTAATTGTTTCATGGTATTATGAGTTCAGTGTTTTGATGAATAGGAATACAGCCAAATGCTTTTCAGAAACTACTTGCTTACAGCTTTTAAAGCATTTATTGTAGAAGAGTCCTTGTGAACTACTGAAGAGAATAAGATTTTTGACATTCATCAGTTTGAAGATGGTCAGAGCAAATTGACCACATCAATCCTCATCCTATTAGTGGTAGCTGAAGCCTCATTTCTATTGAAAAGTTTGCAGAGATATCGGTGACTCTATAAGGAGGATATGATAGGTGAATATTTAATATTTATAACTATATTGTTGGGATAATATCCATTCCCCTTCAAATTCAATTTGCACCCATTAACAGACAACTATAACTATTATGTCTGTTTCATAGAGAAATTAGAATAGAAGGAATTTCTGTATTATGAAAATAACTAGATAAACAGAAACTCTAATTTTCAAACTCAGTGTCATTTTGTCATTTCAAAAGCCTATCATTCTCAGGGAGGGAGATCTTAAATTATTGAGAATTATTCTCCTCATGGTTATATGAATCTACAAGTAACACACTAATAAGAAAACCAATTACCGAGCTATATATTTAAGGGTGTTTATTTTCCCCTTTTTCAATAGTGGCGATGTATTTCCATGAAGTCATCTTTGGAGTCTTGATTTATTCAGATTAAAGTGCCATTTATGGGGCTAGTGATATAATCAGTTACTACAAAACAGAGTTTTTCTCTATCTGAAGATAAGTAGAGGCTTTGGGATTGAGTATTATGTCAGTTGGACGCTTTCAGGGTGTTGCAAGAACAGAGATATGCTCATGTATTTGTAAGAATGTGCAGGGAAGACAAGAAAAACAGATGCCATCTCAGAATCTGGCCAAAAGAAACCTGAAACCTTCCCTAAAACTACCATTCAGAATTCAAGGCACATCCAGTGCCTAGGACACCTCTAGAGCAGGCCTATAATGCTCCCTGGTCTAGTGATGTGTGAAGTGCATCCAACTACTGCCCATACTACTTTTTCTGCTCTCTCCACTGTTCTGTCTCTCTGCTCTCTACTCTGTTCTGTCATGGCATCTTCCACCTGAGAGATTCTTACATTTGTCCCCACTGCCAACTCTATGTTTCTGTGTCATACAATCAAACCCTAGGAGTGATGATCTGATAAAATATTCATGTTGGACAGAGTACTTTTTCTGCCTTTGTCATTATATTGATCCCAGCATTCATTGAATAACCTATAGAGTAGATAGATGACAATTTTCTCAAAGAGGATCCAGTTAACACAAATGCCCTTGGTTGACAGAGCCCTCTCCAAAAATACACTTTAGCAAATCACCTTTAGTCTGGTTTTATATAACATCAGAGTTATAATTCCAGGTTCAATGACATGATATAATCTCAAAAACAAAGTCATTTGCCTACCATCTTCTCTATCTATGAGAAATGCACTCTTGTGTAATCTTCAGTATAAAGACTCCAACAAAACGCGGTCAAAGCATTTCTGCTTCAATTCAGGTATAAGGAAATCAGGTCAGTATGAAATGAAAAAATATTTAAAATCCATTAAAACATTTCATCTTCTCCTAGACAAAAATAGTCTTTCACTGTATACCAACACATTCTTTCTTTTCACTTTAGTAAGTTTTCTTTATAAGACCAATTGGTGCCTCAGTGAATTTCCAGGTTAAATATGAAAGAAGGAATCTCAACCACAAATAACAGTGTCAGCTGAACGACTCAAATATAACTGAACCATGGGCTTCTGTATTTTTCAGTCCAAAGCTATATCTTGTTCTCTGTGCTTTTTTTTTTTTTTTTGGATTGGTTTTGAGGAGATAGAAGTTAATGAATTAATGTACTTTCTGAATGGGTAATAGATGTACGTTCTATAACACTTAACAGTACAAAAGGCTAACACATAACAAGTAAGTCTACAGCTATATTAATTGGCTATTGCTACAGTAATGCCATATGACAAACAACCCCAGAACTTAGTGGCTTACATCAGCAAGCATGGATCTCTCTCACTTACAATCCTACAAAACAGCAGGGGCATCTCTGCTTTCAAATTGTGGGCTGTGTAGGCTTGGCTCTAGGATTTGGGTGAAGTTTGAGAATAATCCATACATGTCATTCAGGGTCGCAGGCTGAAGAGACAGTGGCTACCTGGGTTGTTCTCATGGCAGTCACAGAAGGACATAGATAAGCTGGAACTACTCAACACAGGCTTATGTCATGTCTGCTGCATTCTAGCGCCAAAGCAAGCCATGTGACCAAGACCTACCCAGTAAGGCAGGAAATTTTAAAGGAGAGAAGGCACGGGAGCGATATTTGCTGAACAAGAAATGAATCCACCTTGTTCCCAGTCACATAGTTCCCTTCTGGATGAAAACTGTTACTCATTTCTTATGTATCCATCCAGAGAAATTCTAAGCAAATATATGTATACTCAGAAATAAATATTTTATTTACTTTAATTTCTTTTAATTTTTTTTTATTTTCAAAGAATTAAAAAAAATTTTAATGTTTATTTATATTTGAGAGAGACAGAAACAGAGACAGAGCACAAGCAGGAGAGGGGCAGAGAGAGAGGGAGACAGAATCTGAAGGAGGCTCCAGGCTCTGAGCTATCAGCATAGAGCCTGACGCGGGGCTCAAACCTACAAGTCGTGAGATTATGACCTGAGCTGAAGTCGGATGCTTAACCGAACGAACCACCCAGGTGCCCCACAAATAAATATTTTAATGCCAGTGATATCCTAACCCACACTGTTCTATACGATGACCCCTTCCCCCAGTTAAAGATGCATCACAGGGGTTATTACATGTCAGTCCACATGAAGCTGCTTCATTTCATTTAACACAACTGTGTATTGTTACATAAAATGAACACACAATCATTTATTTAATAAATACTTTACTGATGGACATTTAGTCATTTCTGATCTTTTGTCATTCTAACCAATGCTGCAATGACTTTCATTGCACATATTTGTGCAGATATCTGTAGAATATATTCCTAGAAGGGATACTGTTAGCTCCAAAGGTTCTTGCATTTCCAGTTTTGTTAGCTCTTTCCAAATTTTGTGGAATAAAAATTAGACAATTTAAACCATCACAAGCAATGTAAAGGGGTGCCTGATTACCTACACCCTTGCCAACGCTAGTCCAGTCATTTTATCTTTGCCAAGCTGACAAATCGGAAAAAGATCTCTTATAATTTGAACTTGTATTTCACTTCTTATGGGTGAAGCTGATATATTTTCGCATCATAAAGAGCCACGTGTACTATATAATGGCAGACCTCCCTGGTCTAGATGGTCCTTTTCCATAAACTCTCCTACTCCACCCCACAGATTCTGCTGCACAGATGGTATGAGATACTACATTTGTATTATACCATCCCCCCAGGGTGGGCCCCAGATTTGAGGTGTAGGTTCCTGAGATAAGAACTTGTGAGGGCACACAAGTAAGAGTAAACCTCTGGTATGCATTTTATGTTCCTAAATTAAATCATAAGACAATCACGAACAGACATCTTATAAGTCTTTGACAATTATTTATAGTGTTCAGTACAATAACATACATAGCTAATTCCTGACTCTCTGAAATGGCATTACTTGCCTCAGCTAATGAAGAAAAGAACCAAGAAACTCCTTTTGACTAAAAGTCCAGAGCAACCTACAAATGCTATGAACAACAAATGACAAATCCCAGTGATCAATCCTATCCACAGGGGTCACACGGTGAGAACCATAACACCAAGGACAATGAGAGAAACACAGCAGGATTCAGCCTCCAAAAACTTTGTTCCTGAGAGAAGGATTCTTCATAAATAAAAGTACTAAAATTAACAATGTATTGACTAGGCATATTTAGTTAATTGCACTGTGACCCTCCCAGGTAATATTTTTTCTTCAAAAAAATTTTATAGACACATTAACATTTTTATTCATAACAACTTGAAAGTACCCATTGAAACACTAAATAAGAGCTGAGATCATGAATTTGAAAGACTCTGTTATAGCTAAAGTTATAGCAAGAGCTACTGTAGTGGATAAGAAAGTTAGACTAAAACCAATTATGTTTAACCTTTAATGCAACCATTGTAAAACTTACTATGACTCACTAGTGGCTGATTAAGGAGTTCGGGTGTCAGTGCTAGATAAGTGTCTAATCTCTCCCAATATTAGAGCTGCAGTATTCTAACCACTTTACAAAAAGCTTGTGCAATTCACTAGGCACTCATTATTGAATTTACCAAAACCTTGCTAGAATATTCTCTTTAGGGGTAGCATCATGCCTCTTTACAGAGGAACAGTCTTTAAATGGGAGGCTTTTGTGACCATAGCAATTCAACCAAAGTGACATGGATAAGAGCCAAGAAAAAGCTGCTCATACTAAGCTTTTTTTCTGTGAAAAATAATAGTACCGTGTAATGCCAATGTGTTTAGGGTGTTTCTCCTTCATTCTCATTCCATATATGTTTTTATATCAAAATTGTTAAATCTCCAGCAGACCTCCCTCAGACACTTGGGGGCCTTGCTTCTGACACTCAAGGCCAATGCCTCGAAGTGTCGCTCGTGTCCTCAAATAGGAAAGACTTAGAAGACCTAATAGAAGCTTCAGGGCCTTTACTTATCCCCTTTTCTAAATAATTAAAACTTAAAATAAAATCGCTATGTTCATATCAGGAATATCTTTGATGTGTATAGCCATTTAAAGTTTATTTATCTATTTATTTTGAGAGAGAGACAGTGCGAGTGGGGGAGGAGGAGAGGAGCAGAGAGAGATAGGGAGAGAGAGAATCCCAAGCAGACTCTGCACTGTCAGCATGGAGCCCAATGCCAGCTTGAACCCACAGAACTACGAGATCATGACCTGAGCCGAAACCAAGAGTTGGACGCTTAACCGCCTGAGCCACCCAATCACCCTAATGTGTATACCAATTTAAACAAAAAAATTAAAGAATATGAATCATATGAATATGAAAATACTCAAGTATCTTTGTTGTGCTGTCTTTACGGTAAGTTGATATCTATTTCAACTTAGAATTACACCAATTTTTTTCCCTCTTATCTGCCATTCATTAAAGACTCTTCCTGCTCACATTGTTGTCATCACTTGCTGGCTCATCTGCTTGAGAAAAAAACCTCGGAGCACGGACCCAGCAAAGTGTCAAATGTCCAATTAAATTAGCAACATTCTTTTGCTATCTCTCCTTGAGACAGTTCATATTCAAGATACCATGCACATCTGCACCCAAATGAAAGTGACCTAAACTCTGAGGCAAGAAAATGTGTTATTCTAAACTTCTCTCTCACCTTCACCATAATTCCAATTTCCATGAATAATCTGTTCAATCAAAAGAGTAGGGACACAAGAATGTAATATGTCATTCAACAACTCCCGCCAACCCATGTGGAAAACAAAGTTCCTTGAGTTATCCATCTCTACATGGTTTGCTCCTGCAAGATCCCTTTCCAAGGTCCGAGCACTATAATTTAACCTATGGCTGGGAATTTTCTATGCCTGCTTTGTTTCTGCTGAAGTTATCAGAGATACCTCACTCCTCTTTACCTCACCTGGATTTCTGAAACTGACCTTTCCCACTCAGCTCTTCTAAACATCATCCTCCTTTTATCCACCCTAACCTAGAAAACACAGTCTATATTTTTTTAATTCATCCCAATCATGTCTATAAAAGGCAGTCTTTATTTTTTTAATATGAAATTTATTGTCAAATTGGTTTCCATACAAACACCCAGTGCTCATCCCAACAGGTGCCCCCCTCAATGCCCATCACCCACTTTCCCCTCCCTACCATCCCCCACCAACCCTCAGTTTATTCTCAATTTTTAAGACTCTCTTATGAAAAACACAGTCTTTAAAACACAGGTCTTAGTTTCTTCTCACACTAAGGAAGTGAATGGATTTGATGCTATTTATACAGAAATTGATATTAATTTTGGATCCTGTTTTATAAATTAATTACCAAATTATTATTAATTAATCAAAATTAATTAATTATTAAGATACTGGAAGGAAAGTAATAGTTCTTATTTTATTATATTTACATATTAAGTGTGTAACACATATGAATTACATATTATTCACGTATTTACAAACCTAAGGACTTTGGGTATAAACTTGCTGAGTGTTATCAGTTCAAAGATATATCCTAACTCAGGCATCAACCATACTATTAATTACCCTGACACAGCCATTTTAGAAAACTATAAATAATAGCTAAAAATAATGACTATAACTATTATAATATTTATAATAAGTATAAACAGACTATCTCTGACTCTTCAATTCTGAAGATAAGACACAGGTAGCATCTACACAACTTATAAAGAATGCAAAGCAAGCAGAAACTTTGAAAGAAAAATGTGGTTTTCTTATAGGCAATGGTTTAAATGTAAATGCATGTGAAGAATTTAAAATATAGTCATTAAGGGGCGCCTGGGTGGCTCAGTCGGTTGAGTGTCTCACTTCGGCTCAGATCATGATGTCGCGGTCTGTGAGTTCAGGCCCCGTGTCGGGCTCTGTGCCAACAGCTCAGAGCCTGGAGCCTCCTTCAGATTCTGTGTCTCCTTCTCTCTCTGCCTCACCCCCCCACTCTCTGTCTCTGTCTCTATCTCTCAAAAATAAGTAGACATTAAAATATAGTCATTAATCTTTATAAGAAATTTATGATATAAATACTATCTGTATGTCACAGATAAAGAAAATTAGGCTTAGTGGGGTAAGTGACTTGTGCAATGTCACATAGCTAGTAAGTAGCTGGACTAGACTGTGCAATAACGGCCCCCAGAAAAAGAAATTTCCTTATACTGGTGATGCCAAGTTTATCTATTTTTCCTTCGGTTGCATGCATTTGCAATGTCAAATCTAAGAAACCATTACCTAATCCAAGAATACAAAGATTTACACCATTTTTCCTTCTAAGAATTTTATGATTTTAACTCTTACATTTAGGTCTTTGATCTGTTTTGAATTAATTTTTATATATGGCATTAATTTAGGGTTCAATTTCATTCTTATGCATGTCGATATCCTGTATCACTTACCTTTTGATGCATGACGAACCAAAACTTGTTAAAATGATAAACATTTATTATTTCTCATATTGCTGCAGATCTGCTGGGCAGTTCTGACCTAGGCCAGCTCACCTGATCTCTGCATTCAGCCAGAGCCTTCGTTAAAGCTGAAAATGAGGGGCACCTAGGTGGCTCAATCGGTTGAGTGTCTGACTTCGGCTCAGGTGATGATCAACGGTTCATGAGTTCAAGCCCCACGTCAGGCTCTGTGCTGACAGCTCAGAGCCTGGAGCCTGCCTCAGATTCTCTATCTCCCCCTCTCTCTGCCCTTACCCTGTTTTTGCTATGTCTCTCTCTCTCAAAAATAAATACACATTAAAAAAATTTTTTAATTAGAAGAAAACCAAAAATGGCTCATCTAAAATCATCTCATTCATATGTCTGGCAGTTGTCAGGCTAGTTCATGTAGTGGGACTCAGGATGGCTCGTCTCTCTAATAGGCTTCTCCACATTGTGTCTCATCTTCCAAAAGACTAGCCTACTTTCTCCACATGGTAGACTCAGAGTTCCGAAGATCAAGTCCCAAGTGAGAAAGCACCTTTCAAACCTCTGCTTATGTCCTGTTTGTTAATGTCCCATTGGATACCGCAAGTCCCATGCCCATGCCTCAGAGCCAGTGGGTATTAGCACCCTTCTGCTAAAATGCTTGGTACCACACAGTCAGTCATACCAAAACTTTTGGTATTGCTGGTGCTTGTGTCTCCAGCTACCATTGTTAATCATTAGCATCAGATGCAAAATAATGTTTTGGAGTGCAGTTCCTCATATCGGCACCCCTTCCTAACATCTTGTTCTCAGCTATACCTCTCTAGCACCTACCAGTGACTGACACAGTATAGGCACTAAATATTCATGCAACAGATATTTCATGAAAGAAATTACAGGAAAATTGGAGGGGCAAAATTTGGGTCTAGTATCTACATATTAAAGAGTGACAGGGACGCCTTGGTGGCTCAGTCGGTTAAGCATCAGACTTCGGCTTAGGTCATGGTCTCGGGGTTTGTGGGTTCAAGCCTTGCGTCTGGCTCTGTGCTGAGAGCTCGGAGCCTGGAGCCTGCTTTGGATTCTGTGTCTCCTCCTCTGTCTGCCCCTCCCATGATGCTCTATCTCTCACTGTCTCTCAAGAATAAATAAACATTTAAAAAATTTTTTTAAAGAGTGACATAATTTAAGCCTATGCCATTTACTTACACCAAATGTATCTTGTTCCTATTTACTTCATGAGTTAAAGATGAAGAAGAATGCTGGATAACCGGTCTATCCCACATATTTTTGCAGCCTTCCCTGTTATATTGGGACTATTTTCTCTAGTTTTATTATAATTACTTTTAGTGATAAGATTTTAATTTTTTACCTCGTGGCTACATTCTACCATATAAGAGAATTTGATTCAGGAACAATTTCCCGAAACTGTACAGTGAGGCTTCTCTTCTCTGTTACAGTTACTTCAAAAGTTCATCTAACACTCTGGTGGCATTAAGCATCAATGTAGGAAAGGGAAATGTTAAGATCCTCATGTTTCAGATTTTTGAATGTTCATCCTGGATGATAGAATTAGAGATTTATAAAATTGGAAAGCACCTAAGACATTTGGCGCATTTGTCTGGCTTTACCTCGTACTCTCTTCTACCCAAACTACAACGGTTTGTACCCAAGAAAAAAATGCGGGCCATGACATCAAGCAGATAATTGCTTCCTTGTCCCTGTTACTTTGAGACTTGACAAACAATGGATATTCACGCATACTTTAAGGGTATACTGAAATCAGCCACAGTATAGAACAATGGCACATTCCTATAAATAAAACAATTCTGGAGGAGTCAACTTCCCAGAATGCCACAGCTATCAATAATAGGATGCCTCTGCTGGACAACTTCTAACATCAAGACAAGTAGTCCAAATCTTAGGCGAAGTTTTTGAATGTGATAATTGATAATTATAGCCCATCACCATTTTTTTTTACAGCACTACACAGTATTCAAAGCATTTTCTCATACATCATTCCAAACTGGGTTTATAATAGCCATCTAGTATGAAATTGGTTTCTGTAGCCTTTCATTTCATATGATATAACCTTTTCTTCTTGATGTTCTTCATAGACAGTTCAGTCCTTGTCACCTAAGAGATAGCTGAGTATCAAGGATTCTCAACAAGATGTAGGTTATGTTATGTAAGGTACTACACTGTTAAGGAGCTGATTTGATTTTTTTTCAAGTATGTGATTGTTCTGTTATAAAATGTGGGGGTGCAAACAGCTACTTACAATATACTAGTACTTTTTTTTAAATTTTTTTTTTTTCAACGTTTATTTATTTTTTGGGACAGAGAGAGACAGAGCATGAATGGGCAAGGGGCAGAGAGAGAGGGAGACACAGAATCGGAAACAGGCTCCAGGCTCTGAGCCATCAGCCCAGAGCCTGATGCGGGGCTCGAACTCACGGACAGCGAGATCGTGACCTGGCTGAAGTCGGACGCTTAACCGACTGCGCCACCCAGGCGCCCCAATATACTAGTACTTTTTAAAGTATGGATCCTGGGGGCGCCCGGGTGGCTCAGTCGGTTGAGCTTCCGACTTCGGCTCAGGTCATGATCTCACGGTCCGTGAGTTCGAGCCCCGCGTCGGGCTCTGTGCTGACAGCTCAGAGCCTGGAGCCTGTTTCAAATTCTGTGTCTCCCTCTCTCTGACCCTCCCCCGTTCATGCTCTGCCTCTCTCTGTCTCAAAAATAAATAAATGTTAAAAAAAATTTAAAAATAAAGTATGGATCCTGGAAGAGCTACATCAGAAACTTATGAATAACTTTAAAAAAATTTTAAAGTGTAACAAATACCTATATCGATGGTTACAAATGTTTTCAGAATCCTTTGAAAGTAAATGCCTCAGGCTATTCATCATTTCACAGCTATCTTAGATCCATCCTGACACATAACTTAGGAAGACATTCTGTTATACTTTTCAGAATTATTGTCATTCAGTATCTTACTTGCATCATCACCACCTGTGCCTTGCCAATATCAACAGCACCCAGAGATCAAAAATTTTAATGATAAAGAAATTACTTCTAAGGTTCTGTTCTACACTTTCAAAAGAACGTTTCTTATGTTTGTAAGGCACTTTACAACTTAAAAGTGGTTTCACGTATATTACGTCATTGGGCTTATCTGCTTTGAGAGGCACAAAATTGCGAATAGATTGTGAATTGCATCACTTTCCCAGCATTCTCAGTATCTGCCAGCGTAGCTTCCTAAAACTGTTGAGGATCTCATTTATATTATGTAGGTTATGTTATGTAAGGTACTACACCACATTGTTAAGAAGATGATTTGATTTTTTTCAAGTAAGTGATGGCTCTGTTATAAAATGTAGGAGTTCAAATAGCTGCTTGCAATATACTAGTAACTTTTAAAGTATGGATCCTGGAATAGCCGTATCAGAAACTTATGAATAACTTAAATTTTTTTTAATGTGTAACAAATACTTATATTAATGGTTACAAATGAAGATCCTGTATATTCCCAAAACCAATGAATCAGAATCTCTGGAAATGAGGTCATGGAATCTGAACTTGTAGCCACCTGAGGGGTTGTTATACACCCCCAAAGTCTGTGAACTATTGCCTAATAATGAGCTTGATTTTCTTAGGATTCCCACTGCAACTAAGAAGAAAGTTCTGTGCCTTTAGAAGCTGTAAGAACTCTTTAAGGCAATTAGCATACCATTTAGCAAGTAATTCAAATTTAAGAAAAAAGAACAATGGGATTTAAATTATCATCGAAACATACTTCTGTGCAGTGCCCTGTTCTTGGTGCTCTCAAAATTGTAGAAATTGATATAATTTCATAATAAATATTCAATCTGTAATGATGAGGTCTGTCAATCTTAAAATAGATAAATGTAGAGTTTAATTAGAAAATAGATGTCTCTCTGAATGTGAGGTGAAAGTTGGATAAAATGTGCTTCTGTCTGCTTCATAAGGTAGTTATTCAAGGCATGTCATTGTTATAATTTGAAAAGTATTATTCAGGAAGAAGACAGATTTCAGTTCAGTAGCTTTGACTGTAAGGAGTCCAAGAAATAAAAGCCAAATGGATGAAAGCTAAGTCACAGATGACTGAATTTTAAAAATTATCGCATATCTTTAAAGTTAGCTAAAGAATTATAGACAAATCCCAACTTGCCTCTCAACAAAATCATAGGCCAGGGGTTCTTTACAATATGAAATAGTGCTCTTGCTGTAAACTTAAGTAAGGAAGTTTTCTATTCCATGATGCCTGGCTTATGTTGCTTTCCTATGAATTATGTTCTGATATTTTTAGATTACTGAGATTGTCAAAATAATATTGAGTTAGATGCATTGTCTTCGTGTCTTCCGTGAGTTTAAAACAGCCCATTCTTTAAGATGGCAATCATCTGGCATCAATCTGACTCTGAAAGGGAAGGATTTTATCCTAGGGAGTTCCAGGAACGGTATTGCAAAAATTACCTGTAAATCTAGCATGCATGTTTAGCTCAGACCCTATCAGCTGGAGGCAGTAAGGAGCAGATATTTGGACCAAGTCTGGGGAAGACTGGCCAAATAATGGTAGAACCTTAGATTTCTTAATTCACTGTACATAGACAGCAGTTAGTTTTTACCACAATAACACTTCGTAATAAACAGCACCAAACCTCAGTAGCCAACAATAGTAAGAGGTTATTATTTACATGTCTGGAGTTACTAACCTTGTCTGAGGATCAGCTGGCTGCTGGTTGATCTAAGCTGTCATTAGCTCAGATGACTGGAAAAAGTCATCTTAGTCTACATGTCTTTCATCATCTAGAAGGTTAATCCAGGCATATTCTTATGGCAATGGCTAAGGTACAAAAGACAGCAAATGGAAATGTGCAAGAGTTCTGGAGGCCTAAACTCAAAACCGGTACAGTCACTTTTACCATACACTATGGGCTGAAGCAAGTCATAGAATCAGTACAGATTCAAGAGATAGGAAAAGAGACTACACATCTTTAGCAAGAGGAACTGCAAAGTCTGGTGGTAAAGGGCGTGAATAGAAGGGAAGACAGAAGAATTGAAGTCATCATTGTAATTTTCCATTGTATGTAATATTGAGCTTCTAATGTCTGTAGATACCATGCTGTGCAACATGGATAAGAAGCTTAACACCTGACAGTGATTCTCAAACACGGAGGGTTTGTTAAATTACAAATCGTCAGGCCCCACCCCATGAGTTTCTGATTCAGGAATTCAGGGGTTGGAACCTGAGAATATCCATTTCTAGTGAGTTCCCAGATGCTGCTGGTCCAGAGAGCATACTTTGAAAGCCACTCTTCTATGAATATGGAATTAAATAGGAACTTACTGGGATACGAAGACAACTGAGGGGAATTCACATTTACAGGAAAGGCAATTTGAAGGGAAGTAGAATATGAGTGAGATCATTTCCCAGATATTCAAACAACTCATTTAGAATAAGCAGATTAATCAGGGCCATCACTGCTATCTTAACATTATCCTATTTAACTGCCCAGGTGGCCTAGCAAACAGCATGGGGCTGAGATCGAAAGATCCATCTAATGTCTGTTGAAAGTCACACACAAACCTCTACATTGGCAAACAAACTATGATAGCATCATTTTACTGGAAAAAATTAAATAAAATAAATGGTTGAGATAGGCATCACTCTTTAAGTCAGTCAGTAAAAGCACCCAACTTCTTATTCTAAGATCAAATTAGCCACAGTTTGGGGGACAGAGATAAGAATTTAGAACTGAGATTCTTCATGAGCTTTCCCTTTTTAAGCCTTGACTTCTGCTGGGACATGATAATAGTAAGTTAAGGGATTATTTCTGGGGGAGGAGAAATCACAACGAAGCAATGAATAAACGAGATCTTAATTTAGGGGGAAGTAGGAAAATGCTGTTGAACTATTTTCAGGGGAATCAGTGAACTACAACCAGCAAAGATAATGTGATAAAATGTGCAGTATTGAATATTGAGACCTCTGAGAGGCTTAGCCTGGCCTGACACCACAGTTAAGTACTGAGCAGAAAGAAAGAGCTCATAAGCTATTATTAGGCATACAGAAAGCAGATTACATTAAAAGAAAAGAAAAGAATGCTACTTGTAAAAGTGTGCAGGCAAATATCAAAAGTGAATCTGTATTCCCTGATCTGTATCTCTGGATGCATCTTTAACCTAGTACTAAATGCAACAAAAAAGTAAGAAGTTTCAAAGAACCTATGAACTCATTCAATATCAACCTTATTAATGTCTCTAAATGCTCACTTCAAAACTGAAATTAATACAATAGAGAAGGAACCAAAAGAGAAGCATGTTTTCCAAGTTTTAAACTTTCCTTTACTGATACCTAGTCCTTACGTTTAATTTTAAATGGAAACAAAGTTTATATAACTGCATTAAAGGGCAAAATGATATTTTTGGAATAAATATAAACCTGCTGTGCTAATACAGATTTGAGGGAACATTTTGCAAATTTATCTAATAAAGTGTATTAGATGAGCATGAGTTTAATAATATAAGTCGTTAAGTAGTATTTATTCAATCATAAATATCCATTTGCATACTTTAGCTCAAATATGAACTAAAGTCACAGAAGACAATGGTTTTGGCACTGAGAGAAGATGTCTCTCCCTTTACCAGCATTAATTCCCTAGACCACACAAACACATTGAGAATTGAATTCCAATTGGACTGAAATGATAAGAAGGATAATTTCACACTAAAGTTATTGTTATCTTATTATCTCAGTGGTTTCCCTATGAAGCTCCCCACCTCCACCTCTATCCACTACCACATACAGTGAAGATGCTTTACAAAACCCATAAGAATTAATAGATTATTTTCCTTATAGTGGTTATCACACAACCATAGTTTCTCATTTTTTTTTCATGTTAACCAAAGAGAAAAGCTGCATGAGAGCATCTCTAAAGATAGCAAGTGGCTTTTTAGTTATCTGTGAAAACTTGCTTTAAATATAAGTGGAGGGAAATCACTGGAAGTTAGAGAAAGAAAATGTGTAGAGAAAAAGATCTATCATTTGAGAAATACATATATATTATATTAGTATCTATATGCATATGTATATATCATGTCCGCATCTATCAGAATAGGAAGATGAATTTAATCAGGTTTAAGGATGGGGGTTGGAGGCACAAATGCAAATAAAGGAAACAAAATGCAGCCAAATTTCTTGAAAATCTTTCCACAGTGATTGGGCAATATGAGTCTTCAGATAAATACAGCCTCATACTTAAAAAACGAAGATAATGTTGCTATTCATTAGACTTTTCATAAAAGCTACTTTTCTTAAATTCTTTTGACCTCAGCAAGGAGAATGTCAGGAAGTGGTCGGATTAAGGTATAGGGTTAAGTTGTTGATGCCTAGACAACTTAGAATTGAATTCAAATACAAATCAGAGCCCTCAGGTAGATGAAAAATTTATCAAACTGATTCCATTAAAAAAAAAAAAGAGTTTTACAGTCATATAACTAAATGCACTTCTGCTTCCAAAGAAGATAAATTATCTATTTGTATCATATGAATTCCAGAGTGCAGGGCCTTGATTTGATGCATCCAGCACACCAGCGAGACAAATTTTACCAAAATCCAACAAATTTAAGTTAAGTGAGAAGAATAATGTTTCTTCTGAGTATTCATTCCAGAATCTATTTAAATGTAGCCCAAAATGTGCCATACTTTTCCGGGTAGATTGATTAGAATCTGTAAGAAAGAAGCCAACCCCAAGTTCTCCCCTACATATTTCATTGTACTGCAGTTAAAGTACCACTGAAAACATGTGGGACTCTATTCCCAGGTCGTTGATGGTAGACCATAGTCTTTAGCACTGTAAAATCCCTCTTGTGGCCACTTGGATGAGAGTAGACCCTCTTGAGCCACCATGGATTCAGCTATGTTCTTTGAGTGGTCCCAGGCTGAAATGTCCACCGATATCAACATCTCCTTGATGTCAGAGGCCAGTTTAGTCTAGGACCACGTGAAGAACACATTTTCATCTGAAATTAATTTCAGGTACAACTTTCATTTCCCACTACTTTTTATGTAGCAGAAAAGTAAAATAGTGCATTTTTGCAGGGAATGCTTTGAAGCTCATAAACAGAGTAGATCAATTAAATCTCCAATTAAACATAATTAGAGTGATTTACAACATCTTTTACTCAATAATAACAGTGAAGGTTTATTGAGGGTTTACTACACCACAGACACTGTGGTAAGACTTTACTGGCATATTTCATTCAATCCTCACAAAGGGGTTCTGTTACTATCTCCATTTCACAAATCAGTGAGGATTAGAGAAATTAAGTAAATTTCCCAGAGTCATTCCTAGTAAGTAGTTGAACCCAAGAACTTGGGTGATCTTCCTTTCTAAAAGAGTATGCCTTGTTTTCCTTAAAGCTGTCAATGAAACAGATGGTGAGAGAGGATATAAAGGAGTGAGAAAGAGAGAAAGAGAAAAAAAATTGGTTTGGCTAGAGGTTGAGTTACTTTGCCCCCTATTCCTTCTCTCAGATAATACTTGAGGAGGATCCTGATACCAGATAGTGAAAGCAAAAAGATTTCAAGAGCAAGAATCTTTTCTTGGTCACTGCAATGCCCCTCAAAGCCCAGCTTCTCTGCTCACACAGTTAGTATACTAAAAAATAATGGGAAGTGTTTTAGAATTATAGAGACCTTTGTCTTTAACTTTCTACTGTATGCAGGGTGAAAAGTGGTCCAAATAGATCATCTAAGTGTATTCCAAGAGTGGTATGTTTATCAAATATTTAGATATTCTTATATCTATACAGAATATGTATTATGTAACGGACACTTATTCTTGCCCTACCGAGGCATTTTTACTATAACTAAACTGGAAATAACATCTATAGTCTTTTTCTCTCTTAAATGTAGCTCCAAATTACTAGTTCTGGATTTATTTGCACCTATTAGGAATGATAGGGATGAACTTGACCAAAAGAACGATTTTCAACAACATTGGTAGGGGAAAAATGTTATGCTGTTCAATTTCTGAAATATTCACCTTCTTTTTTCCTACAACGTCGTAGTTGGCTTAATGCTTTTCATTAGCAACATTAAACTTTCTAATGCCTCAGGGAACTTTAAAACAGCAGAACACACCCACAAACAATCCATACAGCATATGCAATTGGACTGGTTCACATAAAATACTTCACCTCTTCAATGAGTATGGAGACAAAAAGGCACCCCAAATCTTCTCTTACATAAGTACTCTTACAAGTAAAATCTCCTTACAAAAGAAGATTCCAGGGCTCCCTAGAACGTGGGTTAAGTAATTTGCCCTGCTGTAGGAAATTAGGGTCTTGGAAATACTGTACTCTTAATGGAAATTTTTTTCATATACTGAACTCTTCCAAGATGTAGAGATCTCACATTTTCTCTTTTAATGTGTGCACACTAACAGGTCCTACCTTTGAGTTTCACTGAAATATTTTGAATGCCTTTGAACAGGATGGTCTATACTGTAATCTATTAAGGAGGGGGAAACCCTGCCTCCTGGAGTACTAATCTAGAATTCTATTGCTTCCACTTTTAGTCCCAACTCCAGCACTGTGTATGCTTGCTTCCAACATATCACTTGTCTATGACCTCTGTTGCCTCATTCGTAAAATGAGCCAATTAGGGGCTCCTGGGTGGCTCAGTCCAGTTAAACATCTGGCCCTTGGTTTAAGCTCAGGTCATGATCTTACAATTCTTGGGTTCGAGCCCCACATTGGGCTCTGCACTGACAGCATGGAGCCTGCTTGGGATTCTCTCTCTCTCCCTCTCTCTGTGTTCCTTCCCTGCTTGTTTTCTCCCTCTCTCTCCCTCTCTCACTCTTGCTGTCACTCTCACTCTCTCTCTCTCTCTCTCTCAAAATAAATAAATAAGTAAACTTAAAAAATAAAAATAAATAAAATGAGCCAATTAGAGCTCCTCTGTCTTAAAGAGTTATTGTGAGACTAAGCATTGAATCAATGAAAGGAAGTGTTCATATCATAATTTCATATTACTCAGTTCCCCTTCTCCAGTAACTCAGCCAGCCCACCGTCCCCACCCTGCAGCCTTTCATAGTATGTTTTCCTATATTGGCTTTAGTCTTGCCCTTCCTCTTTTTACTTCCCTTCCTCTTTATTATTTTTCCATTCCTCCTCAGATTGATTTTCTTTCCTCTTTGTCCCTAAAATCACTTGACTTCCTCCTCTCTTTGGGGATCATCAGAACAAACCACCATACAGGTCTCTGTGATTAGTACATCTCCCTGACAATCATGTGCTATCAATAGTCACTTGCATTATGCCCCTCACTCCACGAATTTAACCTACAGAATTGATTTGATTGGATATTCAAGAATTATGAGTTTATTAGGTAGTTTTTTTAAAAAGGAATTCAACTGAACCTGGAATTGTGCCTATAGCACATTAATAACATTATATTAATGCTTATGTCAGTTATTTTTTAAGTATTCTCTGGTGATTATTAAGAAACAAGTGTAACATTAAAAATATCCTTATTTTATTATATGGATTAGTAGTATATTTTAAGTTTTTTAATCAATTTCTTTTTAGTTTAGACAGAGAGATCACAAGCAGGGTAAAGGGGCAGAGGGAAAGAGAGAATCCAAAGCAGGTTCCATGCTCAGCAAAGAGTCTTATGTGGGGCTTGATCCCAGGAGGCTGGGATCATAACCTGAGCTGAAATCAAGAGTCTTGCTCAACTGACTGAGGCACTCAGGTGCACCTGTTTAAGTTTTTTAACATTTCTTTTTAAATTACACCTCCAGTATGGGCAAAGCTAAAGATTTTATTGATTGTTTGAGTTGTGCACAATTTAACAGCCTATTTCTTTTTTTTCCACTATATGAAGTTTATTGTCAAATTGGTTTCCATACAACACCCAGTGCTCATCCCAAAAGGTGCCCTCCTCAATACCCATCACCCACCCTCCCCTGCCTCCCACCCCCCCATCAACCCTCAGCTTGTTCTCAGTTTTTAAGAGTCTCTTATGCTTTGGCTCTCTTCCACTCTAACCTCTTTTTTTTTTCCTTCCCCTCCCCCATGGGTTTCTGTTAAGTTTCTCAGGATCCACATAAGAGTGAAACCATATGGTATCTGTCTTTCTCTGTATGGCTTATTTCACTTAACATAACACTCTCCAGTTCCATCCACGTTGCTACTAAGGGCCATATTTCGTTCTTTCTCATTGCCACGTAGTACTCCATTGTGTATATAAACCACAATTTCTTCATCCATTCATCAGTTGATGGACATGTAGGCTCTTTCCATAATTTGGCTCTTGTTGAGAGTGCTGCTATAAACATTGGGGTACAAATGTCCCTGTGTATCAGTACTCCTGTATCCCTTGGATAAATTCCTAGCAGTACTATTGCTGGGTCACAGGGTAGGTCTATTTAACAGCCTATTTCAATGAGTACCCATAGTAAAACAGCCCATGAAGTTGTGGAGTGTGGAATGTTTTGTGCTGTATTAATAGAATTTATGGCAAAGAGAATGAATTATTTTTTTGCTGCCACTAATGCTCTTATATATGGAAACTTTATGTATTTAAATTAACACATTGGTATGCCTTCTATATCTCTATGAAAACATTTATATTATTAAATTTTTATCAGTATTTTTATAATTTCAAATATTGAACCATCCTGTATAAATTCCCTGGGAAAAAAAAAAGCAATTCATCAAGAAAGTGTATAAAGCAGCTGGAGATTGTGTTTTACCAGCAAAGTCTTCATAAGAAACTAGTCAGGGCCAAATTTTGTGACTTGAACAGTTAAAAATAATCTAAGTTCAAAATAATGTATAAATTCTGAGATATATGCATTTTAAAAAGTGAAGTAAAGTGCTCTAGTGAGTTATAAACAAGCAGCAAAGAAGAGTCAGTGGCTTAAAAATGGCTGTCTGGAATAATCCTTTCCTTGTGCCTGGATGAGTTCTATATGTTATAACTATAACCAATAATTGAAGATAAGCATGATTATATACATTACACATTATATATTAAATTTGAGGAAACCTAGTATCCGCAGGCATAAATATAATGCTAAGGGTTAGGTGGGGTGGCTCTGGTTTTTGCAAAGGCATCTGCAATATTCCAAAACGTGTCCCATACAAATTCACTCTTGATTTCTTTTGATATAGAGCTTTACCACTCTACTGTTCATTTCAGGAAAGCACAGTCCTCTTTCCCTCAGTCCTTCCCAGTACAGATGGGAGAAGGGCTCCTCTGAATGTTCCAAGCCCCCTACCAAAATGTTCCTGGATGTTTAATGGTTCCTAGATCATCAAAGGGAGGATGGTCTCCTGGGACCAACCAAATGTTTGTGTGTGATCATGAGGAGGGAACTAGAATTAGACAGGCAGTCTGCAAATGCCAGGTTTGTCTTCTTTTATGTGCCCCACTAATGTGCCCTCAAAACATTTATACCCTCACTCTAATCTTTCTGCCCCTGGATCCCAGTCTTCTTCCTGAGGATGAAGTAGCCTAGCTCTTCATCTTTGCTCTCATCCACGATGCTAAGGTAGAATTAAACCCTTGTTTTATTTAGGCTCTTCACTTTTGTTCTCTGGTGCCAAGCTTCTGGGTTTAAAACAAAGCAAAACAACAACAACAACAACAAAAATTATCTTCTTTGTTGCTCAAAAAACTAACAGTCTTGAAAATCAAGAGCCTGTACCTTTAAAACCCCATGTGTATTAAAGAGTTTTTAAAACTCAATTGATTCTTTTGTTTCTGAACTCTTTTGTGCCCTACCTTTCCTGGGGCAAATAATTAAACGTCTTACTAAACTCAATAGACTCAATGGTATCAAACAAACGTGGGAGACTTAGGGGAAGAGTAGAGAAGAAAATTAATCCTGGTTAATGTCATCCAAATGTCATTCCACCCACAAGACTATCTATTCAAATGGCCCTCGAGGCTGATCTGAATTAGTGATGAAAATCTGACTCAGTAATGGCCACCTATAAATTTACCAATAGCCAAGGGTTACAAGATACAAAGGCCGTACCTAATGTTAGTCCTTGCTGTAACCTGGTGAATATTGGAGCTCATCGAAATATCACTACAAACTATAACCAGTTGATAGACAGGAACAAGGAAACAACAGCTAAGTCACAAAAGTGTTAGAGAACTAGAGAGGGAATATAACAATCTACTTACTAGTGATTTGTCTTACCCAGAACTAACTTTCAATTATTTACCGGTGCTTCTAAGCAGATGCTGTCACTACTTAGTCTTTTTTGTCCCAAAATTTTATACTAAAATTCCAATAACAACTTACCTGAGTGAGTTTTTGCATCTTATAACATGAAAGAGCTTAAATAACTTAGGCTGACTGTAAACTCATTACTCAAACACAATACCTTTAGTGAAGCATATGTTCACATCCCAGGTGACCTATCTGTGGTAGAATGTTCAGTGGTTCACAATTTGTTCAGGTCTCCCTGTACCCACAACGTCAAGTAGCATAATACTCCTTTTAAAAAGTTCAAAAATTATCAAAACCAAATAATAAATATTTAAAATGTTGTGCTTAAAGAGTGTGATAAACACCAAATTCAGGATAGGGGATACTTGAAGGTAGAGGGGAGTGGTGGAAGCTTGGAAACGCAATAGAGAAAGAACTTATGAATAGTCAGCTAATTTTACAGTTCTCTTCTTGGGTTGGGTGGTGGGTTCTTGGATGTTCATTGTATAATAAACAAACAAAAATGAAAGCCAAACCTGAACAAGTGATGATAATGCAACATAAACCAATAATTATGTTTAATCAATTTTGTTCAAGGCTGAGGCTCCACAAAATTAACTAATAAATGGATGGCAAAGTTAGATAAATAAATGGAAACAAAAAAGGAATCAGGATACTAGTCTTAATGTATCAGTTTAAGTGGAATTCAGGTCATAAGTTTTAAAGAAGACAAAGAAAGGAATTTTAAAATTGTAAATGGTAAAATTTATAGTGAAGGTATAATACTCATGAATATCTATGCATCAGGTAACATAGCAAAAACATTCATAATACAAATACTATAAATCATAAAAGAAAAAAGAGAAAGAAAAACACTGGTGGTGGGAGATAATGATTCACCTCTCTCAGGCCGCAACAGATCAAGAAGACCAAAAATATCTCTAAGGATAGCATAACAAAACAGAATATTTAATAAAATATATAAAGTAAACTAAATATTATAGTACTAAAGAAGAGAAAACATGCATGCAAGTGCTCTCTATCTCTCAAAATAAATAAATAAGCATTTTTTAAAAAACAACAATATTTTAGCCTCAAAGAAATCTCAACAAACTGCAAAATGTAGAAATAGAACAAATAATATACCATTCTCTAATGAGAATACAACTAAACATCAATAACAAGACCAGGAAAGAAAACGTTCTTATCTATGAAAACTTTTTAAAATTTTTTAATGTTCATTTTTATTTTTGAGAGAGATACAGACAGACAGAGTGAAAGCAAGGGAGGAGCAGAGAGAGAGGGAGATACAGAATCTGAAGCGGGCTCCAGTCTCTGAGCTATCAACACAGAGCCCATCGTGGGGCTCGAACTCATGAACCGTGAGATCATGACCTGAGCAGAAGTTGGATGCTTAACCGATGGAGCCACCGAGGTGCCTTTCTACTAAAACTTTAAAGGTTTTCCTATACCAGTTGAATCAAATAGGGAATAGAAACCAAAATTGCAGAATATCTAGAAAATAGTTATTTTTTAAAAAATCTTTTAATGTTTATTTATTTTTGAGACAGAGAGAGATAGCACGAACAGGGGAGGGTCAGAGAGAGAGGAAGACACAGAATCCAAAGCAGGCTCCAGGCTCTGAACCATCAGCACAAAGCCTGATGCGGGGCTCGAACCCAAGGATGGTGAGACCATGACCTGAGCCGAAGTCAGACGCTTAACCGACTGAGCCACCCAGGCACCCCTAGAAAATAGTTATTAAAAATTATGTATCAAAATTTATAAGATGTAACTTGAAAGAAGAAATAATTTAAATATTTGATTTATTTTGCCTAAAACATGATAAAGGAATCAAAACAAACAAAAGAAAGAAATAATGAGGTTAAGAAGAAAATAATAAAGAGCAGATGACAATAGTGTTATTAATTCAGAACTCTCTCTTTAGTAAGAATGACATAGTTAAACTCTGAATTAGCCAAATCAAGAAAAGTGGGAAAAGCACAAATAAACAAAATATGAGACAAGCAAGGAAATTAAAAGAATCATAAAAGCTTATTTTTTTGTTCAACCACACATAAATTCAAAACTTGGAATGAAATAGATGCTTTTCTAGGAAATGTGAATTACCAAACTAAAAGCAAGCAAGCATATGAAATGTTGGATTTCCACAGAGGAATTAGGGAAATTTTTACCCAGTGGTTATTTCATAAAGTGCTATTGAAGATTCTCCCACAGGGTGAAAGAATCTCCGACCTGGGTTCTCTAAGAAGCAGACGGGCAAACAAGATTTGAAGTGCATATGAACTGCCCGTGACAGATACAGTGTGATGGAGCAAGAAAAGACAGAGAGAGGCTTCAGACCTCAAGGCAGATAGGACACCTCAGAAGGTGGAAAGAGGAGGAGCAAGAATTGACTAGCAAGGGCCTCAGACTGGAGGGCAGTTCTAAGCGTCTTTTGGCCAGGTCAATGGGAAATCAAACATACATTGCTCTCATTGGAGTCACATATCTGTCAGAAATGGCCAATTTCTATCATACCTGTCACCTGCTCACAAACATTTTTTCCAGAAATTACCTTCAATCTAGCCTACATCATCACTTTCCCGGTCTTTACTGGATCATTCTGATCAGCATACACACATGCTGTATTATCTCTCATCTTCTAAAAATGTTTCCTGATCCTCTCTCCCAGAATAGCCTCTACCTCATTTCTGTGCTGACTTTGGCAGCAAAACTTCTCCCAAAAAGTTGCCTATGCCTACTGTACTTGTCTCTCCTCCAATTTTCTCTCAAAATCTTTTGATTTTGTACCTCCACCACTCCAATATAAACCTACTTGTCAAGTTCACCAGGGACCTCCAGGATCTCCAAAACCAATGGTCAGTTCTCAGCCCTCATCTTATGTGACCTATCTACAGAGGTGCCTTCTCCTTCCTCTCTCTATATATATATCTTAAAGCAACATTTATATATATCTATAGCTACAGAATAGTAGCAATTTCATACGGTTCAACTGTGTTTATGTATGTGCATTTATACATACATATTTGTGTGTAGTTAGGTGTGTTTATATGATTGCAAAATAACAATAAGTGCACTAAATAAAATTTAAGATGTCTTTAACGTTCTTTTTGACTTTGGGATGTATCCCACAAGGGGAAATACTCACTTAAAATGCTATGTTTCAAAGCTACTTGAAATGATTCCTCTCTGTGGTTATGCCACTAACTTGATACACAGGTTATCTGTTTCAGTTTCTTCTTTCTCTCTCTCTCTCTCTCTCTCTCCCATATATATATATGTGTATATATATATATATATATGTGTATATATATATATATGTATATATATATATATGTGTATATATATATATGTATATATATATATATACACATATATATATATACACACACACATATATATACACATACATATGTATATATGTATATGTAGTATATATATGTATATATACTATATATATAGTATATTTTTATTTAAATAGTTCCTAAATCAAAGTTATAAAATGTGGCACATTCAGAGAGGCCCCGTTTGCACTGCAGTCTCCTTGTAGAACAATCATATTTGTTTTTTTCCCTTTTGCTCCACCTCTTCAACCTGCTATAGAACACTCCATTGTATAGATGTTCCATGTTTATTCAAAAAACGCATATTTGATGGACCTCTAAGTGGTCTTGGTCTTTTTCTCTTACAAAGAATGCTACAACCTTGGGCTAGGGTGATCAATCCTCCCAGTTTTCCTAGAACTGATGAGTTTCCTGAAAATGTGAGACTTTGAGTGCTAACACCAGGAAACTCCTGAGCAAATCAGGACAAGTTGGCCATCCTACCATATGCACACATCTTTTCAGAGTGGATTGACATCCTATGAGGTGTTTTTTTAAGTCTAAGTACATGGTAAGTCTTTCTATTTGTTCATATACACTCTCATGTCCTTCAAGTGCACCTCAAGGTTACTTTCTCACATTGCTCTTGAACATTTTTTATTAGGTTCGATTCTCAGGTCATTTTTCTTTTTTGACACTATTGTAGATGAGATCTTTTCTTCCATTACATTTTTAATTGATTGTTGTTTTCATACATCCTATAAAAGCCATTGATTTCTATAAGTTTAATTTTACTTCGCACCTGCAAGTGCTGATCAAGCATCCGGGCATCCTTTCCTTGTGAGATTACTTTCCCCCAGGGCATCCTTGGAATTCCTTACTAGATCCCCTCTGTCTGGACTTCTAATTAGCAACGAGAGACAGGGTGGTAGGGTTTGCAAGTGACACATGTCACTTCTGCTCAGATTCTATGAGCTGTTATTCAGCTAGTGACCCCACCTAACTGCAGGGATACTGGGAAATAAAGCCTTCATTTGTGCCTGGGATGGAGAGGAGAATACGTCCCTACCTCAACAGTCCACTGGAATACAAATATCACAAGAGCATATAATTTTGCATTTTTTGTTCTTTAAAGAATTTTTAACACCTTGAACAGGAGCTACTATACATAAGGTGCTCAAAAAGACGTGTTGACTAGGTAATAATGAATAAGTCCTTAACATGAAAACTTTTATCTGTTTCAGTCCACTGTGCTAAGCAGTGAGGAAATACTAAAGGCATCCACATTAAATTCAGGATCAAGGCAGAGATAACTCTCATCGTTTTTATTTAACACTTTGTGGGAGATATTCACCAAGGCAATTAAACAAGAGAAAGTAAAATTGAGGTAAAATTATTACTATTTTCAGATGATACAATATCCAATCTGGAAAGTTCAAGAAAAACCATTTTAAAACTAGGCAAGTAATAAGCAGATGCCGTAGGATTATTTGGGGGGTGTGGAATAAGACAACTTTTAAAATTAAAAGAATATAGAGAAAAACTTGAAAACAGAAAAGCAATATGGGAGAACTGTCCCTACCAGATATGTAACAAAAAGACTCAGTAATTTAAACTATGCAATATTACCATGGGAAAAGAGAGGATGAAATAAAAAAAATAGAAATAGACATGATCCATATAGAACTTTAGAATATGAACAGTGGCATCATAAAACAACTGTAAAAAAATAAAATATTCAAAGAACAGTGTTGAGAAAACTGGAGAGCAATCTGGTGAAAAAAAGTCGCATCTACTATTTGTACTTCACTTAAGGGTTAATTGCAAACAGATCAAAATGTAAAGGTGCAAAATACAACAGCATAAAAGTAACGAAAGGAAACATGAGATAGGCCCTCATTGAACGACTATACATTGAAAGATTTTCTAAGTGTAAAATAACAGACAGAAATGATGGCTATAGTTCACATAATCAAAATAAAAAATTCTGCGTCACCAAAAAAATCAGTGGATGAATTTTAAATGTGCCCTATTTTTAAATAGTCATATTCTGAGATAGTGGGAACCAGGACTTCAACAGATGAATTGTGAGGGAACACAATTCAGCCCATGACACAAAGAAAAGGTTAATCTCCCCAGTATATAAAGAACCCTCCTAGGAATTCACAGAGCATTCTCTTTTCCCTCCCCCTTATATGGTCTAGGATAATCATTGTCGAATCATTCCCTCAGACCAAATCCACCTGGGGCCTGGTTTTGTAAATAACATTTTTTTTAGAACACAGCTACATCTACTTGCTTATATATTGTCTAGAATGGGGTAGTGAAGACAAGGCCTTATGGCCCTCAATGCCTAAAATATTTATTATCCGGCCCTTTATAGAAAGTGTTTGCCAACCTATAGTCTAGGGCATAATAAGACTGGAGGTTAGGGAATGTATAGACTACAAGCTGCAGAGATGAGCCAGGTTGTCTTATGTCTTATAGGGTGAACATGCATCCCTGCGTGCCTGGGACAGTGCCAGCTTACACGTATTATCTCAGCCTACTTACTAACAGCATATACCTTTTCCCCTCAAGAGCGACATGGATCGACCATGATATGGTCACCGTTTGGGTTGAATTTTGACCCCTAAAAAGCTATGATAAAGGGCTAACTGCTGGTACCTATGAATGTGATCTTGGCTGGAAATAGTCTTTGTAAGTGTACTGAAGTTAAGATGACGTCATTAGAGAATGCCCTAGGCCAATATGACTGTGTCCTTAGAAAAACGGAAAATTTGGTCACAGACACACGCAGAGAGGAAAACACCGTGTGAAGACACAGAGACACACAGACACGGAAGGAAGATGGCCATGTGACGACAGAAACAGAGCCTGGGAGTGGTGCATATACGAGCTAAGGGGTGCCAAGTATTGCGAGCAAACACCAGAAGCTAGAAGAGGCAAGGAAGGATTCTCCCCTACGGGTTTCACAGAAAGCATAGCCCTGCTGACAACTTGATCTCGGACGTCCAGAACTGTGAGAGAATAAGTTTCTGTTGTTTTAAGCCACCCAGTTTGTGGTACTTTGTCACAGCAGCCCCAGGAAATTAATACAGTCACCCCAATTAATGAGGACCTTGAATCTTAGGAAAATAAGTTAACATTCAGGGATCATTATTAGTTAGAATATTCTGGATTAAAATGTGCAGAAGCTAGAGGTGAGGACCCCAGTTAAGAGGCTATAAAAATAGGAGACATCAGATTTAATTGGGGCCTTGTTGCAAACAGACTCAAGCCCATTTAATGTGTAGTTTTTGGTTGTTTTTTTTTTTTAATTGTTAGGTATTTTGCCAGTGATGAGCAGCCTCCATATACCACTGGATGTTTTTAAAATAAATGATTTCATGTTATTCTCTTTTAAATTCTTTTTTCTTATGTTTATTTATTTTTGAAAGAGAGATGGAGGGCGAGAGGGGGAGGGGCAGAGAGAGGGGGAGACAGAGGAGCCTAAGCAGGCATCAGGCTCTGAGCTGTCAGCACAGAGCCCATCGCGGGGCTCGAACCCACAAACCGCGATATCATGACCTGAGCTGAAGTCAGACGCTTAACCGACTGAGCCACCCAGGCGTCCCTAAATTGTTAATATGGTGCGGGTTTTTTTTTTTTTTTTTTTTGATGAAGTTTATATCAACCTCTGGGCAATATGTGAGGTCTAAAGTCTGTGCAAAAGAGGAAGGCTGATCTCAATGCTTCTTTGACATAAGTTTGCCTCACTTGCAGGTGGCCCATTACCATTAAAGTCTCAAACCAGATACTGCCAAACAAGCAAACATTTAGTAGCAAACACGGCCTATCGGCCTATCGTTACAAGTCCATGAAATAGCTACCTCTTTGACAAGAAGTCTTGCATGAAAGATTCACTCAAGGCACGTGAACTACATTTTAGTGAGCAGGTTCAGCTAACTTTAGCAATGACACCACAGAATCTTTATAAAAGGAAGCACACTTGGCTAATAGAACCTTGGGTGAAGATGGCCACTCAGGGGGTTTCACCTGCTCATATTCATTTTTTTCTAACCACTGTCCACATATTGAAATACCATTCATTTCACCAATGCAAAATAATTTCTGGTAGCTAACATATGAAGGATTAAACCTTCTTGTGCTGCTCTGATGTGAGACAACTGAAGCCAAAACAGGATAGCATACTTTACGGAGACCGGTCCAATGCTAATTAGCCACACCTGAAGTATGAATGCTTAATTAGGGCTTTTCAAAGTTAAACAATGGTATAGGATTAAATATCACTTTCTATGCCAAGGCATTCAAAAGGAAACTAGAGACTATCTGGCAGGTCTGTACTAAGAGTGTAAGAAAGTGGCTTTTTCTACCTGACCTCAATTCTCTGAAAACGGAGCAGAGAATTAGGCTTAAACTGAGATTTCATTGATCTAGGTAAAATTCAAAGCCTGATAGGCTCCGATGTTTGCTACCATTATGATAACCATCTGTCTGAGTGTGTGCATGAGATCCTACCTGAAAGTCAGGGCTCAGTGTCCCGCGGAGCAGCCTTCCAGTTTCAACACTAACTTATTGATAACTGTTGGGAGAGGTCATCAAGAGGACCCGACCGCGTTTTGATGTGAGCTGGACCTGGGCAATCAGAGGTGCTTCCCTCTCTCCCTCCCTCCCCTATCTTTGGAATGTGCTTCCATTTGCCTTCCCCCCACCTACCCACCAGGAATAGTCCGCCTCTTTCTCTGGTCTCTTTCTGCCCTCCGTGCTGAGTAGCTGTTTCAGATTACACCTAGGAAGCTCCCATGGTGGTGAACTAACAGTAGTGTATATGCAAGAACCATTTTTATATATTTGAAATTATTGTTACTGACTTCTGTCCTCTGCATGTGTGTGTGTGTGTGTGTGTGTGTGTATCAAATCCTCTGTGTTTGCTACAAAAGCTAGATATATTTGTTTGTGTTGGTATTCTTTGTGATCATATTTATCGAAATAACTATTTTGAACTTTCTCCTAGCTTCTACTATTGAAGATCGGAATCTTTGAAAATATATAAAAATTCTATTTCATACCAGACATAACTTGAGATGTGATCATTTTATTAATTTATCTCTTCTACTAGAGCATGCTATGAAATTTCCACACTCCATTTAATTTCCATAGGCATCTGTTCACATGTAAATAACTCCCAAGATACCTAACTTTCTTTGATGATTTACCCCAATTTGAAACTAATTATTATACATTCTTAATTGTGAGACTTAGTTACATGAGAAAATGGTTTGCCTGATTTTACTTCAGGATTTGTATCACCTGTAATTCAACACCGAATAATGTCCTACACCACTTTTGATAAAACGGAGTGATTATTACTGGCTATCAGCTTAGTAGACTGAATTTGAGAAATATCTTTGGATTTGGGGTATTTAGTTTTAATTAGGGATTGTAGGTGGGTCCAAGTTACGGCAAAAATTCATGTGAGAATGATTTTAAGTTCCAGAAGGCAGAGTTATATTTCTAGGAGACAGGAAATTATACTTCCAGCATGATGGACTCAGGGGGAGGGACAGGGATGTTGAAGAGGGAATGGAGGATAATAGAAAAAAAAAAACCCTAAAAATTTAGAGTGACAATTAGAAGACCATTGCTGCTATTTATGAACTGTTAACCCTAGGCAATCCACTTGGCTTTCACATTCAGCATCCTTTTCTTTAAGGGTAGGGTAATTATACGTTAACATGCTCACAGGATTGTTGTCAAGTCCAGTGAGATAACATGTGCAATATCAGTTCTGTTCCCTTTTTGCTGTTTCCTCCATATTTTGAGCTCAACCTTAGACTCTTCCATTGATTACTCTGTTATTCTCCCTTCTTATTTTGTAGGAAAGAGAAGTAGGATATTAATATTTATTCTCTCTCTCTCTCTCTCTCTCTCTCACACATACACACACACACACACATGCACACATGAAAACAAGAGCTGATGATAAATTATGACCATCTTCCCTCAAGTACATTTGCATTTTAAAATATTTTTCCTAGGGTGGCTCAGTCAATTGAGCGTCCACCTCCTGATGTTGGCTCAGGTCATGATCTCACAGTTCGTGGTATCAAGCTCTGCATCACACTCTGTGTTATTAGATCAGAGCTTTGGATTCTCTATCTCTCTCTCTCTCCCTCTGCCCTTCCCCCACTTGCACTGTCTGTCACTCTCACTCTCTGTCAAAATAAATAGATAAATAAAAATTTTTTAAATAAAATAAAACAAAATATCTTGCCTAAACTGGGCAAGTCTGTAGTGGCAAATTCCTCAAATTCTAGCAGGAAGAGAGATGGTTCTTTGAGGACAAGTGTGTGCCTCAAATCATAGCACAAAGGGAAACATGAACTCAAAAGCATTGTCCTCAATTGTAGCATGATAGAAACCAGCCATTTTAATTCTCAATTATATATTTATTTAAGTTTGTTTATTTATCTTGAGAGAGACAGAGAGAACGGGAATGAGTGGGGGGGGGGGCAGAGAGATAGAGAAAGAGAGAGAGAATCCTAGGTAGGCTCCACACTGTCATTGCAGAGCCTGACATGGGGCTCTAACATGAATCATGAGACCATGCCCTAAGCCGAAGTCAGATGCCTAACGGACCGGCCACCCAAGTGTTCCAATTTATTTATTTTAAAGCAACACTCAAAAAAGATTTAAGAAAAAATTCCATGGATCCATGGAAAAAATTCTAGGTTCTGGCAAAATTTTTCTGTTAAGGACCATATAATAAGTACTTGAGGTTTTGTGGGCTATCAGATCTCTACTGAGCATTGCAGCTCCAAAGCAGCCATAGACAATATGTAAATGAATGGATGTAGCTGTGTTCCATTAAAAGTTTACTTAAAAAAACATGGAGAGTCTGGGTGGCTCAGTCAGTTAAGCATCTGACTCCTGATTTCAGCTCAGGTTACGATCTCATGGTTCATGAGATGGAGCCCAGTAACAGGCTCTGTGCTGACAGTTCAGAGCCTGCTTGGGATTCTCTCTCTCTCTCTGCCACTCCCTTCGTCTCTCTCTCAAAAATAAATAAACTTTTTAAAAAATTTTTACTTACAAAAACAGGCTATGAGCAGAATTTGGCCTATAGGTCATAGTTTTCTGGCACCTATAGTATTCCATCCACTCCTACATCCTTCCTTCTTTTCCTCATCACACAAAAAGTAGGTTTCACAGGAGAAGAAATATTGAACACCATAACTTTATCTTTAGTTCCCAGTTTGCATTCGTCCCCAAATAGTGTCCAGAATTTACTTTGCCTTGTGTTCCATGTGCTCAGCCCCTAAGGCAAGCATGATGCCCATGAGCTGTCCTAAAACCAACTAAAATAATGATCAGGGACAAACATGAACAAATCTTTTCCTCTAACTTTGTTTAGTGAAAGCTCAGGATCTTAGATGCATGGGTGGGGAACACTTGTAAACCCTGCTTGGAAATCTAATAGTTCCATTCTTTCTTTGGCTATGGTGAAGGGTACCAACAAAAGTGTGCTTCCTGTACATTTGAAACCTTGGAGTTCAGTGCACCAGCACGTACTGAAAACCAACTGCCTGCAGAACTGTATGGGAATGCTAAATTAGAGGCACATTCCCTCAAGGATCCAACAGTCCACTTGGGGAAACAGAACACATACACATAAGAAAAATACTAAACAACACTTACAAAGCCGAATGTTAGAGAAGTACATCTTTATAAAGTAAAGGCTGACAGCATCATGCTTAAAGGCGACTCTGTAGAGGAAAGATCAGAGTTAGGTAAGAGATTCTAGGTGCAATGACGTTCCCCCCCTTCCCCTAACTCCTCCCAAAACAGAAGAGAAAAAATCTTTCAGGAGAAAGGAATGCCAATTTCCTTTGCTAACAACGCTTCCCTTAAGTCCAAGAGTGGTAAGAACCCTGAACTTCTGAAAAAGAGGTGAAGCACCAGGATCAATAGTAACATCTTACTTACAAACGGGTTTATTTTCAAATTTCATATATAATTCAGTTGGATCAAAAATTGATGGGCTGGTCAACACACAAAGCCTATTTAATCCCTGAGTCCCGTACATCCAATTTGTTGACACTCAGTGTGCATTTCAACATCTACGTGAGATTATAAGATTCTACAAATTGTACTTGGAATACAACTTGAAACTTTTCCTTCACACCATGAGTTATTTTATATGTTTATTTATTTTGAGAAAGAGTGTGTAAGAGCGTGAGCAGGGGAGGGGCAGAGAGAATCACAAGCAGGCTCTGGGCTATCAGTGCAGAGCCCAACGTGGGGCTCTATGTCACAAAACCTTAAGATCATGACCTGAGACAAAATCATGAGCCAGGTGTTTAACCACCTGAGCCACCCAGATGCCCCCACACTATGAGGTTTTTTATGTTACATTGAGCTGAATGAATGTAAATATAAACTTCTCATATGTAAATGTTGCGCAGAAAGTATATTGAGGGATACAAACATTCTATGAACTTCGAATATGAAAACTTTATATTCTACTGGCTTTTCTCTTATATTGAACAATAGTCATTTTCTTAAACTTTTCCCAACCACCAAATTTGACTATGCCATCTGTTTTGGAGGGGGTTTTTTTGCCAGAAAACTGCCTGGCATAGAATGCAATTTGATATCCAGGTTATGTGGATGGGCTAAACTCTTGAGAGGCCTTCCCCATCCTTGCATCAAAGGGATAGAAAAATCAAACAAGGTCTTGGGCTTTTGGAATGTTCCCAAAGCTTGATGCTAAAATTGTCCTCCCTCCAACTAGTAATTGATAGCATTTTCTATTCCTGATGCTGACCGTAAATTTATTGGAACCATCTCTCTAGATTGCTGTGCCTTCCTCCTGTGAAGTTTACATGTAAGATGTGGTAGGAATGCCCAAAAGGACTGAGATTTGAGAGTTAATGGAGTTTACAGGACAGCTTGTCTGAACTATTTTTGTGCCTGCTGACTAAGAAGTATTTGCTTGCAAATGTTTGATGTCTCTTGAATTCATCAATTCATCTTCAAACTTGCTTTGTAAAAAAAAAGTAATGTGGTAAAATATACAAAACATAAAACTTAACATTTTTAATTGTACAATTCAGTGGCATTTAAAATATTCACGTTGTTGTGCAACCATCACCACTATCTATTTCCGGAATTTTTTCATCACCCCAAACAGAAACTATACCCATTAAATAATAACTCCTCATTTCTCCTTCTCCCTGTCTTGGTACCTTCTATTCTACTTTCTGTCTATATGAATTTTGTCTTCTAGGTACCTCCTATAAATTGAATCATACTATATTTGTCCTCTATGTTTTATTCCACTTAGCATACTCTTTTCAAGGTTTATCCTTGTTGTAGCATGCATCAGAATCCCATTTCTTTTTACGGCCAAATAATGTTCCATTGTTTTTATATAGCACAGTTCACTTGGCCATTCATCTGTTGATGGACACTTGGGTTGTTTCTACGTTTTGACTATTGTATATATGCTGCAGTGAATTTCAGTGTGCAAGTATCAAACATGATTTTATAGTAAATATCCTGATAGTGACGTGGTGGGGGAATGGCCTCTTGCCTTCAGCACACCCCCTTAGCTAATGGCAGCCACAACCATCTACCCTAAATAGCTTAAAGTGGAGTATGACCAAATGGAATTTGGTCACACGTAACACTCAGTTTCCTCATCTGTAAAATGGTGCTACTGATAGTATCCACCTCATAGGTTATTGGGGGGATTAAATGAGCTAATTCCTATAAAGTGCTTCGAAACATATCAGTCACTGTGTACGCATTAAACAAATATAGCTCATACTATTATCAGCATCATCATCTTTCATCTTTTAGGGACACATTATCTTGCCGCTACTGTAACTATAATTTACCACCCCATTTTAACATTCTGCCCAGGTCTGCCCTAAGCTCTAACATGTTCTTGTTCCAAAGTCACCCACCTCCTCAATCAAAATTCTCCTCCCATGAGCTGATCTTATCAAGATGAGATTGATCCATTTAACACTGATATATAAATTACTGGAAGACACTAACCTTATGATTCATACCTTCTTGCATTTCAGACTTGCAGACTTGTGAAACTACAGAAAGCTGTAACAACTTCAATATTTACTCCAATACTTCCCTTTGCCAAACTTTCAGTAATGACAATCCAGCTCAAAACTCATGACATCCCCTCAGCAAAGAGAATTTTAAAGACAATTATAGTTTCCAGTGGTCAGGGGAATCATAAACTTCTAAATCAATGCAAAACAGAAATGTCACTAAATATTATGTTTTAGAATGTAATTTAATATTTAACAACAGTTCACAAAGAATATAGGAATAAAATATAAGGTTAACAGAATTATTTTTCTTATGAAGGGTGAGATGTATTTTATCGTTCTGTTTAGGTTTAATAATCAATGTAAAACTTGTAACTATAATGTATCAATGTTAATATACTTAAAAACTAGCTGGGCTTTGCTCTAAGAAAGACTAATATCCATAAATAAATTTTAAAAACACCAAACACACAAGAATAATAATTTTAAAATCCCTTGGAATACATAAATTAGATAACTATTAAAAAGTCCAGAAAATGATTTCACCAGTGGCTTCCATAAATAATATGCTTGCTTGGTACATTTTAAGAAGATCTGTTTTTACTAAAATCTGATTAATGTTTATTGCATCAAATGAGATACAGTTATGTATATCTTTTTCTATATAACTTAAAGTTAGTCCAATAAATCCTTTTTTCCTACTCTGTGGACACTATACAGCAACAGATATGAAAGTTGGTGAGTCTGATTATCTTCTTCAAGTATTTCAAATAGTATTATCAATTACTCTGTTAACAATTCTGTGCCTGATTCCTTCGCGGGGTTGGGGAAGAGGATGAATTCAGCTAAAGTAATGGTGTTTGGGGCTGTCAATCAGGAGACCTGGGTTCTAAGGCTTACTCAACCACTAAGTAGCGGTTCAAACATCCGAGAAACATGGTTTCTGTAAAAATGACTCATTTGGATAACCACTAATGGCCCTTATTGTTAATAAAACCTACATGAAACAACCAACTGGAATCCTGTATGGTGGGCAATGGGCTAGAAATAGAGATGAGAATTTGTAAAACAAAAACAAACACAAAAAACCTTGGTGCTGACCACAAGAGGCATTGATTTAGTAGGTAGCATATACTGTCACACATTGGCCTATTCCCTCAGGCCTTCCCACTGAGGTGTACCCAGGCCTGACTTCCAACTGCCAGCAGGTGGATCTCCTTGCCTGAGGGCTTGCTTGGCTACTAGAGTCCACTTCTTCACAACAGTAGGCTAGAAACACTAGAGAAGTAGCATACATCCTAAATCCTCAACGCATAACTGATAAAAGTATATAAATATTCTAGCTCTCCTACCTCTCAGATGGAGTAACTACCCCTTGCCCCTGAGATGGCAAGCTCACTGGACATTGGTTCATAGAATTCTCCAACTTAACTTGACAACATATCTTTTATTGGTTTCCCTTTCTATCAGCCTCATCTGCCCCTTCTGCTTTTCCTGGGGACACCTAACAGATATATACTACATGCAATCAGACCCTTAGTTCAGGTCTGCTTCTGAGGAAACCAAAACTAAGTGATAACTGTGTATATGACCCTGGCCTTACCCCTTATCTGTCCCAAAACCTTGACTGCAAATTTTCTCTTTCCAGACCCCCATTCTATGGGGCTCCCTGGCCCACTCTGTCTTCAGAGCTGCTGCTAGGCCCAGACAAGACAACTATGCTATTATTACCATCGTGCAGGTGAATTGTATATATATATATATATATATATATATATATATATATATATAACACTAACTTTATCAAAGCTGTGAATACCTTAAATTCTGAAACTGTATCATCTTCTTTGTCTCCACCTCTAGCGCCTAACCCTGTATCTAGAACATATGGAATTTCATTATATGACCTCTACTGCTTGGAAGACTTTCCCTTTACCCTTTCTTTGAAGTGGCCCCCTTTATTTATGATTTAAGATTCAGTTTGCTGTCTCCTTAGTGAAATTTTCCCCAACTGCTACACACTGAAGGACGCACTCCCTCCCATATGATCCTGTGGAGACGGTGAGAACATCCACTTTTTGAATATCACATCACACTGTCAGGTAATGGCTTTTCTACTTTCCCCTTTTCTATATTAGCTTCTCTATTTTTCTATAAACTTCTTGAATGGAGGGATTTGGCTGTATTCCTTTCTGTTTACCCTCGCCCCTAGCACAATGCCTTACACATAAAAAACATTATTGAATATATACAGCAGAAGGTCACCATTGGTTTTATTGTAAGTTCATGCCTCCTGTGACTCCCACATTACATAATTTTGTGCAGCCACCAATAGGGACCAAACAAATAATATCCACAAAATAAAATGTGTACAGTGGCTGTAATCTGTATATTTAGGGCAGAAATTCCTTTTCTTTGATCTTATCTTTGAAAAGCTACAGACCAACAGCTCTCTGCAATTAACTGGGTAAGCTGGTGTTGAACCATGAGATGCTGTGATTACTATAAATAAACTACATTTATTCCCATATTATTTTAGAGAAACTTAGGTATATGAAACCAGAAAGAGTTGGTGACCACAAGTTTTGACTCTTTAGGCCAGTCTCACTGGTCATATCATAGTGTTCTTACATATATCTCCCTCAATACATGGAACTTTTAAGACTGTCTCCATAAAATATTCATAAATAATATAAAGCAAGTCAGAAATTTGTCTTGAAATAACTGACGACTCATCTCTTCAAATTTTGCAAGGACATATTTATACTTGGCACATACTATAAATAACAGCTGGTAAGTTTGCCACAACCATTTTTCACTCACTTCTGTTTTCTCCCACATTTATTCTTCTGCCCATATTCAGTCTCATTTAAACTCAAGTACCAGTTTAGAGTTTACACTGGGTTGTGCCTATTGACTTGTTCTATGTTTGAAATCGTCTTTCTCACACAGTATAAAAGGAGCTGTGTATGGCTACTTTCATAAAATATTACTTTATAAGAGTATACATACTTATAGACAAAAATATCGAGAGTTTACAATAAACCAAAGGGATGAATTTGGGACTTGTAGACCTCAAGAGAAAGAAAGATCTAGTTTTAGCAAAAGAATATCCAGAATAACCGCAAAGTCTATAGAGATGAACAAACAAAACAATTTTCACCATGCTTTGGAGACTTGTAATCTTGTGAAATGGACAAAAGATGTAAAATTGAATATGACAACATGGAATCTGGGAGGAGTGCATCACATCAAAGAGGTATGAACGAAAGGGTAGAGAAGTAAAGGAAAAGTTAGCATAAATTCTGATAAGGAGCCTCTAGGAAATTCCGTGACATTTAAGTTGGATGCAAAGGCATCCCAGAGGGCAGTACAGTTCTGTTATGGAACAGAGGCAGGAAAGTTATAGAAATCAGGAGTCATGGCTTATTCATTTTGGTCCTTTCCTTCTGTTTCCCCCACCCCATGTCCATTCCTAGCCAGGTAGCTCTGGACACTATTTCTCTAATATTTGCAGCACATGCTGTGGATTATTTCATTCTGGTTATAATCACATAATACGTTTTCCTTTGTGTCTACCTTACATCTCTATGAGGGCAGGAACGATGTATTTTTATTTTGTATACCCAAAACTTATCCTCAGATGAACAATACATAAACTTTACAATAAGAGCTGGAATGTTAGGTTAATGCTAAAAAATGATTTAAGAATTAAAATTTGGTGACACAAATCTGGAAGTCTTTGGATACTAGTCTAAGATTGACTGTTTTCTAAAAACAACAGGAAGATATACTAATAATATCTTCTATTGACATACCAGAACTTTTACATAAGTTCTCTCATCCCTTCCTCACAACCGCCCTGTTAGGGTGAGCATTATTATCTCTATTTAGCAGATTATGAAACCAAGGTTAGAGATGTTAAATCTGGTAACTTGTCCAAGGCCACTGAGAACCTAATAAGTGACATCCACTGTTTTAGATGCTGCAGGTAAGTTGACCGCCAAGACAAACCGGGTCATCGCACTCTCTGAGCTTATGTTCTAGTTGAATGAGAGTGACTTTAAACAAAACCACCAAAAAATAAATAAGAAAATTTGCACATGGTAATCAATGGTCGAAAGGAGACTTAAATGAGCTGATATGCTGGGGAGTGAGTGGGGGTGATACAGAAGTCTACCTTACTCAATGGATCATGATATACCTAATGTAACACTCTGATATTATATCATTTAGAAGGTGGAAGTAATCAAGTATGAGTTTTGGAAGGATAGCTAGTGGTAATGTGGAAGATTATTAGCAACAGTATAGGTTAGGAAAGAATAAATGATCATCCAAAATGACCTTCAGAAGGTAAATGAGGGGAGGTAATAGTTGTAAGGGAAACCACTGACATGTTCTATAGAGAGTTAAATTGACTTGGCATAAAGAATATGGAAAAAGGTGGAGGCGATGATGATGATGATGATGATGATGGTTGATGATAATAGCAATGACATGTCCTGAACATTTACTTAGCGCATGTCCAATGTTACACAGTTTTCTTTGATGGAAAGCTAATTTTTAACCACTGTAAGAATGTTTTGAAAAATATGGGACACTCACCACAAGGTATCCAACAAGCTTTGTGGTGGTACTTAAGGTAATTTAAATTGCAGTGGAAAAGGCATTAAAGAATATAACCAACACATAGGAAAAATGCTATTTCCATTTAAATCTCTTTCAATCCCTCTAATTATGTCAAGAAGAAATTCTCAATTTGAGCTATTTGAGCTATTTTGACTTAACACCTCTCTAACATTTGCTAATCTCCTTTTTTAAACAAAGAGTGAGCAGGCCTTATGTTCAGAGACTTCAGCAGCCAGCAGTATCTAGCTGAAATTTAAAAGTTTATTTTCATTGTATTTATTTTTATAGTCACCCTATATTTATGGTCAGTGATACTAGTTTACCATTTATGGTAGTGATATGTCCTTAACTTTTATAATCATTTTAATTAAATAAAAGAATGAGTGTTGATTTACAGAAAAATATTAAGGAGATAGCAACACAGTTAATTTGAGTATGTAGCAAAAATGTGGAATGTGATAGAAGACTAGAGTTTGACAATACTACAGTAAATTACAAAAGCCACCTGAAATTGGGTGAAAACTCAGAGGTTTTGAGCTATACTTGCTGAAAAAAGCATGGGGTCACTTAGGAATTCCCCGACAACTAGATCCCTGGATGAGTTAGTATTTCACAGACTATGATAGATTCTGCTTTATGCATATTGAATTGTAGATGACATTAAGATATTCTCAAGAAGTCTGGCACTCTGAGCTACTTTCAAGACTAAAGCCTGAACCTAGGTCTGGGCTAGGCTTATAGGTTTGGAAGTCTCATTAGTTTTCTATTGCTGCCTAAGAAATTACTGTAAACTTAGTGGCTTGAAATAACACAAACATATTACTTCACAGTTCTGAACATCAGAAGTCTAGGTAGACTTTTCTGCAGGAGGTCTCAGAAGGCCGAAATCAAAGCTGGGCTCTTTTCTGGAGGTTCTGGGTAAGAATCTGCATCCAGCCTCATTTGTACTCTTGGCAGAACACAATCCCTTGAGGTTATGAGACTTAAGTTCCTGTTTTCTTGTTGGCTGTTGGCTGGGAGTTGCTCTCAGCTACCAAAGGCCACTCTCGGCCCTTGCCCTGTGGCACCTCCATCCCAAAGCCAGTAATAGAGAACCACCCTCACAAGAATCCCTCTCACAATTTCAATCTCTCTGACTTTTTTACTGCTGTCAACTGCAGAAAACTCTGCTTTCAAAGGACTAGAGTAGATCCCTAGTTATGCCCACCCAGATACTCTCTATATTTTAAGGTCAACTCATTAATAACCTTTATCATATCTACAAAATTCCTTTTGACATGTAACCTAACATAATCAGAGGAGTAACATGACAAAAGGGAGCAGAGACGTGGAAAGCCATTTTATAATTCTGATTACCATGGAAGTCATCTATATAAAAATGCATCCATGTATCCATTTATTAATTCAGCAAACATTTACTGAGTATCTGTTATACTATCAAGCACCTTGTCATTTGTGTATTTAACCATGGAATAATGTTTCTCATACCTTTGATATGGAACATAACGTTCAAACAAACACTCTTTGCCAAGGGGATACGAGTGGGGCACTGAGAGTCTGTTATTATACACCCCTTGCACCACTTGGATCCACTTGTGCCCACATTCAGTTTACTCTATCCTAGCACTGCTTCTTCAAGATGGTGGTCAGTCATTATTTCTTGAAAAAATTTAAAAGTGAAGTTTTTCAATAGGAGCATCACACTGTTATAGTTGATCTTGAAGCCAGAATTAGATTTATCATTTCCTTCCTCTATCAACATTCCGGATTCACATTACACTGACCAGCACAAGCACTGGTCTACATTTCTTGCCCTGTAGAATCTGGGGTCCTGGTTACCTTGTCCTTTTTAGGCCATTGTTTAGGCAACTGTCTGTTCATGTTTATCACCAGGCAGGGAAACATCAACAGGCACCCTATGAGTCTCCTGAGTTCTACGAAAACTCTCTGTTTTCATTATGTAGCAACAACTCTCTCTGTTCATGCTCTTCAGGGTCAATCACTTATGGCCATATAGTAAATCCTCTCTTTCCTGAGGATTTACTGGCATGAAGAACTGAAATTGTCAGTCAGTATCTTTGACTTTAATTTTAGTGGACTTTACTATGTCCCCTGGTAGATTTGATTCCTACACCCAAGAAGTATGATTTCTAGTTCACTCAACCTAAATTTGGAGGAATGGGAATCCCAAATTCCCTAAGGGGTCTCTGGGAGTAATAATGAGAAACTTAACTCCTACTTTCACTTTTTTGTTACTAAATCTGTATATTCTACCTATGGAAAATACAGTACCATGTATAAGGGATGTAGATTCACACATTTCTTGAAACTGAAGCAGTGTCCCATACTTAGAGGCTATTATCCCTAAGCTCCACTTTTAGCATTTCAACATGAAAATTGACCCAGTAATAAGGTAGATGGCAGGACCAGGGAATCACATGGACCTTTGCACAGACCTCCCAATTTCACCAGAAGATGGATCCCAGAGTCTGAGGCTGTGTTATGTGGCACACTCTCTAATCGTAGATCAGATACTCTGTGAGCCTTCAGAAATTAGTGTTGACCATACCACTGCAGAGAGGAAAGATAAAACCTTATCACCCCCAGTAAGAATGGATTTCTGCCTCATCTTGAGTGGGAGGGTTATAGTGGGCTGAATAAAGGTCCCTGTGTATATCAGGCCCTAATCCCTGGAAATTAAATGTTACATCATGTGAGGAAAAGTTACACATATGTGGATGTGACTAAGTTAAGGATCTTGACATGGAGAATTGTCCTGAATTATCTCAGTTGGCTCTAAATACAATCACATGTGATCAGAGAGAGGAGAAAGAATGTTTGACACACAGAAAAGGCAGTGTGACCATGAAGACAGATTCGACTCATGTGCCACAAACTGAAGAATGCCAGCAGCCGCCAGAAGCTGGAAGGGACAAGGAAAGGATTTTCCCCTAAAGCCTCCAGAGAGAGCATTGCTCTGCCAACACCTTGCATTTGGGTCAGTGATTTCAGACTTCTGGCCTCCAGAACTGCGAGAGAATAAAATTTTTGTTGTTGTAAGCCACTGAGTTTGTGGTAATTTGTAACAGCAGGCGTTAAAACACTAATATTGTGGACCAAGGTAAACTGCTTGTCACCAAGTGGCTAGTTTTACTCCTTCAAGGAACCACATGGAGCATTCATCATTGTTCTTTGCCTGCTGACAGGATGGATGTTTAGAAGCAGCAATAGCTAAATTCAGCTTGGATGAGAAAGGCCCATGTTCCTGCATCCATATGCAGCCTTCCTCTCTATCAAAGGTCTTTATGTGATGGTAAAACCACTAGGGAGCTAAGGGTAGAGTCTGGCTGATATCCACTGGACAATAACCCTGTTTACCTGATAGTCCAGGGTCTTTTCTGCAGTGAATGCTATCTGATAAGCATTGACATGTAAATGAAAGATTCACACACCTTGTGTATGCCCACTTCCATAGATATATATGCATGCCTCTTCACTGACCTTCTTTGTCTCTATTCTCATCTTTCTCCTTCCGAGATTGCCTTTGTCAACCAACCAAACCTTTTACCACTGTCAAGGACTTCTCAGAGTCTTATCTGAGGCTTCGTATCCCTCCACACAAGTTGGTGATCAGGCGTATTGCCCAAAGCTCTGAAACAATTTCATCGTCACCTCTCTCATTTAAGGCAACCCTTCAGTGGGTCTTTGATGTGGCAGCAGTTCATTCCAGCTTATACTAACATATCCACACATTCTTCCTCCTTTATCAGTTCATCACTGAGAGTATGCTATGAGGTCATGGGAGAAATGCCAGCACAGAAGTAGGTGACAGGGAGTTTGGACTACTTGCTTATACAATTTTTAGGTACCTTCTTGGGAAACATGGTACAGTAGAGAATTCTCTGGCTTTCCATAATGCTCACTATTCTAAGCCTTTTGATGACACTTTTACTATTCTGCCAAGGTATTTCCAGTAACCTCACCTGTTTCCTATAGGCTATTGTTTCCAAGCTTCAAAGAACTATCTCACCTGGGTTTCAGAATTGGCTCCTCTGTCCTTGCCAGGACGTTGAATTCTGATTTAGGAGAGTTCCTCAATAAATTTTCTTCCATCAAGACTTAAGTTTAGTGACGCTCACACCTGTCTGGCAGCCACAAGATCCTTTCCCAGGCATGTTTTCCCATTTCCTACTGGCACATATCTTCCTGGTGTAGCAGAAACAGAACTCTCTAGTTTGGGCCTTGCTGAGACTCCACCATACTTATTGGTAGATGCAAGGAGGGTAGGAGAGAGCAAGTACCTGGGCTCAAGTTTTTTGAAGGGCTTATTCTCAAGTGCTCTCATCCCACTTGCTAGGGTTCTACTCTTTCCTTTTAAGGGCTTACCTTTAGCAGAGAAGATTTGCTGGCGACATATATTGACACTCCTTCATAACTCTGCCACTTTTACAACAAAATCTTGGTAGTGATTCTCAGCACATTCTCCTCTCTGGCCCTAGGGTATGAGAATCTCCTATTAAGCTGCCTAGTAACATTCTGGTTTTCACACTATGCCCCCAGTTGATAGTTGGCTGACCTCAGCTTGCAATTTTATTTCTTCAGGGTTCCAGTCATAGCTAACAACAGTAATCCAAATCCACAATCTTTATAACTGCCTTCCCCCTCTCCCCATCGCTAGGGTTTCGAGCTGTTGTACCTAGATGCTATCTCAGCTCACCATATGTGCAAGTTTTAGTAATCATGATGTTACAATAGGCCAAGAGTCATCAACAATACCCCTCTCACCACCACCAATGGATATTTGTTACCATTTCACCAGCAAGTGATCTAATTCCAGCATCCCACCCTGAGATTCTGCTTCCTAGGACCACTTCTGATATTAACTATCTTAGTGTGGGATTTCCAAAAAGCAGATGTTGTGACAAAGATTTAAGAGAAAGTCATTTATTTGGGAAACCATTCCCCAGAAATGCCAGTAGAAGAATGAGAAAGTGAGAACAGGAAGGAAGAAAGCCAATAAGAGGTGTATGAACAAGCAAGCAACTCTGTGACAACTGTGGCTCGATCCTGAGAGGGATCTCTGGAAGACAGTATTCAACATGACTGACATTAAGTCCTCTTGAAAGCTGGGGAAGCTGGAGTGTCTTCCGATTCCCATCTCCTATTGGCTGAAGATTTCTAGAAAGCCAGCACTCCCAGCCAGCCCCTGAATGTATGGGCTGAGATAAAGCCCAGGCAGAGGGTTGCAGATGTTGGCAAGAGGACACTGAAAATGTACTGGCACTCTAACAAAGTATGATGGGTTCTAACCTGGATATCAAAACTGCTATGAGAAAATGGATTCATCTTGTTGGGAAAAATTCCAACAAGGTTTGAGCAACATGGTGCCACTCATCATAGCAGCTGATGTCATGAAGTAAATGCAATTTCCAAGGAAAAAAAAATGTAATGTGCAAGAAGGGATAAGATCAGTGTCAGGAATGCCTATTTCTGAGGAGTGACTTGAGCAAAAGTAGGCAGATGTGGAGGTCCACATCAGTAAAGCTCAGTGTTATGGGTGGCATTCAGTTTTCAGACTTTCAATGTCTCTGAAGTCATATCTGCTAGAAGTTTTAATCAGCAGAGAAAATTTATTTAAATGTCCTTTATTGAATTTGTCCAATAGGTGACACTATAAAACAAAGGAGATAGTAAAAGGAAATAGCAAATATTAATCTTTTATGCCATGCATAATTTTTCTCTCTTTATAAAGATTCATATAACAACAAGCTATTCAGAAGTTTTGAACACAAGTATGAATTTTATTTTGTTCTGACTTTTGTAACTGAAATAGCTAAGTGATTTTCAATTCAGTAGTTCTAAATCTTTCTATGAAAACATGCACACAATTTTTATTCCCACAATGCCACCCTCTTTGCCACTTTGCAGATGAATTATTAGAACAAGGTTATAAACCCGCAGATATTGGATATCTGTAGTAGAAAATACTGACACAACCATAAAAAAATGTTTTCGTTTTTGTCTAGCTTTGCTCTCTTCTTCAGCCTCTGCTCATCCCCTTTTCCCCTGGCCCTTTAAATATATAAGCTAGTAGCATTTGCTTTGCTTTGCATTTTTACTCTTGCCTTACTGTGTTTTCAAAAGAGGATGACTTGGATTAGAGATATGCTTTAACTCCGTGAGGTTGGTGAGGGAAATATTAGTGTTTGCTGAAATTGACTTAATTTCTGCATGCTACTGGTTTGTACTATTTGTTTTGAAGAAGCATGTGAGTAAAGCCAGAGTCCCCATTTTTAAAATTAACGAAAGGATGGAGTATGTTGGTTATAATTGTCATGAGTAATTATTTTTAATATCCCAAGGAAATTGCTACCAATGTTTTCTTTAATTCATCACTGTTAAAAAAATGTGTTTAGTGCTTATATTGATTAATTCATGGATGCATGCATCCTAAGACTTTTTTTGACATTTTCCTCAAATAGATGTCTTAATGATTCAGAACAGACTTGGCAATGTCACCATTTCTTTATCTGAATACATATTTGTGTAAAAAAAATTGTGTTCTGTGTAATATTAAATATTTAAAGTTATGTCAATATTTTTGAGAGTAAAGGTGTTTTAAGGACTTTAGTCTGGCATGGTGGCCACTTTTGCGGAGTAGTAGATGAGTAGTCACATTGTATAATTTCAAGGACATTATAGAGGATTCTCTAATGTATAGTAAGGAAAGAAAATTTATCAAAATATTTTGAAGAAATACTAGGAGTAGGACATTGTATGATATTCAAACTGAAGTGAATTCCTGAATTTCCTCTCCAGGGAAATAACATTTTCATTCCATGATTATAAATGAGGTTAAAGTTCACAATGATAATTATGACTAATAATATCTAGAATCTATTAAGTGCTTACTATTGGCCTACCAATATGCTAAAATTTTTAAACAATTATCTTGTTTTATCCTCATAACCACCCTGACTTGAAGACATGTTAACGTCTTCATTTCACTGATGAGAAAACCAGATCAGAAATGTAAAGTACTCCTTCAACTCACATGGCAAGTAAGTGACAAACCTGATATTTAAACCAAGTCTGTAACTAAGGTACATTACCTCTCCACATATTCTCTGGGAGCTGAGAAGTATTGACTTAATTTTAAAGTGACATAAATTATTAAAATTAGATCCATTTTTGAAAGCAGGATATACATGGGAGAAAGAAGCAGAAAATCACTGGACAGTTGAAAATGGGAAGGAATTTGGGATACACCAAAAATAAATGATCGGCAGAATAGAAGGTTACAGAAACAAAGGCAATCTAAAGTCACCCAATTTCATAATTTTGCTAAAGGCTAACCCTGGAAGCAGGGACTATTAAAACTAAAAATATATATCAAGACTAAAAATAATCCTATTATTTGACAGAGTAATTCCAAATCTAATACATGGTTTTTTATACATAACTCAAAATTCCAGCCCATAAAAATTGCAACAAAGATGTTTATCATTACTTTAATATTAAAAATACAACAAAAATATTTAAAATAATAAAATAAATAAAACATTGGGAAAAGTTTAAGTAAAGTCTAAAAAATTGTCCCAATGGAATATTCAGCAATAATAAAAATTATGTGTAGAAAGCAATAAAATGAGAAATGTTTTTGAGATTATTATAAAGAAAAAAATAGGGCTCAAAATTTTATCTACATTATGATTACAAATATAGAGAACAGATGACACTATGATGGGGGGACTGTAGAAAATAGATTAAAATAACTGATTATGTTAAATGACAGAGCTACTAATGTTCTCTTATAAGAAAAACATAAACAAAAGTATTATAAAGTAAAAAGGGGAGAGGGGAATGCACATGATTTTCCCCTTACTGCATTTTCCTTTCTGAGGATCAAAAGCTAAATCCCATTTCTTTATTGTGACAGGCACCGCTAATTACCTACTCATTCTTCCCCTTGCACTTACTAAAAGAACTTCCATTTGCTTTGCAGTTGGGATACACAATGCTCCTAAGATTATTTCATAGATGGGAGTGACCTGGCCACGAACAGATTTTGCATGACATGTAAATAGAGTTGCCATATTTTGCAAACCCAAGTACAGGATGCTCAGTTACATTTGAATTTCAGATAAACAGTGCATATTTTTTTAGTTACAAGTACATTCAAAGTATTACATGAGATGGACTTACACTGCAAAAGTTATTCACTGTTTATCTGAAATTCAAAAGGAACCAGGTGTCCCGTATTTTACCTGGCAACCCTATATATATAAGGAACTTGGAAAACAAAGTTTCTTGATGCAGCGTTTATGAAAAAAATATAGCCCTATTAATTTGGAATGTGTTTCACCGCATGTAACAGAAACCAGGCTATAATGGTGCAATGAAATAAGATTTTGCTTTTCTCATATGACAAGATGTTGGAAAAGAAGCAATCCAGAGAGGGTGCAGTTGCCTGAGGAAATAAAGGAACGAGGGTTCTTCAAACTTCTAGCTCCCCCTCCATAGCGTGTGTTCTTGGTCCAAAGAGTAGCAATATGGTGGCTCCACCTCCAGGTATCTTGCATGGACCCTGGCAGAAAAAAAGAGAGGTGATGAGCAAAAGGCGATGACTAATAGTATCTAGAACCTAATGTTTTGTCTGCTTTTTCTTCTTTTCCTTATTTATTATTATTATTTTTAATTTTTAAACAAGAAAACTAGTTTTGGAGAAAGCTTCACCTGGTAACTTAAAGTTACATTTCATTGGCCTTCTGTCACATGATTCCCTATTTCTCATTAGAAAATGCTCTCCTTCCACCACCACCACCATCTACCTCTTATTCAATATTCTGCTGAAGCTACAGTCCCTCCCCCAAAATGCTCTCTTCATGGGAGTCCTCTGTGATCCCTGAATGTTGAAGGACATGGGCGCGTTCTTCACAGTTGAATTCTAAATTAAACTCTTTTGCTTGGTGTAATTGTGTGATCTTTATAGGTGGAGTGCCTGTTCTTGAGATGTGCCTGGAACTTACCAGGCACCAGGTTCCTGATAAACATTTGTTGATGGGTTAACCACCAACTGTCACCAAATCTTTAAAAAATGCCATAAGAAACCTTCAAGCAGAAGCTTTTTAAAGCTGTAGATAGAAAGGTTGAAGTGAAGCAGAATGTCTTTGACTTTGACTTTATTTATTTATTTAACGCTTCATTGCAAGTGTGGTACATTTACATGGTTTAAAATTCCAAAGATATAAAAGACCATACAGTGTGAAATATCTCCCTCCTGCATCCTTTCCCTAGCCACCTAGCTTCTCTCCCCCATGCAACCAGTCTCATCACTTTTCTGTATTCACCAGAGAGAACTTTTGTATTTACAAGCAAATATGCACATTTTAAAGTTTGTTTTGAATATTTAACATTCACTATGCACGCTGAAATTCATGCCAGGCACTGTGCTAAATGCTTTACATTTAATCCTCCCATCAACTCAGTGAAGCAGGTTTTTCTCGTTTTTGTTACCCCAGCTTTACTGAGGTACACACGACAAATAAAAAAATGGTATATTTTATGGTGAGTAATATGATGATTTGATCTATGTATACATTGTAGAATAATTAACATGATCAAGCTAATTAACACACTTTCCATAGCTGACTTTTCCTGTGTGTGGTGAAAATAGTTAAGATCTACTCTCTTGGGGTGCCTGGGTGGATCAGCCAGTCTTGATTTTGGCTCAGGTCATGATCTCATGGTCATGAAATCAAGCCCCATGTTAGTGTTAGGCTCCTCAATGAGTGTGGAGCCTGCTTAAGATTATTTCTCCCTCTCCCTCTCCCCGTCTCCCCTACTTGCTCTCTGTCTTTCACACACACACACACACACACACACACACACACACACACATGACGGGGGTGCCTGGGTAGGTCAGTAGGTTAAGTGTCTGACTTCAGCTCAGGTCATGATCTCGTGGTTCATGGGTTTGAGCCCTGCGTCGGGCTCTGTGCTGACAGTTCAGAGCCTGGAGCCTGCTTCGGATTCTGTGTCTCCCTCTCTCTCTGTCCCTCCCATGCTCTCTCTCTCTCTCTCTCTCTCTCTCTCAAAAGATAAATGAACATTAAAACAATGATCTACTCTCTTAGCAAATTTCAAATCTATAACACAATGTTATTAACTATAGTCACCAAATTATCAGAGAAATGCAAATCAAAACCATAATGAGATATTACCCCACACTTATTAGGATGGACATTATCAAAACAGGTAACGAGTATTGGCAAAGGTGTGAAGAAAAAAAACCCTCATACGCTATTGGTGGGAATGCAAGTTGGTACAGCCACTATGGAAAACAGTATGGAGGTTCCTCAAAAACATAAAAGTAGAACTACCGTATGGGTCAGCATTTTACTTCTGAGTATTCATCCAAATGAAGTGAAATCAGTATCTTTAAGAGCTCTGGAGCCCCATGCTCACTGCAGCATTATTCACAATAGCCACAATCTGGCCAACAACCTAAGTGTCAACTGGTGGAAGATGGGTAAAGAAAATGTGGTATTTATATAATAGAATATTATTCAACCATAAAATACAAGGCCAACTTGCTATTTGTGACAACATGGATGGACCTGGAGGTCACTCTATGAATTGAACTAAGCCAGCAGATGTAGAAAGACAAATACTGCGTGTAATTTCAGTGTGGAATTTGAAACAGTCAAACTTTCAGGGGAAGGTTTCTCTATTATCCCCATTTTTTTAGAGGAAGAAAGTGAGGCATAGTGTCATAGAGTGACATAAACCACAACTGGTATTTGCACCTAGGGAGTCTGACTCCAGACCCCATGCTCTTAACCACAAAAATATAGTTCGTTTCCATACTGAACACTTTATGAAAATTATACAAAGTAAACCAAACACTTTATGAAAACTATACAAAGTAAACCAAGTCTCAAAAGACTATATAGCCCACACAGAGGGAAAATTATCTCCATATAGCTAGAAAGAATAAGATATGTACTTATGCAGTTCTTAGTTAAGCAAACGTAGCTGTGAACTCTTCAGATTTCAGATGTGGATCCTTTATCTCAAGACAAAATTTGTCCCTATGTTACCACAGTTGAGCATGATCACTGTCTGTCCCAGTACGGTGTTGTAAAAAGAGAAAAAGCGTGTGTCACCTGGACATAGTTCTCCCACTCAAGTGAAAGGAGAGTTTGCAAGAAGATCATTCATCTTGTCAATGTCTCTTAATCAGAATTCTTTTCCCTTTGCCTTTATTTCAGACTCAGCCATTCTCCTTTGATTTCCATCCTGCCTTCCTTCCTCTCCTGCCCTGATTCATCGGTCTCCGCTGCTCCCCTTACATTTGTCAATGAGCCCAATGAATTTAGCTCTGCTGTGCTGTTGTGCTTTCTTTACTAAGCAAGTGCTGCCTGCTTCCATGTAATAGGAAAAAAAATCTAACAGTTGGTACAAACAGACATATTATACGTAAAACCAAACATTAACAATTCAACTTATAGTTAACTTGACGCTACAAGTACAGCCAGGTTACAGGAACTTAGAGTAAACTCTAAATAGTTAGTGAACATGATTTTTAAATTTTGAAAAATTACAGGGCTTTGCAAACTTAACACAAGTGGTAGAAAAAAAAGTAAAACAAACTCCAATGTACCAAATTAAACAACTATCTCAGCTTGAAATGATGTTAAAACGGGAGCAGTTCTAGTGAATATTTTAGTGCCAATTTAAATAAAATGATTGGAATTTAATACTGATGGCATTCACAAATAATACATGATAATCAAATGCTTCATAAAGTCATTAAGTCAAAAATGCATTCTAATACTGGTAGGAATCTGGGGAAATGCTTAACCTATTAGTAATACAAGATACAGTATAAAGAAGTAGTTCTTTTTCTAATTAGAAGGAGGGGACTGGTACTGTCATTGTTGGAGACAGTTTACCTTGAGACAATTGTTTGAAGATCAGTTGTAGATGAACAGACTGCATTCCGTAAGAGAAAGTGAGTTGTCCAGTACCCAGTTACCGAGGCCTATGCATTGCTTCTCCAACGTGCAGATTCTGTTGCAGTTGGTCTGGGGAAGACCTGAGGTTTTGCTTTTCTGTCACACTGCCATTTGATGCCACTCCTGCCCATCCCCGGGCCAGCATTAGAGCAGCAATGCTCTAGATACTTCTTTTGTTGCAAAAACTTTTTTACCTGGAATAATTACCTGAGGCCTGAGTGATAAAGAGCAAGAGAGATTGTTTGTACTCGAAAGGGAAGGAGGTTAGAAATACATGTTGCATGGGCTGCCAGTTTTTATAGGCCAGGAAAAAGCCAGATTTTTTGAAAGCAAGCTACAGAATTGCATTTGGAAGACTGATGGGGTGAGGCTTGCTCTGGGAAAGAAGCGGAATTTCTCCTACAAATTTGATGGAGTCATAAATTCAGTTTATGCTAATGATTTATTTATCTTTTCAAAGGTTACAAGCTTCCAGTTATAAAATAAATACAACACGGGGCTGTAATGTACAGCATGGTGACTCTAGTTAATAACACTGTATCGCACATTTGAAAGTTGGTAAGAGAGTAGGTCTTTTTAAAATGTTTTTATTTATTTGTGAGACAGAGAGACAGAGTGTAAGTGGGAGAGGGGCAGAGAGAGAGGGAGACACAGAATCCAAAGCAGGCTCCAGGCTCCGAGCTGTCAGCACAGCACAGAGCCTGACGCGGGGCTTGAACTCATGGACTGTGAGATCATGACCTGAGCTGAAGTCGGACGCTTAACCGACTGAGCCACCCAGATACCCCACTAAGAGAGCAGGTCTTAAATTCTCTCAACACAAGAAAAAACGTAACTATGTATGGTGACAAATGTTAACTAGACTTATTGTGGTGATCATCTCACAATGAGTACAAAGATCGTATCACTATGTTATACATCTAAAACTCATGTTATATGTCAATTAAACCTCCATTTAAAAAAAAAGATGTTAAAAGAGAACTGGAAATGTGGTGTAGGAGTCAGAATGAACAGACTCAAGATGTGCCACTTTGGCACGCAGATTATTTGAAGCTACAAACAATCAAGGCCCTAAAGATTCAGGAAGAAACTGTGACCTCCACACCAACTGCCTAAAAAGAATTTAGGTAGAGGACCTGCTCCAGGAAGGGAACTATCATCACAGGTAACTACAGTATAATATGAACTAGGTGCGATTGACAGGGAGGATTTTAGCAAAAGCTGTTGGTTAAAATTCCTCTCTCTGCCCCATTATTTCTGTATGTCCCAGCAAACATTGGTTTACCAAACATTCATGCTTTCATCTTTCTGTGTATAGCTTTCTTTCTCTTGCCCCTGCCCCTTCTCCTTAGTTCAGAATGACAGATATACCTCATTTTGCCATATCAGTGTGGATTCCCCATATGTATGTAATTAAATATTATTTTCACCTGTTTACAGGTCTCATGCCAATTTAATTATTAGACCCACTAGAAAAAGCTTGAAGGGTAGAGAAAAATTTTTCCTTCCTAATGGGGTTTTGAGACAGAGAAAAGAGAAAAAATGGTCTGAAGAAACAAAGCAAAGAAAGTACTGACAGCCTGGGACTTAAGAGAGAAGAGGGACAAGTAAAAGTTTTTCTTTCATCCACTTTTAGTTTCTAGCCGGATGCTGAAGGGCCCCTCCTGCTGGTTCCTCAAAGAGTTACCCTAAGGAAGAACCTTACGGGGAAATCATCAAAAAGAAGAAAAGTGTGAGAACCCCTTGTGGTGGTAGATGGGGGAGTAGGCCTTTCTGAGCTGGTGCATAACCATAGGGATTTGGGGTTTGGTCTGGGGCTGGAAGTTACCAGACCTCCTCACACCATGGCTTGTGGAAAGGCAGTGCTTAAGGAATACTACTACTCTAGGTTCTTCTTTGCACTTGCCTTGTGCTTTCTCTACATCCTTAGCAATTTAGAGCTTGGGCTGAGGTGTAATCAAAGATAAAGAAAACAGGAATTAGTTAAAGCAGTCAAAACAGATTTTATTCAGTAACTACTGCTGTAGTGGGGAGAGCTAAGCTCAATTCTGGTTTGCTCAGAAGAGAGCAGGTATTTTAAAGAGGGAATGTGGAATCAGGGAGGGGGTCAAAAAACTAGGGAAGAGAAAGACTACAAAAGGCAGGTAAGAAAGTCAGTCAATGTAAATATAAGTAGGCTACCACTGGCTTTTAGTTCTTTGAGAAAGACACTCAGGGATTCTAGGATATATATCTATCGATATCTATATATGTATCTCCGTCTATCTATCTATCTATATATATCGATGTATATATATAGACATACACATCTCAAAGGGACAGAGAAATGATTTACAATTGGACAGAGAAAGTATTTACAATTGTGCGTTTTTTGGGGCGCCTGGGCGGCTCAGTCGGTTAAGCGTCCGACTTCAGCTCAGGTCATGATCTCATGGCTTGTGAGTTCGATCCCCGCGTCAGGCTCTGTGTTGACAGCTCAGACAGCTCAGAGCCTGGAGCCTGTTTCGGATTCTGTGTCTCCCTCTCTCTGTGCCCCTCCCCCATTCATTCTCTGTCTCTCTCTTCTCAAAAATAAATAAAAACAAAAAAAAAATAGAAAAAACAATTGTACTGTTTTTTTTTTCTTTTTAAACAAATGCTCAGGGACCTGATATCATGTATTGGCTGGAACAAATGGTAAGTTCTTTTGGCAGCCTACAGCTTTTCCAAATAGGAATGGGGAGGAGACCTGGTGGTCCCAGGGATGTGGCCGTGACTGCTAGAAGCTATTAAAGTTCAGCCAAGTCTCATAGTGCAGGAGTTGAGGTGGAATCATTCCTGACAGTGTTTGCAGTTGTCAGTGTCCACCCAGGAATACAATTGAGGCTACTCAGAAGCCCTGTGCTCTTGGAGCACTGAGAAAATTAAGAGGAGAGAACTGTACTTTTGGTGTTCACCTCTCCACCCCTCCCTGTCCGAACACCCAAGGGAGCAGTTTACCACCTGAAGAGTGTCTCCTAATATCACCTTTTCCTACAAGGGTAGAAGGATTGCAGATTGAAGCCAAGATCAAGGGCCCAGAGTGAATGGCCTTGGCTGTGGTTGTGGGATATCTGCTGCTCTCCACCTCAGTTCTTATCCAATTCTCCCCACTAGATGCACTGGGACTCAGTTAATTGGGTGCTGGCCTCGTCCTGATGTATTGCCTCACAGGGCAGCCAGTACCCTGGAAGGGTGGGTGAGGGAGGGTGGTCACAAGCCAAGATAACAAGATGTTCTGAGGAGCACAGTTAATTCAAAATGAAAACATACCCTGGATTACAGCTTCTAGCACGAGTAAAAAGTACTAGAATGAAGAAAGCAAGAATTTTTCATTTTCTGAGACATATTGTGTATAAAAAAAATGGTTGAGACAGAATGATAAAGAGTGGGATATTGAATTGAGGAATAAAACGACAAATGTGAAGACCAGATTGAGGAAATACTCCAGAAGTTAGAAAGATAGGAAATGAGGCTATAAAGATAAGCCAAAAGAAATGAAAGATGGACACAAAAGTGCTAATACCTAGAGTAATAGGACTCAGAGAAAGAGAGAAAGAAAGGGAGATGGGAAAACTATTTGAAGACATGTGTAGAATGAATTAAAAATTTTCAAAGACTTCAGATTGAATGGGCCCAGAAAATGCCAAAAAGGAGAAGAAAAATATTTTTAAAAATCCACACCTGGACATATTATAGTGAAATTTAAAAAGACAAAGACAAAAACAAAATTCTAAACACAGAAAAAAAGAGCAGATGCCATATAAAAGAGGAAGAATCAGATTGATGTCAGATTTTTCAACAACATTGGATGCAAATGGGTGTTTTCAAAGAATTGAAGGAAAATTACTTTGAACAGAGTATTTTATATCCAACAAAATGTCATTTAAATAAGAGTACATGATAAAAATATTCTCAAGCATACAATATTTCAAAAGCCTTGCCACACAAAGACGCATTTAAAACACTTTTAGATAGGTACTTTAAAAGGAAAGAAAAGTCTGGAGATGTTGCAAGAGATATATGAAGTAAAGGTTATCAAATAAATACCTTAGTAATCGTGATACGTAAATAATAAAGATCCCCCCCAAAAGGTAAAATATATCCATAATAGCTAACCTGAAGTTCTGTGTGTATTCTGATCCAGTAGGTCTGCAATGAGACCCAAAGTTCTACAATTCTTATAAGCTCCCACGTGTGCCGATGCTGCTAGTCCTTAGACCGCATTTTAAGTAAAAGCTAGGGCATAGGTTTAATCAACAAGACGGGTATTGGAAGGAGTGGGAGAGAAGGAATGACAGAACCCTTGGCTTTATTCAGGGTAAGACGTAACTTCACTTAAGAAAAGACACTAGTAAAAATAAATGTAGGAGAAGAGGGCCATATTGAAATAAATTAAACAGTAGCAACAGTAGCAAGGTATCTATAATTATGATAACTATAAATGATACTACCAATTCAAAGGTACAGATTAATGAGTTAGATAAAAGCCCATGTTTAAATTTAAATGATTTATGTGAGAAACATTGAAAGCATTAGGACATGCAAAAGTTGAAAGTAAAACAAGGAGGAAAGAAGAGCTATCAGGAAAACCCCAATCAAAACAATATTGATAGCTATAGTATACTAAATAAAATAGACTTTAAGACAGAAAAATGTCAGGACTGAAGAGAGCTGTGCCACAAAACAAAGCTTCAATCCATCAAGGAAGTATAATAATTTTAAACATGTATATACCAAAAAAATAGGCTAAAAGATATATGCACCAAAAAATTGATAGTACTGTATTAACAAAGTTGCTATTGTAGTGGGGAATTTCAACACACTTCTCTTGATTATTCACAGGTTACACAATAAACAACTCAGCAAAGATATGGACAAAATAAATAACAAAATTAACAAGAGTGATTTAGTGGATATATAGAGAGAGATAAAGAGAGGCAGAGAGAGAGAGAGACAGAGAAACTCACATAGTTCTGCATCCATTAGGGAATACACAAATTCCAGTTTCCTATGTGGAATATTTATAAAAAGTTGATGATACAAAGAAATCCTCAAAAAATTTCTGATCTCACAATATCCAACCACAATACAATTATGTTAGCTAATTTTAAAAATTAAAATTATCCTTGAACGTACAGAAATTTAAAACACACAAACACTAAATAGCTCTTAGATTAAGGGAAAAAATCACACTGACATTTGAAAATTAAACAAAAAATGACAGAGAAAAGTTACATATCAGAACCTATGAGATAAGATGAATGTACTTTGAGCCAGATTTAGAGCTTCAAACACTAATATAAAAAAGAAAAAAAGACTTAATGACTTATGTATGTATCTTAAGATGTGAGACTGATAGAATAAATCCAAAAACAGTAGAAGACAATAGATAAAAGAAAACAGGAACTGAAAGAGATCTGCAGTCCCATGTTAACTGCAGCAATATTAGAGCAGCCAAGACATGGAAACCATCTAAGTAAGTGTCTGTCAACATGAATGGATAAAGAAGATGGGATATCACTCAGTCTTAAGAAAGAAGGAATTTCTGCTCTTTGAGAAAACAGGGATGGGCCTTGAGGACTTTATACTAAGCAAAATAAGTCGGACCAAGAAAGACAATTACTATATGATCTCATTTAAACTTGGAGTTTTAAAAAGCCAAACTCAGAGAAACAGAAAGTAGAAGGGCGGTTTCCAGGGGTTGAGAATGGGGCACAACATGACATATTAGTCAAAGGGCACAAACTTCCAGTTATAAGATTAATAAATTTTGAGTTATATACAGAAAAGAAAGGAACCAATGACCCTTGGAAGTCCCCCCTTACTACCCCACATTGTCTTGTGCCCCAGTCCTGGAGCCAAAGGCGGAGAGCTTCTCCTGCAGCTCCCTGTCTGAGTTCATTTCCATGTTTCTGGTGGTGTTGACCGTGGGTTGGGAGATATCAAAGGGGAAAAAAATTTAAACTCAATACAGATTCAGTCATACTTCAAATGCTGGTGTTCATTCCTGATCTGCCTACAATGATTTCTTTTTCAGGGCTTTCAAATACTTGTTCCATGCATTCTGTCCAGGTTTTCATATTGTATTCAGTGGAAGAGCAAGAGTAAATTGTCCTTATTGCATTTTTAAAAGTTTATTTATTTTTTTAACAATTTTTAAATGTTTATTTATTTTGAGAGAGAAAGCACGAGCAGGGAAGGGGCAGAGAGGGAGAGAGAATCCCAAGCAGGCTCCGCATATCTGCATGGAGCCCCACGTGGGGCTCGAACCCACAAACTGTGAGATTATGACCTGAGCCAAAATCAAGTGTCAGACCGCTTAACTGACTGAGCCACCCAGGCGCCCCTGTCCTTATTGCTTTTCATCCAGAATTGAAATGAATATCCTTTCATAAAGTTAAATCAATTGAAACATAAAATCTGTATTCTTTAGGGATACCTATACATGTGATAAAACTATATGACAAAAAAGTCAAAGGAGAATGACTCATGAGACTCTGTTTTCTTAAGTGAGGGGAGGCAGTTGGATAGATCGACAGTACTGTGTCATACGTGTGATATAGGTTATTATCAAGTTGCTTACTTTTGGGTGGTGCTTTCTCAAGCATTTATAACCTCATGAAAGACAACTAACCAAATTAAGACATAAATGACATTGGGCTAATATTTCCATCCAAGAGTCATGAACAATACCATTTTGTATGCCTGACTTGCCAAAAAGAATGAAAAAAAAAAAGAGGTAAAAGAAAACATTTTTTTTCTCACCTTTGAATGGCTCAGAGGTTATAGTTCAAGGTAGACTAAACTACTGACAGATGAAACTGAAATCTCTGTGGCTTGCAGGGCAAGCTTGCTTCTTATTCACACAAAGGCCAGGGCTGCTGTTCTTGGTTGTGCAGCTCTCAGCAATGACTAGAATCCTCCTGTGGCAATGCCCAAGGAGCCACGATCCTTCCGTCATGATTCCACCATGTTGAAGCCCTTTCCTTTAGGCCATGCATATGAAGGAGGCATACATGAAAACAAAGACGGAGGGAAGAAGACCCCTCTGGAGACTTTAGTGATCAATTCTGGAAGATGTGTGTAACACATTGTGGCCCCACCTAGATGCAAAAGGACTGGGAAACAAAGTGTTTTTAAGTATGTGAGAAGGAAAAAAAGTTAGGTGAACACATAGCATTGTCTCTGTCACAAGAGATTTTGCAATAATGATATTCAATATTCTATTTTTAAGTTATTACTCATATTATACCATGCTGTAACCCCTCCCTAGTACGTGCTATCCTATCACCTGTCCTAGTATATTTTAATATCCTTCTGTTATCTGCTAAACATGTACACAACACACAAACACACTAACACAAATTGAATATGGGTATCTAGTGATTAAAAACATCCATAATATCTTTCCCATCTCCTGTATGATTTACTTAAAGGGTTGTTTTTCTCAGTTTTAAAAATTAGTTCAGAAGGCCATACAGGTATTTACATAATGTTAACACACCCTTCATCGTACTATTCTTAAGTGCTTGAAAAGTTGAAATATTAACGTCTTTGCCTTGAAAGGTGTAATTTCATCATTTTTCTCTTCATTTAACAGAAACATAATAATTCCTTAGATCTCCTGTGGGAAAAAGAGAAACAGAGCAGACTGATGCACCAAACCAAAAGTAATACGCTCTGCTGGGGAAAATTGCACTCACGATGTTTGCTGTACTAGTACGAACTCTTTGGTTTAGAGGTGGCCATATTAGGAATGTGAAGCCAATAAAGGCAATACACCAGCCAAATATAAAAGTGATAATTTTAGCTAAATGTGGCATAGAGAAAATAATCAAATGTTACAGTGGCGTATTAAGAGTAGTGATTAAGAAAAGTTACAATTTCCAACTTTGCCACACTGACACACTGAGCAAGCTATTAACAGACTCTGTGCCTTGGTTTCCTCATCTGTAAACTAGCCATGACCAAAGTATCCATTTCTTTTGAGGAGTAAGTGAATTAGCACTTATAAAATGACTCCAAAGGTACTGGCACATAGTAAGTACTGAATAAATGCTAGCTATTATCGTTTCACAAAAGAATTAAACAAAGCTTTGATTGACACTAAAAAGTCAAAGGCATGATTATCTTAATTATCTAGTTCCTATTCTATGTTAAATTATACCAAATTAATTATGTTTCAAAAAGAGAACCCCATTCATTTCCTGAAAACATCTTTTTAAATAAACAAATGCTGCCTTTTCATATCCATTTCACAGGAAGACCCCCATATTTTAATATGATCAGCAATTTAACTTTAACAAATATCTGCCAACGGTTTGTTAATTTCATTGATTATTTTTAATAAAGTATTGTTGCGGTGGGAGTTAGACTTTTTATTTCTGGCTTTAAAACGAACTGTTTAAAAAACTCATTACTGAAATTTGAAATATGTACAAAAGTTCACACATTATATGCATACAGCTCAATGAATTTTCACAGTATAAATACATTCAAGTAACCGACATCAGGATTAAAAACAAACAAACAAACAAACAAACAAACAAGAACTTTACCAGCACTTCCAAAGCTCCCCTTGTGGATCCTAGATTAGATTCGTTTTCTCCTTCCTATAAATTCAACCTTACAGGATGCACTCTTTTGTGTCTGCCTTCTTTTACTCGACATTATATTCCTCAGATTCAAATGCATTTTTGTGAAAAGCCATAGATTGTTACTTCACATTCCTGTATGGGAGCCTAAAGTATGAATATACCATATTGTAGTCACCCGCTCTACGGCTGATGAGCATTCTAGCAGTTTCCCGTTTGGAACTTTTTTCAATAAAGCTGCTGTGAACTTTCTAATACATGTTTTTGGTTAACGTATGTATGCATTCCCGTTGGATATAAACCTAGCTAGAGAATTGATAACATCATAGGTTATATGTAGGTTTAGAATTAACAGGAACTGCTGAAAAGTTTTCCATAGTTGTTGAAGCGATTTTTACTTTCGTCAAGAGTAGATTCCAAGATTGCTGGTGCTCCGACTCTTTGCCCACATTTAGTATTGTCTATTAGTTCATTTTAAACATTCTGGGGAATGTGTCATGATATTGCATTGTGGTTTAAATTTATATCACCATTTTGTCTAATGAAGTCCGTTACCCTTTTATACATTCGTTTGCCATGTGGTTAACCTCTTTTACAACGTGTGTATAACAGACTTACTCAATTGGCAGATGTGTTTCAGTATTATGCTAATTATCATCATAACTAGCTAGTTAGAAGACTCAGACTCATCTACTTGGCTCGCCCTGAACAAAGTTGGACTGGTCCTGAGATGATTGACAAATAATACTCACATATTCTAGTCAGAGACAGGGCTAGTCCTAATCAAAAACACCACCTCTTCATTAAAAAAAAAAAAAAAAAGCAAGCAATCTTACTTGAAGTTCTGGTCCCCTTCAACCCCATAGCTGATATAACAAAAACAAAACACTAACAAAGATAAAAACATCAGAGGATGCCTGGCTGGCTCAGTCAGAAGAGAGTGTGCCTCTTGATCTCAGGTTCGTGAGTTAGAACCCCAGGTTGGGCATAGAGATTATGTAAATAAACTTAAAAAGGAGCAGAACAAAATTAAAAACATCCTTGTCTCCATTTACACCACTATAACACTGTCTGGGAAGGAAAAGAAATGAAACCAAATTAAAGAAGGTGAAATGAAACAAACATGCTTCTCTCAAACACATACTCTGTCCTAGGCTCTCTGCTAGATGCACATGCTGCGCGGGCCCCAGGAGAAGGTGACCCTATGGAGTTCATGTGTTATAGGAAGACATTGAAACTCAGAGAAGGCAAGGAATTTTCTCAAGTCCAGACACTGATAGGTCAGGATTCAACCCAGATCTTATTATATCCGATATCTCTCTTATGTCCTCAATTTATCTTTTTAAAGGAAAGGCTGACAGGCAATATGGCTGAGTCATGCCAGAAGAGAACTCCTACCACTTCCTAGCTTTGTGAGTTTAAATAACTATGTCATTTGGCCGTGTGAGACTCAATTTCCTCTGACTAAAATAAAGAAATTATTCAAGGTGATCTCTAGAGCCCCCTTCGAAAACTGATTCTATGATTTTAAACACTTTTGATTTCTACTACTAGGACCAGTGCTACTTCTTTCCAGGTAGAAGAAAACTGGTCTACTTAGGTGTTGCTCTTTATTCCTGGCCTTCACTCATTTTCTGATTTTTATTTTGCTCAGCCCTCAAGGTCACTGAACTAACACCTACTCCGTTCAATCTTGCCTGATACTTTGAGGCTGAATTCAGAACTCTCCTATAGCAGTCCTCACACTGTCTATCACATGTGTGGTTTATGTGTCTCCCTCCCTCTTGACTTGAGGTCCCTAACGACATGCACTTGTGCCTCAGTCATCCTTCTTTACAGCCACGAACCCCGGCACTGTCTGGCATGTTGTAGGACGTAGACAAATGGAGAAATGAACGGATTATCTGCTTCCACTCACACAGGTTGACTATTTTAAAGCTAGAGATGGGACCTCTATGATTATTTCTTGTTACCCTCTGTCTTGGGTTCCCAGACACCAAGCAAGGGTGTGATTACAGGCAAAGTCCCAGCTTCAGCCTGATTTCACAGGGGACCTTCAGAGTGTAAATTATGCCTGAGAGTTTTTCTGAACTATAGTCAAAAGAGCAAGGGGTTCACACTCCCCTATCAGTCAGTCATTGGCTAAGGTGGAGGAGGGTTGTAAACTCCAGGTCCTTCCAACCCTCATTACAAGCAAGTCAAGCAGTACCAGGAGCCCAAGAACAGTGGTTCAAGAGGTTCCCACTGCTGGCCTTTAAAGGCAAAGCACAGAGAAGAGAGAGATGGCTTTGAGCATACAGAGATGCAACCTGAGGGGTCTGGCCTGAACTTTGACACTGCCTGCTTTACCCTTTTCTCCTGTTCTATTTCCATTTGAAAGCCATTATAAATCTAGTAAATTTAGGATACACTGGTATTTGATTCCATACTTTATACTCTGAAACATTAGCTGCTACTGCTCTCCTCCTTCACTAAGCTATTTTATATGCCTTAATTACCACGAAGTGCCCTGAATCATTTCAGTGGAAGCGGTCTTCCATGTGTGTATAGTAATACCATTTTCATTTAATTTCCCAAACCTGGAAGACTTCATTCTGCCCTGCCTCTTCCAAATCATTCAATGCAGGAAATGTTATTGTCGTTTTACCTACTTTGACCATAACATCTGAAGCCATTTGTGTGTGTGTGTGTGTGTGTGTGTGTGTGACCGATATGAAGGAGAATACACTGCCATAGGCCATGTGTCCCGGATATCATGACGCCTAATATAAATACATATAAAAAGGAGCAAGTGGTCTGTTTCAGTAGAACCATATGCAGAGATCAGAAATTCACCAAGAAATAGGACTTTTAACTCCTGAGTTCTCATCAGATTTCATTAAAACAAACTTTAGGAGAGCAGCAAACTCGCCTAGATACGTCCACAGTGATATCCTCGGGACCTCCAACCATGCCCGTCACATAGTGGGATTTCAGTGCACATTCCCTCAATGACAATTTCACCCACCTGAAATATTGCTCTGTGGTTTTATTTAAACTACTTGTCAGCATGGAATGACTTCTGCACTCCCTTCTGAAAGTGGGTGAATTTCCATGGTGAGCAGTTCCTCTATATACAGTTTGCAAATCATTTTGGGAACCTTCCAAATGAAAGGCACTGTATAAATATACCCTCCCACCGGCAGCCAGCCGGCTTTCCACCGGGGATGCATTTGCATCACTTATGTACATAGTGTTTCATTTGGGGCATTGCTTTTATTTTTATGACCATAAAAGAAATATTCACAGTATGAACAATAATGTAAAGTGCATTCAAGAAAATATATATTTGTATATTTTTATGATTGGAAACTTAGAAATCTGAGAGAAAAGCAGGCATGGCATTTTTCTTTCCCATTGCTGTTTGCTTTTTCATAGCATTCTTTATTATTTCTGAACTTTATGGTAGAATTTCGCTGAAATGCTCAAGTCTTTGTACATATGTGGTGGTGGGTTCAAATGAATGTTGCTGGAAAAAGGCCTGAAAACGAAGGGTGCTTGGTTTTGCATTTATTCATGTCTGTAATAATAGTTTGCTTAAGCATTGTCTTTTTGTGGATGGAGTCCTCTGTAAGGAGAGAAAGAGAAAAGTAAGCAACCTTATGTACAAAATACTTTCCAAGTAACTTAGCATGAGAATGGGGACTTTCACAGAGAAAAAATCTTTCAAGGGAAATATTTTAGCCTTTTAACAAAAGGGGAGCTGATTTCATAGCACATTACTGGGGAGCTAGACTTTGAATTTATCTCATACAGAAAATGTTTAATGAACTTTGAAATAAATTGCCAACGGAGTTAAATCCAAATCTCTATAAATTATGTATTTACCCACACAGAATCATCTGCATACAAAAGATGAATGGAATTATAACTCCTTAATTTATACATTTGCATAATTAATTAAATCTAAACAATGAAATATCCCATGTTAGACCTATTTTCCAGGTAGTCTAGCCTTAATTTCATTAAATTTAATTTCATTAAACAGAGGAGCTACCTTGAGTATCCAGAGTATTTTTTTATATAACAAAACACCTCAAAAGGTAGATTAAATAAAACTCTTGCTCACGTCACTGAGGGATGACGTGAAATGTGGAAAATTAATTATAGGCTACCAATGGTTAAAGGCAGACTCAGTAAGAATTTGAGTTCATTTCCTGTTTTCACAATTCTCTTTCGTAAATGCAAAACCTGATAGTTTCTCACTTTTTACTAATAAAACAATGAAAGTGATTTTTGAAACCTCAGCTATAGGATAGTAATGTTAGGAAATAGCTCGCTCGGGTTATTTGTGGCTTATAAAGTAGATGTTATTGCATTCTCCATCTCCTCAGTCAGAATATTATTGTAGGTAAACTCAAATTTCATATTCCCAGTAATACCAACTTTGTTTCATTAAAATGAATCTCTTATTTAAAATATCTTGACATTCTTCTTTTTTATTAATAGAAAATAAAACAGCAGTTCCTTCAGTTGAGAAAAGCTAGAAGCATGGAATTGATCTGCAGCCAGTTTTTACTACAAACCCCATAATGCTTTGGATTATAGCCTACAATCCCCACACTGCAGCACCAAACTTACTGTTAACTATCCAGATTCTGGAAAAGAAAAAGAACAGGATATTTGAGAACTTTGTAACGTGCAAGGATTCTGCTTGAATAGACGATTACTAATTTTTTTCAGTATCTTCAGACATGTTGGCCTTTTTCTTTACTAAAAAAGTCATTGTTATGAATATGGGCACTATTTTTTCACCCTGAATCTCAGGTCATTTATTCTCAAACAATGTGCCCAGGTATATAGTTCCCTTGTCAAAGCCTCTTTTACACCCATCAGTGAGTTGTGTAGTTTTCTAGTCCCCCACCCCCCGCCGCCCAACCCCGCTTTGGAGGGAGGTCAACTTTTTCAGATTTGAAAATAAAATCACAATGCATTGTTTAATGCTCTAAACATCTGCAAATGAGAATTTGGTGAAGTAATTAAAATTCTTAATTAGACGCACCTTGCAGCTGCTGTTAGTCTTAATTGGCAATAATGCAGCTACGTTTTGTTCTGACACCTATCTTCAGAAGAGTTAGAGAGAGAAGTGAAGGGAGGCAACAGGAAAATGTTCCCACACAGTTCAAGAGAGTTCGCACAAAGAGGATCCCATGGCAACAAACAGCGAGGCCCACAGTCGGCTCTGTGAGATCCAGGAATAGACAATGCTTCACCTCGGATTCAAACAAATACTTCCCTTCCTGCGTCTGAAGAGAAAGTGTTTGAAATCATCTGTTGCAATAACATTTAAATGGTCAAATGTTCATCTGTGTAGAGTAACAAACTGGCAGAAGCCTTGCAATTAAGAGACTTGAGTTTTGTACCCCATGGATCTGGAGTGGACCTTGGAAATGTGTCATTTTACACACATGGAAACTGAGGCCAAGAGAAATCAAAGTGATTCTCTCGGGTAATTATGGCTAGTTAGGAGTAGAAATTAGACTCAAATCTAGGATTTGAGCCTACAGTCCAGGACTTTTACTTCTAAACTTTGCTAGAAGCAATTAAATTTGTTAATTGTGCCCCTCCCAGTCCGCTTGAGGTCTAGTTCTTTATTTAAATGGGTCAGCTAAAGGACTGTGGTAGGTGTTGAAAATATAGATCACTGGTTATGAGAAGAGAAGAATGTATTTCCCCCTCACTGCTGGTCCTCACTTAGCTCTGGACTGGAGCAGGCGGGGAAGGGGAAGGAAGAAGAGAGAAGTGGCACGCAGGGGGGTAACCTGGGTGAGTTACCAGCAGGAAAACCACGTAAGACTTGCACACACACTGGAACCAGATCTGTGCTCACCTTGGATTGAGAAGTTCAATATAATGCTCCTTCCTTACAAATTCAGACAGACGGCCCTTTGCAGTCTGTCAGTCCCCATCAACCTCACCTGTGACCCGAGTTTGGCTCGCATTCGTTTTGCTCTCATGTCACCGAATATGCGGTGACATATTTGTCATGCAGTTTCCTTCATCTTCATTTGTGTTTTTCTCTCCAAATTAAATGAAGACACAGTTCCCCAGGGCCCAGGCTGCTTTACCTATTTATTCTTCTGTGTTTGCTTTATCCTCTTAAAGTTTACATTACAAAAGCGTGTGGGAAGCGCTGTGGAGTGGGTTAAGGTTCTCTAGAATGGAGGCTACAGGTGGTGTATGGGAAAGGTCGATGAGTGGGGAGAGGGAGGGGTGGCGACCGTAAAAGTGTTCGTCAGTCCTTTCGCGGCCCTGCCCGCCCCACTCTCAGAAACGAACACTGCGGTTGCCATGTAAGCATTGAAACTGCCCTAGAGGCTTTCTTCTCCAAGCAAGTGTGGTCCGGAGACCTGCAGCATTATGATGGCTTATGGGCCACTTCCTCAGACATGCAGACTCTCGGGCCTTACTCTAGACTTCACTGAATAAGAATCTGCGTTTTAACAAGACACCCAGGTGATCATGCCTATGTTCAAGTTTGACTAGTACAGAATCCCAGGTGGGTATTATACTATCCCAAGGTATTGCAAAGGGCAAGGATCTTAAACTGAGCAAATTCCCCAATTTAATTGGCCGGTACCTACTTGGTCCCTCTTTTCCCATTAGGACTCCATCTCACAATCCTGCAGCGAACTCCGTTACGCGGTAGAGGGGAGGAGGAGACTCTTCAATCTCCTCCTTTCTGTGCCCCGCCCCCACCCCCACACTCCCAGAGAGCCGTCCACCAGCACTCTTCTCCTCAGCCCCTGTCACCTGGGGAAGATAGTGCTCCCCGCCCCTCTCCCCCCCCCCCCCCCCCCGCCCAAAACTGAAGGAGCAGCGGCCAGGAGGGTTACTGCCAGGAGGACTCACAGTTTACATATCAATACAGGCTGAAGCACTTTGCAAAACTGCGCTTTAGAAACAATTATCACCTTGCCACCTGAGGTTTGGAGCAGCCCCCTCCCTTTCCGCACTCCGCTTCCTTTTGAAATGTGGCTTAAAGTGGTACCGAGAATTGCTCTGTGGGGGTGGAGGGGGGCAGGAGGAGAGAGAGATCGCGCGCAATAACAAATCTGCTTTAAAGAGAGGAGATGAAAAGGAGGTTACTGTGAGCGTGTCAGTTTAGGCATCGCTGTATGTACCTTTCTGCTCATAGAGAAATGGAATCGTAATTCTAAGGTGGCTAACGCAAGAATGGGTCAGCGTCCACGTTCGCCGTCCGCTTTTGCCTGGAAAGACAGATTCCCGTTATTTGAGGCCTCTCAGGGTCTTTTCCAAAAGATTCCCAGGCTACCCTCCTTCCTCCTCAGTCTTCTGAAAACTAAAACTCGCAAAGCGGTGGCGTTCTGTGGATTGGCTAGTACTAAAATATCCATTGGGTGGCAGTAACACTATCCTCTTTATGACTTGCAGCAAACCGGAGAATGCATTCAATCAAATGAACCGATCTTGTAGAAACACTGGAATCATTTATGCATTGCAGTTTCTCTTTCTTGTTTTCGCTCCTTCTTTCCTGGGATATTTTGAGTGGATTGTGGCTATTAATCAAGATTTCGTGCTATTCGTGGTTTGCTTGTCGTTTTCGGTCAGGATTAGCATCATTCAAGGCAAACGCAAAGCTGCTTTTTTTCCCCCACTCTTTTCTGAAAAATCATTTTTGGGGGCTGCTGAAGAGAGCTAGGACCCAGGAGACACCTTCCCAAACAGCAGGGGTTGTGTGCTTTCACACAGCAGTACTGTACAAGGAAAACCCCGTCGGATCTGTTATTGCGGGATACTTGTGAAATATACATAGGATTCTTTCTTATGGCTGCATCCCGGATCTGGAAATTTTACTTGGAGACCAAGAGGATCTGAAGGGCTACATGCATACAGAAGATTTGCAAGCAAGACTCCGATTCTTGTCATAGAGCTCTCAGACTTCCTCACTTACCGGCCTTTTTTCCCGTTCTCCTTCTTTTTTTTTTTTTTTAATTAAATTTCTTCCCTCTTTTCCTGGTCTCTCCTTTCTCAGTGTCTCCTTTTCTATCTGCCTCTTCTTTTTTCTCCTAGTCGTCTTTTTCCCCCCCTGCTCTGCACCTGGATTGTATCTTCACCAAACAATCGGGCACTTTGAGAACTAACTGGAGGCAGTCTTGTAGGGAAGAGCTGTATGGAATTATCTGCTTTTATGGTGAACTTGGCATTTGTGAATGGGTATCTTGTTCACAATATTAATTGCTAGCAAAAGCAAGAAAAAGAACACAGGAGTAAAACGTGGATTTTTCTGAATACGCATTGTGATGACCAGCAATTACCTTACCGACTGATATCCAGAGGAGAATAATTTGGAAGACTGTTGTGGGTAAGGTCATTTTATATATGCAAACCCATCAGTGGCGTGAGCAAACTTGGGCGTTTGTAATGGAAATGGGTGACTTGGATGATTGCTGCATCGCATTGATGGCTGTGATGTGGCCGTTATTGGCACTGAATGGAATAACTGCAGTTGGGTGTGTTGGTGTGTGTGTGTGCGTGTGTGTGTATGTAGGTCTGTATTCTGAGTGTAATTGAAAATAAATCAAAGCATCACTCCCCCCTCCAATTATTTTGATATGGAAGAGTGTCTTGAATTAATTCTGGGTAGACACTCTATTGTTTGGTTGCAATATTTGTGGCTCCTGTGTTCTGGAAGGGGTAGCAGCAGTGAGAGGAACACTTACTGAAAAGCCCTATTTAAAATGAAACGAGCTACTCTTTATTCATTAAAAGAAATATGTTTTCAACTCAGTGCAGCATTCTGCTGCATTTCACAGCCGCAATGGGACCAGGGACATCCCACTTGTCAAGTTCTTAAACTTTAAGGTGATAATCGTTGTTAATTATTCTCTAGGTTGTGATTATTGGAGATTATTAAGTACCCTGGGCTACTTTTTTATCCACCGGATTATCGTTCGGAAAGAAAAGAAAAGAAAAGAAAACAAAAAGCTGGAAATGATGAGCAAAATAGAGAATAGTGCAGTATTATTTTAAATGTCACCAAATGCTTTCTTTCTCAAGTTCAATACACCAATAATATAATTATTTTCCTAATACCCTAAATAGCTGAAGCTGCGACCCACGTGCAGGGGAGTTGAAGGTCTGGAAGCAGAGACCATCCTTTTATTGCAATGCAGCCGGCTTTGGAAATACAGGCAATTGCATACTTCCCTTAACCTTAAGTTGAGGATGTGTCCTATCTGCTACGTCTATTTTACCCTTTCAGTAAAAAGTTAGAGACTAGAGCACGAAGGATGTTTAAGCCTATTCTCCCTGGGAAATGGGATAAAAAAAAAATCAATATTGATGACGTGGTTCAGTGCACTGTACTGCAATGCTAAAGTCCCATATTCAGAACCTATGATGAGAGAATGAAGCATTTACATGTGTTATAAATCTCACCTGGTAGATTGATCTTAAGGGGAGGGGAGAAGCTATGTGGATATGTAGGAAGATGGATGGAAGTCGTGCATAATCGGTGATTATGTAACTTCATTACATCAGCGAGCTTCAGTCAACGATAGTGAGATGAAATGATTGTATAGAGGCAGGCTCCATCACCCTGTTAACTTTTGAAGGCTTGTAACAGCTAACAGAGGAGGAGGAGGGCAGACAGAGATTAGCTCCAAGGGTCCTGTAAACCCTGATCTCTGTGGCATATTTAGCATGAGTTTTCTCATAGTGAGTTTCTGAGGGACAGCAGATCTATGTAAGCTTTAGGGCTGGACCAGAGCAATTTTAGCCACACCCGTGGAGAGTCCAAATGAGTCCGCAATGTTTCACAAGTGCCCCATTGAGTAATTGGGGCTGATGATCCCAGCCAAGGTCATAGTTCTGCACCCTATGATTGACATACATGACTCCAACTGAGTAGAAAGTTAAATCGGTTGAAATGAAGACTCTAAACAGAGTGACTATTTGGGGTCATCTCGCATTTTTCCTGTTAGAGCTTAATGCAGATTTCAGCCTGGTGTTTCCCTCATGAAAGCGATTGCTTCCACAGTGTGTCAGAAAAGAGGGTTTTTGTACCTTTATCTTTGCCTTGACAACCTCTTTCTGGGCCATTTTAACCCTCCGGGAAAAGAGAAGTAAAAACCTTCCAAGGTAATGGTATCTAGTTAAATTAAAAAAATGACTGGTAATGAATTCATTATTAATACAAATCTCAGAAATAAAGAGCAACCCATTTTCAAGTTTTACTTATTGAATGGCTTAAAGGACATGTTGCAGCTGCCTGTGACTTTTACCATGAGATGAGATAAAGGTACTGTGCTCACCATACAGCGGAGGGAATACTGCAGAATAAAATGTCATTTACCCTGATGTTTTATTTGGAGCTGTGAATTTTTTTTTTTTTTAAGAAAGAAGATACACATCAGCTCCTTTTGGCCTTCTAATGTTTGAGGATTTCTTTTTCCCTCAATAGATTAAAAATTCCCTCAAAATTCAACTCTGCTGAAATCCTAACCCTGTTGAATTAAATCACCTTTCCATCTAGTTGTGCTATTTTCTATTTCCCTTTATGTTTATTTTACAAAGGAGGCTAAATGACTTTTCTGTTGTGGAGATAAGATGATTCTTCCTGTTTTTCCTACGGAGTCAGGTGCAGGATCTAGACATCCACTAAGTAACTTTGAAAAGATCTTCCCCCAAATCAGAATGGTGGAATGGTGGAATGAAATTTTGAGCTACGATTTTTTTGAGACGACTTTCTTATTTCTGCAGGACATGCCCAAACATTGATGTATTGTGCCAGTGGATTTGGAGGTTTGGTGTTCATATTGTGTAGAAAATTGAATGTGAAGTTAACTCCTGATTCCTTCCTTCAGGGGTCAGGGTAACACTACAGCTGCTTCCAGGCTGTTAGTCTCCAACTATGTACAGAAATATCGTTTGCAATGATATTTCCTGTAGTCCTTATTTTAATATTTTATAAATGACTTCCTCAGTTGTTTTCTGACATAAGCCACACATATGTTACCAAACGGCATATTCTGGAGGTTTTATAAGCTTGGTGGGGGATGGAAATAATACTAGAAAGAAATAGAAGTCTCTGAAAAAAGACACTTACCATGAAACAGACGTACGCATGTAAATGCTGTCCTTTTACTTGAAGACTGCGTATATTCACATTAGGAAAGATAGTTTCAATCATTTTAATGGCACTTTGTAACCTGTTAATTTGTTTTGAAAGAGGATTATGTAACCAAGGCAGGTTATAGCGTTTTTCTTCAGTATCCTACAAATCAATAATAAAAAGCTTTGCTTAATAGGAAAACACTTAAACATGAAGGCAGTGAATAATTTAAAATACAGTATCTGTTTCACTATTTCATTGCCCTTTTCTCAGCTCCAGTTATGTAGTTAGATTAGCAAATATTGAGGAAAATAGGAGAAGAGATGCCATTTATAAATATGGAAAGTACTGATTTTGTTTCCTGACTAGTTGCTTCAGCAAAGTCAGGAGATATAGCTGATAAGCAATCACAATATTCTCAAAACTGGAAAACAATTCAAAAGAGATGTTTATTATGTTTGCAATGTATGTGAGCAAATCATGTTATTGTTAACATGACTTATGCATGAAACATTTTTAAGAACAACTGAACTTGTTGGGTTACTTTAAAATTTATATATATTTCAGATTCTTTTAGCCTGTTATAAACTGACACGTTTGGGGTATACTTTGCCTTACAACAGATATGATCTTTGCTGTTTGACAAATCTTATGTTTTTATAAAGCAGACTCCTCTAAAATGTGTGGCACCCAAAGCGCCCAAGTGTTGATTAATAAGACGTAAAAGTAGCAAGTTTTTTGGTAATGCTCAACCTATAAAGCGTAATTATAATAGCACCGTTTGGGCAGCTATAAATAAGGCCGTGTCGGCATTTTTATTGTTAAATTCCAATCCTATTTCCATTACTTGTATAAGGAATATTAAAGAGGAAGGAGCCCAGCTTTCTGATATAGACAGGTGTTGTGGAATTTGGGGCTGAGTCAGAGGGTCGGAGATGCACGTCATGCGCTAGCCTTGTGACTTCTGACCCTGCATTTCACCTCTTAGTGTTCAAGATAATCCTTTAAAATCAAGAATCATTTAAAATAGGATACTTAACACATTGCACTAAAGAAACAAGATGTGTGTCTCAGGGCTCACCATGATGGTATGCCTTAGAAACATAGGGAATTGTTATTATTAAGGGTTCTCCAAAGTTGTACGAATTTAACAGTGTCTTTTTTTCTCAAGCTCTTAGTGTAAATTTTTATAGGCTTTTCCTCGTCCTAATTACAGTTAGCTGTCAGGTAGTATTGTTCAGTCAGTAAGTAACAGACAAATTAAAGGCTTTGGTTCCTAACTTTCCCTCAGTACTCAGTTTTTTCGGCAGTGCTCATATGGGAACAAAACAAAACAAAAAAACCAGTTGCTTGTGAATAAGATTCAAAGCGTGGTAACTGAGAGTTTTGTGTGTGAGAGTGTTTTAAGCTGATTACTTGGTGTTTTGTTTTGTTTTGTTTTGTTTTGTTTTGTTTTGTTTTGTTTTGAATGCTCCCAAGTATTTAGACTTTCCTGTTTTTGGTACCAAGACTACACAAACAAACGTTGGGAAACAAACTGGATGCTACCACTTAAATCGGGTCATTTGACCAAAAGGGTACTCTCTTCTGTCACTTTCTTAAGGAAAGCATAATGCATTTGAATACTAAGTGTAATAGAGGCCATAAGAATAATATAAAGATAATAGTTCTGTTTGGGAATTTGCTCATTGCAATAATTACTAACGTTCTTTAGGGGGAGGCAGTCCCTCACGTGTCACCACTAACACTACATTTCTTTAGTGTGCTTGTATCTTGACGTTAATATATTTACATATATAAGAAAGACATAGTTAGTGATATGACCTTCCATGTACGTTTTTAAGTGACTGGATAACCAGGTGAAAAAGCAAGTGTTTGTATTTTGGTTCAGGTAAAATTGGAAAATGGAAAATTAACCCTGTAGATAAAAGTAAATGTACACAGACTTAAAGAACTTTCCTGCTATAGAGCAACCTTCTCTTTGTAACTTCCCAATGTCTTGCTTTTCATGTTAATTATCCCTGATATTTCTTTGTTTCAGATGAATTTGATCATGCATGTTTATGTGACTTCATTGATGCCTATAAATAGCCAGCATTTTCTTGGTTTCCTATATTTTTAAAATGAAGATTCCTTTTTGTCTAATGGAAATGCTTTAGATTTGCTCTGGCAGATTTACAAAGGAATATTATAGGAATGTAGACAGGCTTGTTTATTTGACAAATTCTGCTAATCACCTTACAAATATGCTTTTAATTTTCACCCAGAGAATGCCACCCTGGAGTATCTTACACTGCAGACAGCATTCCATTACAGGCCAACCACATGGCTCAGTGGACATACCCTCACTGCTCACCCTGACCATTGGCTTACAATGAAAAATCCTTAATTGACACGCTGTTTTGGTTCCTCTGTGCAGAAAAAAATGTGCAGGTATCAAAACTCTAAGAGTCCTAAGGCTTTTTCAGCTTTAGCGAAGGGATGACTGGCCGACCTGGTATTGCTTGCCTATCACAGGATCTGAAATTGCCAGGCAGTGAGCTGTGGATAAAGCAGAGGGAGAAAGCAAAGCACTTTAATATTTTTCTTCTGAAAGTCTGCTCTTTCCTGTTTTCATATTAAAACATTGAGAGTAATTTTTTTTCATGGCAAGCTATTCAAAGACTGTGTTATAGTTACTATGTTTATACATATAAAATACAATAAATGGCACTAAATGAGCTATTCTGTCCATACAAGAGCTACATATCTAAGAATATATATTTTAGAGTGAAATTAGATAGTATTTTGTAATATTTCCTAAGTCAGGAAATAGTGTGTGGAGTTTAGACTAAGCAAAAAAATGAAATGGACTGTGAATTGTGATCATATAATTATAGAGTATCACTCTTTCAGTATGTTTGTTAATTATGTAGCTTACATTTTATGTGAATTATAATTATAAATAAATCACTGTATGAATAATCATAAAATTATTCATAGTGGTTTACTTTGTCATGGCCTGATCAAAATGAATTAATTGGTAGGTTCTTGCCCTATGAACATTTACATGTAATACAACCGTGAATTAGTATAGTGATCTTCATCATTTTCTGGTGTAAAGCTCCCCTTTCTAATTAAAAAAAAAAAAATTAGAGGGCCACTTGATCATAGTTGTACTTTTAGTATCAGTTGATTGAACAAATACATAACAATAATGATAAATCATTATAAATATGATCATGCTTTTAAAAATTAATTTGACTATGGGTAGTCACAACCAAGTCTACTCATATCTTTGAAATGCATTCTTTATCTACAAAAAAAGTTTGGTGTATATTCTACATTCTAGACCCCTTGGAGTAACTCCTGCAGGCCTGGTAAATAAAAGGTATATGTGTCTACACCCACAATACTCGCACATGCATCGTATTATCTTACACACAAAATAAAAGGCAGGTACACAGCCTGCTGAGATGCATATCAAAGGAATTACATTTTTGGATGCATAGAGTTGGAGTATCTAATTTCCTAAGAATATACGTTTAAAGTTCCAACACAGGTAAATTCACTTTCAAATTTTAGAATTGAACTATTATAACATTAAGTGTCTGATATTATGCAACAGTTGCACTGTAAAATATAAAATAAGCATTGTTTTTATTGCAGTCAAATGGAAACCAATTATTATAAATGTAGCCAGAGCCGATTATGATAGCCTCATATAAATCTAGTGAAATTCTATGAAGTGTAAAAGTATAGGAATGCCCCACTTTGTCATTTTAGCCAGTGAGGAAATTTTGAACCAGAAGAATGAAATTATATTTCTAAGATTTCACAATTCGTTAGCTCTCCCAGGAAGCATGATTCCACTTTCCTGATACTATACAAGCCCTCAGTTGAGTATTTATGTCCTGGCATGAGATATTTTTTTAGTAGTGTGAAGCATAAGGAAAGTAATTGTTCTTGTTGAAGCAGATTTGAATGTATCTAATCCTTTGGCCTCTATGTCACTTAATTAACTTGTGATCACTCACTTGGCGCCCCCACTTGGAATCTGTGGATTTTATTTATCCTTTATGTACACTGTACATTTTTGACCTCATGTGTTTCTGGAGATACAATACAGGGAAAGTTGGGAAAATAGGTCACTGGTGGGACCTCCTTGCCTTTCCACACTGTCCTCTTTTCCATTAGCTTATATGTCCCTACCTCCAAAAATCGCTCTTCTTGGGAGCCCCTCCTTCTTCTGGACTTTCACACACATCCCAGCAGTGTTGAGTGCTACCTTCTTGCTTCCAAAGTCATCCACCTAGAGGTCTTATCAAAATATCTTTTAGCCACATTTTATCCCTCTTTGAAGAGATGGAATTCCATATTTCATTTCTTCATCAACAAAGTCACTCTGCTTACATAGCCAATAACAGTGAACCAATTTGGGTGTAATGGTGGCAATATACCACCACACAGCTACTAAGTGAAGGAAATACAACCATATGTATGTATGATTTTTGTTAAGGTGATTAACATATGAACCACTGTTAATATGCTAAAAGGCAAATGTTGGGAATAATAGGCTTCACCCCTTTGTGTTATGATAGTGACATTTGGGAAAAAATATACCTTTTTTTTCTGACCCAGAAAAAAAAAAAGCCTTCAGTAGACCGCACTATATATGAAAAGGTGAGAGGAGGCTGTGGAGGACATACTTTTATTTTGGTTGGATCTTGCAGTGCCCTCTTGTCTTGCTGAGGAGGCAGCTGCTTAACATACCTGTTTGAAGAAATGACACCAGCTTTGGGTACCACAATGTTCCCAGCCTCTTGCCAACTTTATTTCGGAAGGAACACAGTCAGAGGAGCTAAAAATGGCAGTAAAAGTGGAAAACCGAGAGACTTAAAATGGTATCAGGTATTTTGTGTAAACAAAGCTTCATGTGGCCAAGGGAGAAAATTTGAAGGTAACAAATGAATCTGGTGGTTCTCAGTGCTTGCTTTTTGAATACCCCTGTTAAAGCCCCTAATTGTTCTCACCATGACTGAACTCCTGAATGGTACTCAAGAGGTTCCCAGCACCACAGTGTGTAGAGTAAATGCATTCGAGGGGTCTCTAGGGGGTTTGGACTCTGCTGCTTTCCCTTGTCGGGGTTCTCCTCCAGGCCCCTAATAACACAGTCACACAGCAAGCCGTTCACGTCAGTGGGGGTGCTCACTGCAATGAGTGAACAGTTTAGCTTCGCTCCAGGGGGCCACTGCCTGTCTGTTTAGTATTTCCAAGTCCCAGCATTGTGCATGGCTTGTAGTAGGTCACCAGTACATCATTGTGGCATGAACAAATGGTTAAACATTTAGTGACAACAGATCAGTTTTAGGTCAGAGTTCTCCCAACGCTGTGATGCAGGGTAAAGTGAGACAAAAAATGGTGATTGAAGAAAGAAAAAAAAAAAGGAAAATTGAGCAATAAAGGATATAGGATTAGTATTAGTAGTTTGTAATCTACAAATGGACAGAGGGAGAAGAAATGGGCAACACTTCTTTCCTCCCTTCCTCCCTTCCTTCCTCTTCCCTCTCCTTCCTTCTTTCCCCTTCCTTCTACTCCCAGCATAAATATTTGAGTGCCTTCAGCTATAAGAAGATGTTCAAGGGATACAGACAGGAGCAATGGCATATATTTGGCCCAAAGATGGTTAGTCAGGGGTCAGGGTAATAAATGAAATCATATATAGTTGTAATTCAAGATAGTCTACTTCTGAGAGAGCTATCAAGTATGGTACAGGCTTGGGAAAGGGTCAGAACACATGCACTTGGAGAGATTAGGAAAAGTTTGTTAAAGGAAATGAGGTTTAGCTAGACTTTGAAGGAGCTCACATTGGTGGCACAAAGAAAAACATTCCAGACAGAGGAGAATCAAGAAGAGAGATATAGTAATATCATGGGGTACACGATGTACAATGTAAGAAGATAAGGCTGGAGGCCCAAGTCTCCAGGTCTGGCAGCCAGAAACAAATGGAATGGGGTTTCATGAGAATAAGGAAAACAGAACCTTTTTATGACCTACTCAGCTTTATGCTTTAGGGAAAGAGGAATAAATTAAGAGTCTGTATCTCCAGGGTATCTTTGATTCCAAGTTGTGTGAATTTCCCATGGACTTCCAAGTTCCATCTCTTATAACTTTCTACCCATTGAACTTCTCTGTTCTCCAACAGCCATCATAGGCTCTGTTTTCTTTTCTCTTTGCTCCTTTCTTAGACTAAACCACTGTTACCAGTGCTAGATAAATACAGAGCCAAAATTTAAAATTAACTTTTCTTTTAAGCAGAAGGCAACATTCTATAATGGAATGTATCCATTCAAACTCTCTTTGCTTAGTTAAAAAGTTGCCACCCACCCTAGCAAAAATGCTGTGGTTTATATGCAACTCTTCAGTGAGAATGTTTGGCAATTCATTTGGGAAGAAGGGGAAGTTGGAGAAGGCAGCTGGGGAGAAAAAGAAAAAGGAAAGTGCTTTATATAATGTAATGGCAAAGTAAAAATATAAATTCCAAAATGGTTTTATATTAAGATCATGTGGAAAAAGAGTATTGCTTTAGAGCATAATATACATTCAGTAATAAGAAAATAGGATTTATTCCTAACAAGTATGAACTATTTTGTCAACCCCCAATAATTATAACACTTTGGAACTCTAGAAGGACGTAAAAAACCCTCATTTTAGCTGAGTTATGTTCTTTCTCTTACCAAATACTTTGTCTACACTTCTAAGTGGAATGAAACAAACCCATAAGGATTGTTTTTTCCATACTTTTTCTGATCTTTCTATATTGGAATTTCTAGTACATTGGGAAATGGCCAAACATTGAAGATAAAATGAATAGCGATACAATTTACTTAGGCACAAGCTAAAAATTATGTGCGTGGTTATCAGGATTCACCTAAAAGAACAAATAGCACAGTCTAGTTATTAAACCTCACTCCCTTACCCTAAGGATATTGATTCCGTTGTGGAATTTGCACTTTTAAAGACTGTTGAGGTCAGTGGGAGCACCAGGGTGTGCCTTGGGAAGGTTTCACCCAAGCCCTCTCAAATCTCTTGTCAGTATTCCCTCCCCCCATATATATTATGGATACTGAATGATTTCTCATTATTCTCCAAAGTACCCTACCAACTCAGCGTCAACTTTTCAAATTTGAATACCTTGCCCACCATAATGGCACAAGCTAAGACCCTCCTATGCTGAGATGTGGGTGTGGCCATTCTCTCAGATGATTATTGAGGGGCCCTTGTGGCTTATGCAGGCCCTTGGTAATCACCGTTCTTTGATCCTATTCAGTTAGCAAAATCACTCCTTCCAATATGCATTTTAATTGAATAACTCCTTCATGTGAATGAATGAGAGAACTCTTTGAGGGTCCTGTCTATTGTAAGGATTGTGCCTAACATGGGCTGAAGATGTTAAAGACAGTTCTTGCTGACAAAAGTTTATGGTCTAGTGGGGAAGACATCTATGTTCAGTTGGGTTCCCTAGAAACAGAAGATTTCGTTGCTTCTGAGGCAGAGGAAGAGAGTGATTGCAGTGTGGTTGCAACGGAAGCCTCTGCATATCCTATGGGTCTTCCACAGTTGTCCAAAAGTGAGTCAAGGGTCAGTGCTTTGTCTTCCCCCAACCAGCAGTCACTGGCTGTGGGCTGCCCCATGGGACATGGCATAACTGTGAACAAGACAGTTTCCTGCAGCTCGGGGCAAAGCCAAGTGAAGGACTCAGCTGTGAGGTGTCTGCTGCAGGATGGGTACATAGGCCATGAAGAGAGGAATGAAAGCCATTTGGAAGCTCTGGCAAGAACATTTTATTCCTTTGCCTCTTGGGGCATGCTGTAGTAATGCCATAGAATGTTACCTAGGAAATACTGTGAAATCTTAAATATTTGTTAAAAGGGGTAAAGATACTAAATATTATTGAGTACAAGGCTTTGCTCTATGTAGTTAAATTTTAGAAACTAGTTTTCTGAGGCATGTAGTTGAATCCATATTACAATTACTCCTGTGTAGTTGAATCCATATTACAATTTCTCCTGTTATAAGTTACCAGATCATCAATATTTAGTGAGCATCTCCTGTCTGTTTTACATAGAGAGAAAGGAAGGAGTTGAAAATCCAGGTCTGGAGTGTTTACATAGGACCTATTTTTCTTTAGTGGTTTATGTGCTTGATTCCAAGGTTAAGGGGAGGAGTTGGTGGGAGGTCATGGAAAGGACAAGGAAATGGAGCAGAGTAGTGTGGGGCCAAGTTCTCTGAACTCCAAAGATAATAAGACAATTGTTTGGGTTATATGAGACAAGGCTGTAGATGGATAGTGAAAGCTGGCAGAAGGCAAGACACAATGAACTGAGTGGTAGTGGAATGAGTTGAATGTAGATTTACTGGTATAGAATAAACATAATGAAAGCAGTGTTTCATTAGCATTAGCCAATCTGTGATTTGGACTAGTTGGGGGGACTAGTTTAGAATATTAATGAATTTGAAACTATAGAAATAATATATCCCAGAGCTCAATATTTACTGAAAGGAGGAGATTCATATAATACTATTCACTTTTATTTTACATGAAAATATCAATTTCTGTCCTAAATTCGAGGGATGTGCTATTAGTTTAAATTTTAAAGTGCTTTCTTCAGTCCTAGTGAGGTGCTAGAAGCACTTTCTGTGTTTTATTTCCTGTGAAGATATTCAGTCAAGTTGAATACACTGAGACCATTGCGCCAGTAATTTTTTAAAGTAGTGGCTGTGTCTAAATGGACAGCCATTCATTAAATCACAGAACATTTGAATAGGAATGAACTTGGTACACCTCCTTGCAGACATATAAAATCTCTCTACTACAACCAAATAATTATCCATTACCTGGTGTTCACTCTAATGAAAACCATCTCGACTATTTTTCTCCTCACTTGACTTGACATTTGACTAGATGATCAACTCAATTCAGTTCAACAAATACTCCCAGATTATGTAACTTCTCCATGCTAAATGCAAGCACCAGTCTGGAATGAGCAATTCACTCATTGCCAAAGTAATTAAATGTGTAAACTATGAAGTATTTTTAAAAAATCTGTCTTAAAAGAAACAAATAGTTCTCACCCCACCACTAAGTCTGCTCTAAAACACTGGATCGATTTCTTCTCTGGTCCTGGCATGTCTTTGGTAATTAAAAAAGTTTATGATATTTTTCAAAGACCAAGAATTCAGTGAAGATGATACTCCTTTTCCATTACAAGACTGACTCCCGTTGTGTTTATGGGTGTATATGTTTTATCTTTCAAGTACATATTATTAAGCTTATTAAGAGGCTCTCAGCATCTCTATTTATTGACTTTTTTTTTAATTCAGTATAACTTTAAGGCTCCAGGCTCATAAGTTGTTCTATTTTTATTGTTTGCATCATGCTATTTGCGCACAGTATGCTTTTCTTTTATCCTTATAGAGTTGAGTCAATTGATTTTATCTTTGCCACACAAAGTACCACATTTCTTAAAGTAGGTAAGTCATGTGATTTTAAATTTCCTACTCAAGAGCTATGTGGGTGGTATGGGAGATGAGTGATGCCTATTGAAACAGACTGTGCATCAGAAGTTATTTAAGTTTCATCTGTATTTGTAAGTAAAAGAAAGGAAATACTATTTCCTGTTCCCAATATGAAAATTAGCTTTAATTTCTTAAGATCATAATCAGAGAAGTTGTGGTTTATTGCTCTAAGCACCTTCCTTGGCCTCACCCCATTTCCTGGAACTAAATATTCAAATCCTAGTAGATATGAACTTATCCTATATTAGTTTTGGAATTCATGCTAGTCCTATCTTATTAGTCATATTATTTGTTTTAATGTTACTATGACTGCGATTACAAAAGTATAAAAAGAATACATATGATAAAACCTGATCATGTGGCTTCAGTCCAGATTTTTGGATCTGAAAGATATTAAGAAAATTGAAGGTTCAGTTTAACTTCCCTGGAATCAATAGTTAAGTTGGAGAGTTTAAATATACCTAGCCATTATAAGTAAGTTACTACCACTCAAAGGAAGAATTACAGCACCCAAAGTATATATTTGTATATGCACAAATTTACTTTTTGAGAATCTTAAAAGGTAAGTGGAAATGATTTAATACCAAAGGATAGTATCTAAGTAAACTTATTTGTATAAGACCTGTTCCAACTTTATGTTGGGAATATTAAAGTGTGGGATAACTTAGGACAATGCACAAAATGCATTGAGTTCTAACCTCAGTGTCCAAACAAAAAATAGCTATATAGACCAATATACTGGCCATTGATATAATAAGCTTAAACCCACAACTACATGGCCCCTGACAATACTTAAAGTGTGCAGATTTTGCCTATGATATACTTCTGTCTCAATTTAATCAACTCTCTATTTCTTTGACCACTATGCATGAACTGAAATAACTTTGATTTCTGAATGCTAAGAATTCCCCACCATGGAGAAGACTGTTCTCATAAGAAGATTATGTGCTCCCCAGTCACCACTAGCTGTGTTTATTTCTCCTCAAATTCTCCATTAAAAATTTTACTTCTGTGTGTGTAAATAGAATTTTTGTCACCACGTACTACATCTACACCTCTACACTTCCACTACTTACTACACCTTGAATGTAAGGCTTAGATGGTGGGACCTCATCTGACTGGGTCGCCACATGTCTCTGGTGCCTAGGAGAATGTATGGCACGTAGTATTACTCAATAATGATCAGAGAAAAGGAGGGAGGGAGGAAAGGAGGAAAGAAAGAAGGGTCTCCCAAGGTATCCTGGTCTCAGCAAGATAAATTGAAAAAGGAGTTGGATGAAACAACACAATAAACCCAGCTGAGGACCTATAATGGCGTTTGCATTGTAAAGATTTTGTTCATGATGCAATATTATTTATATAGTAAAGATTGTGTCTATTCCATCCCTCAGGTTCACAAGCCAGGTTCACACAGGCTTCAACACATGCATTAAAATGCCAGGTCGGTTGATAAAACACCCTGAATGCTGCACTGGAAGCTTAGAACCTATAGCCAAAGGTTTTGGTTACCTCATTAATGCTGAAAACAATGTTTTAGGACCATTAATATGACAGTAATTTTTAACGTGAGTGAAGCAGAAATGGACTGGAATCTATACTTAGATAGCTACTGTATTTTTTATAAATTACAAGGTGATAAAACTCCTCATACTTTTCAGCTTCATAACTTTCTTCTCTACACTTTTCCCCAACATGTAATTATTCATTAAGAGGAAGCTTTTTTTTTAATATATGAAATTTATTGTCAAATTGATTTCCATACAACACCCAGTGCTCATCCCAAAAGGTGCCCTCCTCAATACCCATCACCCACCCTCCCCTCCCTCCCACCCCCCATCAACCCTCAGTTTGTTCTCACTTTTTAACAGTCTCTTATGCTTTGGCTCTCTCCCACTCTAACCTCTTTTTTTTTTTCCTTCCCCTCCCCCATGGGTTTCTGTTAAGTTTCTCAGGATCCACATAAGAGTGAAACCATATGGTATCTGTATTTCTCTGTATGGCTTATTTCACTTAGCATCACACTCTCCAGTTCCATCCACGTTGCTACAAAGGGCCAGATTTCATTCTTTCTCATTGCCACGTAGTACTGCATTGTGTATATAAACCACAATTTCTTCATCCATTCATCAGTCGATGGACATTTAGGCTCTTTCCATAATTTGGCTATTGTTGAGAGTGCTGCTATAAACATTGGGGTACAAGTGCCCCTGTGCATCAGTACTCCTGTATCCCTTGGGTAAATTCCTAGCAGTGCTACTGCTGGGTCATAGGGGAGGTCTATTTTTAATTTTTTGAGGAACCCCCACACTGTTTTCCAGAGCGGCTGCACCAATTTGCATTCCCACCAACAGTGCAAGAGGGTTCCCATTTCTCCACATCCTCTGTAGCGTCTATAGTCTCCTGTTTTGTTCATTTTAGCCACTCTGACTGGCGTGAGGTGATATGTGAGTGTGGTTTTGATTTGTATTTCCCTGATGAGGAGCGACGTTGAGCATCGTTTCATATGCCTGTTGGCCATCTGGATATCTTCTTTAGAGAAGTGTCTATTCATGTTTTCTGCCCATTACTTCACTGTATTATTTGTTTTTCGGGTGTGGAGTTTGGTGAGCTCTTTATAGATTTTGGATACTAGCCCTTTGTCCGATATGTCATTTGCAAATATCTTTTCCCATTCCGTTGGTTTTCTTTTAGTTTTGTTGATTGTTTCCTTTGCAGTGCAGAAGCTTTTTATCTTCATTAGGTCCCAATAGTTCATTTTTGCTTTTAATTCCTCTACCTTTGGGGATGTGTCAAGTAAGAAATTGCTGTGGCTGAGGTCAGAGAGGTCTTTTCCTGCTTTCTCCTCTAGGGTTTTGATGGTTTCCTGTCTCACATTCAGGTCCTTTATCCATTTTGAGTTTGTTTTCATGAATGGTGTAAGAAAGTGGTCTAGTTACATCCTTCTGCATGTTGCTGTCCAGTTCTCCCAGCACCATTTGTTAAAGAGACTGTCTTTTTTCCATTGGATATTCTTTCCTGCTTTGTCAAAAATTAGTTGGCCATACTTTTGTGGGTCTAGTTCTGGGGCTTCTATTCTATTCCATTGGGCTATGTGTCTATTTTTGTGCCTAGGAGGAAGCTTTTAAAAAAACATAGAATTTTCATCTTCACTCTCCTTCTTGATATTACTATATCCTCTCTGAATTGCAGAATATCTCATGGCATACTTGAATTGACATTAGGATCAAGACAAGTCTGAGTTCCAATTTTAGCTTTAACATTTGCTAGCTGTGAAACCTTTGACAGGTCACTTAGTGTTTCAGAGTTTGGTTTCCAGGTCTCTAAAGAGAAAAGAATGGCTACCTTTAGGATTATTGGGAAAAGTAAAAATATTATTTGTGAAGCATATAGTGCAGTGGTAGATAAAATATACAATAAACAATATACAATAAATGGTGGTCTTCTCGGGCTATTTGCACCCCTTCATGATTTCATCCACTTGCATGAAATGGCTATAAATACCATTTTTGTCACCACTTACTACATTTATACCCCCACCTTGGTCTCTCTCCTAAACTCCAAACACATATGTCCAACTGCTTATCTGACATCACCATCTACTTGACATTTGTCATTTACCTTGTCCAAAACTGGACTTATCTTTTCTTACCCCAGTCTATTCTACTCAGTTGTCCCATCTCAATTGATGTAAGTTTTACCCCTCTATTTGTTTAGGCCAAAAATCTTGGAGTCATTCATCATTCCTATCCTTCTCTGACATACCACATCCAGTGTGTCATCAATCCTTGTTGGTACTATCTTCACGCGCATCCAGAATTTAAGCACTTCTCACCATGTTTAATTCTATTACCTTTGCCGGAGCCTCCATCATCTCTTTCCTAAATTGCTGCAGTAACCTCCTAAGTGACTCTGTGTCTCTCCCATTGCCCTCTAAGATCAGCTCTCCATACAACAGCTAAAGTTGTCCTTTGAAAAAGGTATGCAGATGATGCAAAGCTTACTGGTTTTACTCAGAGTAAAAGCAGAATACTTTTAATGGTCTAGAGACAGGGGCCTACATTAATTCTTTGGCTTCATTTCCCCTACTTGTCCAGGCTTTTCCAACTTTCTTATTTCTCTCTATCCTCACCTTGCTATTCTTTGAACACGACAAGTAGATTCTTGCTTTAGGACCTTTGAATTGGCTGTTCTCCTTATCTGGAGCATTATTTCCCAGAAGTCTCCAGGCCAACTTTCTCACCTCTATCATTTTTGGCTTTTACGTGTCATTTTGGCATTTATGTGTCATCTTCTCCATGAGACCTACCCTGATCACACCCTCTAAAATTGCAACACACCCACCTCTACACTCCTGATCTCCTTGTCAGCTTTTACTCTAATTTTTTTAGGCACTTCCTAGCTTGTAACATTTTTTAAAAGTTACTTCCTTATTATACTTACTGGTTATCACTACAATTTTAGCTTCACAAGAGCAGGGATCTTTGACCATTGAGTTGACTGTGGTGTCCCAAGTACCAAGAACAGTGTAAATTTGGTGAAATTTTATTAAATAAATAAATATTGTGAAGATTTAAATAAGGTGATGCAGTTAAAGAATTTTAATCCCACGGCCTGGCACGCATTAGTGGCTCAGTAAATGTTGGCTATTATTAAGTGTCTTATGGTAGTTAACTTACATGATGTACACTAAAGATTCACTAATGAGCATCATGGGAAGAGAATATCTTCTCTAGGTATAGACAATCACATCCCATTTTATTAGGTTCATCTAGTAAAGGACAAAGAAAGGTATACAAATATTCAGCAATAGTTGAGAGCTCAGATGTGTGGGTAAAATCATTTAAGACTGATGTTTTTACTTTATACAAATTAAACTAATATAATAAAAGCTTGATGGCAATTAAATATTATACAACATGAGAAAAATTTAAAGTTTATTTATTTATTTTTGAGAGAGAGAGAGAGAGAGAGAGCACAAGGGGAGGGCAGAGAGAGAGAGGGAGAGAGAGAATCCCAAGCAGGCTCTGTGCTGTCAGTGCAGAGCCTGACATGGAGCTTGATCTCATGAAAGGTGAGATCAGGACCTGGGGTGAGATCAAGATTCAGATGCTTAACTGGCTGACCCAGGTCCACCCCAACATGGGAAAAATTTAAAATATTGCAATAAGATGGTTTAGAAGATTACTGAGATCTCCCCAAGAGTTAAGAAGCTGACAAAAAATGATATTCCCAGTATGCATTTTAGTGAATAACTAATTTTCTTTTATTTTATTTTTGTAGATTCCCATGAGAGTTTGAATTGTTAAACATATTTAAAATTTTTGTTTCTTTCCCACATTTCATAAATAGAAAAAAATAATTTTAATGAGGTATTCTTATGTGTATCACAAATGTAGGTTTTAGTGTGTAGGTTTCAATAGAAAACAAATACTTGATTTTTCTATCTTTATTTGTGAAAACATTGAGAAATAGTTATAACTGGAAGCCTTTTGTAAGTCAAAACAAAAAGTATTATTTCTGACTATTGAATGGATGTTCTCATTTTGTCTCTTTCCCAATCATCAGTTTCAAATTCTAATAAAATACATTCATTCTTCTATATTTCATTCATATAGCTTAGTCTTTTCCAGAGAATTTACAAATGTTTTACTGCCTGCCAAGCCTTGTGTAATTAAACTAGATGACAGAATGTGCCCATAGTTTATTCTGTGGATCTCTGACTACAGATGCAGAGATTTACATTAAGTCAGGGGTAAATGATACATTTGTATATATTTCTGCTTCCACTAAAAATACTTTAAGGATGTTGACTCTGGAATTCACTAAACAGGAGAATTGTGAATAAATCTACTGCCATTTTTGCTTATTCTTTCATTCTCTTGGGTGTTCTTCATACAACTTCATTTCCTGTCTCCAAGCTTAATATGTTCAGATAGTCACCTCTTCCTGCCAAAGTTCATCATTTTTTTTTTACCACTAGAAAAAGGGTGAGAAATGGAAGAAGGAGGGGAAAAGAGAAGAATGGCAAACTTCACATTATTGTCTAGATGCCACTTAAATCTAAACATTGTAAGTTTTCTTCTAACTATTTTAGAAGAACCACTTTTTCTAGCATTTTATTGCCACTCATGCCTACTTCACTTTGTTACTCCTCTGCTGGTTGTGGGTGGCTGGAGTTTGACTATTTCAGAATAGTTACTGGTGGGTGGGTTCAAAAATCTCTAGTGGGTTGAGAAAAAAGCCATGTTTATATAGATAGTGATCCTTCTATTAAAATCCTGAGAGTGAGTAATATTTAATGGCTATGTTCACCACGCAAATAGCAGAGTCCATCTGTACAGGAACCAACACTATCTGAAGAGAATTCCATGGGGTCTTTGTATTCCTATAAAGCTTTTGTGTGCACGGTTCTAATCTCCAAAATTTGATTCTTTTACTTGGTAGACAAAGTTTCTTTCCTGAGAGTATGATGTGGGCCCGGATGCCTACAGGTCTATACAAGTACAAGATGCTATAGATCTGTCAAGTCTCTGCTTTCCTACTGCAGCAGATCAAAGCACACAGCATTAAGGCTTTGTCTACATTGCTTTGACTATAGATGTAATACATTTATGTTGATTGGCTTTATATTGTGAGTACCTGTGGTAGTCACATGATCCGCTTCGATTCCAAGTGACTACATTCTCTTCTTTGATTTGAAGTCTAGTTCTTTTATATTTTGTAATACAGAGCTGATAGAGACCAGTGATGCTGTGTATACATCAAAAGCACCATTAAATTTAGCAAACACTTTGTGTATGGCCAAGCCACCAGAAATAATGAGGCTCTCAAAATATAGAATATTTTTGCTGGTAGTTCTGAAAAGACCACTATACTTGAAGTGATATTTAGATTGTAATAAATTCTAAATAGGTATCATTATATTCTCATTTCCTGTTTTCTGTATTTGAGAAAATGTCTTACCTTAATCTTTACCACTTACCTTAATCTTCAGAGATTGAGTAATCATTGCTTTTCATGACCTACTTTATTAAAACAGTACTACTATCAAATCATGGGGTTTGGGTAGCTGCAATAATGTGTACAGCTGAATCATAGCTTTTGTAAGCAGAGAGCTGATAATCAAATTACATATATTGCGTTCTAATTGTCATTCAAAAATTCAACATACTAGGACAATTAAATGCCTAAATGACTTGAGATAGAGAGCCCATTTAAAAGAACATTTTACTTTCGTTTTATTGGCAAGTTTTAAGACCAAAATTTAAAAAGCCCAAAAATGGACATAATTTAGGATGTGCATTTTAATGAAGAAAGTAGAGGAAACGCTAAATGATTTGGGAAAAAATGATATAAGTTCTATAAGTGATGTAACTTCTGTAAGTGATGATTTTTTTCCTGTTCTTTAAAGAAGGAAATAAAGTTACATGTAATGGACGGTACCAATTTCAGACTGATATTGAGATGGGAATGTCTCTAATAAGTGACATATTTTAATTTGAGATTTTGAATCTAATATAACATGCAAATTGCAATAGTCCTTAATGTAGAAAGGGGAAAAATGTAGTGATTGAGTTTGGGGAAATTGTAAATTGGGCAGGATCTAGCCAGCTGCAATGATGAACAAGGCTTCCTTTATTATTGCCTCAAGAAAAGCTATTGAGTGGCTAGCACAAAGTAGCTGCTTGAATGCGGGAATATCCAATATCCCTTTGAGAGACGTATTTGATTATACATTTTTCCTTTACCCTCTTTTTTTCTTTCTAGATCTCCAAGTTCCACAAAAAGTTCCCATGATCACTGTTGTTGTTATCCATGGTTTTGTTTTTTGACCTGTAGGTGATACTACTAACAACTGTTATCTATGTAAAATGATCTTCTCAGTCTTTTAGTTTATACCTGATCCTGATGTTTCTTTGTTTAAAATCCTCCAATATGTCCTTGGTGCTTATAGGATTAACTGTAAAGGCTTTAGCCTAACAGGAATTTTTTTTTCTTTTTTTCTTTCTTTCTTTTTTTTTTTTTTTTTTTTTTTTTGCTATCTAGTTTAAGAATTCTTTTTTAGCTTTGTTTCACACTCTGGTCAAAATGACTTTTCACCATGCATATTCTTTTACTGTGCTAAATACATAGACACGCACACACACACACACACACACACACACACACACTCCCACATACATATCCCTCTGTACTATATCCTTCCAACTAATTTTTACCTGGAAAACTTTTACTCATCCTTCAATACCCATCTCCAGTATCTCCTCTGTTAAGCCTGACTCAACTTCTCTAGTAGTATGTGCTATCCAACACCATTCCCTGTCATCTCCAATGATCAGAATGCAAGTTCCTGCTAAAGGACTTATTTTATTGTAATTACTTTATCTGTCTCTTTCTCCTACTAGAATAGAACCAGGTCATAAAGACCTGGTTTTTCTCTGAAAAAAATTAGCTGAGCATGTAAGGCTCATAGTAACAGATCCCAATGAATACTTGATTGAGTGAACGAATCTTTACTTGTGGCTTTTGCACAACCTGCACTTGTGGGTGCCAATTCAATGTGCAGAGTTGGAAGCTGTTTGCAGCTCTTCCAGTTAGTTTTATGGTCTGCCAACACATCCTTGGTTGTTGTACACTCCTCACTGATAGGATTTTTTCCAACAGTACTTGGCTTGGTTATAGTGTTCAAAATCGTTTTTTACCATGTCTGTTTTTTCTCCTCTGCTTGACTTCATTCTCTCAGTTTCTGTACAGCAGGCTGCTGAGACATCTTGTTGTTACCCATTCCCCTCCTATGCCTTGCCCATCCAGGTAACTTTGTGACAAGAAAGGCTTGGAGTCTGGCCAGCTGCCAGCATCTTGTTGCTGGTGATCCTGCATTACAGTAGGCATTTGAGTGGTGAACCTGGGCATGCTGCCATAGCCAGCAGTGAAGGTGAATGCATTCCAGTGCCAATAAGGACTAAGGCATGAAAGTAAATCCGTGCAGAATTGACTTTGTCAGTACTTTCCAGTAAAGGAGATTATACATGCAAAGTGCACTGTTAGCAGTAGGCATTATTTTGTAACTTGTAGTTCTAGATGAAAGAACACCAATATTCTTCACCTTAATGGGTGTATTAGCAAGAAGTTGATGCTAATGGAAAGTACCATACCTTGTTGCATGTGTTGCTTTGCTCTACTCAGGGATAGAGAAGTGAATAATCCATAGTCCTACAGGTCAGTGCTTCTCCAACTTGAATTGCTTATAAATCACCCAGGGGATTTTGATTCAGTAGATCTGGGATACAGCCAAGGTTCTGCATTCCTCACAAACTCCCAGGTGGTACCACAATGCCAGTACTGCTGCTCTGAAGACCTCACATTGAGCAGCAAGGATGCAGAGGGAAGAGTGCGCTGCTCAAAAAGAAATGCTGCCTAATGGGCACGCCCTGTATATCTTAGTGCCTCAACAATGCTACAGGATGACAAGAACATGCCCTAACACAAGGTAAATCAGTTCCCCCATCACCACTTCATGTTATTGCAGATTGTTCCTGACAGTGGAAACATGCCTGAGTTAGTGTTCTCCCTCGCACAGAGCTCTTTAAGTTCTTTGTGGAGAAGAGAAGAGGTTGGCTACCCCCTACCCACAATCTTTCATCAGAGTGATTTAGTACATTAAAAGAACAAATCATTCTCTTAGGGTTTGAACATCTTAGCTACAGAGGAAGTGAAGTTCAGTTGCTGAGAATTTAGGGAGTCTGCTGAATTGCCACCAGGTCAGCTTTTTCTCCTAATTCTCCAAGAGAGCACTAGGAAAGCTCTGCCATATGTGGGCACTGTGTCTTAGGTGCTGAAGGTACAGAGGCATAAAGCATAGTCTCTTCCCTGAGGGAGTTTACGATTTACTCCATTAAAGGGTCACTTTTTTAAACCTATTTTTGTCTTTATACTAATAAAAGTACAATAAAAAATGCTGCTTACTAACCAGATGTTGCTAGGACACTAACATAAGGAGAATATGTGATATATTTAAGACTAAAACATGACACACATTTATAATATGGTTAATAGAGTTACAAGTGGCAATCACATGCCACCTCCAGTCTGTAAATCATAGTTTCCTAGCACTGCTTTAAAAACAAAATGTGGCCGTGGGCTAAATGCTGTGTTAGCACAAAGAGTACTCTTCTTGTCAAAACACAAAGGGCGTCCCAGAGTTTCAATTCCCTTTCTATGTATCAAATTATATATTATTTGGTTAGCTGCTAAATTTGGCCATCCATCTAAACTTCTCAGAGTAGAGATGAGAGAGGGAGCAGATAACTGTAGACCATGAGGTAGAATGCGGTAAAGACCAGAGAAGTGAAACACAGAAAATGCCGTGGTTGGCAACAGCCCAGGGACCAGATCCAGCCCACCACCAGTTTTTGTAAATAAAGTTTTATTGGAACCCAGTTGTATTATCTGTGGTTGCTTTCATGCTACAACCATAGAGTTTAGGAGGTGTAACAGACATTGCATGGCTTGCATAACCTAAAATCTATCCCTGTAAGAAAAAGTTTGCTGACCCCTAGAACCTAACAAGTAGGCTCACTTTTTTTTTAAATTATAAATTGGCACATAACATTGGTACTTTAAGGTGTACTGATGTATGTGGCGTCAGGGCCAGGGAACAAAAGGAGGCCCTCCAAATGTGGTCCCCCACTGCTTTTCTCAGTCTCCTTCACTTTGATGGACCTCATATACATGTTGTTCACATCCAAGTTCCATCCACCCTCCCTAAAACCTTGCCTCACAAACTCCTGCACCTTGACCTTCCTTTAAGGATAGGGATACACACAAAAGCACTGGGGAGTCTGTCTTCAAGGAGTCAACCAAAAGGAGAGACCCATAGGGCCTCCTGGGCAGGACATTTTAAGTTTTGGAATACCATACATATGGTCTGGAAAGCAGGAGACAAGGGCCTTTGGTGTGCGCACCTCCTTGAGTCTTTTGGACACTTTGCCCCATGGGCAGTGGCTTGGTAGGAATAGGGCCAGAGTAGATCCTCCAAAGGGAATGGATAGGGCAGGGCCTCTATGCCTGGGTCTAAGGATAATACCACTAAGAAGTCCCATATAAATTTAATTTAACTTGGAAGCTGGGCAAGAGAAATATTAAGGAGTCTTTTAGTTAGGTGTGATATTGTGATTTATAATAAGAAATATATATGAGGTCTTCCTCCCTGTTTCTGGCACAGAGCTCCTAAGATCTTGGAATGTCCTAAGTGTTGAAAGTGATAAAGGTGTATTTTCATGAGGTGACTTTTGGAAGGCACTTAAAGATGCAGGCTGGTCACCAGGAGAACCAAACCTGTTATTAGAGGGTTAGAACTTTCAGGGGCGCCTGGGTGGCGCAGTCGGTTAAGCGTCCGACTTCAGCCAGGTCACGATCTCGCGGTCCGTGAGTTCGAGCCCCGCGTCAGGCTCTGGGCTGATGGCTCAGAGCCTGGAGCCTGTTTCCCATTCTGTGTCTCCCTCTCTCTCTGCCCCTCCCCCGTTCATGCTCTGTCTCTCTCTGTCCCAAAAATAAAATAAAATGTTGAAAAAAAAATTAAAAAAAAAAAAAAGAACTTTCAGTCCCTGCCCCCCTCCCACCTCCAGGGAAGGAAGCCGGCTGGAGGTAAAATCACTTGCCATTGGCCAATGATTTAATCAATCATGGCTATGTAACGAAACCTCCGTAAGTACCCAAAATGAAAGGTTTGGAAAGCTTCTGGGTTGGTGAGCACATGGAGATTTGGGAAGAGTGGTGCTCCTGGAGAGAGCATGGCAGGTCTGCACCCTTTTCCCATGTTATGTCCTACACATCTCTTCCCTATGGTGTTCCTAAGTTATATCCTTTTATAATAAACAGATGATCTAGTAAGTGAAATGTCTCTCTGAGTTATGTGAGCTGCTCAAGCAAATTAAAAGGGCCAAAGAAGGAAATTGTTGGAACCTCTGATTTATACCCAGTTGGGCCGAAGCACCTGTGACAAGCTGGACTTGTCACCTGTGTCTGAAGTTGTGAGGAGTCAGTCTCGTAATACGGAACCTTTAACCTGTGGAACCGACACTATCTCCAGGCAGATAGTGTCAGAACTAAGCTGAATTGTAGGACACCCCGGGGATGAGAATTGCTTGGTGGTATATGTGAAATCCCCCTCTCCACATTGTGATTAGGTGTGTAAAACCCAAAGATTAGGCTTTGAGGATTGTGAGAATTTTGTTGTGCCCAAATGGGGAAGATAGGTATTTCAAGGAGACAAATACTTTGGAGCAAAGTCAGAGATGGAAAAGCTTTAAGCACTGGTGGGGAGTAGCTAGGAAAGTTGGATATTTTTACCTATGAAAATACATACTATCTCACAGCCATCTCTTATGGTCAGTATAGACATTTTTCTCTTCAGTGAGTGGGAAATTGAACTATATTTAGTTAAAATCAGAAGCTGGAAACCTCAATACCTGTTTTAATGCCAATACTATTGTTGGAGAGAAAAAAATATTATTGTACCCTTCAAGATTCTTCTGGCTGGTCTAAGAATTAAATTGATATGAGACAGATTAACAGGAGAAAATAAAATTTAATAACATAGGTACAGAGAATTCACATAAACATGAGATTCCCAAGACAGCCAGGCAAAATGAGGCATATATGTCATCCTGAAGTAAGGAGAAAGGAGTTGGAGTCTGTGACCTCAAGGGAAGGAAAGCAATTCACAACAAGATGAAAAAGAGCAAATATTTGGTAAAATGTTTGCTGGGACATACAGAAACAATGAGACACAGAGAAGAAGTTTAGCAAACAGCCTTTGCTAAATTCCTCCCTGTCTACCACACCTACTTCCTATTATAATGTAGCTATCTATGGTTGTAGCTTCCTTCCTGGAGAAGGTCTTCCATCCAAATCATTTGCAGCAGTTGAGAGGAGGTCAAAATTTCTTCCTGAGTCTTTTGGGCCTTGTTTGTCTTCAGTGCAAAATAATCTGCATGCCAAAGTGGCACATCTTAGTATGACTCTTTCTGACTCTCTCTACACTATCAACTACACCTTGGGCAAATCTCTTAATATTTTTATCATCAATTTGGAAGATCGGAGGCTATTCTAGTCAAGATTTATGATTCTTAAGTGTATGGAGAGTATCACTGTTAATAATGGGAATTTGTTGTATGCTTTAATGTGTTGGAGTGGAATTTGGGAGAGAAGGGAAAGAAGAGCCAGCTGTAAGTAGAGAACCTGTATTCAGTCTAGCAAATGGCTCAAGTTGCTTTTATTTTAAGGTTAGACTTAAATAAAATGACATAGTTAATTAGTGTCTGAGCTGCAATTAGAAAATAATCCTCATGACTTTGGGCCCTGCGTTGCTTGTCCTCTATACTAAATTCAATAATCAGCAACATGGCACCAGTGGGAAATAGGGGACATATGAGATCAGTATTTTTCAAGTCTTGGTGAAAACAATAACCCCTTTGTGCACACTCCAATATGCTGATTCCTTAGCCAAATACTAGGGACCCTGGTTCTGACAGTCTGCACAAGGCCTGGGAATCTGCGTGTTCACATTTAGAAAGTACCGGTGGAAATGTGGGTAAAGATGGTCCTTGAATTCACTTAGAAAAGCAGTGGATTAGAATGTACTGTATTTTCTTTCCTTTTGGATGGTAGCTCTCTACTGAAGTGCCTTTAGTATGTTGAAGATCTAAGTTATTTCTCCAGGGAAGATGACTGACTTGTGCTGACCCATCCACATTATCTTATCTGCCCAGTTCCAGTGAGGTCTATGGAGTACCCATATATGAGGACTGGAGCTAGGGAGTCACCTCGGGCCAAGAAACAAAAGGCAGTTTTCTGACCTTCTCTGATTTTATCATTGCCATACTCTAACTCGCTGAGCTAACCAGCCACAGTTCTATTGGAACTCACCATGGAGACAGATTAATTTTAACTCAGAGAACATGGGCTTTTCAACACAAGTTAAATATAGGCTGGCACAGAACATTACAGAAGCGTTAGGTCCTCAGAAATTTTTTTTTTTAGCTCCTAAACTTTGAGCTGCTACTAATGTATGCTCCTCATACTTTCTCTTGGTCATTCTCATCTTTTCTTCATCCTGTGATCACTGAAATAGAGCAGGCAGAACTTCACCAGCAAGAAACACAAAGGGCATCCATAAGCAAGTTTCTCCTAAAAGATCACATTGAAAGTGAATGGAAAGTACAGGCCATATGTCCTAGGTTCTAAGGTAGACCCTAGGCTCTTGTGCTTGTTGTTTGTGTTTTCTTGGATGAAGATACTTACCTTAAAGAAATGTCAAATACATTTTGAAATAGACTTCCACAAAACAAATGCTCTGAAATTTGACCAAATGGAAAAATTTGGAGGCAAAAATACTGCACAGTTCCATCTGTAATAGTTTTTATTTTTCCTGGAACTAAAGAGAGTACACACACATACACACAACTCCCACTTTTAGCAGATATTTCATTAAAATACTACTCAATGTAAATGTTGATGAGGCTTTTTCAAATAGACAAATTACACTTATACCTTATTCTCTTTCATGATAAGACTACTAGTTGGCATCAGTAATATTTAGTACTCTTGATAAGAATATCAATTTTTTAAAAGTCAATGACTTTCAATGATGGGATCACATCCATATAAGTGGGTTCTACAATAATATTGGGAAATGGAAGATGAAATGTAAGGCTGGCAATAGCAAAATATGTATGACCCATATGGCAATATGTGTTAATATTTCAAAAATACTGATAAGTTATGAGTAATAAACTACATATACTTAGATATCTGAGGTAAGAAATATTTAATGTTTGGAATACCAGCCTCCTTAAGCTACATTACAGTAGTAGTTGTAGTTAAAGGTGAAGGCCCTAGAGGCCGTTGCTTAAGATTTTGTTCTAGCTCTGTGAACTTACAGACTTCACATAAACCCTGGTATCTGTTTTTTCACCTAAATATGTATGAGTGAAACTACTCATAGGGTTGACACCGGGATGAAAAGAGATCATCTACATAAAGGGCTTAGTGCAGTGTAGTAAATACTTTTTAGCCAAAGTTTCATCATTTTTTCTAAAAACCAGTGCTTAATGGATGTACTCTTTTAATTGAGATGTCTTATCTCCATTGTGCATATAAACATATGCATTAATTTGCTAAAGTCAATTAATAAAAAATAAGTATAACTGCATTTTGAAACAGCCCTATAAATAATAAACATGCTTCCAAGTTCTCAACTGAATGATAAAAGCTATCAACAGGCCCTTGTCCTGCTGAGTTTCCCTATGAAGTCAAGAGCTCAACTAGCCTCTCCAAGGCCAGGGAAGCTTGAAGGTCAGACACTGTATGTTTAGGGGTGATGTCCATATTTAACTCTTAAATGCAGACCACTCATATTTGTAGCTGTGTCCATTTCTGTAGGATATGAACCATCTTCTACATTTGAAACATTGACAATATGAAAAAGGTAATAATCACACCCTATAATCAGACTCATATCTGCTAAATTAAAGACAGAAAGCAGGGTTACACAAACACTGCCTCTTAATGATAGAAATTTGACTGTGAGGCCCCAGCCAGGTCATTAACGGCTGTTCTTCCAACAGCCATCAAGGTGGATTATGCTTAAAATATCCCAAATACTTAAAATAATAATCATAGTAATAATGGCAAGAATTCTGTTTAAAGTCTTATATATCAGTGGTCCTTTACTGATTTAAATCTTTAGGAAAGTTGAACTCCTATGTGCATTTCTTCCTCCAATCCCTTGTTTTTACTATTTGACAAAGGAGCATCCCCAGGGAATTTGACAGATTCACATATGGAGCTTGGGATGGTTGATCCTTATGTCAGATACAAATATCTGTGGACTCTTGGGCAGATTACATTTATGTTTTCCTGATGTCTATCAGCCCCATCATTTTTTTTTCATAAAATGAAATTAGAAGGTTCTGATAAGGTAGACTTCTCACAGGCTTTATTGGTTATCACCTCCAATTTTTTATAGATGTTTAAAAATTGTTGATTTGTTCTTAGATCTTTTTACAGATCAAAGCAAACTCACTGATTTGTTCCTTCCTAGAATTTACATTAAAAAGTTCCATGGTTTTCTATACATAGTATAAGCATTTTTTCTTCGTGGTTGAGCATTTTTTCATAAGCCTTTATTCCTTTGCCACTTTAGAAAAATATCTAACTTAAATTGGAATGGATTTCAATGTAAAGTAGTTTGAACCATTGTAGTGTATAAAAGAGATATCTATAAATCATAGTGGAAGAATGCATACAGAGCTAAAGAATATAGAACTGCATTGGTCACAGGGAAGTGCTCATAAACTGTGAAACTTTACAATTTTCTTCCTTTTCTTCATTTGAAATTTGCATTGCTTTCCTCCCAGGGGATTTCAAGAGATGCTTCAGAGAACTTTAAAACTTTCAATAATGTTTTAAATACCTGGGGAATAAAAACAAAAAAAAACAATAGTAATAATATTGGAGGAGGAAGCAGTGGAAAGGAACAGAGAATAGGAGCAAAGAGAAAAACAAAGTTGACTCAACAAAAAGGTAACATCCTCAGGTGCTATGACGGCTGATTTATCTATAGTCTGCTTTTCTAAAATCTTATGTCTATTTGGGTTTAAGCCCCACAATACCACGTCCCACCCTCACTCCACACCTAACACCAGTTATACACTCATTTTGGACAAGAGGCTATCAATGATAAATCTCTACTATTCACCATACCATTATCAGTAGTTACTTTCTAAATTCTATTGAATAAAAGAGCATATAATTCTGTTAATATTCTTATTCTTGAAATATTTCAGCTCTACCATATATTATCAATATGTTCTTATCTTTAAAATGAGGATAATAATAGTACTGACATCAAAGGCTTGTTTAACAATTTAAGAGTTATGGGGCGCCTGGAGGGCTCAGTAGGTAGAACGTGCGACTCTGTCTCAGGGTTGTGGGTTTGAGCCCCATGTTGGGTGTAGATATTACTTAAAAAAAACTTTACAAAAAAGAAAAGAGTTGGCTCACATAAAGGTCATGCAGCAGAGGCTAGCTCATAGAAAGTGCTCGATGAATGTTGTCGAGAGAGCTCTTTCAATGGCCTCACTTATTTTTAAATTCTACGGTCTTTTGCTATCAAATTGGTCTTAGGAAATACAAATGGCAATAGGCAGGGCCTTTCCTCTGCTTTGTCTAGAATAGTTATAGAACTGAACTAATATTTTGAAAGTTCATATGTTAATAGATTCAAGTAATTTGCATGGGAAAATGGCAGTAGATAAATTACCTTTATGTTCTACTCTTAAAATTTTGCAAAGCATTTTAACAGAATTCTCAAAATGGGAAGACAGGTTAGACTCATGTTTTCAATTCTCAATACAAATCACTGTTATTACTAGCATTTTTTATCCCATTCAACCATCCAGTACACTTGGGAGGCCACTTAAAAGCTGTTAGATTAAAAAATGGTTTATGTCACCCTCCCATGTCTTTGACATCTCCATTTTTCTGGAACCTACAGAGATAGGTGAGCACTCCATGCCAGTACTCCAAGAATAGATATCTTTTTTTCCACACCTGTCTCTTCTTGTGTATGATTCTACCTATCTCCTTGAGACATTTCAGTGGTTCAGTTTCTACAAACAGGATTTTATCAGGACTTTGCTTTATGCTTTAGACTTGAAACTTCTTTGGGGATAGTTACATCTTACCTGTTCAAGGTGTGAAACACATAACTATCTGATTTTTCCATGCAACTCAGATATACAATGATTCTAAATTGAAGTAAAAGAGTACTGTTGCCTCCAAATTTTATCTTGAATTGTAAAATAATAAGGATTGAATATTTGGAGTAGGTTAATATACACAGTACATGGATTACTAGAATTATTCCTTTAAAGTGTATTATAGTACAATTATGTATTTTAACAAAAAAGCTCTTAGGAGAGTCATGGTGTAGGGAAGTTATCTTTATAACAGTGACCATTATACAGTACTCCAACATGACTTTGGGTTAATGGCACTTTCTGGTGATCTGGGTAACAAAAGTTACTCTAATTGGATTGGACCAAATGAATATTCGACCAAGAGCAAATTTCATTTTCAGCAAAATTACCAAGGAAACTAAACTGTAAAAATATTTTTATAAAGTCTTTGTATTTCATATTCTGAGATTATAAAGTTAACCTTTCAATTTATTATTAATAGAGTATTTGGAAGCAAGATTCCACATTAAGCCAATGAAAGGCTCTGTGGGTAGACTACAATGTGGGGAGGGCCCCCGTGTTTCTGAGGACAGTTTGAGATTATATTGTGGGTGGTGAAGGGGAGGGTACTTACAGTATGTAGACACACCGACTCAGCAAGAATGTAACCCTGCTGGCTGCACCTTCTTTTCCCCACAGGGAATCCCAGCAAAGCAAGAAGGGGTGAAGTGGCTGAGAAGGGCCAGTGCCAGTGGTATGTGACTCCAGGATCTACTGAAAGAAGTTTGCAGGTCCATTTGTAGATCTTGATCTACACATCAGAGACTCAATAGCTAATTTTACTCACTAAGATAAAGGTTTTATTTATCTGAATTTAACAGATGCAATAAAATTATTTAAATTAATCTTTACCATATGGCTCTCTTATCCTTTATATTATTTCATACACTTTTAAATCTATAAAAATCGTTGGTAAATAGAGAACATGATGTAAAATGTCAACTCTTACCTCTTTTAAAGAGATTAGAGTAGAAGATGGTTTTGTTTAACTGAGTTGTGCAACAAAAATACCAATAGCTGAGTATAGCATATAATATTTATGAAATAATTGTGATTGTATAACTTTGCTTCTCTTCATAGAATTTATGCCTAATTTATAATAAGGACTATCATATTGAGCAAAAGAAGTTTTGATATTCTTTAAGTGTTCTTACACAGTGGTTACCTGAATCTATGAGTTAACTTACATTGTGTTTAACTTGTCTTCACTGTCCATATCCCTTTTCCCATTTTAGTTGTTAATACAGTCTAGTCCCACACTTACATTCCAATGCATTTTTTGAAGATTAGTTCTATGAAATATTCTGAAGGAAAAAGAAAAGGGTTGTTTGATCAAATAAGTTCAGAAAATGCTAAATTCTGTATCTTCTACTTGCATGTTCATAATGAACATAGGCATACCTAAAAGTTCTGAGAAGTCCTGCAGGTAAACAAACCAATCAACAAACAAACATTAAAGAGTGTTTAACCCATTGTTTCCTGGATGTATTTGAACATGGGTACTCTTTTTTCATAATGTCTTATTATAGTCCACAGAATTTTGGGAAATGCCAATTTAAACATCCAACAGTATCACATAAACTTGAATTTGCCTATGTATTTTTACTGAAATGAATGTAAGTACAAAAAGTAAGTTTTTCAAAGAAATATACTGCATTTCTATGTTCTCTTAAATAGAGTTCATTCCATCTTACCATCTTACTTGGGAAAACCCCTTGTCTGCCATTACAGTCATCAGATAGCCTTCCTTTCTGGAGTCCTGGTTTCTTTCCAAGAAATAGGCCCACATCTCTGGTTTTCCAGACTTTGTGCCTCACCTCAAGCCCATCACTTAGAGGTCAATCTCTTTCTCCTCTGAGAGAATGGTGAGAAGTCAGGACACAATAAGCTCTGTGGGCCTCAAGACCATTGGAATTCTTGCTTTCTAAGCTACTCTGCCTCTTCCCTCAAACCTTCATTCTATTTCTTTTACCATAGACATTGATGGTTCACTTAAGTCAAAGCTTAATTCATACCCCCTTTCTGTGTGTTCAAATAGGGCTTATTCCTCCAAAGCTCCAAGTAGATGAGAAGACAGATTTTGGTTTCCTCTTTCCAATTTAACAGAGGGAAAGAAAAACAAACACTAGTTTTCCATATTAAAAGAGCCTGAAAACATTTATATAATTGAAAAGGTATCACCTTCATTTATCTTTTCCTTTTACATGATTATATCCTGGACCCTGACTCTGTCTTTCATGTCGTTTCACTCTCCCCCTTGCCCACTAAGCTCCAGACAGATGGGCCTTTGGTTTACTTTCTGCCTTTGCTGATCTCTCTTTGAGCATCTTTCCTGCTCTTCACGTTGACTGTTCCTTGAAATCAAAGGTCTCAGATTAAATGTCACCTCCTTAGAGAAGTCTTCCCTTACTACCAGACCAGAGTATCTACCTAGTTCCTCACTATAGTGTCACCCTATCTTAATTCTTTGTATAGTACCTATTATTATTTGATGTTTTATTGTTTGCTTATTTGGCTCTTTGTTTCTCCCACCAAGTATCAAAGTTCCATGAAGGCCAAGACATTATCTATCTTATTCTCCATTGCTTCCCCATTTCCTAATACAGTGCTAGGAAAATAGTCTAGACTCCACAGATTAATTGCTGAATGAATGAATGAATACTTGCCTTTTCATGTCTTTTATTTTCTTGCTTATGCCTTGGTCTTTTTAGGCTGGGTATTTCAGCCACCCCCTGCAGCCATTCCCTGCATTGTTTTAGGCCCCTCCCTCCACTCTGACCACTCTCATGCCATTCCATAAAATGGGCCCCTTTCCTTTCTTATCTCTAGTTCTACAGTTCTTCTGAGAGTCTGAGTTAATCTTTCACATCTCTTTATATTGAACTACCTTAGCAGTTCCATTCTTTCCTAAATTTAAAATTTACATCCATGGCAAAAACCCTTCTATAGCATCTACTTGGACACCTATAGCTTAATCTCAGTGCTCACTTCTTGGCCTTTCTGCTGCAGTAGTAGCAAAAACTGCCAGCTAAATCTTGCTTCCTACCATTCAATGTGTATTAATATTGTGTCATTAAGCAGACTGGGAATATTTTAGGACAGGAACCATGCCATATCCTTCTTTTATTTATTTATTTTTAAATAGCACCCAAGCCATTTCTTGAATTTACCATATTTCAATGAGATTTGATGAATAAATGCATGTCCCAAAATAGACAGTGTATACTGAAAAACAAAGCATAATATTAGTTAATGATCTTAGATGAGTCCCTTATATTATTTAGCCATATTACTAAAATTAGGAAGGAAGAATTAGGTGGCAGATCTCCATATGATGCCCCCTTGCCTTAATGTGTTTTCTTTTGACAGGGCTGCTTCCTATTATGGTTTTCCCTACAATTAAGACATTTAAATATATCTCTTTAGATTATAAAAGTACTATAAGAATACCAAACCAAGTTGAGAAGAACAAGAGATAGGAAAATATAATCCATGGATAAATTGTCTGCTTAAATATTTTTCTTTCCTCAGTGTTTTATAATTAGGATGTATTGCTTTGATGATCTAGGAAAAACTCAATCTTACTAACATATTTTGCATATAGAATTCTCTTCTGGCCTTTTTTTCAGATACAAATACCATTTAAAGTTATTATTACCTAAGACAATTCTATTTACGGTGATCAATTCAAAAGATACCAAACTATAGCAAATAAAAAAAATGAAAAGATCTTTCCTGGTTATATTAAATGTGGCACTCTTTTGGGCTTCTAAACTACAAAGATTGTATTTGTTTAAAAATAAAAAGAAGACAAATGGAATCCAGTAGCAACCATATATATTTCTCATGAAAATTTTATGTATTTAACCATAAAATTCACTTATGCTTTTTATTAATCAGTCTGAAAAGAAATCCTGTTTACAAAAGTAGATTATAGCTTTATCACAAAGTTTATAAAAGGAACCATAGAACCTATAAATCTTTTTGTGTGTTTCCAGTGAACGTTACTCCGGGGGGGTAAAATGCTATTGTGTAGTGAAGTGAGTGGATTCTAATCACAGATGTGTCCTTTGAATTAAATCACCAACAAAACTCAATCACTATTGAAAGACTTTTAAAGGATCAAATTCCATTTGTGGCTGAAGATCAAGTTTGAGAGTGCTAGTAGATAATAGATTTTTTCTCATTTATTTTTTGACCATGACTCCTGGTATCTTAATGAATGATTAAGTCATATTTGAAAAAAATCTATCACTTTAATATACAAAGATTTAATATCTCCACAAGCCAATATCTAGTGTGTAGTGGGCTTATAACTTAGCATTGAGAATTAAATACTTCTGTGTAGGAAAAAAAAAAGCTATAAAATGGTTAGACTTTTTACTCCGTAAAAAAACAGACTAGCCAAATTATCAGCATTCATTCCTTTCTTATTCCAGAAACAAACACATCTCTAGCTCCATTAGTTACCTAGAGGGGGATGTATATGAAATATCTTTGCTTTTTGGGTTGTGGCCCTTATGTTAAACTTATCCCCTGGGTTTCCTTATATGGGTCAAGTCATAAAAATATCCATTTCAGGGCTAGTCAGGTCAGAATCTCTGAGAGAGCCATTATACTGTCTATGCATCCTTTGTCCTTGTCAAATTATGATGTTTTCATTCATTTTCCTTGTGCAGATCAAGGAGAGAATTGTTAAGTATGGCTAAAGTTAGATTGTGTTGTACCCGCTACCCAACTTGAGGAATTTATCAGAAGGGTATTCCATAATGGCCTGGCACTAGGTCAAAGTTGTTTTCAGTAAATCAATTGATGTTACTCAGTGAGTCTCTTGCAGCAAGATGGACAGCACCAAGTTAAAAGCTTCTCAAACAGCAGTGGTATTTAAAGTGTGGCTCTATCACCTGCATATATTGTACTATGCAGGTAGAAATGAGAATGGAAGAAAAAGAGAAGATTGGATTATTGGTTAGGTAATGGCTCTTTACTCTTTCCTTCATACTTTTATCTCAAAATGTAAAAGTCTGGCTCTAGAGGATTGTGCCCCTGTGTCTAAATGACAGAGCTGACCATCAATGGCACAGTCCTGTGTTCAAACAAGTCTTGGTTATATATCTATTTCTTTGTGATGGATCATTTAACAGCTAGAATGATTTTACATATCCTTTAAGTTAACAAGCAGTACCAAAACAAACAAACAAACAAACAAACAAACAAACAAAAAACCCTTTGAGGCTGCATTTAGAAATTCTTTAGTGTCAACTAGCACTGGGGACATTTGGTACTTCTTTCATTTCTTGCTGTGATGTCCTGTTACCACGAAGACAAAGGCTTAAACTGTTTCCCTTCAACTGTATAAGGGAAAAAAATCATTGGAACGTTTCATATATTTTAGGAAGAGTTTAAGTAATCGGGTCAAATTTTTCAAATTTGTACATGGCACTTGCTCCTCATCCATGCTTTTCTCTAGCCTCAATTTTGTTCTCCTTTAGTATTTTTCAGTTAATTGTGAATAGTCACAGTAGAATTAGAGAAAAAATGGCTCTCTTACTTCTTTCTTCCATTACTACACCTGAGACAAATGGAAAAAAATCACTTTCAACCACACGTGGTATTACATGTTTAATTTCTGCTCTTTTCAACTATCCATTTATCAAGAGGTGAGTACATTTCCAAAACTTATGTCTCCTTATTTCCTACAGCATTACTTTTATTGAAAGCCCACTGTATTTGTAGCCAAAATTTCCTTCAACAAACTGTGACTGAGTTTTGCTGACCCTTATACATCAGTCTTCATTCCTCCCTTTTCCACTACCCACAGCTACGTCACACACACACACACACACACACACACACACACACACACACTCTGAGCTCATTTCACCTTCTGTGCCCACTGGTTATCCCCTTTCCTCAAACAGTATGTTTTCCTCCTGCCATTAGACCTATCCCATCTTACTGAACCCTTGGTACTCACATCAAACCTCAATTCTTTTGTCATCAACTGTGAAACTTTTATCTATTTGCTCCTAAGTAATCTCTCCCTTATCTGAACCCTGAATTTATCATATGTAACATAACACAGAGTGCTAAACTATCTACTTGCTTTTATTATTTGTGTATCTGCTGTTTTACAATTTCATTTTCCCCTGAATGCCTCACGTTTCTTTCATAGTTCCCAATGAATCTAACCCCACAGTTTGTATTTAGTTTTTAAATTCTGACTGACAGTATTTAAAGACCGATTTTTGCAGACTTTGCAATCTTTCTTTAGAATAATTATGTCACCATGAATGAAGTGAGGTTCCCCATCATGGCTGTGAAGGCATTGCGTAGTACTTCAGCCGGGAACATAAATAAATGGACCGTTATAGTATGGGATCACTGGGAAGTCCTACTTGCAGGTGAGCAAGAAGCAGACTCTCTACAAGTTAACTTATTACTTGAATATCTCTGAGGATATTAATGATGAAAAGGAGTGGCCAGAGGAAAGACTTTTCCCTTCTCAATTGCAGCACTGTGACTAAGTGACTTCTGGTAGATCAAATAGACTATTTTGGGGATTCCTGCTCACCCATCTCTGTGTTTTCAGAGCTGCTGTAGAGCTGTTAGAACAGTGAACTGATGCTTTTTGACTTGCCAAACAGTGGGAGCTTTCTATTTAAATAGTTATCCCTTAGAAGAGCTATATTAGGGAGCTCAAAGGAAAGGATTTAAGGGCCCACACAGAGTAGAGAGGCAGCAGATCAGCCACCTACTGGGCCCTTGTTCCTTCGAATGCTTCAAACTACATATTTGTAAGGCTGACGGCCTCTTGCTCACCGAACTGTATGCTCCTCACCTGCCTTTTTGTGTTTAGCAAACACTTGGGAAGGGCAGATCTTCGCTGCTTTTTAACTGGTCTCTCATTGTTCTAGATAAGCAATACCACACAGCCAAGTAGGCAGAGATCCAGGTATACTGCTGGCACCTGGGGGACATGGTTATAGGAAGAGATCCTTTAGGGGCGAGGAGACCAAATATCTGGATTTAGCACGTGGTTATTTTCCACGTGACAATATTAACATGTCAGTAGACTAACAAATTGAAGGAAGTAATCAGAATGTCTGTTTTTCACCAAGAATGTATATAGATGCTTCCTTATACCTTTATTAAGGGAATTCATTCAAATTCCTATTAGTCTAAGTACCAAGTTTATCATTTTGATAAAGAAAAAAACTTTATCAGGTGAAGAAATTGGGATTCTTTTCTGAGTTTGTAAGCACATAAGACCTCTATTACATTCAGAGAATTATTTATGCTCCACCACTGCTGTTGTAATTGATCATTCTTGTGACCGTACCATGGAAAACAGACCTATACCAAAGAAGATTCAGGAAATATGAGTTACAGGTTGGAGACTCACCACCCTGCCAGATAAAGGTCTTTTTCTAAATCTCATTGAAACCTGGTATTCAGAAGTAGGCCAGAAAATAGGCCTACCTATTCACTCAGACATCTCTTTTTGTATTATCATTAAACATCTCCTAGGAGGCAGCTCGTTCTATTGTGGGCCGTGAGATTATTTCACTCCATTTTGTTTCTTTTTTATGATATGTACACTCTTATGAACTATTTTAAACATAAAGAAAAGATAGAAAAGAAAAAAATCCCAACATTCAGATTTAACAAATGTTATGTGTTGTTGAATCTTCTCCAAGTTTCTCTTTCTTTTCTTTAAGGGAATGGCTGTTAAAGACACAGCTAAAGCCTTCCTTTTCAGCCTCTCTCTTTGCCACTTGATTTCTTACATACTTTTTACATACAGGGTTTATAATCCTTTCAGAAGCTAATTTATTCCTTAACTCCAGGACCGTTTCTTGACTTCCTTAGGTAGTCTACAAAGGGACAGTTCAGAAGAGTACTACCATAACAGATGGCAAACCTCAGTGCTCCCTCACCCTTAATCTATTATTCACTGGTATGCAAATACCTTCCTCCTTGGAAGGACACCTCAGATTGCCTATTCTCAAAGCCAGTGATCTCCAGCCTAACAGCTTCAAAGTGTGGAGGAAGATATATGTATTACCTGAAACCATACACAACTGTCCTTCAGACCCTAGCCTTTTGGTATTGAGATGCCCTGATCAATAATGATCACTTTGCACTACACCTGTGTTTTGTTTGTTTGTTTTCTTTTGTTTTTTTAGCACTTTGCCTTTAATACCTTTATTGACTTTTCTCATCTTTTGGTTTATAGATCTACAGAATAATTCAATAAAGTGAAGTAAGGGGGATTAATAACAAGTTTAAAATCACACTTCAGACTATCTGTACTTTGTAATGGATGCTTATACTCTCCCACTCCCCAGGATACATCATGTTCTCTTAGCATTGTGTCTTCCCAAATCAAAATATAGAACAAAGGTGAAGAAGTGGAAGTTGGCAGCTATGTGGTTTGGGGATTGAATTGTTCCCACATCAAAAGATTTATGAACTGTGCATTTTAAACAGTTCTCAGTTCACGACTCTCTCTAACTGAATTGAAAAAGCAGGCAGGGAGGGTGAGGAAAATGTTAAAGAAAATGGCCTTGACTGCTCAATCTAGTGTGAAAGGTAAAAAAATTAACACAGGTGGGTTTTATACTCTTAAGTGATGAAAACCTCAATTTTAAAGGACAAAACAGGAAGGTAGTGAGTAAATCCAAGATGGCAAGTTTCCCCAGGTCTCCTATGCTGCTCACTAACACAGCTCTTCAGAGTGATAGTGATTTAAACAGAGAACTCTCCCTGCTTGGGAAGCAAAAACATTACGACATTGCTTTAACAGCTTCACAGAATCTGCGATTTCATCCTGAACACAATGCTAAGAAATGAGCAATAATCTCTGGTGTGGGAGCTGGGCCCACAGTCAACACCTATGTTCAGCCTGTGCTTTTTACGCTTTTTGTTTCCATTTTCCTTAATCAATATTTACCAGGTGACAATCACAGCTTATGTGGTTTGTTTTCTACTGATCTTTCTGTTGTTGGTACTTCAGACTTTCAATCATTTTCCTGCCTATAATAATTTCTCTGCTAACTCCTTTTTCTTTTACAAATAGCCACATCAATTGCACTTGATTTCTAGAATCAGTTGCATGTTGAAAAATTGGGATTTGTTATTGAATTTCAGCAGTTAAAAAAAATCTTCTGGCACTCCCTTACTTCACTTGATCACATCATTTTCTTTTGTTGCCTCTTTTAAGCAACACTCTTTCAGACAGCTGTCATTTATAGGTTATCTACTGCTGTGTAATAAACCACCACAAAATGTAGTGGAAAAAACAATAAGCTCACTAGTCTGGACAGTTCTGGTTTGGGCTGATCTCTCTAGGACTTGAGCATATGTCATGGTCAGTTACAGGTTGGCTGGAGGCTGGCTAATCTAGGATGGTTTCACTCACATGTCTTGGAGTTGGCTGGCTGTTGGCTGGGTCATGTGTCTGTCACAATCCAGAAGGCTAGCCTGGGCTTATCTTCCTGATGGTCTCAAGGTTTTGAGAAAGAGCAGAAATGAGCGTGCAAGGTCTCTTGAGTCTCAGAACTGGCATATTGTGACTTCCGCTGCAATCTGTTGGTCAAAATGTCACAAGGCCAGTCCAGATTCAAGGGGAAGGGGAAAAGACTCTGTCTCTTTAGGGAGAGGAATAGCAAAGTCACATTGCAAGATGTATGGATAGAGGAGAGGGCAAAGAATTATGGTTTTTTTTCCCATCTACTGCATGTACTTAGCTTTTCCATAATATAGCTGTCTCAAGTAATTTTCTTTCTTGGAGTAGCTATTTTGATCTACAGGGAATATTGATCCATCATACTTATGAAGAAAATTACACCACAGAAAGGATTATTTAGGCATCATAGGTGTTCACAAGAATGAGAAACACTGAAGCTTTCAGCAGATGAGCTCTTTAAGTTCTTAAGTGAAGCGTTTTTACACTTCTAAAAATCAACTGTAGTTTTGTTTTAATCAGATTAAAGCCATGCCAAGTCAAATGCATGAAAGTGTATGAAATGTGATGCATTGCTTATTCTTTATCACACATGGACAAAATAAATACCTTGAGGTAGAATACAGATCATATACCGCCTTCTGAATTCACAACTATGCAAACACATCTCTGGTTGATGAGTTGTGTTTTTTATAAACTTTAAGTTGACCTTTAGCTTTGTATTATCTTAGCCCCTTTTCATTCATATTCTCTAATTCATTAAAAATGTTTGGAGGTTATTGCTAGCCAATTCTCTTTCTGGTGCCTTTTCAACACAGAAAGAAGACCAGTAAATAAATGTGGATATTAAATAATACTCTCATTTTGCAAAATCAAAATGCTTTACATGAGGTTACTAAATAGCAGACACATACCTTTCAGGGATTATCTTTCATAACACAAACTTAGTGAGTGTATATGATGAGCACATGTTTTATTACACCCTGCATAGCACACTGAGTAGGAGAGTAGCACTTGTAATACTGTGGATATGTATGCAAAGAGAATGTGTCTTTGTTTTTGGCTTTGCGTTATTTATTATAGAAACATAAAATTTGTGGCTTGGGGGGGACCTAAGGAACTTCCCAGTCTAGTCTTATATGAAACCTCCAATAATGAATAAGTCATTACATCTAAAGAAGCCACATCCATTTCTAAGTGGCTCATTGAGTAGTCATGACTGGAAGTGTTTGAGAAAAAACTGACTATGGGGGAGCTTACTGTGTGGCACCATTATCTTCATAAAAGATATGGTATATTAAAGAGATGGACATAGGGGCACCTGAGTGGCTCTGTTGGTTAAGCGTCCGACTTCAGCTCAGGTCATGATCTCATGGCTTGTGAGTTCGAGCCCTGCGTTGGGCTCTGTGCTGACAGCTCAGAGCCTGGAGCCTGTTTCGGATTCTGTGTCTCCCTCTCTCTCTGCCCCTCCCCTGCTCATGCTCTGTCTCTCTCTGTCTCATAAATAAATAAACATTAAAAAATTAAAAAAAAAAGAGATGGACATATCAATCACAACAAGATATACGTGCTAAAATATAATACACTTATACCTTGGAGACACAGAACAAAGTGAATTTTATTATCTAGTCTAATGGACAGAACTTGGTGATTGTCTACATAGGTGGAACAGTGGAGGTGGAGAGGCTAAAGATAGTAGTTGCTATCAATTGAGGATGGGAATATCTAATAATCAGGGTTACTGGTAGCATGCCAGAAGACTGTGCACCCACAGTTTTCCAAGACTAAATCCACATCCATTTTGTGAGATCAAATTCCATCCCTGGCCCATTACAGAAACACCACCTGGACCTCAATGAGTGACTGCCAAGAGGCCCTTTAACGATAGGCATGGATGGCAAAGAGAAGCTTTAAATCAGCCAAGTGCTTCCTGTGCGGTCATCCTATCCAACTTGTGGCAGGTTTGAACAGCATGATGAAGTATTATTTTAACATTACACATAAACTTTATTCTCTTCCTCAGCAAATTGCCTCCTACATTTTTTTCAGTTATCTGATGTGTTAGAGATAGACCAAACCTATCTTTTTTGTTTAATTCTAGGGAAATTATTGTCACGGCAGGGAGCCATACCGGGGAGGTTTAAAAAAAAAAACAACAATGGCAACAATACTAGAAACTGGAGGGGGGGAAAGTCAAAAAATAAATTTTCAGGCACACTTTTATATCTTTCTTTTCATTGCTGAGTTGCAGTCAGTGATAACTCAGCTCTTTTGTTTAATTTGTCCTCTCCCCACAACCCGCCTCAGAAATCTTGGTTTTATTTTTGTTTCATTTTTTTCCTAGCTTTCTTTCCAGATAATATGTTTCCTTTCCCAAACCGTAATTTTTCTCATTCTGTCATTCTCCTACTGGTGTAGTTATCACAACAGTCCAATCGAGACGCTTCTGATCAGTTTCATCCTAGGGCTTATTTGATCATTTTCAAGAAGATAATTGTTTATCCCTAAAGATGGAGTAGTAAAAGGACAAAGCAAGCTGTGCACATGTCCAAGCCTTTCCTTTATCTTGCACCCTTAGGCTTCCAAGATACATCCTTGTGCAACCCTTCTGCCTTCTACCCCTATAGGCCACCCTGGTTGCCCTTCCTCAGAGTGGCCCTGGGGATCTCAGACCACAAACTGGTCCCAGTACATAGAGGTCAAGGAGAGACCAGAGACCAAAGAAAGAGGCAGACAACTCCAGCTTGGTAGCTGGCAGATTTAGTAAGCAAGGGAACTCCCCCCACAAGGCTTATCTCAGGCACTGCAAGATGAGTAGATCTCTACACCCATCTGCCAGAATCTTATAAGTTTGTATAGAGGCCTGTGTTTAGTCACATATACCATCCAGAGGTCACAACAACACATTGCTCTCTTGAGGCTGTGTCCTTGAAAACAGCTCCAGCTGTGGTAATGGTAGGCAGAACATACATTCCAAGGACAAGGGAGAGGTCGAGGAGCCTCTGATTGCCTGGGTCCAGATCCTGGGTCATCTGGTGGTCACATCCTCTTCTTGTCCTCCTCTAACACCCTCCTCTTAATTTATCTCTCTTTTCTCATTCTTCACCCTTTCCCAATTCAGGTCTCCCATTTTTCTACTACAACTGATCTTTTCTAGGAATTGGAAGGGTGATAAAAATAATTCCTGCTTGAAAAATATATACTAGGCCAGGAGTGAATGATTTCAGATCTTTGGGAGGTATTTTGTAAATGTAAAGAAATTCCTAGTGGAATTATACATGGAAACATGTGGGGGTTTGACCCACAAGCTGTGTGAGGTCATAGCTGCTTCTATGAATCTAAACATCACAAATGCTTATTATATGCCATCTTTCTACTAATGGTGAGGAAGCCAAACATATTCCTTCTTATGGAGCTTAGAGCCAAGTGGACAAGATAGGTAGTGTCTCAGCCTGGATTGCCCCATAAACAAAGCTGAGACAAAGGTTCAGATACAGGCTTATTTGGGGAGCAAAAACCAAAGGATTGGGAGTAAGGGACACACCTGAGTGAGAGAAGCAGAAGAAAGGAATGGTATGTCGTTGAACTGTACTCAATCTCAGTGGGAGCCTCCTGAGAAGCCATTTAGAATGTATCTCAGGCTTTCTGCCTTAGATATCCACTGGTTGTCCCCCATGGGCACAAACTGTTCCACGTGTTGTTAAACTCCTTTGTAGTTCCACATTTTGGAATGGGTCAGCTGATTCCTGAAATCATCCCACTAAGTGGTGGTAGAGAAAGCAGTAGATAAATAGTGCATGTGAGGAAAGGCGCTTGTAGGCCACACCTGCACACGGTTGCTGCCTCAACAGCTTGAGTAAAAAGGTGAGCCAAAAAGATACAGAAAGAGCTCAAGCAGTATCTGGTACACAGACCAAGAAAATAAAACAAAGAAATAAATATACAATTGCAAACTGGGAGAAGTGCTGAAGAATGAATGGTGCCAAGGAGGGTGTATGCACAACATGCTCCAAAACAGTTGTACAGCCCAGGGGGTGAAAAAACTCCTTCAAATTGTCATGGTTCCTTGTCATGATCAAATGTTTGTAGTGCTACTAAAGCACAAGATGTTGAAGATTAAAACTTATTTTTTGGTTTACTAGTTAATTATGTTGCTCCTAGGTAGATACTGAATCCATAAAATCTTTAGGCTTTTGGCGACAGTAGGTTTTGTTTTGTTTTTTTTTTTTTTTTTTTTTTTTTTTTTTTTTTGCCAAATATTAGGAAAGTCACAACACTATTTTAGAAAAGGGACTTCTGTCTTGGGCCTGGGCCTAATACCTCCCCAAACTACTATACCAAAGGCCTAATTGGGAGGCCTAAGTACTTACAGGTTTGTTTAAAGTGGCATGAGAGGCAATATAGGTGGAGGTCAAGAGAAAGTACTCAAAAGGTTGATTTAATATTGGTGCTACTCGTGACATGTGCCACTCTGCGCCTTAGTTTATTATTTGTGAAACAGGAATAATATTATTACTTGTCTGCCCAGGATTGGGGTGATGACTACATAAGGAAATCCAGATAAAATTTTTAGAACAATGCTAGGGATACGGTAAGCACTCAATTAATTATTAGCCAAGGTATTAGTTTGCTAGGGCTGCCTATAACAAAATACCACAGAATGGGTGGCTTACACAACAGAAATTTATTTTTTCACAGTTGGAGGTGAGAAGTCCAAGATCAAGGTATTGATAAGGATGGTTTCTCCTATGACCTCACTCCTTGGCTTGCAGATGACTGCCTTCTCGCTGTGTCCTCATGTAGTTTTTCTCTGCCCACACCCCTGACGTGTCTTTCTCTTTTTATAAAGACACAAGTAATATTGCATGAGAGCCCTACTCTTAGGACCGCATTTAATTGCCTATTTAACTGCCCTATCTCCAAATACAGTCAAGTTGGGGTTTAGGGCTTTAATACTCGATTTTATGGGGGATGCAATTCCATCTATAATAGCAAGTGTTCTATTTTTTTTTTTAAGAAAAAGCCATTCTTTAGCCCAAAGTTTTTAAACTTTTTGGTGAGAACACCAAAGAGCTCCTATTTACGTGGGTAATATCTATCAATTTTACCATAAATATTTATTAATTTGAAAGTACCAATAATATGTCCTATAACAAATTAACATATTTTTAGGAAAAAAATCATTGCACTTTCCAAAGAAAACATTGTTCACAGTGAGGATGAGGCAGAACTATTTGTGTGAAATCTACTGGGTGATTCTTCAGTGGACTGGTTCACATAATGTTTTGCTGCTAAAGACAATATTCCATCTTTTAAGTGAACTTTATCCTAATGTTTGAAAACCTGGTTGCCGTTCGCAGCTTAGGACTGCTGCTTTGAGAAGTTATCCTCTGCTGTCATGTGAAACAAGCATTCATTTACTCTTTTGTAGATGGTACTTTAATTTTTAATGACCACATGAAGCCAAGTTTTGGTAGCTAATAAAAAAATCCCCAATATTTCATTGTTTTCACAAAAATACTAAATATTTAAAGATCAACTTTATTATGGAAACTTTTGGTTGCAGGTATGTATGTATATTCCTCAAATACAGGAATAAATCATGTCTATTTTGTTTTAATTTTCCCAACTCCTACCAGGATGAATTTCACAGAGTTGGTGCTCAATAAATGATTTTAGAATTGAATTTAACAGAATATACACAAATAATATTTTACATGGTAAAGATTTGGCAGTATTTCCAACCTTTCTCATTCTTGAGTTCTTTGTTCTACTTTTCTCTCACTTTTATCTTTTCTATTTTTCCCCTCTTATCACTTTTGAAGTCATCCTATCTCAGTCACTGTCTATTTTTTAATTAACATTTTGTTCCCAATTTTAAGATTCTTTTTTTATTGTATTATAGCCTTTCTACTTGCTTTTCTCCAGATATTTTCAAATGATTGTTGTGAGACAGTTCTCCATGTCTTGACCTTGACCTTTCTGAATTTCTTGTGAGAAGAGGTATTGACTGCTTTTTGTTCCTCAGTTATCTTTTCTGGACTATTTTGGAAGAAATAAATAGTATTTCCCTTTGGATCAAAGGGCAGGCATGTTTATTACCAACTATAAATGACTTAAGTTCCCTAAGACTAAAGTTCCTTTCTTATAATGTACCCCACTATATACATAGATGACATCTGGTCCTCTTCATGTCGGTCTGTAGTAATTAAGGTTGAGGCAACCAGCACACAATGTGCTACTTATTTTGCTATATTTAATAAACCATTCTTTATCTCTAACTCAGGAACCTTGTGTCTTCTATTAGTACCCATGAAACTGTGTCGGGCTAACTTGTGAGCTTGCAACTACAGTAAAATCTAAGTACCTTCACAGTTCTTGACGGTGATTTTGTATGCATATCTCTTATATTACATATGGATTAAAAGGTGCAGATAAATCTTCTGGATTTCTTTTATGCCATAGCCATTTTATCATTTGTGTGTGTGTGTGTGTGTGTGTGTGTGTGGCTTGGCAGGCATGGTTATCCAATAATACTCTGTCTTGAATTATAATTGTACTTGTTTTTCATGTCACACAGGCAAGTTTCCTTCTCAGGTACAGCATTTTCTTGTTGTCTAAGGAGCTTTTATTCTCCTCTCATTGTCAGATCTAATTGTAAGGTTTAGAACATCCATTGAAAAATAAATTACTTTTAGTACATTTATCTAATCTAATAAGTCTATCTGTATTCTTTTCATATCTCCAAAAGCATTAGCATGTTCATTCTTACCCACAAAGTGATGCTCATCAATTGATGTTTCAATGTGCCATTCTTATCCTACCTGGAATGCCATCTCTATCCTCTGTCTGTATATCACCTTCATTTCTTTCAAAATTTACTTTCTCTACAAAGCCTTTTGTGAGTAATCCCAAATACTTTAGTCATTAAGTATTTATATATTCTATTAGTTTACTAAATGTATTGAGTGCCTACTATAAATTCCAGCATGGTGAGCAAATCAGCACAGACCCTGAATATCATAATGGAAGTTAATATTTTCTAAATTAACATATATTCCAGCTGATATATATGAATTTGGATTTGAATATACATTACTTCTTAATTTTTTTATATTGCTTCCCTAATTGCATTGTAAATTCTTCCAATGCAGGCAACTGGGTTGTCTTGTTTTGTTTTGTTTTCCTCAGCTAATAATAGTTAGCACATAAGAGCTTTTCTTTCTCTTCAGGCATGAAGAAGATAGGACAAGCAGTCCAGCAGTGTAATGATTCCAACAGGGGCTCAGGAACCATCTGGTTTTCTGCCCCACCATGGTGGTGTGTAGTTTTCATTCTCATGATTGTAAGTGGCCTGATCCACCTCTGGGCATCGTGACCATGTTCAAGGCAGGAAGAAGGGATATGGGAGAGAACGAGGGGAATTGTTAATGATGAAAATACATTGCACTTGAAACTTGTCAATTTCAAAAATGCTATATAACAACATCTATATACATCTCATTGATCAGAACTAGGTCAGTCACCACTACTAGCTGCAATGAAATCTGGGAAGATAAATAAATTTAACCAAGCATATGAACACTCTACACAAAATCTGAGGTTTGTTATTTTATTTTATTTTTTACAGTTTCTGAGAATTTTATTTTATTTTTTTAATATGAAATTTACTGTCAGATTGGTTTCCATACAACACCCAGTGCTCATCCCAGGTGCCCTCCTCAATGCCCATCACCCACTTTCCCGTCCCTCCCATCCCTCATCAACCCTCAGTTTATTCTCAGTTTTTAAGAGTCTCTTATGGTTTGGCTCCCTCCCTCTCTAACTTTTTTCCCCCTTCCCCTCCCCTGTGGTCTTCTGTTAAGTTTCTCAGGATCCACATAAGAGTGAAAACATATGGTATCTGTCTTTTTCTGTATGACTTATTTCACTTAGCACAACACTCTCCAGTTCCATCCACGTTGCTACAAAAGGCCATGTTGAGGTTTGTTGTTAAGGAGAGGACAAGAGGTATTGGCTAGAAACTAGCCATGTTTGCCACACTGAGATATTCAACAGTGTGACAGAGGTTCTTGAAGCCAAAGGATAAATATAAACTGTCTTCTTGGACCTTCCTTTCATCAGAAGATTTGAAGAAAAAAATTTATGTAAAGCAAGCATGAGGTAGAATACAGATAAGTACTGGATATTTACGGTTGAAAATAGACAACATCAAAGAAAATATCTTCTTCTATCATGCTCACCCTCTTTTTCCTGTGCTACCGCCATACTGGTCTTCTTCTTTTACTACTCTGATCATAGCCCTTTCCACTCTCTGATTTCTCTGCCAAGAAGCTCTTCTAAATCTTAAATGGATAAGCAGATCTCAAGTTTACATTAAAAACAGAATCCTCAGAGAGATCTTTCCTATCTAACCAGATATAAAATAACCTCCCACTCTCTGTACCATTAAACAGTAATGATTTTTTAGTGTATTAATTCTGAGACAGAGAGAGAGAGAGAGAGAGAGAGAGAGAGAGAATGCACATACATTTGGGGAAGGGCAGAGAAAGAGAGAGGCAGAAAGAGAGAATCACAAACAGGATCTGCGCTGTCAGAATGGAGCCTGATGTGGGGCTCGAGCTCAGGAACCTTCAGATCATGACCTCAGCCAAAATCAAGAGTTGGATAGTTAACCGACTGAGCCACCCAGGTGCCCCTAAATGGTAACATTTTTACTTTAGTTTTTATCATTACCGTTTTATTAGGTGCTCTCCATCCCAATCCCAAGAGAATGTAAGTTCCATGCAAGCAAGAGAGGTTAGGGTCTGGTTACCACAGCAAAGGGTGGAGGAAAAGGTGGGCAGAAAGTGTATGAAATGGGGCACAAGAGGTGTAGGATATAGCATGCTAGGTTTTTAACAAGATACAGCATGCCTAAAATTTAACATCTGGGCCATCCTCTCTTAGAACATCATGTCTAAGAGTATCAAGTCAATAGAATATTGGATCTTTTCAGAGAAAATTTTCATTGAAAATCAACATAACATTTGTTCAAATAATCACTGTGCTTGCTTCCTCTTTTTGCTATTCATATGTATTTTTGAACTCTTTTGCAGAATGTCAGATGAATAATAGACAAACAATTAGGTGGTGAAAACATTTGATCACATTTTGATCAATGATTAATTTTATAAGACACAGTCTTTCAATTCTGTCTTCTCACTACCATACTGTTACTTCAGTGTTCATCCTCCAAATAATATTTTTTTAAAGTGCATATTAAAGCCATGTAGCTTTTAGGAAAATATTTAGCTCAGGACTTGATAGACAAAGGCCTTTTTGCATATATCTTAGAATATTTTTTAGTATAGAACTGGAAGATGCTCTATTTAAGCGGGGCATACAATAATCAATTTCATGGGGATAAGAAATTTCTGGGTCATTGATTTGACGTTTCTTAAGCAAAATTGCTGTAGGGGAAGTAGAATTTTTGGAGAAAAAAATTTCTAAAACCCTTCACCCATCATTTTAAAAAATTTTTTTTAACGTTTTATTTATTTTTGAGACAGAGAGAGACAGAGCATGAATGGGGGAGGGTCAGAGAGAGGGAGACACAGAATCTGAAACAGGCTCCAGGCTCTGAGCTGTCAGCACAGAGCCTGACGCGGGGCTCGAACTCACGGACCGTGAGATCATGACCTGAGCCGAAGTCGGCCGCTTAACCGACTGAGCCACCCAGGCGCCCCCCTTCACCCATCATTAAAGACTTTTTGCTGTATATTGTAAAATTATATGCCCAGTCCAGAAACAGGGATCTGAAATGGGCTAAAGAAGTAAATATGGGTTAGTAGAACTGGAATAAATCCTCACAAGTCAGAGAATGGAGCAGGGCTAGAAGAATGGTCAAAATAATTAAATGGAATCTTCCATCAACATAATTCAAAACTTCCCTAGCTTCCTGAGAGCATTTTCTTTTTTTTAAAATTAAAAAAAAATTTAATGTTTATTTATTTTTGACAGAGAGAGAGACAGAGCATGAGCAGGGGAGAGGCAGAGAGAGAGAGAGACACACACACACAGAATCCGAAGCGGGCACCAGGCTCTGAGCTGTCAGCACAGAGCCCGACATGGGGCTCGAACTCACAGACCTTGAGATCGTGACCTGAGCCGAAGTCGGATGCTAAACCGACTGAGCCACCCAGGCGCCCCTCCTGAGAGCATTTTCATGTTTCATTGCTCAAGTGAAATATCTACCATATCTTATCTCAATCTTTCCACATTACTTACGTCCTTGTTAAGTTCCCTTGTAGATCTATTGACTGAATATTCACTGCTCTGGAAATATATCTACTAATGAACTTAATCCAAACAATTTGGGCAGTAAGACAAATATGCCTAATGGTGTGTTGGCTTTCTCACTTTCATTTCAAACCTAGATAATCAATACGAGATGGGGAAGTAACATTCTGTGAAGGAGAGCTGAAAATATTAATACATTTATATGTTTAAGCATAGGACTAATCTAGATGTAGGCATATCACACAGAATCCTAGTATTGCATTGGCCAATTCATGAGAGTGACTCCATATGGTCTGAAATACATGGATAGGACTTGAAAACATTCTTTAATTTGCATACTAAGAAGAGTCCTCTAGGAATCAGACTCCCTCAAAACTATTTTATAGGAGTTGTGTGGTGACCGTGTGATTGAATCAGCATTTTTCTTACTGATGACAGGTAACTGTGGATAGAAAGAGCCTGATTTTGGTGTATACACAGACATTGGCTTGAATCCATTTTTTTAGTACCAGTTTTGTAACCACAAACAAGTTGATCAAACATTCTGACTCTGAGAATCTTCCTTCATTAACTGGGGCCCCTTCTTTATGAGTATGAAAATTGAAGGACATATAAAACATTTTAAGATATTGCCTGGCATGGCTGCAGTGCTCATTACATCTTAATCTCTTTTCCATTCTCCTGAGAGCAATGAGTGATTCTGAGTTTGTAATTTTATTGAGAAGAAATTTTAGAGTTGTATAAAATGCATTATTGCTTATATATTCATTCATTACTCCCCTTATTATCACTGAGCATGTTATTTGCATTACATAGTTTAGCTAGAAATTTAACTAGAAACAGTATTCCTCTCACCAATGTTGCTTATAACTCAATTACCTGACTGTCAGCTAGGTTGGAAGCAGTGGCATTTCTAGGAATTTTGAACTTGCAAAAAAATAAACAACCCCTTTTATCTATGCTAATTTCCAAGTAATCAGATCAATAATTGAATTGACTCTGCATTAATCATTCACATTTATTCCTAAAGACAGAAAATAAAAGTGTCTGGGAGAGGTCAGGCCCACCCTAAGTCCTGTGCCTTAGCTTGGACTCTCTCAGAAGTACCTTGATCCAAGGATTCCAGTGCAAGGGATTTAGGAAGGGCTCCCAGGAATTGCCAGTGAGGGGTCAGGAAAGCAGAAGAGGAAAGGGGAAGAAGGTAAGCAGGGATTCAATTTCGGGTGAAGTCCCAGTCTCAGCTTGATCCTATGATGAGCCCTGGAGAATAAAATTTACCTCTGAGTTTGTCCTGTCTCAAAGCACAGGAACTGTCCTTTCGTAATCCAGGACCAAGGACTGTATGTAGGCTGCCTCAAGGAAAGTAAACTCTCCAGAACTTCTGGTTCTAGGTCAGGGTGAGATAGCTCCAGTACCCAAGGTCAGCCCTCACAAAAAGTTGCAGCTGTAAGGCCTCATCATACAGCACAGTGTAGCATGGAACACATCCCCTGATAAAGGGGATGTAGGGCATCAAGACAGATCACTGAATGTGGCAAATGCAATCTTCAGGGCCCCTAGCATCTTCTGCATCAGGGGCATATATGGACCTTCAGAATATTATTAGGTTTCAGTAAGGTCGGTTGTTTTAGTAAGTGCACAGTACCCAAATATTGTAGGAATTACCTGAATTAAATGTTCTATTGTATGCCTAGATGATTTCATTACACCTTAAGGAGTTTCAGTAACACTGAAAATATATTAACAATTAGCATTGTTTTAGTAGTCAGTATTTAATAAACATATATTAAGAGTGCCAAACTATATACTAGATGGTTTATATACCTTACCATCTTCTCAAAAAACACAAACTTCATTTTAGTTATGAGGAAACAGTATCAGAAAAATTTTTATTTATTTTTTAGAGAGATAGAAAGGGAGAGCGCAAGTGGGGAGAGGAGCAGCAGAGGACAGAGAGAGGGAGAGAGAGAGAGAGAGAGAGAGAGAGAGAGAGAGAGAATCTTAAGCAGGGTCCATGCTGAGTATGGAGCTCAATGCAGGGCTTGATCCCACGACTCTGGGATCATCACCTGAGCCAAAATCAAGAGTCAGATGCTCAACTAACTGAGCCACCCTGGTACCCCAGAAAACTTTTTAAAAATCCTATGCTAGTAAGTGGCTAAACTAGAAGTGCATTCATGATGGAAAGCCAAAACTCTTGCTCCTTCCAATGAGCTAAATTTTATCCTTTAATCACAGTAATGGAATCTGTGAGATAATAGGAAGCTACCAGTATTAGTCATCTATTGTCGCATAACTGATTATTCCCAAATTTAAAACATTTTCATCCTCACAATTTTGGTGGGTCAGAGATTCAGAAACAGCATATCTGTATAGCTCTGAATTGCTTTCTTTCATGACATTGTCATAAAGATTTTGGCTGGGGCTATAGTCATCTGAAGGTTTGACTGGAACTAGAAGATCTACTACCAAGGTGGCTCACCCACATCATTGGCAAATAAGCTTTGGATATTGGCAGGAAGCCTCAGTTTCTTGCCATATGGGCCCCCTCATAGTACTGTTTGAGTGTACCCACAAAATGACAGTTGGTTTCTTCCAGAATGAGTGGCAACATAGGGCATGTTGGAAGCTGCAGTATCTTTTGTAACTTAGCCTTGGAAGTCACATGTCACACACACTATCATGTTCATGACATCCTGTTGGTTACATTGTGTGAGGAGATTTTGCAAGGGCATGAACACCAGGAGATGAGAATCACTTGGGGCCATCTTGGAGGCTGTTTATCACACTACCATATCTTCCGTCTTTAACCTAACTGTGGCCTTCCTGCTATCTCCCCTGAGAATTTCCTAAGCACCCATGGAAAAATTAAAAGTAGCAAAGTAAAATAAAAATTCTTAAACACATATTTAAGAAATGTAGATACTACAGAATATTTAGAAAGGAGATCAAGAAGAGGATTTATATCACATGTCAGTCAATAGAAACAAAATTAAATTTCCCTTTACATCTGCCTGTTTTCCTTTCCAAAGTCCCTCTCTTCAGCTGCCAGATATCTGATTTCTCTTTATCTCTTTCCCATACGGCATCCCAAATCTCCTCTGTTGTGCCAAATAATTCAGCTCTGGTCCTGAGCTTACAAACACATTCTTGATTAAAAAAAAATCCTGACAGCTTTTGTCACTTTCTTTAGAATGTAGGGGTCTCTGCCCTACCATGGAAAATAGAGGTCAAAATGGCTTACTGCTATTTACTCAACAAAAAGGCCTATTTCCGGGGGTGAAAGGAGCGAGATAAATATGTTCTCTTGTCCAGAAAAAAAGGTTATTTTCCATAGATGTTTTATATATATTATGCTCTTGGGTTGTCCAGATCCAGGGCGGCCAGTGGTCCTTGAGTCTTTTGTTGACTAGTAGCTGTATCTGTTAGAAGTCACAGCTTTCAAGTTTTTGCCATTGAGTTTGTCGCATCCTTTCTTTTCTTGTCACTGGGTTCTTAACTACGTAATTCTTAACCACCTCAACATCCTATCTTATTTAGAAATATTCTCATGACCTCTGTTTTTCAGTTTACCTGATTCTATAAAGCAGATGAAATCTTTGCCATTGGAGGATGCAAGCAGTTATGAGTGCATGCTACTTAAGGGCTCTAGCTTTGTTGTGATCATTGACGCACAGCCCATCTAGTACCTTGCACTCAGCAGAGATGGTTCACATGTCTGTCTGTTCATTGACTTGAATTGACTGAGGTTCCTTGGATGAGGAAAGCCAAGGGGCCAGAGGCTTGTTTGCTTGTATAATCTCTATTATGAGCTCTACTTTAATTTCATGTTCACCTCAATTCTTTTAAACTGAAAAAACTTTTGGCAAATTCCAAGGGACATAATCATTGAAACTTGTTAAGTTCAAGCTTTAAGTTTGTAGGCATTAACAAATTAATCAGTGTCTTCTTTGCACTCTCACTGTCCACACTTTTAGTTGGAAACCATCAAATTATGACTATGGAATGTTGATACAAGTTTTAAAGGGATAGGTTTAGGGGCGCCTGGGTGGCTCAGTTGGTTAAGCGGCCGACTTCGGCTCAGGTCATGATCTCACGGTCTGTGAGTTCGAGCCCCGCGTCAGGCTCTGTGCTGACAGCTCAGAGCCTGGAGCCTGTTTCAGATTCTGTGTCTCCCTCTCTCTGACCCTCCCCCATTCATGCTCTGTCTCTTTCTGTCTCAAAAATAAATAAACGTTAAAAAATTAAAAAAAATAAATAAAGGGATAGGTTTAATTAAGCATATTTTATACTTCATTTTCATACAAATCCTTAAAATACAAGACACACTGTGTAGTATGAAAGGCTGAAAACAAAGAGGCTATTCTGAGCTAAGAAGAATGAAAAGGAATTCGGTTTTGAGGGTGGTGTGATCTTTTTTTGAGATTATGAGTAAAAGGGGGAGGTAGATAGGGGAAGATCTATTCAGAAGCAATTGCAGAGATACATCTGAATAGAGGGACAGATTATGAGAGGGAAGGCTAGGAAGCAGATTCCTCTGGATTGCAGGGGGTCTTGAATTACAGGTCGAACTTTGGATTTGATGCTATAGGGTGTGAGTAAGCTGCTGAGGACTCAAAGAATCACAGCGAAAATACTGCTATTGGGAAGGTTAACTCTAGTCACCATGTATATGATAGATTAATGCCAGGAGAAACTACAGGAAGAGTAAGTTAGAGAAAGATCTCAAAAAATTGGAAGTGAGAGAGAAGAATTGAGCCCATGAATATTCTGATGCAAATTAATGTTCTATTTTTTTTTCTTTGCATCTCTTAAATCTAGTCTTTGCTCAGTATGCTTTGAAAGTATGATAATGATATTGATTTGTAGAATCACTGATTCCTCTTCTCCCTCGCTGGTGTTTGTAAGTCACATTCTGATAATTTCACTAACTGCTGCATCTGTCTTTGTAAGACTATAAAACACCGAAACTCTTAAAATGGCCTCAGTGAGTGCATATAACCTGTGAATGTACCGTGCTTGAAATTACTGTAAAAATGACTTTAAAAATTCACCTAGACATACTAATCAGACAAAATAATATGAGTAAGAATCCTAACTAATATGATGTTATGGTTTCATTAATTTCAAATGACAGCACAATCATATCACAATATTTATAATTCCAGTTGCAGGTTTGTCCCACGCGGTGTATTTTTTGCCTTCCTAAAGAGCAAAGCAATGTGGCAATTCTGAATATACATGTGCTTGCCGAAAGCGATAAATTGGTGATTTTCTCCTCTGTGGGACAGAAACAAGTCAGATGGATATAAAGAGAAAATCCTACAAGTAATACTTTTAGAGCACTTCTTAGTAGCAATTTCAATTTGTCTCTAGCACTATATGTATTCCCAATTGTTACTCCTTTCGTTCCATAATTTTTATTCTCAGATCTTTCCGTTTCATATCCCAAAGATAACATTTGCTCAAACATAAAAATAGCATTTAGCTGCCTTTGCATGGCCCTTGCAAATTTATCTCTCACTTCTTGTTTCCCTTAGTTCCTCAGTAGCCTTGAAAATCACCCAAGTTAGCTGAATTGTAAACTGAATGACTGTGACATCTCCACGGTAGCATAATTCCAAATGCCTATTGCATAGCTCCAATTGATGGTTAATAGGCTTTTCAAATTAAACATGCCTGGAAAGCAATTCTTGTTTATCCCTCCATTCCCAGACTTGACCTTCCTGTAGCTTCTCTATTTAGTACATGGCACTACCATTATGTGGTACCCAGGTTAAAATTAATCCTGATAATTTAAAAAAATAATAAAAATTTAGATATTTTGTTTTCTTCTCATTCCATAAACCCCTACACAGCTATGTAAGTCTCCAGAAAGTTCTAACTGCAAAATATATCCAAGTCTAATCACTCCTCTCCTTTCCTGCTGCCTCCACTGTAGTTTATCCCCATCTGCCTCCAGCATCCCTTCAGGAGTCTCCTCACTGATCTCTGTTCTCCTGTCTGCTATTTGTAGTGTCAGCTGTTTACTTCCTATAAGAGCACCAGAAAAATCTGTCAATCATGCAAACTCAAAATTTTGGATCTGTTACAGTATGGAGGACATAACTTGATGGAGTCTTAGTAGGAGCTCAAAGTGGGAAATTAGGGGAAGCTATTCATTTATTGTAGTTTAGGGCGTGGGCTGGGTGAATTTAAGGTGGATCTAGCTAGGCCAAGACTGGTTGAGATTGGACAGTATATTACATAGTAGCACTGAATTGTTGGGTACCTTGAGAAAAGGGTCTTGAAGTGAGTCTTGACAAAGACATTGCTGAGTTGGTTCACAGTCATCTTTCAGAAACAGGTGTTATTTAGGTCAATCATCTAGGTTATTTTTGCTTGATACAAGTATCGTTTAAAATAAGAGGCAGAAAAGTATTCCTGATTTTAATTTCATAGGCAGAAAGAATTATGTTCCATAAGTATTTAAACTTGAAACAACTCCTCATATCCCTGCTTATAATCCTTGGAAAGCCTTCCATTATAATCAGAGTAAATTCCAAACTCAGATGAAAAGATGGTAGATATGCTGCCCTTGCCTCCTTACTGACTTCAGTTAATACTGCTCTCTATCTTTCTCTCATTATGTTCCATCAATAATAGCTTTTCTCCTCCTTGAGTAAGCAAAGCTCATTCCAGCCCTTGCTGGTTGCTTCTCCATGGAGTGAGTCTGTTTTTCTTCTTTCTCATTCATGTCTACCTTAAATATCATCTCCCATTTACATTGGCTCATGAACTCAACATCACTTCATGATGGCACTCACCCCTACACAAAATTATGGCCTCAACAGTCAGATAGATAGCCTGGGTTAAAATACTTGCTTTGGTACTTACTAGCTATAGGACCTTGGGCATATTACTTTGACTATCTGTGCCTTAGTTACCCCATGCATAAAGTAAGTGGGAGATGGTACCTACCTCATAGGGCTCTTGTGAGTCATAAATGAGCTCAGTTTTGTGGAATGCTGACTTCCTAAATATCCACGACACAACCTGTTGGTAAAATAATAGTGGTATGGGAGATTACCAACTTAGCAGAACTTGGACTGTGTCTCTAAGTAGGGAAGGGCAGGTCAGAATTTATTGAGAATTGGAAGTTTGGTTTAACATGAGTTTTTTGAAGAGGGGACCTTATTCGGATTGGATAAGAATCACGACATAACAGTGTGGGATTGGTAAAAACAGGACAGTGGGAATTTTAACAGAGCGTTTCAAAGAATCTTAAGATGTAAGCACTTTTTTGATTCTTTTTATTGAAGAGTTGGTAGGTCTTTTGGAAAGTCCCTGTAATGATCAATCAAGCCATTTTCCTTGGAAAAATACTTGGGATAATAAAATAATGAAGGTGGAATAGCAAAGTCATATTGTTGTGGATATGTAAGAGTAGATAGCTTTAGTCCTCAATGTCTGATATAGGAGTAGATGGCTTTGTTTTTCAGCATGTAAAACAGGTAGAACAGTGCCTGGCATATAAGAGTTTAAGAAAAGGTAAGTTTTATCATCCACTTATTATCTTCACGTAAGCCACAGGGTAGACATTTGTCTGAATCCCTAGGTCCTAGAACAGTGCCTGGCACAAAGTAGGTACTCAAGAAATCATTGTAGAATAGATGAATTTACTTGCCTGTTTAATTATCTGCCTCCCTAACTATGATACAAACTCAATGAGAGCAGAAAACACATCTGTCTTGTTCACCACATTATTCCAAGAGCTTGGAGCAATACTGGGCATATGGTAAGCACACAACTTGTATTTGTTTACTAAATTAAAAACCTTTTGAGTATCACAAAACTACCTTGATCATACAACATGCTCCCAGTTTCTTTCACCTTCACTGAAAGGCATTGATCCAGAAAAAGAACACAAAATAAAGAATGCAGGAAGAATAAAATCAGTTATGTTTTAATATGCATTTGGGGAAATGCTGGTTAAATGAAGTTAAATAGGATTCTTTTCTATAAGGCTTCTCATATTCTTTAATCCACTAATGTCCATTGTGAATTACTCAGAGGGGAATAGATCATATCCTTGTTCGACCAGGGAAATCTCTTGTTTCTTTGTTCTCTGGAAACACTTTTTTTTTAATCTTTAGAAACATGACATTTAGTGTTATTTGGGTTGTACTTTGGGAAATGGTTTATTAAGCAGTTTTATTCCCAAAGTCAGGGATGCCATCATTGGAAACACAATGGGACTCTCTGGCAGTGATGTGGTATTGAGTCACTCCCGAATAAGGGAGTAGCATAGATGGAGGCAGTACTTTCCTGATAGGAATGGGGCTCTGGGGCGCCTGGGTGGCGCAGTCGGTTAAGCGTCCGACTTCAGCCAGGTCACAATCTCGCGGTCCGTGAGTTCGAGCCCCGCATCAGGCTCTGGGCTGATGGCTCGGAGCCTGGAGCCTGTTTCCGATTCTGTGTCTCCCTCTCTCTCTGTCCCCAAAATAAATAAATGTTGAAAAAAAAATTTTAAAAAAAAAGGAATGGGGCTCTTCCATATCTTGTACACAAGCACCCTGCTTGCTACCAAAAATCACTCAGATATAAGGGAGAATCTGGTCTAATGCCTCCCTAGTTGGTGAACAGCATCTAATCTTAAACACACATCTTCCTCGTGTCTTTGACATGTAGTGTTGTGAGAGAAGAGTTTTCTACCAGATATTCAAGCATCTTCTTCTTTTATTGGGCCATCACACATAACTTCAATTTGGGTTTCCCCCCTACAACACTGTGCTGTTGTGTTGTTGGGAAGCTGAAACTAGGACACAAGAAGGAGATCATGTTCTGAAACCCATCCACTTAAAATGACTTGCATGCTTTAGAACAGTTATTTCATTTTTGTGTGCCTCAGATTCTTCAGGATGTATCTTGGTGGCTTGGATGATAGTCATGGATTCTGAAGTGTGCTCTGAGGAACTTTAGCCTTAGCTCTGTGGCAAGGCAAGAAGGTAAGCCTAAGTAGGCCTCTGGGAGCACGTAGTCTAGGTCAGTGCCCTTCAGCTAATGCAATCCTGCTCTCTTTTTTTGCTCTATCTGTATATTTTCATTTGAAGAGAAGAATATACTACAAAAATGGTGGTTTGGAAACCAGCATACTAAGAGCATGAATTCCACCACCTGTTTTAGTACAGCCTGCAATGCAAATGGTTTTGACATTTTTTTAAAAAGTTTATTTTTGAGAGAGAAAGAGAGAGAGAAACTGTGAGAGAGAGGGAGAGAAAAAGAATCTTAAGCAGGCTCCATGCTGTCAGGGCAGAGCCTGATGTGGTGCTCAAACTCACAAACCATGAGATAGTGACCTGAGCCAAAGTCAAGAGTCAGATGTTTAACCGACTGAGCCACCCAGGCACCCTGGTTTTGATATTTCTAATGGTTAAAAAATATCTTGTAATTTTTGTTTTATTATCTTGTATGAAAATTATATGAAAGTCCAATTTCAATGTCCATAAATAAAGTGTTATTGGAACACAGTCATCCCCCATTTGTTTATGGTATTATCTATGGCTGCTTCTGTGTTTCAACAGCAGAGCTGAGTATTGGCCACAATGAGTGTGTGGTCCACAAAGCCTAAAATGTTTACTTTATGGCCCTTGACAGGGAAAGTTTTCTGACTTCTTACCTAGGTGATCACTAAGATCTCTTTTTACCACCAGCGTGTGATTTTTGTTCATCTTTGTGGAATCAGTCAGCTGTGTAAGAGCCCACTGAAAGCAAACTGAATCAAGCCAGGACTCTCATTGTGTTATGAAATCCCTTTATTTTTGGTTACAAAAATACTTCTCATTTGAGAACATATACTACTCAACTAATCCATGTCTTGTTATCTGCCCTCACGTTCATTCTAAATGGTGTTTGGTATTTTCTACTTTCTATTGTGTTTAAATCTCTTTTTTCAATCGTATTTAAACTGGGTTACATATAATAGCATGGTTCCTCTGTACTATAAGTATTTTATTTTTAATTTATTTATTTAAATTCAAGTTAGTTAACATACCGTGTAGTATTGGTTTTAGGGGAAGAAACCAGTGATTCTTCACTTATATCTAATACCCAGGGCTCATCCCAGCAAGTACCCTCCTTAATGTCCATCATCCATTTAGCCATCCCCCCAACCCACCTCCCTCCAGCGACCCTCGGTTTTTTCTCTGTATTTAAGAATCTCTTACGGTTTGCCTCCCTCTCTGTTTTTGTTTTTCCTTCCTGTATTTTTAGCATGACAGTTACAGGGTTATGAGGAAGCTTGAGATGACATCTAATCTCTCCTACTTCTTCTGGAGAGAATTGCATTTCAAACATCCTTGGAAGGATTTGGTTTATCATGGTCTTTAAAATTCCCAGAGAAGGGCATTTGCTAACATTCCCTTCTGGTGCATCAGCTGTCAAATGATTTGTACCTTGGGTTCCTATGTCTGACCAAAAGGATGTTTACAGCTGTTCCATTTTAAGGCTTCAAAATACTTTATCAGTGGGGCAGTGCTTCCAGCCTCTCAAATCATGATTTTTCCCCTTAAAATCCGGGTTCTTAAATCTGGGGAACCATAGCTTTTCAGATATGGTAACTTCTAAAGGTGGTGATTAAGGGGTGAGGGCGGGGATACTCCTCTTGTGACATGCTCTATACTTACCTCCAGGATGTGAAACTTTTGGGGATAGGAGCAGGATTTCTTTATTTCTTAACTCCCATAGCACACACAGAGTGAATTGGAGAATGTCCTGCCAAACCTCTTTGTAGGCACCTTTATTTCAAAAGATGAAGAGAGGGTAGATCTAATCAAATATTTTGAATTGGAAAGCAACCAACCCTCTCCGTACGTGCATTTCCCCCATGCCATCAATAATAAATTAGCATTTTATTTATACTGTATGATTCAATTCTTTTCAGAAGTCTGATCTGGAAGCCAACTAGTATTTGTATTCTTTAATGTGGTTTTTGATGGAGTGCTAATTATGTTCCACCTAAAGGGCAATGGTGAGGGAGTACCACAATCATCTTATTGTTAAAGGAAGGTCCCGTTAATGAATCTCTGAGAATAGTGTCATGCTATATTCTGGGGGGCAAGTAAATGTGAAAATAAAAGACTTTTTTTTTTTACCAAGGAATTGATAGTATGTATATATCAGTAACAAGGTTCAGCCTTTGTGAAAGAGCTGCCTAACTATGACATGAATTTCCTTCAGTACAGAAAAGAAAAACAGAGAATAAAATATATGTTGACTCCCCACACTGGCTGAATCTGGGGATTAGCGGTTCACAGTGAGAAGGGAGAGGGACTGTATTTTAAAGTAAGACTAACTTGAATGGAATTTTGTTCCAGATAGAAGACCAACTTAATAAATTAGTCCTGAGTATGAAGTATATCACACTTAGTAAAGGAGGACAATAAAAACAAGGAGAGCCGATGTTTTCGCTTGTGCCAACCTAATTGTGTCGCATGAGTTTCTACGGTTGTATTTTATCTCAGCTCAAGGAAGTTTGATCCAGATACCTTTTTTCAATACAGCATAAAATATTTGTCCAATATAGCACAATGAAGATTGGAACATACTTTAAGTGCACTTTCTTTTCTATGAAGCCTTCTATGGGTCAGACTGCCTTTTGTAACTCCATTTTTACCACCAAAGTCTTTGTATCTTAGAAAGCAGGCTTTAATGTGCGGATGTGTAGATAAATGGCTGTGCTCTGGCATTGCTGGATGAGCATGGGGTTCTCTGCATGACCTGGGATTTAGTAAGTGTATAAAAATGAAGGAAACTGATAATAGCAACCCATCAATTATCTTCCATCCACCTGAGCACACTTCTATGCCTGGTCCTGCGCTAGGCACTAAGTGAAGACATGTGTTTCAGTGTCATGAGTCTTCACAGGAATGGCATCTTGATAATCAGAGCATTAAATCCAAACTCCTTTGTCAGGCAGCTAAAATGTTAGCCCATTTTATAGCCAGTCACCAAAACATAGGAAGCTGCATTTGTTTGGATGGTGTTTTATAATGTACAGATCACTTTTATATCTGCCATTATAGCAAAGTTCATTGTGTCTGGCTTGTGGTCTGTGTTCAGTAAACATTTGTTGAATGCTGAAATGAATCATCCTAGGAGTTAAGGGGAAGAACTGAGGCTCAGAGGGTGAATTGAGCAAGGTTGTGTGGCTAGTATGGGGCAAAGGCCGGGGTGAATAGTTCCTGTTCCAGCTAGGTAAAATGGAAACTTTCTTCTCTCTCACTCTCCATTTCCCTCTAGATGTCTCACTTCTGTGCTTGTGATCTCTTTCTCTTTCTCTTTTTTGTTAACTGTTACCACACTCTATAATTTGGTGTATTTCCTAAATAAATAAACTAAAAGCCCCTTTTAAAAGGAATAAGAATCATTACCTGTTATTGAGGACTTAATTTTGCGCACTACACTGTACTAAATGCTCTATATTTATTAACCCATATATTTTTGGCAATAAATGTACAAGGTAGCTGTTATTGTCTTCATTTATAAGATACTTCAAGTAAAAAAAAAAACCCCGCCAATGTCTTTTATTATAGTCATTTAAGCTTATGGGGCAGATTAAATGTTTAGCTTTAAATACCCATAAATCATTTCAAATACACATATATTTTTAAAATTTTGACTCATAGGTAATAATATACTTGCGATACAAAAGCTATTTGGGATATATGGGGGAGTAGGACAATTCTGAATGGAACTTGATTGATTCTTGCCAACATTATGCCAGCAATATATGATTTACCAATCTATCTGTTCCATAGATGAAAAAAAAATCAAGCACAGGGAAGGAAAGTGTTAACATTTGTTCAGCAATTACTCAGTGTCAGACACTGCACTTGGTGCTTGACATACTTAGGAGTCACAAGTACCCTGTGAGAAGCTTTTTAAAATAAATCTTTAAATATGAGCAACTGAGGCTCATAGAAATTAAGAAATTGGTCTAAATACCTTAACTTGACCCAGAATGAAGCACAAGTAAACCAATAATATTGTCTAAATCTTAGTTTTTAGGGTTTTATAGAGAGAACTGTGTTTTGGAGTAAAGCTAACTTGGATGAGTCTTGGGTCCAGACAGAATAGGGCATTCTTTCTCCTGTGACCTGAGAAAGGGGTGGTATAGGTTAAGGATGGGGGTGGAAGGGTTGTGATGGAAAATCAGGTCTGTTTGGGACCAAATTTAGTTCCCTTTTAAAACACTGAGCTGCCTCTGAAGAAATTAAACTCATGACCTTGGTCTACATGAAATGAAGCCAGATAAATTAACCTGACATACACTCTTATATAAGAAATCCTTGAAAAGGAATAGCAGGTGAAACTAGGGAATCATATTTCCTGTAAGAAAAGTTCAGGTGGTAAAAATACTTAACAGCAAGGAACTTTGGTGTACCATAGTATAATGCTATCAACATTATAAAGGAAAAGAACAAACATGGCCAAAAATTGATCCTGGAATAATATTGACAAAGCATGCTAACATTTCTTGGTATGGCATCTCCTATTCTATCTAAGCTCTGAAAAAAGAGTCTTTTGAGGCTCTCACCAGCAAAAAGAACACCAAACAAATAATAAATCCTTCCTATCATCTGTAATGGTAGCAGATCACTAAAAATATTCTTTTCTGTTAAATACAGCATATATTATAAGCAGAGGTTTGAAAACAAAAGTTCTAATGGAAACTGACAAATTAATGAAACGCTAACACTGTATGTTTCATTTGTAACATGAATTGAGGGATGCAGATACTCAATTAGCCCCCATGTGAAGGAGTTAACTCAACCAGAGACCTTAATTATTCTTCCTGAGCAGCAAAGTCATATGCATATTTTATATATGAAAGGAAATGAAAGAAAAAACAGAACTTTAAAATTCAGTGAATTTCATTGGGATGAATGCATCCGGAGGCCCAGTGACTGCTGAACACTTCTAGAGAAAAAGAAAAATTACTAAAAAGCAAATTGAAAACAAAGATGAAGGCCAGATATAAGCCTAGCATAGATTAATATTGAATGATGTAAAAACTTCCATATTTCTTTGAAACACATGGCCATGATGTAGAATTAGGGTTTTGTTAAAAAGAGGGGAAAAAATTAAGAATTTAAAACAGCAACTTACAGGATAAGATGTTAAGCTAGTTAGTAATCGAGTTGCTTCTGATGTCAAGCATTTTCTGCCCTCCAGCTCAGACTCTTGCTGTTGCTTTCCCTTCCTCCCTTATAGTTGTCATCCTCCAGCATCCAAGTCAGACACTGTCCATGCAGGCAGGGTCCTCTCTGCTCCTCTTCTGATTACACTGCACCATTTTGCTGCCACCAGTCATGCCAAGGTACCTAATGAATTTGTATTTCCATTGGAGATTGGCTCTCTCCTTTTTAGTTCCGGAGGTCAGGAACCATGTACTGTTCACCTTTTTCACTTACATTCTTAGTGCCTATCCCAGTGGTTCAGCCCTCATGCATTCTCCAGATTCAACTTGTATGACTCACCCCTCTCTGAATTCCAGACTCATCAGCATTTTTTTTTTCTTTCGCTATCCTTGTCACATCCAGCCCCATCACAGCCTTGCCATCACAGTGTCAGCCTTTGCCTGGGCTGTTCTAACATTTCTTCTTTGCCTAATTATTTCCTATTTGTGTTTCATATTCCATCTCAGAGGCCTTCCATGAACTCTCCAAATAGGTCAAATCTCCCTACATTTATAGTGTTGTGTATCTAGCATTTGGCACAATTGCAATTTTAAATTTATTTATTGAAGTCTTCCATCCTTATCAGACTATAAGTTCCACGAGGACAGATAACTATGTCCGTCTTTGCTATCATTACATCCTTAGCCTATTGCATAGGGCTTGGCATGTAGTAGATGTTCAATAAATACTTGTTAAATGTATGGGTGATATTAGATGTATAATATTTGTACATTTGAATCTATGTACTTTCTAAAGACAGAAATTAATTATTAGTGGTTCATAGTGGAAGATGTTTTCACTTAATTATTCTTTACTGTAACAAAGATAGATTTTGAAATTTCACTTTTGCCATTCCCCTCCTCCCCCATTTTTTCTGACTCCAGTGACATTCTGATTTTTTACCTTGGCCTACATTATTTCTTCCTCAAATTATCCTGGAACATTTAAGCAGATAGGCTGAGAACAGAAGAAAGTAAACAGAGGGGGAAGAAAAGAGATTCCTAGTATAAAGGACTTAACTATCTTTCCAAAATGAGGTTCTAAGGGAACCTGATTAAAGAAGCATTAAACACATGGACACTTATGTATTTTACATGCAAATTTCAAGGACTTTTGTATTTAATAAAGTAGTCACATGTTTATAAATATCAATTGCCTGACCCTTGTTGGGGCATGAAAAAGGCCAAGAATTCTAGCTTGATGTATTAGGGCATTTGGAAATTTGAAAGCTACAATTTTGATGCGCTTCTAAATACCACTACTCCAATCATGTCCTTGCTTGAGATAGAACTTTGTGGATACAAGTAAGAGTAGAATAAACTCATCTAAGAGACCTAAGAAATTGGAGTTCAGGGTCATGAGTCACCTTGAACTAGAAGATGAAGGTTGTTTTTCACAAATGTTTTCATGTGGGTGAGAGGCTCACTGGACATTTTATAATTTCTGGCACTCTGGGGAAGAGAATCCATAGGAATAAGGTTTGGGGAAGCAAAAGTTATCTGTCTCTCATATACTAGGCCAAAAGATATTTGTCTAAATTTGTGTTAGAGTCAAGAATATTATGTTTGAATTTATCCATTTCAAGTCTGTCTTTTGCAAGACTGTAAGTTCCTTGGATAATAAAAGTATTTCTTTGTATTTTTGTATGTCTAGCACTGAGCTAAGTACCTGACACTTAATAGATGCCCCAGAAATGTTTGTTGAATGAATAAATTTCTATGTTTCCCAAATTTATCTCACTTTCCTCAATTAATTTTAAGTACATTTTCTTAAAATGTGATTACCTATCTTACAATATGACTTTGTGAAGATATTTTAAGGTATTAGCAAATGATGTAACTATTTAGTAACCAAAGAAGGGAAAAAAAAAACTGGTAGAAAAAAATGAAGAGATTAATCATTGTACTTCAGGTCAGAATTATCTGGGGTGATTTGTTTAAAATGAAGATTCTAGGGCCTCCTTGGTGGTGCTGAAGAATCTGCCTAGAAGCAAACAAACAGAGCAAAAAAAATTATTTTGAGGACCAGTGTTCTGAGTTTTTAGATGATGGAGAGATGGGAAAGAGGGGAAACATTCCTACCGGCATTGTTTTTGTTTGGGTTTTTCATACCTGTAGGAGGGAAAACCACTCTGTAACTCCTCATCTGTGAGAACTCTTCTATTACAAAGCAGAGTAAGAACAGTTATTTGTTTACGTGCATGTGTGTACAAATGTGTGGTGGGGATTATGAGGTTGCAACTAAGTTCAGTTGATGTAGTTTTTCTGTTTTCTCACGTCATGCCCAGGATAAATAATGAACTCTAGTGCATTTAGATATTTATGGTTTCTTTTAAAAAATCTACTAGTGTTCTGGTTTTATAATGGAGTTAACAGCTATTTTCTATGCATTTTCGTCCCCTAATCCTCTAAAAAATAGTCATTAAATAGTAAGTACTTTACATAAGATTGGGGCTTTATTCCCAAAGACCTTGTGATTTTTCCTTGAAATAGAAAAGCCAAGATTTATGTTAGATGAAAGAAATAAAGGGTGAAGTAAGATATGAAACATTAGATGTGGAATACTCAAATTCAAATTATTTTGTTATAAATTTGTTATTTAAGGAATGACAGGCCATTAAGTGACTAGAAGCGTGTATATTCCAGAGCATTGTTATACAGAAGAAAAAGGAAATTTCAAAACTATGTGCTTTGAGAATGAAGAGATTAAGAGGGGATTATTTCCTATCGGCACAGTTCTTAGGTAATAGATATGATGGGTGATCCTAACTATTTGAACAAATGTCAACTGCCAGCAGACACCACCAGCTTCTATCAAAGAAAAGTCACAAAGAAATATAAAGAGATTCATCACACTGGGGACGGATAACATAGAATAAGTCAGCAAGGCCAGCAAAAGAAGAAAGTATTACAAGTCTAATGTAAAAATAGTTTTGGCAAGAAGAGGTTGGGGAGAAAGCAGAGTAGGCTATAATAATATTTATAACTCAAAGATGGGCCAGACCTAAATGTACACCTTGGCCTCTTTCCATTCTAAAATGTTCTATATTACCAAAAAAGGTGCTATGATTTATACTCGGCTCCAAGTCTAGTCTGGTTTAGGTTTCCTGTGTTTAAGTCTGCTTCTTTCTTACAGGAAAACCAGCCATCTAGATTTCAAGTCAAATATGGAATTGATGTATAAAAATAAAATCCAATTGAGGATGGCAAGTTTGTCTTTAAAACAAAATTATAAATACTAGCATTTCTTTAACATAGTCTAATTCCATAGAGTGCCATACATGTGTTCAAGATTAATATGCAATTGATGCATGAAAGTAAAATTTACTTGAGGGTTACTACTGAGCCATTAAAAAGAAAATGGAAAATTAGCATCTGTAACAACATCCAGCTAATAAAAGTTCATATACGTGCACATTAACAAGTAAATGCTGAAAAATTTGTTAATTGATTGAGGTCAAGTTTGATTCCAAATATTTTTGCTTGGTGGGGATTTGTTATACTAAGTAATCTTGAAATTAAATGGATCACTGAGAAGCCTTAGTAATATATTTTATACTAAATTAATCACAGTGAAAAATCTTTTAAATGGGCTAGGTTTTTATAATTATAGTATTCTGTGTTTACATGGAAAAACTCTAGCTTCAGGAGATGGAAAATAAAATGTACGATTATTTCTACCATGGAAATATAATTAATAAAAATGTTAATATGCAAAATAGAACATGAGTTGATAATAAGGAAAACCAATTTACACGTGATATCCATTAGATATATCAGAATAAGCCTTTCTGATGATCAAGGAACATTCTATATTCCTTAAGGTTGTTATCCGCTATACCTCTGCCCTTTCTGAGTGTGGTAAATGGCAAGCCTGACCTTCTCTTCAAATGTGTTTCATGTTAGAGTCAAATTGTGCTGCATGCTTGTCCCTGCCTTAGTGCAGCATGTGTTCAAAAAACAGGGAAGGGACCATATGTACACTACTTTTCCTGCTTGGAAAAGGGAAAAGTAGTCCAAGACTAGACAGTGCAGGACTTGTAAGCAGGAGAGATATTCAAAATATTTTCCATCTGGTAAGGCTGGGATACCACCTATCAGGACAGCTCTATTGGAGAGTGGAAGGTCCTTTCCTTTACCACGAATCAACTGTTAAGATGCTAGATGATGGCAGGGTCACAGAGAGGTGCCTTGGGCTTGGGTCTAGGGGAACTGTTATTTACCAACTAATTTTTCAAGAGTTTAACTATTTAAGAACTGTGACAGCTTCTAAACTTTCAGGCTTCTGAATTTTTCTCCATAGGTCATATAGTAAAAGAGCCTCTGTGGAAGGTTTCAAGCAGGAGATTGATTTGAGGGGGATTTTATTTTATTTTATTTTATTTTATTTACTTTATTTGATTTACTTATAAGGAAGATTTTATTTTAGAAAGAGCCTCCTGATAGCACCGTTGAAGATGACTGACTAGACTGGTTTGAGAAAATATATAGGAGTATCAATTTCAAAACCTCAGAAAAGAACTGAAGCACTGGCAAAGTATAGAAACGGATGTGAAAATCATTGGGGGGGGCAGATAATTTATGAGGTTGGTGACATTTGGAATTGGGATAGGTGTGAGTCTGGCTTCCAGGATTCTGGCTTTGGCCACTGTGGAGAGAGTACTGATAGCTGAGAAAGGAAAAAAGGCCGAGTGATGTCTGTTGTTTGCTTATCTGATTTGTTGGTTGATTGACTGGGTTTATTTAATTTTCTGAGCAGAGTCCTATTTATAAGGTGCAAGTATAACTGCTAATACATTAACTTGAACATATACCAATATAGCTTTTTCTCTTAGACATTTCTCCCTCACCGCCAAAATAAAAAAGAAAGAGAAAAAAGAAATAAATGGGAAAAAAGGGATTGAAGAAGTGAGCAGCATTTGATGATTACATGTTATTTCCTTTTATCTAATTTTAGAATGCCATTTCTACTCTGTGAAGGGTAATATTGTTGCCATTTTACAGACGAGAAACCCTGACTTAGCAGGATTGAGTCCCTGGACTGCCTTCTCATACTCAGAATGCAGCAGTGTCAGTTCAAACCCAGTTCTACCCATCTACAAGGTCAAGGTTTTTGAACTGCATGGAAACACTCCTAAAATGGGAAGAAGCAATAAGGGAAAAAAAGGAAGGGGGAACGAATGGGGGAAAATGTATTTAGAGTTACTAAGGAAGAAAGAAGCAAATTCCTATGAAAGGAACAAGAGATACTTAACCATGAGTGCTATTCTTACCCTTACCTAGACAAATTCATAAACCTTGGTAAAGGCAGCAGGAGGCTAACTTGGAGTATTAGCTCCTCACTGGCATCCCTGGCCTGTAGATGACCTGAGCATGCAGCCCTTATGTAAACTGGTGTCGGTGGATAACCAAACCATTGCCCCCCAGACTTCTGCTTTTAGAGTAGTTCATCTCAGCGTGAGCTGCTGTGAGTGTTCACACTGTTTCCGGTCTGTGGAGTAATTGAGGTTAGACATTTTTATAGAAATGTGACTGATTACTGTTATGTCCATTGAATCCAGTAATTTAAAAACAGGCTAGTATTTTGTATGCCATTTTGTTTCATTTTTCAAGTAATTGGTATTGTATCCTACAAAAGAATTTATCTGTGATGAGTTGGGAACAAAGGAACAAAAACTGGCCCTTCACCACAGATAATGTGAGAAATAGTGCTTTAGAACATCAAAAGGGAAAAAGGTGAGAGGCTGATAGGTGTTTTTGTGCTCTTGGTAACACAGACTTTCTCTTATAAATGTGATAGTTTAGTGAACTGCCTTGCCTTTACGTAGCCATCTATTGACCTCATATACAAACATAATCAAATGATTTGTGCCATTTAAAGCTGCACAATAGATGAACCTGGTTTTTGTAGTTTAACAAAACATCCAATTTATGTAACGTATTAAAAGAAGTGTTATCAACTTGTTTTCTCCTCAAAAGACTGTAGCTATTAAACTCCTTAATTACTTCATTTTCACTCTCAGTGTAACATTAGCAGTTTAGCACTTCAAGTATAAAAATGATTAATGAGCCTAAGAATTCATTCGCATACATATCATTTTGCAGCTTGACATAACCCTGGAGCCTGTTTTCTGTTCTAACCATAGACATACTTCTCTAGCAAATATCTTATTGCATATTAAATGCCTAGTCATTGCAAAGTATGCATAATTATAGTTGTCTTTCCTGTTTCTTCTATACCAATAGAAGACAACAAATCAAATTCCTTGAAATGTAACTAACTTTTCAAACAAAACTATAAATCCACAGGGAACACCTTGAATTTTACATTTTAACTGTCCCCCTGCAAATTCACTTGTGCTTTCAGCTGAACTGTCATTGATCTGAGAATGTATCTTTTCAGAATTTTTGAATATGAAGGAAAACACTTTTAATTTCTATATTTATATCTATGTGAATTCCATGATTTCGGAAAAATATGATAAGTATAAAAACTGCATTGTCAATTCAAAGAATAAGATTTTATTGGGAGTGGCTTTCAAAAAATATCTGCAGGGGGCTATTTCTATCTAACCATCCTTGGCTTGCATTGATGACAAGTGATTGCATGAATATTTTAGCTCTACTGAATTTCCTTTTTGATCTCCCCCAAGGTGATTCTATATTGCTAGCTTTGTCCAGTCATTCCGGAGGCTTAAACTTTTAAGTGTCACCAATGGTACTGTTCGTCTTTCCTTGGTTTTTCTACCCTTTTCTGTGGAGTTCATCCAAGACTGTGTATTGTCCCCACCTCATAACCTTTTTCTCCCCACATGTTCATCATCTGTAAGCTGTACTCTGCCCTGATTCAGTAGTGAATCAGGAAGATTAACTTTTGCTCAGAACCCAGAGAACTGTACTTGGTGGGCTTATTGCCATGACACAGAGTTGTAGCTACTGCAGGGTGAACTAGGCAACTCCCAGGGGCCCCCCCGTGTAGAAGGGAAGAGCCCAGATACAGGCCACTTGCTATACTCTAAATCAGGTCTTCTGAGTAGATAAAGCCATATGGCATAAATACATCCACACCTATTTCCATATGCTTTTTTAAAAAATATAATTTGTTGTCAAATTGGTTTCCATAGAACACCCAGTGCTCATCCCAACAAGTCTGCTCCTCCATGCCCATCACCCACTTTCCCCTCTCCCCCACCCCCGTCAACCCTCAGTTTGTTCTCAGTCTTTAAGAGTCTCTTATGGTTTGCCTCCCTCCCTCTCTGTAACTTTTTTCCCCCTTCCCCTCCCTCATGGTCTTCTGTTAAATTTCTCAAGGTCCACATATGAGTGAAAACATATGGTATCTGTCTTTCTCTGCCTGACTTATTTCACTTACTATAATACCCTCCAGTTCCACCCACGTTGCTGTGGAATACTACTTGGCAATGAGAAAAAATGAAATCCATTTGATTTTTAGAGGGAGACATTTAACTTGGGGACAAAGTGTGTTGGATTCCTTAAACAAGACACGGTTAAACATTTATTAGAAAAAATTCTTAAGAATGCATGTACTCTGGTAAAGCACACATATTATTTCACTGCACAAGTCTGTACTACAAATGCAGTCTTGTGGCTGGGCAAAACTAACTGACAGACCACTGAGACTGAAAGGCAATATGGTCAGCCAAGACCGGGAGTCACTGTTCACAAGCAAAATTTTTGGGGTGTGATTGCTATACTTTTTAACAATAATTTTTTTTTTAACTTTTTTTTTTTATTTATTTTTGAGACAGAGAGAGACAGAGCATGAACGGGGGAGGGGCAGAGAGAGAGGGAGACACAGAATCGGAAGCAGGCTCCAGGCTCTGAGCCATCAACCCAGAGCCCGATGCGGGGCTCGAACTCACTGACCGCGAGATCGTGACCTGAGCTGAAGTCGGACGCTTAACCGACTGAGCCACCCAGGCGCCCTGCTATACTTTTTAACAAGACCTTTAACTTGATAAGTAGCCTTGCCAGATAAAATGCAGGATGCCCAGATGAAAAACAAGGAAAAATTTTTCGTGTAAGTATGCCTCAAATGTTTCATAGAGTGTGTTTATGCTAAACAAATTATTCTTTGATTACTGAAATATTAACGACACTGGCATTCCTGTATCATTTACTAAACCTGGCAACACAACTTATGAGTGATACTTTATAAGCAACCAAGATTATTTGAAAAAGTACATTTCCTGAGGTTAGTGAATAATAAGATTATTTCCACACTCCCAAATATCATGGAATTGGGAGGGAATGTGAAAAATGAAAAATGAGAGACAACCCCCCCCCCCCCCCCCCGCCAGCGCTGTCTGCTGGGGAGAACAACACTTGGTCTCTGGTGTTTGCGGCACTATCGCACTATCGCCCACGCTCGCCGCTAGAGCCCTTGCTCACTGCGCAGGCTCACACTTTCCCCGCGCAGACTTAAACTCGCCTGCGCAGGCCCAGGCTGACAGGGTTGCAGACTTCGTCCAGTCCCTGGTGGAGCTCCGTGAGAGGGAGAGAGGGAGCAAGGGTTCGACTTGGTGTGAGCCTGGGTTCCTGCCCTAAGGGTGGCTTTAGGACATTAAGAAATGCTGTCTTTATGGCACGCCAGAAAATCCCGTGAAAAGTTCTGTAAAATTGCCTCCAATTGTCCAGTCATTTCCTGTGTGGATTTTGAACTTGCTAAAAAGAAAAGAGTAGACCCTACCTATTTGCGAATGGGGATAATGGAAAGAATTTAACATTCTGCTTAATCTAATGTTTTTGGGGAAGCTGGTGGTCAAGAGCTTCTCTTGGATCTTATGAGCATGTGAAAGAGGAGACCTAAGAAGAAAACGCGGCAAAGAAGAGAGATGAATTGGATGTTTAAGAAGGTAATTAATCAATTCCTTCCAAAGTACAAAAGAAAGTTTATTAGTGGGTAGTTTTAAAATGAAATCTCTGGTTTTACAAACGAAATCTATTCTGTAGTTAGGACCCTATTAAGGTTACTAAGATTCAAGTGTGAATGAATACACGCACCTGTAAAACCTTTCTAATTTGAATCTTCAGTTACTTCTTTTGGTCCTTTTGCTTTAGGTTTAAAGAGGTAGCCAGTTGAGGAGCCCCTGGGTGGCTCAGTTGGTTGAGCATCTGACTTCAGCACAGGTCATGATCTCAGGGTCCATGAGTTCCAGCCCAGCGGGGAGCTCTGTGCTGACAGCTCAAAACTGGAACCTGTTTCAGAATCTGTGCCTCCCCCTCTCTCTGCTCTAGCCCCACTCGTGCTCGCGCGCTCTCTCTCTCAAAAATAAATCAACATTAAAAAAAAAAGTAGTCAGCTGTTGTGAGAACTTTCAATCAAGCAGGTGATTGTGATTTATTTTTGCTATCACCTGGCTTTCTTTGCTACATAACCACAATGAATTAATTGCTAATGATCTTGCTGGATAAGTTTGTGACTGTGTTCAGCCAGATGCCTTTAAAAAAAAAAAAGTAGATTTAATCCCACCATGTATTGGGGGCTAAATTTTACCACTGCTAGTTATTTATCTAGCAGTAGTTTCTAAGTGTGCTGTATGTTAACAATTTGCATCTTGAATAAGACAGTTTTATTGTAGTATAAAGATACTTATTACTTTTAAGGACATGTTGATTCTAGTTTTCTTTTAGGCATAGTTTTAAATTCACTGAAGAAAACGATTTCTGTTGAAGAAATGTGTAACTTTTTTCAAGATGGTCATGATTTATTTTAATTCCAAGCAAGTGAATGGAATCATTCTTGAGCTCTGATGTCTACTGAATTAACTTTTAAAAATACACATTTGGGAAATATACAGTGCCTACTACCCGAGATAGTTATGGTGACTAATTAGCTTCTTACCTAGATTTACAGTATTGTTACCCTGTAAAATAATCTTTGTAAAATAGGTCACAAACTGGGTCTGCCTGAATCTTAAGTATAGATTTCATGTATCATGGATTTGTACTGCAACTCTAAACTAAAAACTTAATGTGAAAGAAAACTAATAGAGCACAGACAACTTTGGAGGGCTACGTTGACTCATCAGTGTCTTTTGTTTAGGTCCACATCCACAGCTGCTTGCTTGACTTGGCTCTTGTGCCCTAATCCTAGTAAATGTACTTTGGTCTTTTTACTGACAACAAGTCTTTGTTTTCCCCATGCTAGTGACTCTATCCCTATCTGGTTCTCCCATATGTCCGAATCTGAGCATCTTTTTGATGACTGCATATTTGACCCTTTCTCTCCTGGTAATTGATATTCTGACCTCAACCTTAAACAGTGACAGCCTTAGAGTTTCTTTGGATGTGGGCATTGCTTGGGGAGCTGTTTGGATCTGGGAGAAAAGCAATTTTCCTTGAAGCCTTGCTTGCTTTTCAGTTGTTCTTTTACTTAAATTGCATATTTATTTAGGATGGCTTGCAGTCAGTTATGGAAATTATTCAAGGGGGTTCTTTATAGCCATTCCTTGGCAATACTACTGGATTCCAGGCTGCATCTCCAAACTAACTGCTTTCTTAAACAGTTTGGTGCCCCCAGGTTTGTATGAGTTGTAATAGCTGTAGCCAATGAACGTGTCTTGAATGACTACTTAATGTCATAAATTCCTAGTCCTAGATTCCAAATAGCCATGTCCATCCAGCTCTTGGGGTGCCTTATTTCTCCTAGTCGAGGGTCTCTGTTGGCAAATGCTTGCTTTGGAAACTGCGTATTGCCTTTTATGATATCCTCTAGCTACCAAGGTTTTCATACACTGAGGGCCAGAGACAACTTGGTACAGTCATGAGATTTGTCATAAAATAGACTTGGAGCTGAATTTTTTTGTGTTATACCAGTGATCTGGTTACTTAACTTCTCTGTGCCTGCTTTGCATTTTAACAAAATGAAGATAATCATACTACTCATTCTCTCTCACAGTGGTTAAGAAGATTAAGTGAAGAAACTTAAGTACTTGACACATACTTCACAATCAGGAAACACTCATAAAAATTGCCCTCCTATATTATGTTGAACAAAGATGGACTTTGTCCAACATATTTTATCTATGTTGTAGATAAATACAGATATTCGAAATGCTGAGTCATTCGTTCAACAACCTCTCTCTTAAGTGCTACTTTGGTCCATGTCTCTGCCAAATTAAGTGGGCCTAGAAATTTATTACAAACAATCATAGTATATATGGCCTGTTGCAGTTGAGGAAATGTAGCCCAAAATGACTTTGGTTCCTTAAGGCTAAAAAATTTGGGAGAACAGCTTTTTAGCCAAAAGTTAAAGCTAAAAAGAAAAAAAAACAAAAAACAGCCTCACCTGTCATATGGGGGCAAAAAAAAAAAAAAAAAAGGATTCCGTTCCTAATAAGCCCCTGTAATTGTAGGTTATGGGTTTATTTGGACCCTGAAAGTTTTCACAATAGAGCAACATTGTCCCTTGTACTCAAGAAGAAGCATCCCAGTATAAAGAAAACAGAAAAGGGGTTGTAATCAGAATGACTGCATCCTAGTCCCAGATCTACTACCCTCTAATAATAGAAACTTGAGGAAACAAACTCCCCAAGCTTTATTGCCCTCAACCCAAACTTTTGTATGCTAAAAATAATTTTCTTATAGTAAAAAGCTCCATATGATAACTTAAAGAAGAGATTACAACCCACTAAAGGATGAGTTGAAATTCTGATGTGATGACCAGTCATAGAATAATAGTGATAAGTTGATTGAGATGATTCATATCATTATACCAAGGTGTGATGCTGAGAAGAACTAAACTATAAGTTGTATTTTTCCATGTGCACACTTCAAGGCTCATATCTGTAAATGCAGACAGTACACCTGTGGTCAAAACTCCTAATGAATAGCATTGATTAAGTAATAATTCTCCTGCAGTTTAAATCTCAGGCCTCTTGAAATGCTCACAACTGGCTCGGTTGCTCCTGAATTACAGTTACTTTTTTCCTCGAGTCCTTCAGAAAGGCTCTTTTGAAAACCAGAAAGGCATTCACAGGTCAATCAAAGGGACAAAGGGACATGGTCATTTCAAGTTATGCCTTTAAATTTTAATGGCATTTTAATCTCAGGGGCCCCACCAATTTGCTAGCTGATAAATGGAGTATCCTAGTTATACTTGGGTATCTCAGTTGAACAAAAATTCTAAAATTCGTTCCAACACACTTGCTAGCCTGAAGAACATAAGCATATTTAATAGTAAAAAAAAAAAAAAAAACACTGGTTGTAATTAGTAATACATTTTGTACTTAACAGTCTTTCTGTTGTGAACATAGACTGAATTGGTAGCCCAGTGCTCATGTGTTACTTAAGAGCTACATTAAAATTATTAGAGTTTCCCCTGAATGTCTGTGATGTCTACCAAGAAATTATGATGACAAAGGAGTCTGGATTTCCAGTCCAGTGTAATAATTTCCAGTCCAGCAGGGTAATAATCATTCAAAACCACTGTCTGGGCTACATTTATTGAACAAGAGGGGAATCTGCAAGAACAAACCATAGAAACTTAATGCATTGGGTCCGCCAAGAAATTTGTTTTAGCCAGAGGAATTAAAAACTTCTCCTTTCAATAAGTTAGTGCGCCAGACTACTAAACCAGAATCTGGGGCCATCCTACAGATTCTTAACATGTGGGCCTTTTTCAGTAGAAGGAGCATTGGAGTTACTGAAATGTTTGCTCTGCCTGGCCAATTTAATATGAAATACGATTGAAACCAGTAGGTCTGCATTGGTATTTATTTATTTTCCAGTGTTTTCCTAAATGAGCTTTATAGTATTCAGAGCATAGTGTTAAATTGATTCACCTTTCTCAGGATGAGAATTGTAAGCAATTTGATTAGCTTTTCTCTATTTTCGTTTTCTGACATGTTCTATTATAACTAAGAAAAATTACAGCCCTTTTTTCTTACTGAAAATAATTTATATTCAGTAGTGGTTTTGTGCCTGCACAGCACATAATCTCCACAGGCTTAAATATCAACATTTGTAGCTGTATGGGTATGATGGTATTAAGAAGAGTTCTAAAGACAAATTACACTTTTAAATGTTCATGATACTGAATTTATCCCTCAGACCTTATAATTGAACTTTGTAAACCGGAGACATTCCTATGTGTTTTATCTAGTGAAGCAAGGAAGGAATGTTAAAAAAAATAAAATGATAATGTTTTTATATGAATACTAAATGTGATAAATGAAAGGAATCTTGTCACCATGAGAGAGATTATTGATCACTCAGTTAAAAGCTGCTAAATGAGTGAATGAAAAGATAAAAGCTGAAAGGGGCTGATGTCTTTTGAGGAAAGGTTTGGCTCTGACAAAGATTTAATGACCACCTAGTAGGAGTGGTGGTGCATGGGCTACTCCAGTTCGTCTTTGTCCCCATGTCTTGCACAGCTGAGGCTACCACTGATGCTCGGCACTACTTTCACCTGCCTTCTGTCCAGTTTTCATCCTGGAATGGGGCTTTGGCGTCCTAACTTCTATTTTCTGACTCTGGGTTATGCTTTAAATATTTACAACCTACCTGCTAGTGGTTGTGCAACAGTTACAGCTACTGCCACTCTTGCCATCCCCCTAGATAGGAATCCCTTAATGCCAATGTCCTAGTTGGACAACTTCATTTCACCCCTCTGAAAAATTATTCATGGTTCTGTGCCTTCTACTTGCTCATTTCCAGGGTCTTCTCTTGAAAGGCTAATAATCCCTGTGTGGATAGCACATTCTGTGGCATGTATCTTAGTATAAGAGGGCTTTTCCCTGATCACTGCCTTCTGGGGCAGAGAGAGCTGAGCACTGGGCCCATGCTAGAGGAAGACGTGAGGTAGGACATGACAAACTGGGATTGTAGAGTATTTGAGGGCATGATCCATGACTCTTGGTGATCGTTATCTTTGCCACACTTGCAGGTGTCTTTGACATTGTAGATCTGCCGTGTTGAATACATGAATGAAAAAATGAATGTACCTATTTCACAAATTGTCTAGGAATGACACTGGCTGTAAGGATGGATGTTACTTATTTTAGTTGTCTTCTAACTTCAGTTTTAAACTACAAAAGCCCTGGATATGGTCACAGTTGTTGAAATTGTGACAAATCTGCATCTTTACGTGGGCCTGTATAATCAAATAAGAATTTTGAGTTTTCTGGGAGACATAATAGAGAAGCCTGGGTTTTCTTTCAGTATATTGAAGGTGCGTTGTCTTAGATTAATAGTATACCAAACCATTGTCCTTTGAATTTTGTTTTGAAATCACATAATGTAGTTGTTTGTCTTCAATTAAATAATTACTTAAAATTATATTTTACTCCTCAAACTAAGTAGAAGCTTATTTAGCTTCTAATAGTTGACTAATGTCCTATTGTTGTAGTCACATTTATTCTTCTTTTCTTTTTTTTTTTTTTTAAATTTTTTTTTTTAACGTTTATTTATTTTTGAGACAGAGAGAGACAGAGCGTGAACAGGGGAGGGGCAGAGAGAGAGGGAGACACAGAATCTGAAACAGGCTCCAGGCTCTGAGCTGTCAGCACAGAGCCCGACGCGGGGCTCGAACTCACAGATCGTGAGATCATGACCTGAGCCGAAGTCAGACGCTTAACCGACCGAGCCACCCAGGCGCCCCTATTCTTCTTTTCTAATGATTGTATTTGCTTTATTAGTATGGAGCTCAGTAAGAAAAAGAAAACCATTTAAGTGCCTCCCATTGACCAAGGTATTTCTTTAGTGTTGTGGCAAAAATCTCATTCTCATATTCATTCTTTCTCTCTCCCTCCCTCCCTCTTCCCCCACTTTTTCTCTCTCACACACACACAACCACAATCGCCTTTCCCCTCACTTCCACTCAAAGAAACAATATAAATTAAATGTTTATTATCTGTCAGGTATGGAGATAGACTTTGTGGTGATGAAAACAACTATCATGGTTCCCTTTTTATTGACTTAGTGCCAACAAAATATTTTGAGGGAGGAAAATTTTATGTATCAATTTTTTTCGTTGTTGGAGTTAAAATAGGTGCACTCACCATTTATCCTAGATATGTTTTAACTGTCCTGATTTTCAGATAGTCTGAGTTATCTACCTACATTTCAAGAGATGTGTCCTAATTTTGGCCTGAGAAAATACGGTTCTATTGCAGATGTATTTATTTTGGAAAAAATAACCACCTTAGAATTTTACTTTTTTTTTCTTGGATCAAAATAAATTTTGTTTTAATAGCCTTAAAAAAAGAAAAATTAAAAACTCAATCTTTTTAAAGTTGGAGAATACATAAGTTTATGGGGATATGCATGACTTATTAAAATTTTAATTTTTAGATCAGAATTAACTCAATGAACTTGAAAAATATACTGGTCTATTTTGACATGATATATACTGATTTTATACACTTAAATCTGCAGGTCAGCGTGCCTGGAAGTAGGGGTTTAAAAAAAGGAAGATATAAATAATATTCTCATTTTAATTTTAATGCACAGTACATATATTTTAAAAATAGCCTGGATGGGGTACATAGGGAAATTCACAAGTAATGATTGAAAGTGATGGGGAGATGGACATATTTTTGCATGTGTGAGTGGTGGGTGTGCATGGGATGTGGCTGAAATAACTAGATATCTGACCATAATATATGCCACCATTTGGTAAAGATAATTCTTGACATACATACAATAGCAGCAGTGAGCAGTTGTTTCCTTGGTGTGTGTGTTTTCCTTCTTTACACTTTTGGGCTTCAAATAGTGAAAATGCATACCCCCATTTCTCCTTTCTATAGCCTACACTATTTGTTGCAACTGATCTTTCCAAGTTCTATGGTAGCGTTGAAAGATAAATTTGAGGGCATCCTCAAAGCATCTTTTGTTACCCTCACTGCTTCTCTAACATGTCATGTAATGGTTGCTTGAGCACATCAGCTGTTTGACGTGTTTGCCAAGCTCCAGTGGGTTGGTGTAAATAGGCATTGCTGTTGGACTGACAGACAAGCTGCATTACAAGACCTATTTGCTGCTTATATTGTGTCATTCTTTTAACTGAGACAGTACAAATATATTAGAGCATCTACCAAATGTCCAGCATTTTGCTAAGTACTGTGGAGACTTACGGGTGAGGAATGGGGGAGGCAGCATCAGATAGGAGGGTAGTAAGGAGAAATCTAAAGAAGGGGACCTATTGTTGAGGGTAACAGCCATATAAAAAATAACTAGAAATCATACAAAAACAAATAGACAATGGTATTAGATTGTGCTGATAAAACCCTTCATGATGCAGGATATGTATATGGGCAACTCCAAGTCCCAAAGCCTTGTAGAAATTTAGTTGTTGGGAGTACATTATGGTAACTACATTCCATACTACATACTACTTTGTGTACCTTCCTACTATGTGAATTATTAATTTATCAATGTTAAGCACAGTACTTTGGTAGATGGGATCAATTACAACTCACCTCCGTGATTGTTAATGCAAATTTTTGACTGCTGAAATACCTTCAATGATAATGGCCACACCGTATTTAATTTTTAATCCACCACATTTTCATTTCATTGCTCCATCCTCTAAACTTAACCGCTAAAATGACTGTAAAGCATCCTTAAGTTCTTTGAAAAAAATATAAAACTGAGGATTTGACATTAGGAAGAATGCACATTGGCAATTATCTCTGTATACTTTCCTGGTCCGCTTCATCACAAATTAAACACCCAGAGAAAGAGAGGGTTTAAAAGTTCACATGGATGTGCTGCAGTATGCAAGATCTTTTTATCTTCTGTGTGGATTCTCACCCTGGTTCCTTTTCTCTCACACACAGTGACAAGACTGATACTCTTGTACCAACTATATAACACAACTTTTCAGTATTTTGATGTGCAGAAGTTAAATGATTTTTTTCAGAAGCCACATAGCTAATAAATTATATATTTCTTACAAAAGAAAATTCTGAAAAAGAGTTAAAAATTGTTTATGTCACAAATAGAGGGGAACACATTTATAACTCAATTAATTTTATACTACAGTAATGAGAAAGGTATGTAAAAAAACTGTCTTCATTACATATTTTTTTCAAAATAGATGTTTTTATTGACTTACTTTGAAACTGTTACACATGTCATCCTTAACACCAGCATTTAAAAATGTTTACATTTTATGTGTATATTCTTAAAGTCTTTTTGCTTATATGTGGTATAAAAGGGATCATGTAATGTAAACGATTTTGAGCCTGTCTTCTACCCCCAACCCCTTTATGGCATAGATATCTTTCAGTGTCATTGAATGCAAATCTACACTGTGATTAGAATGGCTGTGTAGTAGTCTGTTGAATTGATGTCTTAATTTACTTAACCAATCTCTTATTGTTGAAGACTTGATTACTATGTAGTACCAACAACACCAAGGTGTGTATAATATCTATGAGGATGTGTGATGTATACTTTCAGAGATTCAAAGGTCATCCAAAGGTCTTCCTTTCATCTGTTTAATTCCTCAGTATAATTGAAAGTTGCATAGCAATGTCACTTTCCTTTCTTCCTTCCTCTTCCTTTTTTGATGATTGTTTGTTTATGCTTATAAATTGGTATTCTAAAGTCTCAGTAGTCTATAAGAAAACAAAAGATACAAAAAAGGGAGGTTTCAATTTCCTGATAACATGCTATTCATCAGCTAATGTAAATACTGTATTTCATTTAATCTTCATTAAATGACTCTGAAAGTTGGGTGGAGAGTTTAACTTGCCAAAGGCTACATTATAAGTGGCAGGGCCAAAAGTCAATTCTCTTATGTCTAACCATAGAACTTTGTTTTAAAATTGAAGTGAAATTCACAGAACATAAAATGAGCCATTTAAAAACATACAATGTAGTGTGATTTAGAACATGAACAGTGTTCTGCAATCATCCATGTTATTTAGTTCCAAAACATTTTCATCAGCCCAGAAGGAAAACCTGCATGTGTTCACTCATTCCCAATTTCCTAACCACCAGCCGCTGGCAACTACTAATCTGCTCTCTCTATAGATTTACCTACTCTGGATTTTATATAAATTGAATCATGCAATACGTGACCTTTTGTGTCTGGATTCTTTCCCTTAGTGTGTTTTTGAGGGTCATCCATGTTGTAGCATGTATCAATACCTCATAATTTTTATGACTGAATAATTCATTGTATGTATATACTGTATTTTGTTTATCCGTTCATCTGTTGATGAACACTTAAGTTGTTTCTGCTTTTTGGCAATAGTGAATAGTAATGCTGTGGGCATTGATACACAAGTATTTGAATATTTGTTTTCAGTTCTTTGGAGTAAATACCTAGGAGTAGAATTTATATCTTAACCATAGAACTTATGCAGCCTTCTTTCACAAGGGTATGAGTACTTGTAATATAATGTTTCCTTACTACTTAAAAATAAAACTTCAGGGGCACCTGGGTGGCTCAGTCGGTTGAGCATCCAACTTGGGCTCAGGTCATGATCTCACAGTTCGTGAGTTCGAGCCCCATGTCGGGCTCTGTGCTGACAGCTCAGAGCCTGGAGCCTGCTTCAGATTCTGTGTCTCCCTCTCTCTCTGCCCATTCCTGCTCATGCTCTGTCTCTCTCTGTCTTTCACAAATGAATAAACATTAAAAAAAATGTTTTTAGGGGCGCCTGGGTGGCTCAGTCGGTTAAAGTGCCCAACTTCGGCTCAGGTCATGATCTCACAGTTTGTGAGTTCAAGCCCCGCATCGGGCTCTGCGTTGACAGCTCAGAGCCTGGAGCCTGCTTCTGATTCTGTGTCTCCCTCTCTCTCTGCCCTTCCCCCACTTGTGCTCTGTCTCTCAAAAATAAATAAAAATGTAAAAAAAAATTATTACAAAAATTAAAAAAAAAACCTTCAAGTTCTTTTAAATACTGAATAATCACCCATTTTAATATTGTGACAAAACTGATGTTTAAAGAATTAAAGCCTAAACACTTCAGTCATCTTAATCCTGAAATTCATGACTTCCATTAAAATTATTAAAATTTAGGGTTGAACAAAGCACAAATACATTTTTTAGCTACTGGCTATTGTTAAATGCAGTTTAGTGGACCCTTTTGGTTCAGGGTTGACTGTGTTGTTAGTGGCCTTATATAGAGAAACCACAGATTGTTTTTTTTTTTCCCCACAGATTCTTATAAGTTCCCTGCATATAATTGGGAATGACAAATCATGAATTTTTAAAATCTTAGAGCTGAAGACAGTCTTTAAAGGGAATCATCTTGATGAGAACATTTTTACATATAATTGCCCAGGAAACTAGCTACTCTCTAGAGACCTTGAGTTCATATCGGATTCCTATGTAACTTCTGCCTGTGTATTTTGAGACCTGGAAAATAGACTCAGGGAAAATTGGAGTGGGCAAGGGAAGTTTCCATACTTATTGTCAGTGAAGGAAAGCAGCTGACATGGCTCATCAGGGTAAGTGGGTCTCATTATCCCTCAGCAGTTTTTACCAGACCAGCTAGCACAACGAATTACCTTCTTCCTGAAGCATAAAATATAACAGAAAGGAAATAGTTCTTTTAATTCAAGGAGGGGAGGAAGCACAGAAGATGGAAAAGAGAAAGAAAGGAGAAGTTAGCGTGTTTAATTACTTTTTTTTTGTTTTTTTGAGATGTAGGAGACCTGAGAGATCACTTTCATTCAACTACCCTACTTAAAACAGGGAGGGATGGACTTAAAATCACATAGCCCAGTGCTTGTACTTAGAGCCCAGGGGACTAGAATCCAACTGTGCACTCTCCTATGGCATTTATATTAGTTTCCTAGGGCTGTTAAAAGATTACAAGGTTAGTGGGTTACAACAGCGCAGATTGATTATTTTACTGTGCTGGAGGCCAGTAGTCTCACACTGGTCTCACTGGGTTGAAATGAAGGTGTTGGTGGAGCTGCATTCTTTTCTAAAGACTCTGAAGAAGAAGCTGTGTGCTTTTCCAGCTGCTTCAAGAGGCTTCCCACATTCCTTGGCTTGTGGCCTGCTTTTCATCTTGAAAGCCAACAGTCACATCATCATGACCTCTGCTTCTGTGTTCATATCTACTTCTCTGCCTTACTTCCTCTTTTACTTACAAGGATCCTTGTGGGCTCACATACATAATCCATGATAATCTCAAGATCCTTAATCATATCTGCAAAGTCCTTTTTGCCATGTAAGGAGTAACATGTTCCTAGGGTCTAGGGATTTGGACATGGGCATCTTTGGAGGCCATTGTTCTGCCTACAACAGCATGACAACTTCTTTATGTTAAGGGAAAAAAAGCAGAATACATTCTTCTCCTGAGCACTTTGTAGATTTCTTTATTGACAAGTATGTTTACTCATAGAAAACTAATATCTTAAATCTGTTATATTTACAAAGTAATTTTGTATTAATATTTCATTTCATTGTCAACTTTTTCAGAGGGACAACTAGGACTCAAAACAATAAGTGAATTTTCAGAGTAAGTGGTAGTTCTGTGATAAGAATCCCACATATTTTTTAATGACTATTTATTTATTTTGAGAGAAGGAGAAAGCATGAGTGGGGGAGGGACAGAGAGAGGGAAAGATGGGGAGAGAGAAAGAATCACAAGCAGGTTCCATGCTGTCAACACAGACCCTGACACGGGGCTCATTCTCATAGAACTGTGAGATAATAACCTGAGCCAAAATCAAGACTCAGATGCCCAACCAACTGAGCCACCTAGGGACCCCTCAATGCCACATATTTAAGACTATATTTGGTGTTACCAAAATTCTACCCACTATTGGATGAAAATAATTTTCAGTACTTTAATTCCTTAGACTTTGAATAAATGGAAGGATGAGATGTGATACAATGGTTCATTTGTGGACATTTTTCATCATGTTAAACATACTTAGTGCCTTTCAGAAGGCATGAAAATAGCACTGCTTCGGGTTTTATGTTAGGAGATATGGTAAAACTCTTGATGTCTTTTACTGTGTTACAACTGTACCTTTACTATTATGATATTAAACTAAACAGGTTTCTAACACTTTGTCTATCCAGAAGACAGAAAGGAAACTGATTGCTTTTTCTGCATATTGTGAGTTGTTAGAAGCCAAATTGTTGGTATATAAATGGTAGGTAATGTCATATATGATTGTTGAACAGTCCATAAATTTGGGATTATTTTTGATGGTAGGAATCACATTTTATTTACTTAGTGGTCCTTAGCTATGAGCCAAGTACCTAACACCTCATAGGATTTTAGTAGGGTTTTAATAAATTTGTGAAGATTTTAATTATTGAATACTGACTAAATATTAAACTTTGAAAGGAACTGAAAGTTTTAAATTTGTGGTTTTAATTTAATTTCTAAATTAATGTCACATTGATGAGCATAATTGTTGTTAATTGTGTTATCATTTTTAAATGAGACATTTTATGGGTTTCCAGAGGCTCTTCTGTTGTCTCCAAAATAGGGAACAAAAGTAAACTAAATAAAACAGTATGTAATGGCAGAGCTTTTTACTATGGGAGACTTGGGGAATTGGTTAGAATAAAGAAAGCTATCATTTTAAATATCAAACTAGTTAACTTTCTACCAACTGAATAATGTACTAAACAACATATTTGGTTTCTATGATACTGTAACTAGTTGGCTAAAAACACCTTGTATAACTGGACCAACAATCTTCTCCTTATAATCTCCTTACAATTATAATATAAACTGCTTTACTTGGTTGGTGAAAAACCCCAGCTACCTCTTCACGCCAGCATCTAGTCTGGTGAGGTTTACCTTCCTAAGTCATCCTTATTTTTCAATATTTTAGTCCATCTCATCAACCCCTAGGTTGCATTTAGTTACTTGGGCTGGTAGTTGCTTAGAATTTGGAAATCATAACACAGTCATGGTTATACTTAACAGTATACCAATAGGTTATACCAAGCAAATAATTTCCCAATGTATGGAACGAGGCTGAGTTTAAATTATTGAATGAGCTTCCCTGTCAACTTCTTTTGGGTCAGCTTTTACATGTTCTACATGAAGAAGGTAAGCAAACAAAAAAATGACCATATTTAATCCATTATAAGTGTACACTTAGCATCTCTGAAACCAGGAAACAATCTGTGGTGTGTCATCTTTTAATTAGTAGTGTTTGAATTTTTGTTTTTGGGGGTATTTTTTGGCTTAGTGGTATACAGGAGATGGTGGTTTGTCTTACATTCATTGGCAAGTAATTTTTCATGAAATCTGGCCATTTAGGTGACCCTAAGCAGGAGGATCTTCTATTCCGATTTGCATAATTTTTAGGAATGTTTACAAAATGGGATTTAGAACGTCTTCCAACTTAAGGTTTTCTTCATTGATGTAGTTTTGTTTTTAAAGTATGACTGGCTATTGATGAATAAAACTGAGATGTAAATGAACCAGCTGATGTGTCACGGTTCAAAGAATGCATTTGACAGAGTTGAATAGATGAGGTGGAATCGTGACAGTAACAGTAATGGGGATTTCTCTTGCACAGTTTGCATTTTCCTTGGTGAACCTCACGTAGCCTACAGCAATTGGTTTTTGGACTGAATTGATCATATTAACTGACTGTGACTGGCCTGAAAGTTCTCTGGATCAGGGGCTGGGCATGCCTTGTTCTCTGTTGTTTCTATATCTGTATCAACTCTGCCTTGATCATACATCATCAATAAACCTATAACATACTGAAGTAAACAAAACATATTCTTATGAATTACAGTTTTTATCTCAGAAGAGTATTAAAGATATTTAAATCATAATTTTTATTTTAATTATGGGTAACAGAGAAGGAAAATCATTAAAATGGATTTTCCTTCAGTTGTTTTAGCTTCCTTCTAGACCTCCAAAGAGGCAGCTCTTTAATCCTTTCTCATTTTCTGTAGAGATATTTCTGAGCAAAGCTAAACCAAAAATACTGGTGGCCATTTGTGATTGCCACAGTAAGAGTACAGTGTGAACACTTGGAAAAGAAAATGAATCTGGACGCTGGGTTGGCAGCAAACTCTTACCCTTGGCCAGACAACACCCATACACTTTACCTTTCCAGACAACAACATCAGAATGAATGTTGTTTACTATAGTAGTAAATGATCAGAGTTATTGTCAGCTTTTAATAAACACCTCAGTAGCCTTAGGGAAATTAGACATACTACTTAATTTGTCATTTAAAAAAATTGTGTTGCCTTAATTCTCTAATGACATTGGAATTACCCATTTTAAATGTTAAGTGTTTTGACTCTGAGGAATTTCTCTGTTTGTTTATCCCCCTCCCTTTTGCATCTGTCTGACCCAAGGGACAGTAAAAGCCTTCCAAGGGACAGTAAAAGATATTATGGACAAAGCTAGGGTAATTAACAAATGATACTTATGTTTCATTTGCATCATGCATTTACATTTGTAGAATTAAAGCCTTAGAAATGTAAAACAGCTATTGATAGACTGGAATCCCACATTCTCAAATAATAAAATGATTTTCTTTGAAAGAATTTTTAGAGTTTATAAGAAAACAGTTTTGCCTGTGGGCCTTTCAGTTTTGCCTGTGGGCCTGTGGGCCTTATTAATACTCCTTTTTAGGTTTTATAGTCATGTAGTTTGAAGCGTCTAAGGTCACACATGCCCTTGAATGAAATCAACCTGTAATGCCTCTACATCCCACTAGGAATGTACTCCCTCTAGTACTTGCAAATACCATACAGATTTTTATTTTATTTCCCAGGATTCCTCAAATCCTCCAGGACCACCCTCATTTAATGTTGTTTTACAGAAATGATAACAGCGATGGTATTAAAAGTTTTATTAGGTAAGCAAGTCTGCTGAATTACAAATTTAGGGTATGTCAAAAGTAAATTTAAACTCTGAGTGTGTTTTGAGTTCCCTTTGTTTGAAGAGTTGAGATTTTACTATACTTTTTTTTTTTGTATTTTGTATAACGGCATCAGCTTTAGTGTGGACAAAAAAAATTATGTTTGGCCAGTAAACAACTACTTCAACCAAATACAATAATGACTACCTGTTGGAGGAATTAGCGTTCATTTACACGATATCTATCGTGTTATAAAACATCACATCTTTATTGAAGTTGACATAGCTTGCAAGGTGCTTTTTCATTTTATTCTCATCATGACTCTTTGAATTAAGTATCCTGTTTAATTTGTGAAAGTAGGGAAATAGGGCTTAGTGGGGCTCCATGGCTTATCAAAAACACTTGTATTTGTATACTGTTACTTTAGCCTACGTTTTCTGATTTTTAGAAGTGCTTCCATTTACCCCATATTAAGCTGCTTATTTGGTTGGTTCTTGGAATTGTAACTGTTAACTAAATACAATCTGTGCAAAATGAATGATAATTAACGTTATCCATGTAACCTGCCCATTCTGTGGGCAGTTCAAATTTTGGAATTTCAGAGGAAGTTAGCCAGCTTTAGAGAAATAACATCTGTAAATTTTTTATTATCCTGCCCATGGTGTGAAAGTTATTGACAAAGGTAGAATGTGAACCACATTCTAGGTGTGATCTACTTTTTTTAAAGATTTTTTGTGAGAAAGAACTTACACCTACATGTGGGAGAGAAGCAGAGAGGGAGAGAGAGAGAATCTAGAACAGGCTCCACACTGTCAGTGCAGAGCCTGATGTGGGGCTTGAGCCCATGAACTTTGAGATCATGACCTGAGCTGCAACCAAGAATCTGGATGATTAATGGACTGAGTCACCCAGGTGCCCCATGGGTGATCTATTTTTAAATTATCATTTTCTATTAGTTGGGGTGGGGAAGAAAATAGCTTTTAATTATGAATATGTCATATATACAAAAATAAAACCAATTGTCTCACATTTAACTTGACTCTGCAAATGATAAATTTGAAAATGTTTAATAGAGAAGAATAAATATTAATAGAAGGAGAAGGGATTTTCCACCCCCATTAATTTATCTCACAAAAAATTTTCTAAAAGGATTTTTAACTGTTGCTATTTTCCTCACTTTGTGAGAACTCAAAAGTTCCTTTGAAATAGGTAAAGTATTTCAGAAAATAAGACTTCTGACTTCTACAATTTCTTTTGTCAATGCTGTGCAATGAAACTCTACTTAAGGGCCCTAATGACAGTCTTTATCAGACTCTCAAAGGAATTTTTACCTTGTACCTTCAGCTTCAGAAAGCTGAATGAAACTCTATGCCTATTCCCTTGAAAATCTGGAGATTGAATATTTTGGTTTGTAATGGAAAATATCCACAATTTTATGTGCAGGAAATTAGTGACAAAGGGGGCTTGGTTAGCATCCTGGTTCTGTTACCTGCTACCTATATAGACTTAAAGTGCCACCCTCCATTTGCATGTAAAACAGGAATTTTAATACTTACCACTTAAATTTATTGGAAGCATTTGAGCTAAGATATATAACCCACTCAACACTGATTTGGCACATTTGAGGGATTTGATGAAAAATTGCTGTTATTATTTTCATCGTCAAAGTATTTTCCTTGCTGCCTTTAAATGTACATGTGTGCATACAATGAGGTATACCAGAAATTAAAAGCTATGCATGAGGTCTAAATGTTTCATTTGGATAGTGTCTTCTATTTTATAGGGTTGCAGAATATTATTTGAATAAGAAATTCCCTGAAAATGTAAGGATTAACCAGATCATCAGCAACTAACAAGCTGCTCACTGGTAACTATACTTTTTGACTGAAAGGATGTCACCAGAAAATAGTGAAAAGGGCACACAGTAGATGTTCCAGGCATTACAAATATAAAAATGAAAAAACTAAAACATACTTTTATGCAGTAACTTTTTTTGCAACATGGGATCAGTATAGTGTTTTCTATATATAAACTGTGTGTTCTCTCAGGACCACACGTTTCTGCCTGGTAGAACCAAATTTGATCATGATACAAGCATATGGAAGCCTAACTAATAATGTTAAAATCTGCAGTTACCTCTTACAGTTGGGTTTAGCTATAAGTGTGCAGGTGCATATATTTCTCTTTATAAAAAATAATCAAGTACAGAGCAGGTTTTTTAGGGAATCATAAATATAAAGTGCTTTAGTTTTCACATTAAAGGTGACTGTTAACCCACCTCACCAGCTAGAATTCCAAATAAGTGTATTTTATGTGTTAATTAATAAAATTATAAGGAGGTGTGCTGGAGAAGAGTCTGGAAAAACCTGGTGTCACCATGCTTGTTTTGGGGTGTCTCTTGTTGCACTCAGTCTCTTCCTCCATTTAGACTTTCCCAAGGAGTTGTTTATGTTTTCTCTCTTCATTTCTTCAAATTCCCACTTAATCTTCAAGTCATACTATTTTGGCCTTTGTCTCCCTTATTTGATGCAAAACTTCTTGATGAACTCATCATGTCCATGTTAGTGCTAAATTCAGTGGAAGTTTTCTTTCTTATTTCACTTCAAATTATAGATAACTTACTGTGTTAAATTGGTTTCAGGTGTACAGTTTAGGGATTCAACACCTCCATACATCATGCTCTGCTGATCACAAGTGCGCTTTAATCCTCATCACCTACTTCACCCAACCTGCCACCCCCCTTCCTTCTGGTCACCATTAGTTCTCTATAATTATGAGTCTGTTTCTCTTTTTCTCCCTTGTTCATTTGTTTTGTTCCTTAAATTTCTCACAGAAGTCATATGGTATTTTTCTTGTACTGACTTACTTAGCATTATGCTCTATAGCTCCATCCGTGTTGTTGGAAATGGCAAGATTTCATTCTTTTTATGGCTCAGTAATACTCCATTGTGTATATATACTACATGTTCTTTATCCATTTGTAAGTTGAGGGACACTTGCGCTGCTTCCATATCTTGTCTACTGTAAATAATGCTGCTATAAACATAGGGGTGCTTGTATCCAGTGTTACTGTGTTCTTTGGGTAAATGCCCAGTAATGCAATTGGTGGATTGTAACGTAATTCTATTTTTAACTTTTTGGGGGACTTCCTTACTGTTGTCCACAGTGGCTGCACCAGTTTGCGTTCCCATCTAAAGGGCATGAGTATTGATTTTTCTCCACAGCCTTGGCAACACTTGTTCATTCCTCTTTGAAACTTGATCTCTTAGCCATAATGAACACTTAACAATTCTTTCTTGAAGTACTGTCTTCAAATTGCTTCTGAGGCATAAGTTTTCTCCCCTCTTGATATTTTCTGCTCCTATTGATGGTGTGTTCTCCTAGAGCCCAATCTTTTTTTTTTTTAATTTTTGTTTACACTTCTTTATTTTCTGAGAGAGAGAGAGAGACAGCACAGGTGGGGGAGGGGCACAGAGAGAATGAAACACAGAATCCAAAGCAGGCTCCAGGATCTGAGCTGTCAGCACAGAGCTCCACTTGGGGCTCAAACTCAAGAACCGTGAGATCATGATCTGAGCTGAAGTCAGACGCTTAACTGACTGGGCCACCCAGGCACCCCTTCTAGAACCCAATCTTAATCTCTTTCTACACAGAATCATTCACTTTATATGTCTGGTTTTAATTACCATTTGTATAAATCAGAGTGGACTAGATGACAGTCCTAATAAATAACCCCAAATCTCTGTGGATTGAAACAGTACCAGTTATTTCTTACTCCTGTTACATATCCTAGTGGTCAACTCAGAGGTCTGCATCATGTTGTCCCATGAGACCTAGGCTGTTGGATCAGCTGGTATCTGAAATGTTGCTGTTCTCTTTGTCACAGGGAAAGAAAGTTCTAGAATTTTCAAATCAGCTCTCCTGTGATCACGTGAATTTAGAACTCTTTGGACAAAACTAGTAAGACTCCACCAAAATGTAACCCTTTCACTGAGCCAAAATACAGACATTTAAATCATTTCATGACTACCACTAGTACCAAACTTTAGTGGTTCTCAACTATTTGGTCTGACAGCAAAAATAAACTCACTTTTCATGGGAGATGACTTATAAGTTCCATCCAAAAGTTAAAAATCCCTAAATATGGTAGTTACTACCTGAGAACCAGACATGCATCTTTAGAACTGAGAGGTTTACCATACCTATAGTAAATGGAAAGAAAGAAAAGTATAAGATGGGGAAGAAAGGACATACAGCAAATCTAAGAATTATATCTAGAAAAGATATTATTCTAAGGCATATTTTATGCAATTTAAGCTGTTGTTGACAACTGATTGACCTGATACGTCCCTACAGCATCAATGGGTTTATAATCCTAGCTTTCAGTATCAATTTCATCAGTGATCACTGGTGGACCCTTTAAGGTTGAACTGGACATCACCCCACTTACCATTGGTAATACTTGTATCACTTAGTATAGGCTAGTTTATGCTGTGAGTAGCAAACAATTTTCAAATCTCAAAACTTCAGTATCTTAAAAGAAAAAAATTATTTCTCACACAGGTTGTACACTATATTGGTTTTGTGGGTCAGCTGCGGCCTCTACTCCATATTGTTCTCACTCTTGGACACTGATTGATGGAGAAGTTGTTATCTAGAATGTTACTGGTGATTATGAGAAGAGAAAGAGCATCAGAGAGTCCCCCATTGGTAATTAAATGTTCTAAAAGTGGCATCTTAGTTGTGTTCTCAACTCATTGACCAGAATGAATGAACACCCGGTGCCAGTCTTTTTCCTGTTTGCTCTGAGCCCATTCTTCCCCCTTGTCAACCTTATTTTGGTTTGCCAGGGATTTTATTTCCCAGATTTTCTTGTTCTTTGATTCCAGGTAGTTTGGCCATTGGGAGATAGCAATGGGAGAATGGAAGGCGGAAGGAGTGTAGAAACTAGATTATTTCATTTTGTGACTGTTTCAGTTTTGGAGGGCATCTGCAGCAGCGCCAGCTTCTCTGTGATTTCAACTCCCAACAGATAGCCTTTATGTGGTTCCAGCTTACACAAGTAGCTTCTGGGGTCTGGTAAAACTACTTCCTTTTTGACTGTCTCCTCCTGAGAATGTGGCCGAGTTGTCCTCTGTTGCTATCCATCCTTTATTTGGCCTCTCAGTTCTTTGAGCCCCTGCCTAAAAAAATTTCCTGTACTAAAGTCCCTGTACCTGTGTTGAAATGTTAAAGTAGTTTCTCTTTTTGATGAGCCCCTGAGTGATAAATTCGGGTTAGGATGTTGAACTCTACCACGTACCCAGGGGACAAAGAACTGGAAATATTTGGTAAACAGCTCTCAGGATTGCCATACTACCTGTTTACATTTGACTTGGAATATTCCTCTTACTAGGCCCTGCCACCCGCCCCTCCCCCACCCAAATTCCAGGACCATGGAGCCAAACAGCTATCTACCTTAAATCTCCTTTGGAATGTTTCAAAGGTACAGTAAACTCCACATGTGAAGGTCATCAAGGTAACACATGATCATGTCCCAGCAAGTCTCATCCTCTTCTGTTCCTTCCTTCAATGGTTAATAGCCTTGTGTGTTGTTAGTCAAGCAAGAAACCTGAGTTATTATTTAAACCTTATTTTTCAGCCTGCATAACCATACTATAGCCATAACTGTAACCATAACCAGAATTAGAACCACAGCCAACAACTGCAACAATAAGCATAGCTAAAACATCCTAAATAGCTCTCAATTGTATTCACTTCTTTAATTTTCTACTGCTGTCACCCTAACCCACAGCTCCTTCCCTTGACTGGATGTTTGCAATGCATCCTAACCTTTCTCTTGGTGTCATATCCTCAAAATTAAAGCCAATCATTTTCAAAGACCTTCACATAGTCAATGACCTCCATTAGCTTCCAGTTGCTCTTAGAAGAAATCCAGTACTCCTTAACATAATCTTAGAAAAGCTAGCACAAACTTCCTCTTCAGCTTTATGTCTGCTATACTCCCATCTCACTGCCGGTGCTCTGTTGTTGCCTGAGTTGTTCATGTTAGCCATTCTGACAGGTGTAAGGTGGTATCTCATGGTGGTTTTGATTTGTATTTCTCTGATGATGAGTGATATTGAGCATTTTTTCATGTGTCGGCCATCTGGATGTCTTCCTTGGAGAAGTGTCTATTCATTTCTTTTGCTCCTTTCTTCCCTGGATTACTTGTTTTTTGGGTGTTGAGTTTGGTAAGTTCTTTATATATTTTGGATACTAACCCTTTATCTGATATGTCATTTGCAAATATCTTCTCCCATTCTAACAGTTTTCTTTTAGTTTTGCTGATTGTTTCCTTTGCCTGGCAGAAGGTTTTTATTTTGATGATGTCCCAGTAGTTCATTTTTGCTTTTGTTTCCCTTGCCTCTGGAGATGTGTTTAGTAAGAAGTTGCTGTGGCCAAGATCAAAGAGGTTTTTGCCTGCTTTCTCCTCAAGGATTTTGATGGCTTCCTGTCTTACATTTAGGTCTTTCATCCATTTTGAGTTTATTTTTGTGTGTGGTGTAAGAAAGTGGTCCAGGTTCATTTTTTTCTGCATGTTGTTGTCCAGTTTTCCCAGCACCACTTGCTGAAGAGACTGTCTTTATTTCATTGGATATTCTTTCCTGCTTTGTCAAAGATTAGTTTGCCAAACGTTTGTGGGTCCATTTCTGGGTTCTCTATTCTTTTCCATTGATCTGAGTGTCTGTTCTTGTGCCAATACCATACTGTCTTGATGATTATAGCTTTGTACTATAGCTTGAAGTCTGGGATTGTGATGCTTCCTGCTTTGGTTTTATTTTTCAAGATTGCTTTGGCTATTCAGGGTCTTTACTGGTTCCATACAAATTTTAGGATTATTTGTTCTAGCTCTGTGAAGAATGCTGGTGTTACTTTGGTAGGGATTGCACTGAATATGTAGATTGCTTTGGGTAGTATCGACATTTTAACAATATTTGTTCTTCCTATCCAGGAGCATGGAATCTTTTCCCATTTTTTTTTGTGTCTTCTTCAATTTCTTTAATAAACTTTCTTTAGTTTTCAGCATATAGATTTTTCACCTCTTTGGTTAGATTTATTCCTAGGTATTTTATGTTTTTTGTTGCCAGTGTAAATGGGATCCATTCCTTGATTTCTCTTTTTGTTGCTTCATTGTTGGTGTATAGGAATGCAACCGATTTCTGTGCGTTGATTTTATATCCTGCAACTTTGCTGAATTCATGAATCATTTCCAGCAGTTTTTTGGTGGAATCTTTTGGGTTTTCCATATAGAGTATCATGTCATCTGTGTAGAGTGAAAGTTCCTCCTGGCCCATTTGGATGCCTTTTATTTCTTTGTGTTGTCTGATTGCAGAGGTGAAGACTTCCAATACTATGTTGAATAACAGTGGTGAGAATGGACATCCCTGTCTTGTTCCTGACCTTAGGGGGAAAACTCTCAGTTTTTCCCCTTTGAGCATGATATTAGTGTTTGGTCATTCATATATGGCTTTTATGATCTCCAGGTATGCTCCTTCTATCCCTACTTTCTTGAGGGTTTTTTATCAAGAAATGATTCTGTACTTTGTCAAATGCTTTCTCTGCATCTATTGGGAGAATCATATGGTCCTTGTCCTTTCTTTTATTGATGTGATGAATCACGTTAATTATTCTGTGGATATTGAACCAGCCCTGCATCCCAGGTATAAATTCCGCTTGGTTGTGGTGAATAATTTTTTTAACATATTGTTGGATCTGGTTGGCTAATATCTTGTTGAAGACATTTGCATCCATATTCATCAGGGAAATTGGTCTGTAGTTCTCCTTTTTACTTGGCTCTCTGGTTGTAGACTGTCTTACACATTTTAAGTAGTGCCCTGTACCTCTGCCAGGTAGCCTTAACAGAGTTTGTTGTGTGATTATTTTATTAATGAAAATTTCCCACTCTTGAGTGTAAGGTCGGTGATGTCAGAGACAGTGCATGATTTTCATAACAATTGTATCTCTATCTCCTATCAGAGTCTGGGAAATCATTATCACTCAGTAAATATTTGATAAATTAATGAATGAAACCACTTTATTTTTCTTTGAGTACTCCCTCCCTCTCTCCTTTACTTCCAGCCTTTTTCACTGTGTATATAATGCTGGGGAATTGCAGGTCAGATACTCATTTAACAGTTAATTACTATGGTGTAATTATTAATGCTTCATTAGTAATTTTTTGTTGGTGTTGGAATTATTCAGATAAGATATTAGCGGTAGCGGGTGGCCAGTCATAGTAGAGAGTGAGTGCAGGTTTTGAAATCAGAAAGAATAGGTTTTGAGTCCCAGCATTGCCATTTGCTTGTTAAGTGGCTCTGGTCTCTTCCACGGATCTTTCAGAACTGTTTATTCTTTGGTAACAGAAGAGGGTGATCAAAAGTAGCTTATAGGCGTACCATTGTAGTAATTATATATGTAATGAAAGAACCCGGCAGATAAAACCTGAAAAAATTACAGGCAAAAAGCCTTTCTTCAGAAATAATTTAAGTAATTGTTGATTTTATTAATGACTATTATGCAGCACGAAGGATAGGAAAACCTTTACTGCATGTGTATTGTTTGTATGTAACACTTAAATCAGAGAGAAAAACATAAAAAGTAGATGAGTGCACTGTTCAGTTTGAGAGGATTACAATACAGTTGATTTAGTAAATATTTTGTGAGAACACTGTGTTTATACACACACATATGTGCCTGCTTGTATTTGTATTTGTATTTATGTATCTATATTCTTATGTGAAAACTTTGTCCTTGAGTCCATTGCTACCATTTTTGTCCGTTAACTTTTGTATTGTTTAAAACCTTTTGTGGTTCAGTTTTTTTAAGTCTTTTTTATTTTGTGGAAAGATAATTCCACTAGAACGCCTTGATCTCTTCCTCCATAGAGCAAAAGTGGAGGAAAGAAAAAGTGTGTGCCTCATTAATGGTACCCCTAACAATGTCTGTCTTTGTGGGGGTGAGAATTGATGTCATTTTTGGCAGCTACACAGCTGACACTGTTCAGTGACATTGCAACATATTCAGTACATGTCTAATAGGAAACCCTTTTCCAAGCGGTAAACAACCCTTCACAAGGCAGCACTGCCAAAACTATGTTTTGCCATCCAACAGGAAATCAACAGGACAGTCCTTTTCTCTTCACAAAAAAAAAAGGATATGCCTTTAATGATGTGCTATTCTTTAAGCCATCTGCAGATGTGCTGTCCATCCAAATTGCCAGGTTTAAATTGTTGATTTTTAGAAATTGTTGTGATTATCTCATTATGCTTTCGTTATAAAATGTCTCTATTTCATGTAGCAATTAACTCCAGGGAATGTAGTCTCAAGGCCCAAACTGCACCTAGCATTTTGAGGAAGCCCTGCTTTAGAATGGCAATAAAACACATTTTGCCCATTTGCAGGTATTTGAAGAATCAAATTGGATGAATCTTTTTAATTTTCCTCTACTGAATTGAGTTCAAGTGAATTTGATAGGATTATTAGGGCAGCTTGTGTCTAGAATAACAATGATGACTTACAGAAGGAACCAGCAGGGCCCATGTTACTGACCCAGAGATGCTTCAGATCCTTCCTTTGTCAGCAGGAAGCCTTGCTCTGTGGTTTGACTTTTGAGTCCTTTCCTATGTACAGCACCCATCTGTTTCTCTTTGAAGGCACTAAATACATCTTCTCAATCAATTTTCAATTAGGCAAGACAAGGAATGCTGGTTAAGTAAATGTGTGTACCTGCCGAGGAAATGTATTTCCAAAAATAATTCGACAGGACGTCTGGCTTAGTTCATCTTTCCAACCTCCAGTTGAAAATGTGCCCAGTTAAACTTGTTGAACATGTACTATTACCTACCTGCAGAGAATCTTGGGTGGGGGCCTGTTTCTTGCTTTTCCTTTGGAAGCACCTTTCTCAGCTCCATTCCTTGCAGTCTTTGACTCTTGTTACCCAGGAAACCAAAGAACATTGTCCCTAGCTGCACTTTGCTTTTCCGTCTTCTCATACAGGCCACCACAAAGCAGCTCCTTTGTTTCAGTCCTACAGTATATGCTTATATTGGTCTTTGTCCTTTCTCCTCAAGCCTCAGGAGTTTTGATCATATTCATTTTCAGTGAGACTGACGAGGTATTTTAATGTCATAAATTAAGCACCACTCTTGTTTTGTTCCACTGAAAATTGACTTAACATATTACTCACTCTGGTCCAATCTACCAGGCAGGCATGCGGTTTTTGCTTCCTAAGCCACCTTCTAATTTAAAAAATAGGAAGATTTCACAGGTCAACACATAGGCAGTGTGAATTGGGGACCTTTTAGCATATTAATTGGGGTGTGAATAATTCACTGCACTTGATGAAAATTGTGCTTATTTAAGATTAATGGAGGGTGCAGGTGTACCATCTTAGGACAATTCAAAAAACAAAAAACATTAACATAAAGTAGGCACGCACTTACTAAATGTATTGTTACTCATATTATGGGACTTCTAATACACTTAGTTTCATTCCTATACCTCCCAATTAATTCGGGGATACCCACATCCTAGTTTAATTGGCTGATCAACACTGTCTTGCTGGCTAGTAGGTTAAAGGGAATGAACTTTGTCACTGATCCAGTATTTCCAGCAAGAGCCAGTTCCCTTAGGGGCACCTGGGTAGCAGCACAGTTGGTTAAGTGTCTGACTCTTGATCTTGTCTCAGGTCATGATCTGAGATGGAGCCGGGTATTGGGCTCTGTACTGATAGCACAGGACCTGCTTAGGATTTCCCTCTCTCCCTCTCTCCTCTGTCTGCCTGCCCCTCTCTCTCTCTCTCTCTCTCTCTCTCTCTCTCTCTCTCTCTCTCTCTGCCTGCCTCTCTCCCTCAATCTCTGAAAAATAAATAAATAAACATTGAAAAAAAAAAGAGCCAGTTCCTCTAGGTGTTAGAGCTCACTGTCGTGATTTTCCTCACTTCTCAGTTCTCTGGGTATCCCTCTTACTGATTACATTTTTGATGTACTTGGTTTTAAACCACTATTTTATCCTGACCTTTGGTGTTTGCCTGTCACTGTGTTCCTGTTCAAGTTTTTTAACTTGACTTCCAATAGTGTGTCTCCTAACTTCTTGCCCAATTGTAACTTGGGCTCAATCCTGACCCCATTCTTGAGCTCTGCCATTGGGATGTGTATTGATTAACTGAAGTACTCCATATAGACCCTAGCCCAGTGTTCTTGCCCATAACATAAAAGCCATTGTTAATTGGCAAATGGATGATAAGGACTCTGTTGTTAGTATTTTTATTTTTCACTTAATTATTAATAGTATTGGGCAACACTTTATTAAGCTTTGTCCACCTGCTAGACCCTGTGCTGGGAGTTTTATATATCTGTAATGCTTCATATGAGTCTTGGAGCATTTTATAGAGGAGGCACAGAGAACTTCCCCAAGGTCATAGTTATCATGTGGATGGACAAGAATTAAAATCCTGGCAATCTGACTGTTTAACCCATGTTTTTAACCTTGACAGTAGACAACACTAAATTACACCACATGGCTTTGTTTTTAAATATATAAAACTCTTACATTGTCAGACTTGGAGGGTGTTAACTTTGTCCTGTTGGTTTGAATCTTGAAATTTTTAGAATTTTCTAGGTTTTTGTTTTCTATTTTTATTGGTCATTTTTGGTTTAGGAATATAAAAAAGGAGAAGGAAAGTTTGGAATTAGCCGCATGTAACTTAATTCTCTTCGAAAGTCTGATTTCTAATGATACATAAAAGTAATCACATATAGTCATTTATTTCACAAATTCAGCAACTATTGGTTGTTAATTCTGTGCCAGAAATGATGGAGGGCTCTGAGGATTTACTACTGAACAAAAAGGACCCTCGTTTCATAGCATTTACATGTAAGTTGGACATTGGCACAGCCCTGAAGATAAAACTTAGGGGAATTTATTGATCTTCAAATTAAACTCTGTTAAAAACAAATTAGCAGTATATATGTAGAGTGTTTAATGCATTCTGTGGCCCCAATACATGATGGTGTGACAAAGTGTAATTGGATTTTTCTAAGGAGTTTAACGATAAAATACTTTAAACCAGAGTCTGACAAAAAGGAAAGTATGATTTTCCCTGAAAGGTGTTTTAAAATTCTACATAAATAGATTGTTTCATTTCTTGTAGATAGATAATTTTACCTAAATGCATGACTTTTAAAAATTCTTTTCCTTGTTTCTTGCTGGGCTCCTCCCTTTCCATTCCTTTCCACTTTCTTGCAAATTAGCCACCCCTTGCATCTTCACTCCCCCAACAAAATCAGAACCTATTCATAACCAAATGCATATCCCTCCATTTTTACCCCTCTCTGCTCTTATATTTTTATTTAGGAGTTACATACACAGTTTTACTGCTTTTTAGAAAAATTGGATTGTACGGTATTGGCTTCTCTGTATCTTGCTTGTCTCAGTAATAACTCATGGCAGTTTAAGTCAACAGACTTAGCCCTTAGGTTTTGTCTTGCTGATGGGTGCATAATATTCCATGGCGAAGCAGCATAGTTTATTTTGTCATTGCCCTATTGTATGCACATTACTTCTAGGCTTTGGCAATATAAATTTTGCTGCAGTAAACATCCTTCAATATATGTCTTTAAATAATTCACAGAACAGTGGAATAGATTCCAAAATGTGAGAAAGATTGGTTAAATTATATGAGTCTTTTGAATTTTTAAATAGATGTTGACATAATGCTTTTATTTTTATTTCGCTGTTTATTTAAATTCCAGAATAGTTAATGTACCGTGTGATATTAGTTTCAGGTGTACAATTTAGCAATTCAACACTTAGGTACAACACCCGATGCTCATCACAAGTGCACTGCTTAATCCTCATCATCTATTTAATCAGATTGCTTTAAAAGAAGAAGGTATAATATTTTCAGTTACTACCAGTATGTATGTGTGAGCTTTGCTTGTATTTCCATAAGCAAGAGGTATGAGAGACTTGTTTACATTTACACTAGCGAGGTAGTTGTAATTAGTCATTGTTACTTGGTTTTATTTTTAAAATAATATTTTAATATTTATTTTTGAGAGAGAGAGAGAGAGAGAGAGAGACAGACAGAGACAGATCACGAGTGGTGGAGAGGCAGAGAGAGAGAGGGAGACCTAGAATCCGAAGCAGGCTCCGAGCTCTGGGCTGTCAGCACAGAGCCTGATGTGGGACTTGAACTCAAAACCCAGAAGATGATAACCTGAGCTGAAGTCAGATGTTTAGCTGACTAAGCCACCCAGGCGCCCTGAGTCATTGTTACTTTGAATTGGCCTGATGACTCGTGCATTTGAACTTCTTTTTATAGGTTTGTTGGTCTTGTGTAAATAATCCAACTGAAATATCTTGTCCATTTTGTTCCTGTTGGATTGTTAATTTGTCAGTGCACTTTATATACTGTAGATTTAACCTTATTGGTATCTTCTGTGTTTGAAATGATTTTTCAAATCTGTCCATTGCTTTGAATTTAAGTAGATATTTTCTCATTAAATAACATTAACATTTCTTGTATAGTAAATAGATTTTGTAGATCTATAGTCTCCTTTAAGAATGTATTATCCCTTAGATTTTATATCTTCTAGACTTTTTATAAGATAGGTGATCTATTGGGGTGCCTGGGTCGCTCAGTTGATTAAGTGTCCAACTTTGTTTCAGGTCATAATCTCACAGTTTGTGGGTTCGAGCCCCATGTCCAGCTCTGTGCTGACAGCTGGGAGCCTGGAGCCTGCTTTGTATTCTGTGCCTCCCTCTCTACCCCTCCCCCTCCCCTTTTCATGTTCTGTCACTCTCAAAACTAGATAAACATTAAAAATTTTTTAAAGAGATAAGTAATCTTTTAATACTTTTATTTTTTAAAAAATTTTTAGAGAGCATGAGCAGGGGAGAGGGGCAGAGGGAGGGATGGAGGGACGGCAGGAGAGACAGAGAATCCCAAGCAGACTCTGTGCTCAGGGCAGAGCCTGATGTGGGGCTCTGTCCCACAACCCTGGGATCATGACCTGAGCCAAAATCAAGAGTTGAATGCTCAACTGGCTGAACTACCCCAGTGCCTCTAAATTTTTTAATGTTTAAAAACAATTGTAAGTATTTGATAGTGTAGGATGTTTTAAAAAACACAATTTAAAATGGAAGTACCTTTTGAGTTTCCTCTAGATGGAGGGACAGTTGTGGTAGAGCAATTTTAAACATTATTCATCATTTTCACCCAGAATTAAACTAAGGGTGTTGATTAAAAGTGACCTCTGTTATCTGTATCTATATCTATATATCACATACATACATACACACATAGATACACTATACACACACACGTACATACACACTCGATATAAAGATATGTTGAAGTTGTCATATATTAACAAATAAAAAGTACCTCTTGTTGGAGTTAGGAAAGGAATGTGTGGTAGTGGCAGTGGTGGCGGCAGCACAATTTTGACACAATCACTGGTTTTTAGGGATGAAGAATTCATTTGTGATGATGGCAACAGGACCGGAAATCACAAAAGCCTGCTAATGGCTCTGTCACTAATAGTATGATGGGATTCTGGCACTCAGGAACTGAACAGTGCTGGGGCTTAGTTTCCTCTGATAGAAAATAAGGAAGTTGAACCCAGTGATTGCCAAAGCCTTTTCTAGTTCTTAAACATGACAGCAGGTTGTCCAGTCTGTTGTACAACCCAGCTATTTCAAGTTACCTTCTGCCAGAACAAAAGCTCATAGCTTATGGAGAGGGAAAGAGGAAGGGAGTGGGAGAGCAAAAGATAAAGAATATGAGTAGGAATAATTGCGTAGACTGAATTTAGCCAATCTTGAATAAAAGTGAAGGAGAGTTGGCGCTAAACCTCTATGTGTTCATCATATCCTCATCTCTGTCTCACTAGTTGAAGGCTCTGAGTTGTGTTTTACTTGCTGTGCTCTGAGCTTCTTGCCAGCGTCTTTGTTTTATGAATTATGGCAATGGGACAGGGTTTTGAAAACTCATTTTAATGGAAAAGGTGAATTGCTTCATAGCTGAAAACATACCAAATAAGCAAGTGGACAACATGACATTTTACAAGTAAATAAACATCTCCCCTCAGGTCTCACCTTGACCTCACAAGAGGTATTCAGGATTTAATCACAATAAATATAATACATGCTGGTTAAGTGTTAGAACCACCATTCTTGACTTAATAGTAATTTGCTAGATTATTTGTGATGAAATCATTTTAATAAACATAATCAGCATGGCCAGAAGTATTCATTTTAGTGCTTCTTTTTTGCATTATGCAAAAAACTATGAAAAATTATTTACTGTTGGAAAACAATTTAAAAGCTAGTTTGCCTCTTTTAATGTCATAAATTACGTGTATAATACTTCATAGGCATATATGTCTGACATAGACATATATTTGAAACAGATTGTGTCTTTGAGATAAAGGAAGAACTTTTTCATACAAAACTATTAAAACACCGTACAGAAATAAGTTCAAGTTTGTGTAAATGACAATTTGTGGGAGTCTCACATATTTGAATTAGAAAAACAGAAACAGAAGTAGCCATGTAGATAAAGTGTTTCATGCCATGCAAAACCATAGAAAATGGCACAGAAATAAGTTCAAGCACATATATTAGAGTTCATTGGCAATCTCAGAATACAGAATCTATCCTCAGCCTCTTTTATTCAGTGAGTTTACCAGCTTTAAAGCATTGACCAAATTCTTTGTTCTTCTCCCATTTTAATGATCTGAAGTCTCTTGAGTATAATCTGAGTCATTTTCCCATCTAAAGTTTTATTCATAAATACACTGGCACCAGATAGTCTAAGTTAGATCATGTAATACCTTGATGCAGAGAATGGGTTTCTGCTTGGGTTCCTTTGGAAATTATCTACCTAATTAATTGAAAACAAACTTGGTGTAGTATACTCTGTACTCTATAATCTCTCAAATACGCCTTTTGTTTCTCTGGTTGTATAAAATAAACCTTGAAGACACTCAGCAGAGTGTTACATACAAAGTAGGTGTTTAGTAGGTGTGTGTACTGCCATTTTAAATTTGGGCAGTAGGTTTTCTAAGCTTCACCAAAATGAGAGGTTGTTTCTCAGTTGTTACCCCAATAAGAGCATATCTACAGAGAGGTGAAAGCGTATTTTGAAATGAATGAGCGGATACATATGGATGTGGGTGATATTTCTTAAAAGCATAACTAGATTTACTCCAACAGACATGTCATCCAAACATTGCCTTTCAACTGTATCCTCTTTCTTGTAGCAGAGAGGGACTCCAGCCAATGAAGTTAATTAGTGCAAGAGTAAGATGGCCTCAGCAGGTGGTTGGTTCAGACTCTTCTGTTAGTCAAAGCCTCATGGTTGGAGAAGGGCTTGAGTAGTCTTGTCTTACTGACAGCTGTCGACTGTTAATGGACCATATGCAATGATGGGTAAAGTTGCCATCAGCTGTCGATGAACCATATGTAAATGGTGAACAGAGTGACAGACAGATGAATACTTACAAGGCAACAAAAGACTTTCATTGCTGGACTGGGAGTCAGCCTTAAAATTATTTTAGGAAAGGATAGTTAAAAATAGATTGTTAAACCTATGTCATTCATAGTCATCATACCTTTACTGCCATCACCCTTTGTCAGTCAGTCATTTGGGGAATCTGAAACAGCTGTGCCAATGGACACTCTGAGATGTTAAGAAGCCTGACATGGTAGACTGTACATCCAATGAGACCTGTTTTTTTCCTATTTCATGAATGAGAAGGCAATAAATAATAACAAATTAAGTGCCAAGCCCAACTATTTTGAAAAATTAAAGGTATTTCTTAAATAGGACAGGTTTCTGAATTCAGTTGTATAGGTAGAAAAAAATAGATATGAAGAGTATGGTGCTTGCTTTAGCACATATACTAAAATTGGAATGAAACGGAAGTATGGGAAGATTTAAGAAAATACTATTTGACTCTGTGGGATACTTTTTACTTCTTATAAGGGTATAATGTTCTATAAGTTGAAATAGTGAAGAAGTAGCTACCTAATTTAAGGAGAGGTGATTAAAGCTTATATCTAACCTACATAATCTTGAAGTAATACAGTAATGATAATTGCCAAGATAGTTAACAGGCACTTTGCATGTTACTTATTTTATTCTCCCATTATTCTTATGAAGTGGGTTCAACCATTATCCTTATTTTATAAACAAACCCAAAGAAATTGAGTAATTTGCTGAAGGTTAGAAAGCTAGGGTTTTATCTCCAGTGTGACTCCTAAGCTTTGCACTACTGTGTATGTTTAGTTTAAAAGTTAACTGATATTGCCTAATTTACAACCTGTTTCCAATGGTTGGACTAGCTATTCAATTGACATCCACAGAACATGGTATCTGCTTGATAAAATGTTACTCAATATAAGGGTGATTGAAATAGGAATGTGTGAAATCTGTAAGGGAGGCATCACTTTTGATTTAATACATCACAGGAAGCAGCTCTTTTTCTGTAAAATGGGATTGAGACCTAAACAATATTCTGCCTAAATAAGACTCAAAGCTGCTATTTATTTGATCTGAATTATCTTAATAATCTTCTCTGTTCTTACCATCAGAAGACTTTAATTGATCAGCCTGGACTCTCCTCTTTGTGCCCAGTTCTCTTGCCTTTGTATCAGGTAAGCTGAACTTTGGGTACCTGTAAACATCTAGGTTCAGTTTAGTTAGCTGACTTTTCAAGGAATTAGGAAGGTGAATCTCTTAGGAAAGCAAGCTGAAGAATCTTAATTTCTACCTGTGTGCCCTTGAGCAAGTTAACAGATTTTAATTTTTTTTTAACGTTTATTTATTTTTGAGACAGAGAGAGACAGAGCATGAACGGGGGAGGGGCAGAGAGAGAGGGAGACACAGAATCGGAAACAGGCTCCAGGCTCCTAGCCATCAGCCCAGAGCCTGACGCGGGGCTCGAACTCCCGGACCGCGAGATCGTGACCTGGCTGAAGTCGGATGCTTAACCGACTGCGCCACCCAGGCGCCCCGCAAGTTAACAGATTTTGAGACCAGTTTCCTTAGGGGTTAATAATAGTACTTGCCTCCTAAAGTTGATGTATATATTTCAGGAGCTAATCTATGTGAAAATGGCATATAGTAAATGTTCAGTAAATGTTAGCCATGATAATGATGTTGGTGGTGGTAAAGATGATAATTTCAGAGAAAAGCTTAGTTTTGCAATCTTTGTGGCATTATTGTTAACTTCTTTTGAAAAGGGTTCCACTATATAAACATAGATCCTGGGATAGGAGATTGTCATTGGAGGCTTCTGTAGGAGATATGTAGTTCTTTTCTCAATATGTAATCCTCCCCAAGAATACATGACTTTTAAGCAACTTAAGCCACTGTCATTCCAAAGTGAATTAAAAGTGTGGCTGATAAATTAAAATGCCTTTGTCAGTAATCTGTTTTCTGTTACTAGCAAACAACAGCTTCCCTTTGAATTAGGGTAAATATCAAAATCACCTTAACTCTCTGCTCTATAGCAAATCAATTTGCTCGTCTTTTCATAAGACAAGGTTGAGGACTTCTGAAGTATTGTCTGTCCAGTACTATCAATACATGTCACTACCACTAGCTTTTGCCCAATTTTTATTTTCCCTATAAGCTCCCTCCCTACATCCCATCTTCCCTACTGAGCTTGTTCGCTTTTCTGTCCATTTAAGTTTCCATATGTTTCAGGAACTATTAGCAGTGAGTGGTGGAGGTTGTAGAAGTAGAAAATACAGTATATAATCAGGTATCCCCAAATGATTATTGTAAGTAAATCTCTTTCCATGAAATAATTGGCACCACTCAAGTGAAAAGTATCTTAGTCACTGATAGTCCATATATATAGATTCTTAAATATTGCTTAACCTGTACTTACCTACACCTTGAAATGTCTCTAAGCCTTCTCCAATCTATGAAACTGTGGAAAGTAATATTACCTGTACATTTTTTTCCTTCAGGGGATTATAGGTCTACTTATATCCCCCCCCTCTTTTTTTTTGGCTGACACTCATTTTCTCCCACTGAATTAATGAAACCTTAAGCAATTTTAGTTCCCTTTCTTGTCTCTCTCCATATTTCAAATCTCAGAGTAGTATTATTTTCACTTGTATTTATATCATCATTCACATACATGCAGCCTCTTAATGTATCAGGAAGCTGTTGTAGGTGCTGGGGATCCAGCAGCAAATCCTTAAAAAAGGTCACTTTTCTCATGGAACTTGCTCTCAGGTAGGGAGGTGGTTCATATGAAGTTGAAAGCTAGTGATAGGTGTTAATAGTAAACAGCACAAGGAGATTAACATACAATATGGCAATGTAATGGCAGATGATTAGGCAAACTTTCTTTGGAGAGATTAAATTTGAGCCCAGACTTAAGGGGATGTATGGGTGGCTCTGTCAGTTAGGCATCTGACTTGGGCTCAGCTCATATCTTGCGGTTCATGAGTTCGAGCACCATGTAGGGCTCTGTGCTGACATCTCAGAGCCTGGAGCTTGCTTCAGATTCTGTGTCTCCCCCTCTCTCAAAAATAAACATTAAAAGAAATTTGAGCCCAGACTTAAATAAGAAATAGCAGTCAAGGTAAGATACAGGGAAGAAATGCAAAGGCCCTGTGGTAGGAGCTAGTTGGCAGATTTGAGTAACAGAAAGAAGACTGTGAATGGATCATGGAAAGTAAGATCAAGAATGCTGGGTATTCAAGGGATACAGGAGTGCTGATGCATAGGGGCACATGTACCCCAAGGTTTATAGCAGCACTTTTAACAATAGCCAAATAATGGAAATAACTTAAATGTCCATCAACTGATGAATGGATAAAGAAATTGTGGTTTATATACACAGTGGAATACTACTTGTCAATGAGAAAGAATGAAATCTGGCCTTTTGTAGCAACATGGATGGAACTGGAGAGTGTTATGCTAAGTGAAATAAGCCATACAGAGAAAGACGGATACCGTATGTTTTCACTCTTACGTGGATCCTGAGAAAGTTAACAGAAGACCATTGGGGAGGGGAAGGGAAAAAAAAAGAGGGAGAGAGCCAAACCATAAGAGACTCTTAAAAAACTGAGAATAAACTAAGGGTTGATGGGGGGTGGGAGGGAGGGGAGGGTGGGTGATGGGCATGGAGGAGGGCACCTGTTGGGGATGAGCACTGGGTGTTGTATGGAAACCAATTTGACAATAAATTTCATATTAAAAAAAAAACATTCTTTTTCATGATTATAGCCTCAAGAAGTAGAAGGGTTGAGGTTTAAACTAAAGCACTTCTATAATGTATTTCCCGTGTATATTCACAATTCTTCCTGAGCTTGTGCCTCAATTCCACTACGTTATCTGTTAATTCCTGCACCTATGCTGCAATCTTGATTAAAATTGTTTCATACTGCATTAAAGAAAAAAAAAAGGGGGGGGCGCCTGGGTGGCTCGGTCGGTTAAGCGTCCGACTTCGGCTCAGGTCATGATCTCACGGTCCGGTCCGTGAGTTGGAGCCCCGCGTCGGGCTCTGTGCTGACAGCTCAGAGCCTGGAGCCTGTTTCAGATTCTGTGTCTCCCTCTCTCTCTGCCCCTCCCCTGTTCATGCTCTGTCTCTCTCTGTCTCAAAAATAAATAAATGTTAGAAAAAAAAAAAGTATAACTTGTCTTTCAAAAAAAAAAAAGAAAAAAAAGAGTGCGTATTCAGAGTAACAATACTGGGACCCAGAGGTGATGTTAAGGCAGATCTTGTTGGGCAATGAGCTAGCCTTTTGTTCTAACTATAATAGGGGCCCATTGGAAAGTTCTAGGTAGGATGTGTGGCATAATTTGATTTGTCACTTAAAAGGTCATTTTGATTTCTTCTTGAAAATGTAGCAACTTAGAGTGAGTATAGTGAGATGTGAAGGAGAGTTACTATAAATAACTTAGATTGCTGTAAGATGACATTGTAATTAGAAATTGGCAAATCTAGGATATGTTTTGGTGACAGTCAAAGACCCAAGTGGACCAACTGATGATTTGTTCCATTTATAATCCAATAGAATTACCCTAATTATATTTGATATATCCACAATTCCAATGACAGATTTCAATCAGGGAATGGAAACTCTTCTTAACCATATAAAAAACAGTGCAGTCAACCTCAGGAAAATTTGAAAGTATGAATTGCCTTTGGGGTGCATAGGTGGTATAGTTGGTTAAACGTCCGACTCTTGTTTTTGGCTCAGGTCATGATCTCACATTTTGTGGGATGGTTTCCCATGTTGGGAGAGAGCATGCTGTGGGTTCTCTTTCTCCCTCTTTGCCCCTTCCCCACTCAGTCTCACTCTCTTAAAAATAAAATAAAAACACTTAAAAAATTATGAATCACCTTTAAAATGTCTGCATGATTTTCTGTGAAGCTGACCAGCATCTTTTAATTAAATAGGGATTTCTACAAAGACAATTTACTAGTATTTTGGAAAATGGAAATCTTACTCAATTATTTATTTTTATTTTTTATATATATTTTTATTTTTAAAATATAAAATGGATAAGGAAAGTAACATAAGAGTCATGTGAATTAGGCACTCTAAACGACTCTGATACAGATATGAATAATCTACATTTCCTGTACTTAAGGATCTGTATTCCAATATGGTGGCCAACATAAAAATAATAGGATAGATATTCCATTGTATCTTAGAGGCCATAGATAACTATTCATGGGGTCTTGACCAAGGATGCATTTCTAGAAACAGAAATTCATCAGTTATACTTGTGGGGATATAAATTCCAGAGAAAAACACCAGTAGGAACCATTGTACAGGGGCCTGTGCAGATTATAATGATACAGTAGCTACAGCTAGAAGAATTTTGGTAAATAAATGAAGTAGTCCTACTTACTTATTTTGCTTTTGTTGCCTTTTCATCTGGTGTCAGATTGAAAAATCATCACCTGTGTTTTCTTCTAGGAATTTTATGGTTTTAGATATTGTCTTCAAGACTAATCCATTTTCTGTTTTTTTTTTTTACTCTTACACAATTGTTATATTTTTTATTTAAAGTTTTTATTTCAATTGTAGTTAACAGAGTGTAATATTAGTTTCAGGAGTAGAATTTAGTGATATGTCACTTATGTAAAATACCAAGTGCTCATAACAAATGCCCTTAACACCCATCACCTATTTAACCCATCCCCCTGCCCACTTCCTCTCCAGCAGCCCTCAGTTCTCTATTGTTAAGAGTCTCCTATGGTTTGGAGACTCTTAAATACAGAGAACAAACTGAAAGATGCTGGAGGAGAAGTGGATAGGGGATGGGTTAAATGGGTAATAGGCATTAAGGAGGGGACTTGTGGTGTGTACTGGGTGTTAAATGTAAGTGATAAATCCCTAAGTTATACTCCTGAAACCTACTACACTGTAGGTTAACTAACTTGAATTCATATAAATAAATTTAAAAAGAGTCTCTTACGGCTTGTGCCTCTGTCTTTTTTTTTTTTTCTTTCCCTTATGCTCATCTGTTGTGTTGCTAAAATTCCACATATGGGTGAAATCATATGGTATTTGTCTTTCTCTGACAGACTTAATTTACTTAGCATAATACTCCCTGATCCATCTGCATCATTGCAAATGACAATTTTCCATTCTTTTTTATGGCTTAATAATATTCCATTATACAATTTTTTTTTAATGGTTTGGTTGAATCAGGATGCACATAAGGTCCATACAGTGCAATTTGTTATATCCTCCCTTCTCTTGCCTCTTTTTAAATCTTTTTTTATATAGAAACTTACAGAAGTACAGAGAATAGTATAATGAACCCCTATGTATACTCAGCTAGTTTCAGCACTGATCAATTCCCTGCCAGTCTTATCTCATTAATCCTCCACCCCATCAGCAGGTCACTTTTTAACAAATCCTATATTTATTTTGGTATGTACCTATAAAATATAAGGATTTTTAAAAATATAATATTCTCATATCTAAAAATAAGTAATAACTTAAATATTCTGTCATTAAATATTCCATCAATATTCATATTTCCCCAAATGTCTTAGGAATTCCTTTTTTTAATTTTTTTACATGGTTATTTATTTTTGAAGGAGAGAGAGAGAGAGACAGAGCATGAGGGGATAAGGGACAGAGGGAGAGGGAGACACAGAATCTGAAGCAGGCTCCAGACTGAGCTGTCAGTACAGAGTCCAATGCAGAGCTCAAACCCACAAGCTCTGAGATCATGACCTGACCAGAAGTCAGACACTTAACTGACGGAGCCACGCACGTGCCCTAGATTTCTTTTTTAATTTACAGTTTGTTGAAATGGTATCCACATAAGGTTCATACATTGTGAGTTAATTTTTGTGTATGGTGTAAGATAGTGTTTGAATTTTATTGTTTTGCTTGTGGCTTTTCAGTTTTCCTATCATTACTTACTACAGAGACTATCCTTTCCCCATTGTAAATTCTTGGTTCCTTTGTTGTAAGTTAATTGACCATATATATGTGGGTTTTTTTCTGGGCTATCTTGTTGCATTAAACTTTGTGTCTCTTTTTATGGCAATACTGTATTGTTTTTTTAATTCAAGTTCAATTTTAATTTAAATTCAAGTTTAAATTAATACAGTGTTAAATTAGTTTTGGGTGTATAATTATTTAACAGTTCTATACATTACTCAATGCTCATCACAATAAGTGTACTCTTTAATTTTTTTAAGTTTATTTATTAGAGAGCAAGTGAGCAGAGGAAGAGGCAGAGAGAGAGAGAGGGACAGAGAGAATCCCAAGAAGGCTCTGTGTGGTCAGTGCAGAGCCCTACACAGGGCTTGATCTCATGAACCATGAGATCATGACCTGAGCTAAGATAACGAGTCAGACACTAAACCGACTGAGCCACCCAGGTGCCCCAGGATAAATGTACTCTTAATCCCTATTTCACCTATAGTCCCATCCACCTCCCTCTGGCAACCACCAGTTGGTTCTCTAAGAGTCTATTTTTTTTGTTTATTTCTTTTTTTGTTTCTTAAATTCCACATATGAATGAAATTATATGGTGTTTTTCTCTGACTTATTCCACTTAACGTTTTACCCTCTGGGCACATCCATGTTGTTGCACATAGCAAGATTTCATTCTTCTTTATGGCTGAGTAATAGCAATACCATACTGTTTTAGTTACTATAGCATTGTAATATAGTTTGAAATTGGAGTGGGATGCCTCCAACTTTGTTCTTTTTCATGATTGCTTTGGCTATTCAAGGTTTCATGTGGTTCCATACAAATTTATGATTATTTGTTCTGTCTCTGGAAGAAGTGCAGTTGGCATTTTGCTGGGATTGCAGTGAATCTATATATTGATTTGGGTAGTATGGACATTATAACGGTATTGATCCTTAACTATGAGCATCAGCTTTCCATTTGTTAGTATCTTCTTCGAAGACCAAAGCAGGAGGCATCACAATCCCAGACTTTAGCCTCTACTACAAAGCTGTCATCATCAAGACAGCATGGTATTGGCACAAAAACAGACACATAGACCAATGGAATAGAATAGAAACCCCAGAACTAGACCCACAAACGTATGGCCAACTCATCTTTGACAAAGCAGGAAAGAACATCCAATGGAAAAAAGACAGCCTCTTTAACAAATGGTGCTGGGAGAACTGGACAGCAACATGCAGAAGGTTGAAACTAGACCACTTTCTCACACCATTCACAAAAATAAACTCAAAATGGATAAAGGACCTAAATGTGAGACAGGAAACCATCCAAACCTTAGAGGAGAAAGCAGTAAAAGACCTCTCTGACCTCAGCCGTAGCAATCTTTTACTCGACACATCCCCAAAGGCAAGGGAATTAAAAGCAAAAGTGAATTACTGGGACCTTATGAAGATAAAAAGCTTCTGCACAGCAAAGGAAACAACCAACAAAACTAAAAGGCAACCAACGGAATGGGAAAAGATATTCGCAAATGACATATTGGACAAAGGGCTAGTATCCAAAATCTATAAAGAGCTCACCAAACTCCACACCCGAAAAACAAATAACCCAGTGAAGAAATGGGCAGAAAACATGAATAGACACTTCTCTAAAGAAGACATCCGGATGGCCAACAGGCACATGAAAAGATGTTAGTATCTTCGTTGGTTTCTTTAATTCATTGCATGAAGTTTTTGATACATAGGTCTTTCACCTTTTGACTAAATTCATTCCTAAGTACTTTATTATTATTGGATGCAATTTTAAATGGCATTATTTTCTTTCGGCTACTTTATTACTAGCATACAGAAACAGAACAGATTATTGTGTATTGATTTAGTATCGCACAATTTTGCTGAATTCATTTGTTCTAACAGTTTTTTTTTTAATTTTTTTTCAACGTTTATTTATTTTTGGGACAGAGAGAGACAGAGCATGAATGGGGGAAGGGCAGAGAGAGAGGGAGACACAGAATCGGAAACAGGCTCCAGGCTCTGAGCCATCAGCCCAGAGCCCGACATGGGGCTCGAACTCACGGACCACAAGATCGTGACCTGGCTGAAGTCGGACGCTTAACCGACTGCGCCACCCAGGCGCCCCTGTTCTAACAGTTTTTTAAAGGAATTTTGAGTGTTTCCTATGTATAATACCATGTTATCTGCATATAGTGTCAATTTTACTTCTTTCTTTCCAATTTGGATGCCGTTTTATTTCCTTATCTTACCTATTTGCGTGGCTAGGAACTCCAGTACTAGGTTGAATAAAAGTGGTGAGAGTGGGCATCCCTGTTTTATTCCTGATTGAAGAAGAAAGGCTTTCAGCTTTTCAACACTGACTATGAAGTTAGCTGTGAGCTTGTCATATACATGGCCTTGCCTTTATTATGTTGAGGTATAGATTTTGAATTTTGTCAAATGGTTTTTGTGCATATGTTGAGATGATCGTATCATTTTTGTCCTTCATTTTGTTAATGTGGTGTATTGTATCACATTGACTGATTTATGGATGTTGAACTATGCTTGCATACCTGGAATAAATCCTACTTCATCATGATACGTGATCCTTTATTACATTGTTGAATTGGGTTTGGTAATACTTTGTTAAAGATTTTTGCATCCATGTTCATCAGGGATAATGGCTTGTATTTTATTTTCTTGTGGCATCTTTGTCTGGCTTTGGTATCAGGGTAATACTGGCCTCATAAAATCAGTTTGAAAGCATTCCCTCCTCTCCTGTTTGCTTTTTTTTTTCCTTTTTTTTTTTTTTTTTTTAGATTTTGAGAATGATAGGTATTAATTCTCCTTTGGGTGTTTGGTAGAGTTCACCAGTGAGGCTTTCTGGTTCTGGATTTTACTTTTTGGGAAGTTTTTGGTTACTGATTCATTCTCTATACTAGTAATTTGCTTTGTTTAGACTTTCTCTTTCATTAGGTTTCATTCTTGGTAGGTTGTGTGTTTCTAGGGATGTATCCATTTTTTGTAGGTTTTCCAAATTGTTGGTGTGTAATTGTTCATGGCAGTCTCTTTTGATCCTTTGGGTTTTTGTGGTATTAGTTGTAACTTCTCCTCTTTCAATTCTGATTTTATTTTATTTTATTTTTTTATCTTTTTTCAAGTCTTTTTTTTAACGTTTATTTATTTTTGAGACAGAGAGAGACAGAGCATGAACGGGGGAGGGTCAGAGAGAGGGAGACACAGAATCTGAAACAGGCTCCAGGCTCCAAGCTGTCAGCACAGAGCCCGATGTGGGGCTCGAACTCATGGACTGCGAGATCATGACCTGAGCCGAAGTCGGCTGCTTAACCAACTGAGCCACCCAGGTGCCCCGACTGATTTTATTTATTTGAGTCATTTGTTTTTTTCTTCTTGAGTCTAGGTAAAGGCTCCATCATACTAAAAAGCCTATACATATCAAGGGAAACCATCAACAATATGAAAAGGCAATGTACTAAATGGGACAAAGTACTTACAAATCATATATCTGATGAGGGGTTGATACACGAAATATATACATAACTCCTATGACTCAATAGCAAAAAAAAAAGTAATGCACACACACAAAAATGGGCAGAATGGGGCACTTGGCTGCTCAGTAGGTAAAGCATGGACTCTAGTTCTCGGAGTTGTGAGTTCAAGTACAAAGTTGGGTGTAGAGATAATTTAAAATATTTTTTAAAAATGGGCAGATGGTCAAAATAGACATTTTTTCAAGGCAGACTTATAGGTACATATAGGCCAATAGGTACATTGGAAGATGCTCAGCATCATTAATCATCAGGAAAATGCAAAGGAAAACCACAGTGAGTTTACCTCACACCTGTTAAAATGGTTATTATCAAAAAGACAAGAAATAATAAGTGTTGGTTAGGATGTGGAGAAGAGGGAACCATTGTTTACTCTTAGTGGGAATGTAAACTGGTGCAGCCACTGTGGGAAACAGTATGGAAGTTCCTCAAAATTATACTTTTTATAATTGCTATCTGATCCATTAATTCTACTTCTGGGTTTTTGAGGAAAACAAAAGCACTCAGTCAAAAAGATATATGTTCTCCCATTACAACATTATTTACAATAGCCGACACAGGGAAATAACCTAAGTGTCCATCTGTGGATGAACAGATGAAGAAATTGTGGTAGATATAATGGAATGATACTAAAATATAAAAAGACTGATATTTCACCATCTGCAACAACATGGATAGACCTTAATTAAGTATAATGTGCCAAGTGTCATACAGAGGAAGACAAATATTGTAGGATTTCTCCTATATGTTGAATCTAAAAAAATTCCCACCCAAAAATCCCCAGCAAGCTGATAGTTACAGATAACAGATTGGTGGTTGCTAGAGTTGGGGTTTGGGGTTGGGAGAAATGGGTGAAGAGTGTCAAACATTCTTGATGTTGTCCAAATGTTGGACACCAAACATTATTAAATTTTGTAACCAGCATTTCTCTTAAATAGTTAAATGGTATTCTATTTTCTTCTTTGAATAATAGAAATATTATTAGTTTAATCCTACGGGTTAAGTTCTTAATCCCAGTAATCTAAAATACAATTAGTTTTCAAGTTTATTTCCTATTTTTATCATGCCCTTTAACTGCAGTATATTTCAGGGTTTCCTATGAACTCAAGTACCTCTTGGCAGAAATGTTTCAGCACTTCACTATATAACCATGGCAGTCCTAGACTGCACATTTCCTTATAACAAGTGGCCCATGCTTAGGTTATCTTGTCTTCTAATTTAAAGGGTGAATCTAAGGTTTTGTATTTATCTCTCATAAATACCCATGTTGTTGGGGGAAAAAATCAATGAAATCATCAGACAAGGGTTTCTTTGTAGCCAGCAAAAGATCGTTAAAAGGCCAGATTTCATGGTAAACTTTTTCAATGTATTTGGTTCTGTAATGTGCTATCTTGTTTTCCATAATGGCTGTGCCATTTTATGTTATCAACAGCAATGTGTAAGGATTCCACTTACTCCAAATGCTTGCCAACACTTGGTATGTTCTGTCATTTGATAATAGCTATCATAATGTGTGTGAAGTGTCAAGTGTTTTAAACAGTGTATCCTATTAAAAAATGTGGTATAAGATTTTGGGGGCCAAATGCCAAGTTCTGGCTTGATAATACGGGATTGATAATACAAACAAAAGTTAAATCCCCTTAATAAAATAATCTCATCTGCACATATTAAGGAAGTACCGTAAAACCTCGTATTATAATTTGTTCTGTGAGTGTTCCACAGGATGAAAAAACATTTCTAATAAATTTTAATTTGATAAATGAGGGATGTCTTGGAATGGGAATGGGAGTAGTATGTGAATCCAAACATCACGTGATTAGAACTGAGCCAGTGGTTCATTCATTCCCTCACTCACTCACTGCGGGATTGTGGGTGATTGTCTCCATGCTTGAATGCTCTGTCTCAGGCCGTGGTGTTGGCAGAAATCATGGATTTTTCAGAACGTTGGAAGGTGCCCACACCTGGCACTAGTGTATTTTTTGTCACCTCAAGGCATCTATGGATGGATAGTCCTTTGCTTTTCCAGACAAGAGTAAGCTTGGAAAGCTTTGCTTCTTTCTAAGTCAGGCTGCCTGCAGATATAGACCCTTTCCTTTGCTTCCTTATTGCCAGTTACATTAAATACAGGGTATGACAATAGTTTATTAATAATGTAGTCAACATCCATGAGAGCATATACAATGGCCCCCATGCAGAAAGATTCCATTGAGCCAATAGATAGCAGTGATTCCATTAGTGATAGTGAAAGACATCCTACACAATAACCCTCCTCTATGTCTCCCTCACACCAGCCACACACGTTTTCAAAGGTAAGTGCAGGTTAATTTGTTTATATTTTCTTTATTATTTTTTATTATAGTATTGTAATCATTTTTAAATGAATATTTTTGGGTTGTGGAACAAGTCGTCTGAGTTTGCATTATTTCTTATGGGGTAATTCACTTTGATACACAAATACTTGGGGTTACAAGTATGTTTCTGGAATGAATTTTGCTTGCAAACCAAGGTTTTACTGTATTATCTTTGTTTAGAACATTGTGCCAGCCTCAACTTATATAATTGATTAACAAAACAGACCTATCTTGTAAAGTGCAGTGGGGAAGATGGACATTCATTAAATAATTATTAAGCATACAGTGTGGCATATCCTTTCAGTGTCCATCCACATGCCCTTGATATTATGTGAAGCAAAGGCTGTTAACATTTAATGCCTGTAGATACCTGCCTGAGGGCATTTGTTTCTGGAAATGAGAGCATACTTGGTCCATGTACAAGGTAAGCCCTATATGCTGAGTCATTCATACCCATGGGAACAACCCTCAAGCATTGATGGATGTGGAATGGTCGATACGTATCCCAGCTTCCTCGCCCCTCATTTGGGATAGTTTGAGATGTGTTACTCACTTTCTGTCAGTATTCTCTGGAGAGATTAGGTTCTACTTGTCCATAGTGGCAACTTACTTGATACGTTACCCTTTATTGACTTGGAATCTCACATTGTTTCCTGTGATCACTTCCCAAATTGAATTGCCTCAGCGCGTGTTCTGAGAAATACAAACTAAGACACATGTTAATACATTTCAATAAATTCTGTGGAGGAAAAGTAAAGGTTGCTATAAAAATTGGTAACGAAGCCAAGTCTGTGGGTTTAGTGAAGGCTACTCTAAAGTGTCATTTGAAAGTTAAGTATGAGTTAAGTAGGTGAAGGCATACCAGACTGAAGGAAATAACAGTGTCAAGACCCTGTGAGTAGGAAAGAGCCCAACAGTTTTGGAAAAGTACTGGCACTAAAGATAATAAGAAAATGGTGGCAGTAGATGAGGCTGTACATATAGGCAGGGTGCAGTTCAGACACAGTCTTGTAGACCACGTTGAAAACTTAGTTCTTTATCCAAAGAGAGTGGTAAATCTAAAAAGAATTTTAAACAAAGGAGAGACATGGTCAGGTTTACCTTTTATTTTTTAATTTTTTTTCAATATATGAAGTTTATTGTCAAATTGGTTTTCATACAACACCCAGTGCTCAACCCAAAAGGTGCCCTCCTCAGCGGGAGCATTGGTGGTTCAGTGGTAGGTTTCTCGCCTGCCAAAAGGTGCCCTCCTCAATGCCCATCACCCACCCTTCCCTCCCTCCCACCCCCCGTCAACCCTCAGTTTGTTCTCAGTTTTTAAGAGTCTCTTATGCTTTGGCTGTCTCCCACTCTAACCTCTTTTTTTTTCCTTCCCCTCCCCCATGGGTTTCTGTTTCTCAGGATCCACATAAGAGTGAAACCATATGGTATCTGTCTTTCTCTGTATGGCTTATTTCACTTAGCATAACACTCTCCAGTTCCATCCACGTTGCTACAAAGGGCCATATTTTGTTCTTATTCATTGCCACGTAATACTCCATTGTGTATGTAAACCACAATTTCTTTATCCATTCATCAGTTGATGGACATTTAGGCTCTTTCCATAATTTGGCTATTGTTGAAAGTGCTGCTATAAACATTGGGGTACAAGTGCCCCTATGCATCAGTACTCCTGTATCCCTTGGGTAAATTCCTAGCAGTGCTATTGCTGGGTCATAGGGGAGGTCTATTTTTAATTTTCTGAGGAACCTCCACACTGTTTTCCAGAGTGGCTGTACCAATTTGCATTCCCACCAACAGTGCAAGAGGGTTCCCATTTCTCCGCATCCTCTCCAGCATCTATAGTCTCCTGATGTGTTCATTTTGGCCACTCTGACTGGCGTGAGGTGATATCGGAGTGTGGTTTTTTTTTTAACGTTTTTTTTTTTTATTTTTGGGACAGAGAGAGACAGAACATGAACGGGGGAGGGGCAGAAAGAGAGGGAGACACAGAATCGGAAACAGGCTCCAGGCTCTGAGCCATCAGCCCAGAGCCCGACGCGGGTCTCAAACTCCCGGACCGCGAGATCGTGACCTGGCTGAAGTCGGACGCTTAACCGACTGTGCCACCCAGGTGCCCCCTGAGTGTGGTTTTGATTTGTATTTCCCTGATGAGGAACGACGTTGAGCATCTTTTCATGTACCTGTTGGCCATCCGGATGTCTTCTTTAGAGAAGTGTCTATTCACGTTTTCTGCCCATTTCTTCGCTGGGTTATTTGTTTTTCGGGTGTGGAGTTTGGTGAGTTCTTTATAGATTTTGGATACTAGCCCTTTGTCCAATATGTCATTTGCAAATATCTTTTCCCATTCCGTTGGTTGCCTTTTAGTTTTGTTGGTTGTTTCCTTTGCTGTGCAGAAGCTTTTTATCTTCATAAAGTCCCAGTAGTTCATTTTTGCTTTGAATTCCCTTGCCTTTGGGGATGTGTCAAGTAAGAAATTGCTACGGCTGAGGTCAGAGAGGTCTTTTCCTGCTTTCTCCTCTAGGGTTTTGATGGTTTCCTGTCTCACATTCAGGTCCTTTATCCATTTTGAGTTTATTTTTGTGAATGGTGTGAGAAAGTGGTCTAGTTTCAGTCTTCTGCATGTTGCTGTCCAGTTCTCCCAGCACCATTTGTTAAAGAGACTGTCTTTTTTCCATTGGATGTTCTTTCCTGCTTTGTCAAAGGTTAGTTGGCCATACTTTTGTGGGTCTAATTCTGGAGTCTCTATTCTATTCCATTGGTCTATGTGTCTGTTTTTGTGCCAATACCATGCTGTCTTGATGATGACAGCTTTGTAGTAGAGGCTAAAGTCTGGGATTGTGATGCTTCCTGCTTTGGTCTTCTTCTTCAAAATTACTTTGGCTATTCGGGGCCTTTTGCGGTTCCATATCAATTTTAGGATTGCTTGTTCTAGTTTCGAGAAGAATGCTGGTGCAATTTTGATTGGGATTGCATTGAATGTGTAGATAGCTTTGGGTAGTATTGACATTTTGACAATATTTATTCTTCCAATCCATGAGCACGGAATGTTTTTCCATTTCTTTATATCTTCTTCAATTTCCTTCATAAGTTTTCTATAGTTTTCACATACAGATCTTTGATATCTTTGGTTAGATTTATTCCTAGGTATTTTATGCTTCTTGGTGCAATTGTGAATGGGATCAGTTTCTTTATTTGTCTTTCTGTTGCTTCATTATTAGTGTATAAGAATGCAACTGATTTCTGTACATTGATTTTGTATCCTGCAACTTTGCTAAATTCATGTTATCAGTTCTTGCAGTCTTCTGGTGGAGTCTATTGGATTTTCCATGTATAATATGTCATCTGCAAAAAGTGAAAGCTTAACTTCATCTTTGCCAATTTTGATGCCTTTGATTTCCTTTTGTTGTCTGATTGCTGATGCTAGAACTTCCAACACTATGTTAAACAACAGCGGTGAGAGTGGACATCCCTGTCGTGTTCCTGATCTCAGGGAAAAAGCTCTCAGTTTTTCCCCATTGAGGATGATGTTAGCTGTGGGCTTTTCATAAATGGGTTTTATGATCTTTAAGTATGTTCCTTCTTTTTTTTTTCAACGTTTATTTTTGGGACAGAGAGAGACAGAGCATGAACGGGGGAGGGTCAGAGAGAGAGGGAGACACAGAATCGGAAACAGGGTCCAGGGTCTGAGTCATCAGCCCAGAGCCTGACGCGGGGCTCGAACTCATGGACCGCGAGATCGTGACCTGGCTGAAGTCGGACGCTTGACCGACTGCGCCACCCAGGCGCCCCTAAGTATGTTCCTTCTATCCCGACTTTCTTGAGGGTTTTTATTAAGAAAGGTTGCTGAATTTTGTCAAAGTCCTTTTCTGCATCGATTGACAGGATCATATGGTTCTTATCTTTTCTTTTATTAACGTGATGTATCACACTGATTGATTTGTGAATGTTGAACCAGCCCTGCATCCCAGGAAGGAATCCCACTTGATCATGGTGAATAATTCTTTTTATATGCTGTTGAGTTCGATTTGCTAGTATCTTATTGAGAATTTTTGCATCCATATTCATCAGGGATATTGGCCTGTAGTTCTCTTTTTTTACTGGGTCTCTGTCTGGTTTAGGAATCAAAGTAATACTGGCTTCATAGAATGAGTCTGGAAGTTTTCCTTCCCTTTCTGTTTTGGAATAGCTTGAGAAGGATAGGTATCATCTCTGCTTTAAACGTCTGGTAGAACTCCCCTGGGCAGCCATCTGGTCCTGGACTCTTATTTGTTGGGAGATTTTTGATAACTGATTCAATTTCTTCGCTGGTTATGGGTCTGTTCAAGCTTTCTCTTTCCTCCTGATTGAGTTTTGGAAGCGTGTGGGTGTTTAGGAATTTTTCCATTTCTTCCAGGTTGTCCAGTTTTTTTGGCATATAGTTTTTCATAGTATTCCCGAGGGATTGGTTGGAATAATAACATTTTCATTCATGATTTTATCTGTTTGGGCCATCTCCCTTTTCTTTTTGAGAAGCATGGCTAGAGGTTTATCAATTTTGTTTATTTTTTCAAAAAACCAAATCTTGGTTTCATTGATCTCCTCTACAGTTTTTTTAGATTCTATATTGTTTACTTCTGCTCTGATCTTTGTTTCTCCTGCTGGATTTAGGCTGTCCTTGCTGTTCTGCTTCTATTTCCTATAGGTGTGCTGTTAGATTTTGTATTTGGGATTTTTCTTGTTTCTTGAGATAGGCCTGGATTGCAATGTATTTCCTCTCAGGACTGCCTTCACTGCATCCCAAAGCATTTGGATTGTTGTATTTTCATTTTCATTTGTATCCATATATTTTTTAATTTCTTCTCTAATTGCCTGGTGAACCCATTCATTCTTTAGTAGGGTGTACTTTAACCTCCATGCTTTTGGAGGTTTTCCAGACTTTTTCCTGTGGTTGATTTCAAGCTTCATCACATTGTGGTCTGAAAGTATGCATGGTATGATCTCAATTCTTGTATACTTATGAAGGGCTGTTTTGTGACCCAGTATGTGATCTATCTTGGAGAAAGTTCCATGTGCACTGAAGAAGAAAGTATATTCTGTTGCTTTGGGATGCAGAATTCTAAATATATCTGTCAAGTCCATCTGATCCAATGTGTCTTTCAGGGCCCTTGTTTCTTTATTTACCGTGTGTCTAGATGATCTATCCATCTCTGTAAGTGGAGTGTTAAAGTCCCCTGCAATTACCACATTCTTATCAATAAGGTTACTTATGTTTGTGAGTAATTGTTTTATATATTTGGGGGCTCCAGTATTCGGTGCATAGACATTTATAATTGTTAGCTCTTCCTGATGGATAGACCCTGTGATTATTACATAATGCCCTTCTTCATCTCTTGTTACAGCCTTTAATTTAAAGTCTAGTTTGTCTGATATTAGTATGGCTACTCCAGCTTTCTTTTGACTTCCAGTGGCATGATAAATAGTTCTCCATCCCCTCACTCTCAATCTAAAGGTGTCCTCAGGTCTAAAATGAGTCTCTTGTAGACAGCAAATAGATGGGTCTTGTTTTTTTATCCATTTTGATACCCTATGTCTTTTGGTTGGCGCATTTAATCCATTTACATTCAGTGTTATTATAGAAAGATACAGGTTTAGAGTCATTGTGATGTCTGTATGTTTTATGCTTGTAGTGATGTCTCTGGGACTTTGTCTCACAGGGTCCCCCTTAGGATCTCTTGTAGGGCTGGTTTAGTGGTGACAAATTCCTTCAGTTTTTGTTTGTTTGGGAAGACCTTTATCTCTCCTTCTATTCTAAATGACAGACTTGCTGGATAAAAGATTCTCAGCTGCATATTTTTTCTGTTCATCACATTGAAGATCTCTTGCCATTCCTTTCTGGCCTGCCAACTTGCAGTAGAGAGATAGGTCACGAGTCTTATAGGTCTCCCTTTATATGTTAGAGCACGTTTATCTCTATCTGATTTCAGAATTTTCTCTTTATCCTTGTATTTTGCCAGTTTCACTATGATATGTCGTGCAGAAGATCGATTCAAGTTACGTCTGAAGGGAGTTCTCTGTGACTCTTGGATTTCAATGCCTTTTTCTTTCCCCAGATCAGGGAAGTTCTCAGCTATTATTTCTTCAAGTACCCTTTCAGCCCCTTTCCCTCTCTCTGCCTCCTCTGGAATACCAATTATGGGTATATTATTTCTCTTTAGTGCATCACTTAGTTCTCTAATTTTACTCTCATACTCCTGGATTTTTTTTATCTCTCTTTTTCTCAGCTTCTTCTTTTTCCATAATTTTATCTTCTAGTTCACCTGTTGTCTCCTCTGCCTCTTCAATCCGAGCAGTAGTTGTCTCCATTTTATTTTGCAGCTCGTTGATAGCATTTTTTAGCTCCTCCTGGCTGTTCCTTAGTCCCTTGGTCTCTGTAGCAAGAGATTCTCTGCTGTCCTTTATACTGTTTTCAAGCCCAGTGATTAATTTTATGACTATTATTCTAAATTCACTTTCTGTTATATTGTTTAAATCATTTTTGATCAGTTTGTTAGCTGTTGTTATTTCCTGGACGTTTTTCTGAGGGGAATTCTTCCATTTCGTCATTTTGGATAGTCCCTGGAGTGGTGCAGGACTGTGGGGCACTTCCCCTGTGCTGTCTTGACTAACTTGGGTTGGTGGGTGGGGCTGCAGTCAGACCTGATGTCTGCCCCCAGCCCCCCGCTGGGGCCACAGTCAGACTGGTGTGTGCCTTCTTTTCCCCTCTCCTAGGGGCGGGATTCACCGTGGGGTGGCGTGGCCCGTCTGGGCTACTTGCACACTGCCAGGCTTGTGGTGCTGGGGATCTGGCGTATTAGCTGGGGTGGATCGGCAAGGTGCATGGGGGTGGTAGGGGCAGGCTCAGCTCTCTTTTCCATCGGAGATCCGCTTTGGAAGGGGCCCTGCGGCACCAGGAGGGAGTCAGACCCACCAGAGGGATGGACCTGCAGAAGCACAGCTTTGGGTGTTTGTGCGGTGCAAGCGTCCTTCTATGCCGCCATCTTCCCAGGATCTTCACGTTTACCTTTTGAAAGATTACTCTGGGTGTGTTAACGAGAGAAGCTTAGAGTGGGATGAGGAAGGGAACCCCAGGAGGAATCATTGGTACTGATGAAAGAAAAAGATGATGGTAGCTTGGACTAGTACAGGATTTCTCAACCTTGGCATTTTAACATATTGGGCCAGAGAATTTTTTAGGGGCTGGTGTATTATAGAATGTTAAACAGTATCCCTGGCCTCTGGACACTATATGCACATAGCATTGCTCTCTCCCGTTGGGACAATCTAAAATTTTACCATGCATTGTTGCATGTCCCTTAGGACAAAATTGCCCTACGAACTCCTGAACTAGAGTGATTTCAGTGAACATATAAAAGATAGACACTTAAGACGTTTCACCTCAATGTCTTCGCTGAAAACAGAGAGGGAGGAAAGGACCTTTTGATTAATACTAAATTTATTCTTAATCACAAGTATATTGAAAAATGAAACATCCTGAAAATGAGAAGTTCAGTCTATTTCATGGTTCACCATGTTTCACACTAAACTTTTCTGACTCTCCGAAGTACCTCCACCCCTCTGCTTCCTTCTTTGGGTCACCTGGGCAATCACTTTTCTTCCAAAATTACTGATTTTGTCTCTACATCCAAACAACAAATGCAGTTGTTTCACTTCTCTTACAGCATCTATTTTATATAGACCCATTTCTATAACTTTGGTTGTGGCCTTTGTCTTCATATTGTGTGTGTGTGAGTGAGAGGGAGAGAGAGATAATTGACTTTGTTTTATTGAATACATAACTCTACTTCCAGGAATATGAATGATCTGTATAAGCAACAGGTCTTGCTTGACCAAAACTCCTACCCCAATTAACCACCAATCCATTGTTTTGCATATTTTTTCTTTATTTTCTTTTTTATCTTTATTATTTATTTTTTAAATTTCAATCCAAGTTAGTTAACATATAGTTTAATAATGATTTGAGGAAAAGAATTTAGTTACTCACCACTTACATGTAATACTCAGTGCTCACCCTAACAAGTGCCCTCCTTAATGCCCATTGCCCAATTAGCCCATCCTCCACCCAACATCCCACCAGCAACCCTCAGTTTGTTCTCTGTATTTAAGAGTCTCTTATGGTTTGTCTCCCTCTCTGTTTTTATCTTATTTTTGCTTCCCTTCCCCTAGGTTCATCTGTTATGTTTCTTAATTCCACATGAGTATATCCATATTCCACATGAGACAAACCATATATTTGTCTTTATCTGACTGACCTATTTTGCTTAGCATAATACCCTCTAGTTCCATCAATATTGTTGCAGGTGGCAAGATTTATTCTTTTTTATTGCTGAGTAATAGTCTATTGTATGTATGTATGTGAGTGTATGTGTGTGTGTGAGTATAAATATATATACATGTATATGTGTATATAGTGCAAGAGGGTTCTTCTTGCTCCATATCCTCACCAACATTTGTTGTTTCCTGAGTTGTTCATTTTAGCCATTTTGACTGGTGTGAGGTGGTATCTCATTGAGGTTTTCATTTGTATTTTCCTGATGATGAGTGATATTGAACATGTTTTCATATGTCTGTTAGCTATGTGGACATCTTCTTTGGAAAAATGTCTGTTCATGGATTTGACCCATTTCTTCACTGGATTATTTGTCTTTTGGGTGTTGAGTTTGATAAGTTCTTTATAGATTCTGCATATTAACCTTTTTTCTGATAAGTCATTTGTAAATATTTTTGCCCATTCCATCATTTGCCTTTCAGTTTGGCTGATTGTTTCCTTTGGCCTGCAGAAGCTTCTTATCTTGATGAAGTCCCAATAGTTCATTTTTGCTTTTGTTTCCCTTGCCTCTGGAGACTTGTCAAGTAAGAACTTGCTGTGTCCAAGGTCCAAGAGGTTGTTGCCTGTTTTCTCCTCTAGGATTTTGATGGCATCCTGTCTTACGTTTAGGTCTTTCATCCATTTTTTTTGTCCACCAGTTCCCAGTGCCCAGCAAGATGACCTTCTCCTACCTTTCTGATAGTTTGTCCAAACACTTTAGCTAAATTGGCCTCTTCTTCCTGAGGACTCTCACAGCACATGGTGATTTTTTTTGGCAGTTAATTCAGTTTTCCATGGTGTTAACTTTTCTAGCATGTATAGCCTTTTTTCCTCTGCTTAAATGATAAACAGCATAATCTCTGGCCTATCTCAGCCCTGTTGAAATAGTACACATTATATAGTTGCTTAATAAGCCTGTACATCACCTGACATAGATGCTACATGAATTAATACTTCAGAAACATCTTTTATCACTTTAAGAGGAGTTCTTAAAACTTACATAGGATTTCCCATAGTATATAGAACAGACCATACCACTGATGAATCTTTTTTCAACTGTTAAAATTTCAAAGGGCATTTGGCTGAAAATCTACTTTGGTGGCAGTGCTGTCAAGGAGAAGTGGTGACATTATTGTGTGTGAGCTCAACCCAGAGGATGTTAACTGCAGTATATTGCCTCATATTTAGTCCAAAGTCACAGAGAAGGCTTTTTATAAAACTACTAATCTGAGTTGATGACTAAAAGAGAAATATTTAAAGGTCTTTCCCTCTCTTCATTGACTAAGTATAAATAGGAATGACATGCACGTAGTGAGGGGAGAATGTGCCATGAATAGAGATTTTTTGTAGCACATTTTTCATTGACTTTAATGAGATGTGTGTGGCTAAATGTGTTAGTGCAGTTGGCAGAGTGTCTTTATTCAAAGCATCAAGTTTTAGCCTAAAGTCTCAGTGCATATTTGATATGGAGCTAGAATAATAATATTAAAAAAGCATTGTTCAGAAAGCCTGTTGACTTGGGGAGCACACAGTGTCCCTACCAGTTTGAGTAGGAGGGGGTCATCCCCCAAAATTGAGGTACTAAGGCAAGGTGCTGTGGTGTTGTGGGCCTTGATAAGCAACTGTGAGGGTAATTACAGTGAAAGAGAAAGGGAGAGATGTCACAGCAATGACGAATTTTATATTGTGTTGGTTTTTGACTGGGTAAAACCTCAGAATTCCTTTATTTCCATAGGAAAGGCCTTGCTGATGACTTAGAAACTTGATTATTTGTGAAACAGTGTCAATATTTCCACCTAACAGATATTCTTAAGGCCGTGTCCTTAAGACTCAAAAATAAAGACAGCATAAGTCAGTCAGTTGATCAACAGGCATTAATTCCTTTCTTTGTGTAATGAACAGTGTTAGGTGCTCTGAGGCATTTAGTTATAAGGAATAATGCTTATCCTTGACAAATTGGGAATTACCTGAGCAATTTAAAAAATGTGCAAAGGAAGTTGCTAATATATAAATATCAAGTGTGTTGTAGTAAAAACAAGTGCATTTAGTGTACACATACGGTAAATATACAACCCTAAATGCGTGATATGTGGTAATTCATTTAATCATCATTAAAATTTGGTGGAAAATACTGTGGATTACTGTTTTACTAATGAGGAAAATAGGAGTGTAGAGAGATTAAAAAGTTCAGGATGGCTGAGTTTAACAGTAGAGCGGGCATTTGAACCTGGGTAATCTGACTCCAGAGTTTGGCTAAAGCAAGAGTCTGAATTGATGAAGAAGAGATTTGCGAATTTTCTTAGAACAGGAGGGAACTTTTGAAGCCATAAATGAGGGGTGTGGTATATATGAATGAAAGAGCATGGGATGGGGTCCTGGGAGTGTGTGGATCCGTGGGTGCCGTTGTGAGGAGATAGTGAAAAGTCATAATGCTTCAAGTAGAAGCTTGAAGGTGGCATATTAGGTGTATATGTGGGTGGAACACTGAGGAGCACTTCTAATCTAGGCTGTTTGGAATAGATGAGTTGATGGTCTATAGGAACAGAGAATGGTGCAAATTTCTAAGCAAGCAGTTTGGAAGCAACTTAAAATTAGAAATCTACATGGCCTTCGAGGCAGCCTTTCCACATCTAGGAATGTGTTCTGCAAATGACTTACAGTGTATTGTTTGTAAAAATGAAAAAAAAATGACAGTGACCTTAAAGACTTTCAAAATAATTGCTAAATTGTATTTTATCATACTATGAAACATCTAAAAAGATTAAGGCTCATCTTTTTATTGATACTGAGAGTTGGTGCAGTAGAAAGAAAAGTGATTTGTGAATATGTATAATATGACTTTATTTAAAAAAGTGTATATAATCACATCGAGGAACATGAATGGAACCTTCATTATGGGCTCGTTACTGGTTCATACACGTGGGATACAGCAGTGAACCAAACAGAGATACCTGCCCTGTGAGGCTTGAATTTTGGAGGGGAGACTGACAACAAAAAAATGTGTATTGTGAATAAGTAAATAATTTAATCTCTTAGGAGGTGATAAATGTATGGGGGGAGAAAGGAAAGAGGAGATACATGAGATTGGGTGTGCTGATGGGATTGGCAGGGACTGTTTTAAATAGGATGGTTCAGGTTAGCCTTATCCAGAAGGGGGAAATAAGCACACACCTGAAAAGCTGAAAACACTTAAAGGAAAGTGTGCCCTGTGTAGAGAAAAGAGCAGCAGCTGAAGCACAAGTGTTAAGGTAGAAACATGACTGGTGTTCAAAGAACGCCCAGAAACCTGGTATGATGAGTGTGGGGGAAGTAAGAGGAAAAACAGATGAGAGGAGGTTGGGAAGTTAACTTGGGGTCTGATTATATACAGTGGGACTGTCCAAAACAATGTAATTGAAAATTTACACTGGCTACATTGAAAAAGAGAAAAGAAACACATGAAATTACTATTAATAATGTATTTTATTTAGGGCAATATTTCCAAAATATTATTTTAACGTGTAATCAGTATTAAAATGTTAATGTGATGTTTAATATTTTGTAATAAAGCTTCTCAATATGGTGCATATTTCTTGCCTAAAGCACATCTCATTTTGAGGTAGCCTCATTTTAACTCCTAGTAGCCACAGGTAGCTAGTGGCCATTATACTGAACAGCACAGAGAGAGGGCCTTGAGGCCACTCTTAGGATTTAGCTTGTACATTCAATAAAATAGTCATTGCAGAAGTTTGAGACAAAGATGAGCTTGATCAATCTTATATTTTAAGTGTATCAATTTTATCGGTGTGTAAAGAAACACCCAAGTTGGAGAGGGACAGAGGAAACACAAATAGAAGGAAAGAGACCTATTAAGAGGCTGTTGTATCAATCCAGGCAAGAGATGATGGTAACTTGATTGTTAGCAGTGGAAATTGGGATAAGTGGTCAGATTCTGCCTTTCTTTTGAGGGTACAGCCAACCTGATTTTCTGACAGATTGAATGTAGTATGTAAAGGAAAAGGGAATTGTTGAGGATAATATCAAGGCAGTTAGCCTGATTAACTGGAAAGGTGGAGTTTCATTTGAAATGGGGATGTTCCAGTGGGGCACGACTGGATGGTAAAAGTTAAAGTGCAAGAATTCTGTTAGACACCAAAGTGGAGAGTTAGGTTGGAAGTTATATATATGAGTCTGAATTTGAGAGAGAAGTTTAGATGGAGGTTATAAATTGAGAGTTTTCAGCATCAATAAGAATACTTAATGCTGTAGGCCTGAATGAGGTCATCAAGGGAGTGAGGATAGATGGAGAAGAGGTCTGAGGACTGAGCCTTGGAATTCTCCAGTAGGATGAGGTCCAAGTCCAGTTTGGATGGATTTACACCATACTGATAATCATCTTTACTGCAGGGTAGGGGGACTTCATGGGCCTAGCAGAGGGGGATTTTAAATATCTATTTTTTAAATTACTTTTATAATAGATGTGTAATAGTTTGTTGATTTGAAAACTATGCTCGCTGTCCCAACAAGACTTTGAGTTTCAACTTGGACATGTAAAGAACCTTAGAAGTCCTTATTCTTGCCCTTACAACAGGAGAAAACTTGGCAAAATGCCTCTCAGTGACTTTATAGGATCCATGAGTGAACCAAGTTTGAAGGTCAAGCTTCTATCCTAAAACCTGGAGAGGCAGGTGCCTTGAGGGAGACACAGACTGAGGCATTTGCTTACCTGAAGCAGAAGCTTCCAGGGGTCATATATGCCTGTAAGGAACATTAGAAATACTCGTGAATTGCCAGAGGTTCATTGTGGGCCTAGCCTGAGTAAATGGTGTTCCTTGGGGCTGCAGTCATAGTGGGGGTAAGGGGCTCACATATTTTCAGGGTTTTCCTCCAGTCACCCCACTAGATTCTCAACAAGGAGGTTGGAGGATAATTCAGAAAAAGCTACCCACCCCCTTTTCTCTGCTTTGGTGATTGCAGAAGTTGTTAAATGGTATTTTTTCTGGATAAAGGATGCTGGGTTGGCAGTTTTCTTTTTCTTTTTATTATTCCACCCAGGCCCTGAGTGATGACAAAGAGCAGAACCCCATGCCAACCTGTGATGGACATGCAAGAAGTAAGCTTTGTTTTATTTCACAAAAACAATAAATTAGTGGTGCATTCATGGTGATTCTTGAATGCTAGCATAATGAAATAGGATATTTTATGTCAGAGATGTTCTTGCGAAATGTAGATTTGATTTACCCATTGAAACCATGCTCTTTGCCTATTGTTCTAGTAGCAGTGTGCAGCAAAAATTTTTTGATGTCTGAACTAATTCCCACCCTTGGCTCCAACATGTGTCTACAGTTACTTAATAGGAACAATAAGAACCAAAACCAAATGATAACTACAAGAATTTTGTTCATAGTGTTAGATAATAGAATTGGCTGCGGGTATTATTTGAGACTATTTTTAAAAGCATAGTTACAAGATGTAGAATTTGGAGAGTATTTTGATACTTCTATATAATTTCTAACAATATAACAATACTTATTGAATAATTCTGTCCATTTTTATAATTAAACGAATATTATTAAAAAGCAGACATAAGAGTATAGTTCTCTATTATTGGCTGTTAGCCAAAGAGATTAAAAAGTTGTTTATTCTATAATGTCTTTAAAAATAGTTATCTCTTTAATGTATATCTAGTTTTATGGCTTTTAATTAAATAAGGATCTAGAGATTTTACGTTAAACAAAAAAAGGATGTCAGCTTTAGAAATATTTTGCTCCATGCTCTTTAAAAGGGTAGTTTAGGGGCGCCTGGGTGGCTCAGTCGGTTGAGCTTCCGACTTCGGTTCAGGTCATGATCTCACGGTCTGTGAGTTCAAGCCCCGCATGAGGCTCTGTGCTGACAGCTCAGAGCCTGGAGCCTGCTTCAGATTCTGTGTCTCCCTCTCTCTCTGACCCTCCCCCGTTCATGCTCCGTCTCTCTCTGTTTCACAAATAAACATTTTAAAAAAATAAAAAATAAAAAGGTAGTTTACTATTATATCTAATAATTCTTCTGCCTGCAGGAAAAAAATAACCCACAGAAAGAGTGGATCTAGAATTTCCTTATCTTGCCTCAGATTTTTCATTTTCTAACAAATGCCTTTTTTTCATGAGCTGTGAGTGAGGGTAGTTACAAGTCAAAGGCATTCTGTTCACAAATTTATACATAATACTTCAGTTAATAAACACAGAATCTGAAGGAGAGTCTACATGTAAATGAAAAGTAGAAGGAAGGCTGTCAGCTTCATCAGATGGTAATTGATTTAATATGACCCCCTCCTCTAAAAAAAGAAAGGATGTCTGTGAGAGTAAGTTCTGTAGCCTAAAAATTTGTACCAATTAGAAGATGATCCTTGGTTGAGATGTCAAGTTTCAACTTGCAAGAAGCTGAGTAACATGCTCAGCAGGGTTTGCCAGGTATTATTTTAATAGACATACCTTGTAAAGGTGAATTTCAAAGAGGCTTTACGGCTTTCTGAACAGTATTCTAAGTCAGTATGTCACACATTCTAAGTCATTATGTCAGTGTTATCATTTATACATAATTTTATCGCGTTAGTGCTGTATTTTTATGATTATCCTAAAAATGCTTCACCAAGATACACTGAAGTTTCCCACTGATTTTACATTCTCTTAGTCTTGTTTTGCTTGAGAAGTCCTTACTTTCTGTCCCTACTTTAGCTACCTTAACTATCTCTTTTTTCAATCTTAGACCCTGCATCATTATCTTTTTTTTAAAGCCCAGACACCTTCCTGGGTCATTCACTTCTCCCTAATATTTTGGCTGTTATCTTTCTTACACATTTGATCATTTAATTGTGAAACTCAAGAACAGAATTAGTCTCATATGTCTTTGTGCCCTGAGCACATGTGGAGAGCTGGGCAAAGTGTAGACTTAAAAAATTAAAAAAAAAAAAAAAGAGGAGGGAAGGAAGAAACGAAAGTAGGCCTCTAAATCTCAATGAAACCAATGACTCATATCTGTATAATAATATATAATTTTTTTTGTAAAAAATTAGATACCCAGACGAAGATAGCCAGCCATATACTGCTAAATTGCAGATACCTATATAGTGACTTTTGGTGGGAGTTTTAGTTCACTGAGAAATAGCCTTACTTAAGGACAAGATTCACCCCTGCCCTGAACAACTTTGAAGTAGAAAAATTAGGATTAATATATTGACAGTCAAATTTCCTGAAAATCAACAATATCTTTTGTGTACTGGTACAATAAGCTGTAGAAAATGATTAGTGGTATGGATGCCTGAGATTTTTAGGGAAGGAGGGGATATTTTGCAAATGTACTTCATATCATTTATTGTCCTGCCCATGGTTATCACCATATACCTGCCACCTGCAAACAATAGATCTTAGTAAAATTATTCATGGAGTTTTACAAAATCTTGATACCTGAAGTTCAGGATTGAAAATGGAAGGTGGTAGATGGGTGGAGGGCTTTTTTTCTGAATTGATAAGAAAGCAGCTAGAACTTTAAAAGAAAGTTCATATTTTCTTCCTCCACCTCCTTGGTGATATTTGGGGACTCACTGATCTTCAAAAAACTTTCTCAATTTTTTCACGTTGTTTCATTACATCTTAAAGGCAGAATAATCCAACACAGCGTTTTCCAAAAAGAACTCCATTAAATGCTGGTGTTCTGTGACCATGTTAATTAACTAATATAACAAATCAGTCAGTGTTAAGGACGTTATTTCTTTAGAAAGGTATTAAAAACTCTAAGAAAATTACTAAGTAAATTTAAATAGTCCTTACTATCCTGAAGTACTTTTTCTTTAGAAATACATTGCCCAGTCAAGAATGCTAAGGAGAATGAGAAATCATGCATTGCTTTAATTTTCTCAATATTTTTTGAATTCCTGTTATATGCCTGGTACTTTTGTAGACCCCTGAGATCCATCGGTGAAACACAGTAATGCAGGACTTTAAATCTACAGTATTTATAAATGGCTTTTTGTTTGGTGGTTGCTGGATTCTGTTACATCTTATAATGTTGTCATGTGTTTGTCCTTCATAAAAATTTATGGATGGATTAAGTAAATTAATCAAATGAGTCTAATTCACTCGATGAAGTAAAAAACAATCAGGTATTGATAATTTCTTTCAGAATTTATTTCACTGTCTTTTTTAAAATTTATTTTCTAGAGAAAATACAAGAGTTAGGTGAATGACTCAGGTTGTAAGCAAAAGCTTTTTTTTTTAATTTATGAAGTTCTTTGGGAAAGCTTCTTGACATGGGAAATAAATTTGAGAGACATGTTTCCATACAGCTTAAAATCAAGATTTATAGGAATTTTATAAATATTATGAACGTAGTATCTCCCATTTGATCAGGTTGAACATGAAACAGAATCTTCTCTGGCTGGCTCATTGAATTGGAACGTTGGTGGTTTAAGTGAAAGAATAAGTAGCCTTTTGCAAACAAAGTGAAAAAAATACACATTTAGATAGATGTAGATCTATAAAATTAACTTACCTGACTCTTATTTTGTCCAGCTGATTTGGCTTTTAGAGATACTTTCTCTGGTAAATTTCAGGAACATTCTTGAACCAAAGAAGAGAATCCTTTTCTGCCCACTCTAGGTTTAAAAAAAAAAAGTCTCCAAATAGCTGTTCGCATTTCATAAAGATAAAAAATGTTTTTCCTTTTGCCTTTTTTTTTTTTGCATGGAGGTGGGATCAGACATCATTTTAAATTTTGTTTCACAAAAAGGAATATATGCTTACAGGAAGTTAGGCAATGTTGGTATAATGGCTTTGTATCTCCCTGAACTCAGTTTAACAAAGGTGCACCCACTTACTGTGGGCCTTCATTCCTGAGTATTCTTTTTGGCTCCGTTTTCTTATTTGTTCCTTAAAGATCCTAATATTTAGTACACAGGTTCTGAGAAATGAGTAAGATAATGAAACAAAAAGAGCTCAGTGCTGGACCTGCCTCATGGAAAGAATTTAAGGGAAAAATAATAATATAAATAAAGTAATTAGGCATCTGTTTAGTGTTAGGCTTGAGAATAGTGCACAGAATATTAAATTGGGCTTTGGGTGCAAGTGTATCTTCTAGTTCAAGAGGTAAGGACTTACACACTTGAAGTAATAACTGAAAATAAAAATAGTGGTATGGATGAAAATAGACAAATTTATCTCATGTAAACTTTAGATTTCCTTTTATATGAATATTTAAAATGGTCCTGGGAAAAATATAAATTGCTTCATAAGTACTGCACATGTATAATGTTTGTTAAGTAGAACCAAACTGGGAGGTAATCTTCATTTAAGTTTGTATTGATTATGAGTTTCTTGAGAAAACAAAAACAGAAGGCAATTTAGTTTAGCCAGCTAAATTTCTCTTGAAGCAGTAAAAAGGTGTCATAGCTTGTGCATGCCAGGTGTAGCTCATTAAAGGTCACTACAGCATGCAAGATCTGCTCTACTAATAGGAACATTCTAACATACGTGAGAGAGGGAAGGTGTAAGTTTTAGTCTACTTTGTTCATGAAAGTCAAGAGAGCATATCATTAGAATTGTGTATGTGTGTGTATGTGTATGTGTGTATACAATATAAATATAATTTACATATAATACAAATTTATAATTTATATTATAAATAAATTATATATAAATTATATTATAATTATATAATGATATAATATACATAATTATATATAATTATTATATAATTATATTTATATATAATATAAATATATATGTATATTTTTGGTTTCAATTTTATTCAATGGTTTCAGTTATGGAATTTTATTTTCTTACTGAATGAACACATACTACTTGAAAAATAGGATGAGAAAGAAATTTTTGAAGAAAAATGTAAAGAATAACTCTGAGTATTCCCAAGTAATTTGTGATTTTCCTTACCCCTGAAGTCTTCATATGTTTTCATTTGTAGTAAAAAAAAAAAATTCCTGCACCTGCAATAATTATCTTTTATTTTCCTTTCTTTTTTTTAATCACCTTGCCATGCAATTGTAAGATGCATATTTATGAAGAATTGAGAGAAGCCAGAATTGAATTTTCTTGTCCAACCAACCCAGCTCTGATGGCTGTCTCCAAGATAACCAACTTGCTCACATATGCTACTGATGCTTTCCATTATATAGTCAACAGGGAGTGTCAGTCTTTCAGCACTATATGTCATTAGTGAAATTAACAACACAGGGAAACAATGCTGCTGTGATAATAGTTGTAGCTATACATGCTTGCTGATTTTGGAAAAACGAAGGGATTTAGTAATACCTTTCCAGTCACACAAAATTTTTTGCTCTCTGGTCTTTCTCTAGTTCATGGCATTTTAAGCTTACTAAATAACCTACTTGTTAGTGCAAATAATACCTTTTAATTTCTGTTGTGAGGTATTACTTGACTCGTAAAAAACTATAGAATGACTATTTGTTGGAGACTTGTTTGTGCCCTTATGAAAAAATGAAAACATGTATGAGAAGGTAAACTGATGATCTCTACAAGGCCATCGAACACATATTTTCAATTTTCTGTAAATGGAATATAATTTGGCATCTAGTTCCATGTCTATGTGTATCTAGAAAAGAAAAATTTGCTTAGATGATTTAAAATGAGATTTGGTTTTAATAACACAGATACACTGACACTTAACAAAGAACTGCAGAAAGCCAAGAAATCATTGGATTAGATTGGACCTTTAGAAGAATTGGAAGCTTCCATGCTTAGACAGGAATTCTCCCACACATCTTTCTGGTTGAGAATAATTTTCATACACATTTTGAAAGGTTGAAAAATCTTAAAAAACCCTGATTTTTGTTAACTTCTCATAGGATCAAAAAAATTACCAATCCCTTGGTAAAAATGCTAATATGAGGCTAGTTAGCAAGATACAGTGGTGGGGTGGATTATTCTAAGAATCATGAACAAAAGTAAACTATGATGACTATGATGGTGTTATTAAATAGTCTGTATGGTAGTACAGACCTGTTAAGGGAATACTCTGGCAGTCTCTTCTATGAAAAATTTAAAAGCACATGAAACAAATTGACACCATTTATGCATTTTTGTTGTTTTCACAAAAGCATTGTGTAGTTAAGTGGAAGAAAATAAAAAGAGAAAGGTTCTTCCCATGTCAAATGGTAATTTGCTTTATAGTGCATGCTTATTTTTAGAGTTATTTAAATCAATGAAGTGATAAATAATGCTTGTGACTATCACAGTTAACTCATTTCTTTGTTTTTATAATTTGTGAAGCAAACGTGGTTAATACTAGTTTCAGAGAGTTACGTTGAGTCACTATTAGAAACACTGGAAGCAGTATTTGTAGAGTGCATTTGAATGAATTTAGAAAACTATTTTAGTGATCTTTCTGTTGAGTATGTTGTCATGGGTTTTACTCATTCAAGGTACAACTAGGGTCGGAGATGATTCCAAATTTTTAGCATTATGCAAATATTGATATTATACTCAAGAAATTAGTAGACACAAGGGAGAATCAGGGTAGTAAATTGATTCTATTTAATAAAATGCATTACTTGATTATTAATATCACGGCACACAGGTGTTATATAGCCCATTTGTTTTAAAAGGAAACCGATGCTTGAAATTCAAGTATCAGCCTTCCTTTGGTGATGGTGTTCTTTCAGCTAATATTTTCATAGTGCCTGCTATGTGAAAACACTGGGATGCTTTTATTTATTTTTTTTATTTTTTTATTTTTTTTGAATTTTTTTATTTTTATTTTTTTCAATATATGAAGTTTATTGTCAAATTGGTTTCCATACAACACCCAGTGCTCATGGGATGCTTTTAAAACTTAAAGGCAAAGCCCATTAGGAAACTCAGAATGAATAGAACTAGAAATTGAAATTTGAACAGTAGTTTAATCAAATTGTCTACTTAGCAGATAATGAGTGATGTTTACCTAGTGCTTGCATGCCCAGGCCAAGTTTCGTGGCTCTGTAGATATTAGTTAACTCACGTCATCCTCACAGTGTTTCTTTGAAGTAAATGCTATCATTCTCTCTGGTTCACAGATGAGGAAACTAAGGTACTAAGGAAATAAACAGCTGAAGATGCTAAAATTGGTAAATAACAGGATGTGATTTGAACACCGATCTCTATAGCCCACTTGCTTAAACACTGTGCTGTACTTCTTCTTCACTTAGATACATTGCAGAAACAGGAATCTCTTTGCAAATACATCTAGCTCAGCTACTCGTGACAGTAGTAGTAACGCAACGAGAAGACACATATTGTCAATTCTACTTTATTATCTATAAGATCGGTGATAATCCTTCTTCTTTCTCTACTGTCTCCAATCTCTTAATAAAGAAAATGGTCTTCAATATACTATATAGGAGATTTTTATGATACATTTCCTATTATATTAGAGTTACACTATTCTGGTAAATTCAGATAACACTGCACAATTTTCTGTTTAATTATATGAAAGGACTTTCCTTTCACAGTAAGCAGAGAGATTATCCTTTCAATACTTGATTAGAGATTTTCCTTTCAATATTGATTAAAGCATTCTGAAATCAAAAAGAACATAACATAGAATTGATATCTGAAGTTCTATACATGTGTTCTGGCAATACCTTTATTCAGAGTAGGAGGGGGAAGACTTTATTTTCTGCAAACAACCACTGGTTACCACCCACGGTCCACCATGTAGTCCAGAGAGGTAGGTTTTTCATTTGGAGAATTCATACTATGTTTACAATGATGGCATCACTAAAGACCTTTTTTCTTTGGAAGAAAGATCATTCTACCTTTCATGAAAAGGAAACTGTATGACTGTTTTATTCTAAGCGATTAAGAAGGAGCCTCAAATCTCAAGGAACATGGGGGAGCCCATAGCAAACAGTATTCTTTAATATTTGGAGAAAAATATGAATATTGTATCTCCACATATATTTTTCCCAAAAGTACTCTCATAATGAGTATTGGAAACTTTTTATGTTGCGGTGTGTTATTTCAGAATCCCTTTTTAATTCATACATTGAATAAATCCATTTTATAGATGGGGAGACTGAGAAGCAGAGAACTGAAGTCATAAACTCACTCAAATCCTCAGGAATTCAGCCCTTCCATACTGCTTACATTCATTTCCTTGGAGATATTCTAGCTGTTACAAATATTTGCATATTTGCTGCTCTGAAAATCTTTTTCCATGAGTAACTTGGCAGTAAGGCAGGTTTCATGTTGTCTTTTTAGATGTTTTACATGTTTTTAAACTTAAAGAGAACTTTACACCAAAATCTAGCTACCTTATTAGACATTCTAATTTGCTCATCTCAAATGTTTTCCATGCTACTATAATGACTATAATTGTATCCCTTCTAAACTTTATTTTGTGTAAATGTAAAATGATTGATATTATGTGGTTAGTAAATAGTCTCTCACACTGACAAGAATGTCTTGGGGAAGGTGTATTTATTTTATATCAGAAATACACTATTTGTGTGTATGTGTGTGTGTATTGTGTATAAAATATATATAAACATATATACATACATAAATTCAGAGGTACATATAAATTCAGAGGGGTGTGTGTGTGTGTACACAGACATATACATACAGTATTTATAGTTAAAAAGTATTTCCATTGGGAAATGTTTGGTTGCATTATGATGATCTAATAGCCAAGGGAGTGCCAGTTGAGTACAAATTTAATAGCTTTTCTAGGTAGGATTCCAGAATTAGTGCATGAAGGGAACATAGTAGTTCTATTTGAACAGTTTATTAAATTAGGTTATATAAGCACTTATGAAATAAAGAGGAGCATGAAATCATCTGGAGGAAAATACACCAACAACCCAATTATTTATGAACCAAAGGGATTGATTTATTGTTGATTCATTATTGATAAATTTATTCAGGGTAAATGAATCTTAATAAGTGCCATATAGACAGGGAATATATCTAATGCCAAGACATGAAGAAAATGGCTAAGTTTAAAGAAGCTATACTTAATGATTAATAAGAATTAGAAACCCTTTAATATTCTAGATATGGTTTTCCAATTAAAGATATTATAGAAAATTACCTGAAAATGGGAAGCTAGTTAGGCTCAATTGAATTTTAGAGGATGAGTTATTTTTTAGATTAAAATCTAGTGATGAAAATAATCCATGCAAAGAGATACTGGGTTCTTGACATAATTCACTCCAAGTGAAAATTTGATGACATTATGTTAAATGTCATTGAAATCATAAAAATAATGAATATGATAGGTTTCATGGTTTGTTTTACCTTGATTAATTGTGATAAAACTTTATTCCCCCCCGTAAGTTGTAGTACCATATAACCAGGGTAGTTATTTGGAATATTTACCAGGTGGTATGGCTGACTTGACCAAACAGGATAAACAAACAGAAGGCATACTAAATGTGTGTGAGCTCTGTGTACAACATAAACAGGTAGACCAGAGCAGTGAGGTACTGGCTTTATACCTATATGTAAACTTTAACTCTAGACTCTGAGAAGATGTAACATACTTAAGTTCCTTCCTCCCTTTCCTTCCTTCCTTCCTTCCTTCCTTCCTTCCTTCCTTCCTTCCTTCCTTCTTTCTTTGCCTCTTCTCCCTTCCTTCTTTCCCTCTCCTTTTCTTCTTTCTTTTTTAAATTTCTTTCTTGCTTTTTTTTTTTTTTAAGAGCAGTGGGTTCATTTCCTCAAAGTCTTGGGTCAGAATCATAGTAGCTTCACAGATAAAGGAGGGTATAGTCTGGTTAAAATATGGCTTATGAACCTTGACTTCTCTCTTTCCATTTCAAGAGGCGATTCCAATGTTTTAATAGATCACAGTTGGCAAATCCCAGAAATAAAACATTCAAGTAATTGGAAATAACCACTTTCAAAGTAAAATTGGCAACAGTAGCAATAGAATTACTTGATGGTAAGTTAGGCTTGTGAGCCATGGCTTGAAATATTTGTTCTTCAGCTGACTGATAAAAGTCAATTTGGCACATGAGTGTTCATTTTCGGTTGAGATTACATAATGTGTAAAAGGATGAATTATTTGAAAGTTGAACATAGGAAGGTCAAATGTTGACTGCAGTGGTGACTGATCCTTGTGCTTGATATTTTCAATGATCATTTTTAGTAAGTTTAGTAAAAGTTTATGGAATATATTTTTAAAACTATATTTTGAAAAGAAATGGGAAAAAGTTAAATTTAAAATACGGGCATGTATCTTTGTGAAAATAAAACCTTACTCATTTAAAAATACATTAGCAATATGTGATGTAGTGTGCTATGTAACTACAGGTCAAATCCAGTGGCAAACTTTTATTCTTCAGCATCATTCTATTTTATTTAAAATTTGTCTTTAAAACAAAAACACATTCATGATTTGAAATTATTTTATGGTAGTTTCTAATAGGTGATTTTTCTCACTTGTTTCAATTGTCATTTTTTAAAAAATCAGTTTGTTGTGACATTTATTAAGCTAGCAAATCATATTTCAGGAAAACTCATCAGTTTGCTGAAGTGTGTATTGCTGTCTCAGCTATTTCTTTGAGAACTTGGAGACTGCAGCATAATAAAGATTTTTATCATTGGAAATCCTTCTGCTTACCTTAATAATCACATATTGGCCTCGATAGTTTAGATGACCTGAAGTATGAGTTCATGAACATTGGTGTGTCTCTTACAGAGCATTGTGTACAGGTAAAAAGCTATAAATAAAAACTTTATTCATTTGTAAATTAATATTCCCTTTTTATTACTGGGTACATTACTGTTAGGTATTCCCTGAAGAAGTACTTCAGAACAATGACTTTTTAAGTGGATATTTGGTTATGTTTTCTACAATATTATCTAACTTAGAATAGATACACTTTTGATAAGACTGTCTTCTTGACAGAACTAACATAAGTAAAATGAACAAAGAAAAAAATTATAATTTCTATTTTTTTGGATAGTGAGTTCACATGTCATACTATGATGTGTAATGCTCGTGTTAAGAAATGTTGTCATGCCATAATTTTCATTCTTTTACATCTGTGCATTAACTTGAATAAGATCCTAAGATTTACTTATAGGTAGGTATCAGTTTAGAAAGATTTCCTTTCTGTGAAATCCCAGTCCTGATGTTTTAACACATAAATAGACTTTGAAACCATGTTCATTCAATACCTATGACTGATAGCTTTAATGAATGCCTAACAACCTACTTAAACCAAACAAATAATTAGTCTCAATTACAGAAGTGTAAATTTGACCCTAATTAATGAATGTGCCAGGCTTTATATATTGGCTTAAGTGTAATTGATCTTAAGGCCACAGAGATCAATTTAAGGGTTGGCAAAATGACAAGTAAGAAGTGATTCAGATGTAAGAAAGCTTACCACTAGAAGGATTAATTGGTGTATTAGTGATAAACTAGTAGGTGGCTGATGGAATAATGATATCCCCATATTAAGAAATCTCAAAATAGGATCATGAACTCCAAAGCTTTTAATTGTATACAATTACTATGTCAAATATACACTTTTGAAAGAATATTTGTCACATTCATTTAATTTTAGGTTTTTTCCTTTTTTCATCATGAAAATAAAACATCCTAAAGGATGCATTTATGTGTTTTACTTTATGCTTTGAAATATTCTCATTTAACTGTGTTGGTAGGCCTGGGTCTGGAAGATCAAGTGACTGTATTAAATAGACAATGACTGATTACTAGGTAGTATTTTTCCATTTCCTACCCTGCCTGTGAAGTCTGCTTTTGTTGCCATGTTAACTTCTTCCCACTTTGACAGTGAAATCTGGAGGTGGGGGGATGGGAAAGAGAAAGGTGGTTCTATTATGCCATTACGTTTCTTCTCTTTTGAAGAGCTTCTAATACTCTGAACGATGGGTTAAAAAGCTGATATATGATGAAGCTGAATGGTGAGAAAAGCCAAATTGATGCCACATTCATTTCATATCAATGTGTGAAGGGTCAGTGGCACATTGAGAGACAGGCAAAGGGAGAGAGGCAAAGTCCTAGATCAAAAGAGTCAGAGGTGGCTGCTAAGTACGGAGTTGCAGAGATGAGAATACTACAGTCTTTGTCCCTTTTTCAAATATTCCCTGCCTATATGTTCTTTTCTGCCTTCCCCCCCCCGCCCCCTCCTAACCCCAGACAACTCTCCTAATAAAAAGATTTTTCAAGAAATATGTCAAAGAAAATAGATTTTTTCAAGAAAGGTGTCAAAGGAAATTGTTGAATGAGGTATGGGGGCATCGTGAGACCAGAGTGGAGGAAGGTGATAAAGGCGCTATTTAGAAGTTAAGCCCAGAAAACTGGGGCAAGAATCAAAGCAATGCTACAGGCAGAAATGAAGTAACCAGGGCCTCGAAGATAATCATAAGGAGCTGGTGACTGAGGTAGGAAAAAAGGCGAGGCCAGTTAAGAGGTTTAAGGCGGAGGATGACCTACTTAGAAAAAGATCTTTTCAACAGCCAGACTTTGGACTGGAGGGGAAATAGCTCAGGAGGCTCGAGAGTGGGTTACACTGGTCTGAGTGGAAGTTGTTCTGAATACATAAGAAATTGTAATTATACTGAATTAGGAGGAGATAATTAAATTAGGCAGTCATGTGCAAGAACATTTTCTCCTTAGATGTTTTTTCTTAAGTTTTACTTTTAGGAGAGTTGTTCTTCATATATCAGATTTTGATTTGTATTATGTTGTGTGATACAACCTGATTTAGACTGCTTTGTTGGAAGAACATTCTAAATCCATGAACATGCTGAAAGAGGCACAATTTTACTTCTTGTAAACGTATAAAGATGATAAGGTTAACCTTTGTGCTTGTATAAATTCCTTTGTACTGTCTCTTAGACTTTTTACTAGATAAGTGTAATGTATATTGAAGGGGTTTTAGAAACATCTGTTTTCTTAATTCAGGAAGTTAGAATAATTTGATATCCTAAGAAGTTTATCCTTTATGATACCACATTTGTACTAATTATTTTTTCAGAATACAACAGGGTGGTATAGTTTTAAACAGAAAAATTATGGAGCCAAATGAGATGGATTGAATCCTGGACCCTCCATTTTCTACCTGTGGGAAAACACTGGGCCTCTGTGTGTATGGCTCACTTCCCTCACCTGTCAAATGGGCGAATACTAGTGGCTGTAACAATTTATTATTTTGTAGAGTGGCTGTAACAATTTATTAGACATATATGCATATATGTACATATATGTGTACCTATATATGCTTAGGACAATAAGAGAAACAGAGAAACAACTCATTAAGTATTTACTATTATTAACATTCCTTTTTTTTAATATGAAATTTATTGTCAAATTGGTTTCTGTACAACACTGAGTGCTCATCCCAACAGGTGCCCTCCTCAATGCCCATCACCTACCTTCCTCTCCAACCCCCATCAACCCTCAGTTTATTCTCGGTTTTTAAGAGTCTCTTATGGTTTGGCTCTCTCCCTAACTTTTTTTTTCCTTCCCCTCCCCCATGGTCTAATGTTAAGTTTCTCAGGATCCACATAAGAGTACAAACATACGGTATCTGTCTTTCTCTGTATGGCTTATTTCACTTAGGGTAACACTCTCCAGTTCCATCCATGTTGCTACGAAAGGCCAGATTTCATTCTTTCTCATTGCCACGTAGTATTCCACTGTGTATATAAACCACAATGTCTTTATCCATTCATCAGCTGATGGACACTTAGGCTCTTTCCATAATTTGGCTATTTTTGAAAGTGCTGCTATAAACATTGGGGTACAAGTGCCCCTATGCATCAGCACTCCTGTATCCCTTGGGTAAATTGCTAGCAGTGCTATTGCTAGGTCAGAGGGTAGATCTATTATTAATTTTTAGAGGAACCTCCACACTGTTTCCCAGAGTAGCTGCACCAGTTTGCATTCCCACCAACAGTGCAAGAGGGTTCCCGTTTCTCCACATCCTCTCCAGCATCTATAGTCTCCCAATTTGTTCATTTTAGCCACTCTGACTGGCGTGAGGTAGCATCTCAGTGTGGTTTTGATTTGTATTTTCCTGATGAGGAACGATGTTGAGCATCTTTTCATGTGCCTGTTGGCCATTTAATGTCTTCTTTAGAGAAATGTCTATTCATGTTTTCTGCCCATTTCTTCGCTGGGTTATTTGTTTTTCGGGTGTGGAGTTTGGTGAGCTCTTTATAGATTTTGGATACTAGCCCTTTGTCCGATATGTCATTTGCAAATATTTTTTCACATTCCGTTGGTTGCCTTTTAGTTTTGTTGATTGTTTCCTTTGCAGTGCAGAAGCTTTTTATCTTCATGAGGTCCCAATAGTTCATTTTTGCTTTGAATTCCCTTGCCTTTGGGGATGTGTCAAGTAAGAAATTGCTGCGGCTGAGGTCAGAGAGGTTTTTTCCGGCTTTCTCCTCTAGGGTTTTGATGGTTTCCTGTCTCACATTCAGGTCCTTTATCCATTTTGAGTTTATTTTTTATGAATGGTGTAACAAAGTGGTCTAGTTGCATCCTGCATGTTGCTGTCCAGTTTTCCCAGCACCATTTGTTAAAGAGACTGTCTTTTTTCCATTGGATATTCTTTCCTGTTTTGTCAAAGATTAGTTGGCCATACTTTCGTGGGTCCATTTCTGGAGTCTCTATTCCATTGGTCTATGTGTCTGTTTTTGTGCCAATACCATGCTGTCTTGATGATTACAGCTTTATAGTAGAGGCTAAAGTCTGGGATCGTGATGCCTCCCGCTTTGGTCTTCTTTCTCAATATTACTTTGGCTATTCAGGGTCTTTTGTGGTTCCATACAAGTTTTAGGATTGCTTGTTTTAGCTTCGAGAAGAATGCTGGTGCAATTTTGACTGGGATTGCATTGAATGTGTAGATAGCTTTGGGTAGTATGGACATTCTAACAATATTTATTCTTCGAATTCTGCCAATTTTTATGCCTTTGATTTCCTTTTGTTGTCTGATTGCTGATGCTAGAACTTCCAACACTATGTTAAACAACAGCGCTGAGAGTGGACATCCCTGTCATGTTCCTGATCTCAGGGGAAAAGCTCTTGTTTTTCCCCACTGAGGAAGACATTCCTAACAATATTTTTGTGTGATAACAATACTCTTAATCATCATCATCATCATCATCATCAGTTCTAATCTAAATGCTAATCTTAATGACATTTTTGTGTACCATGCTTCAGCTGCTTCTGCCAATTCCTTTTTCCTCTGTACAGTAAGACAGGAATTACCTATACTTGTTTCCTTCTGTTTCTTGTAAACCTTATGCAGTCTGGTTTCCTGAACCACGACACCAACTAACATGTTCTGGCCAAGGGCTACGGTGACTTCCATGTTGCTAAATCCAGTTCACCTCTCAGTCATTATTTTACCTTGACCTGTCAGCAACAGTTGAACGAACACCCATTTCTTTGACAGACTGTCTTCACTTGTCTTTCAGAAATTATAGTGCGGTTTCCTTCCAAAATTATTCGTTACTCCTTCTCGGTCCCCTTTGCTGATTTTTTTTTCTTCTCCTAGATCTCTTAGTGATGATAGGAGGCACACAAATCACCTGCTACTCTCCTGGACTCACTTCCTTAGTCATTTCTATGGTTTTAGATGCTGTTGCCAATACCTGGCTAATTGATACTCCCATTCAAAGGAGTTCCCAGCTCCTCTTTCCAATTCCAGATTTGTACATCTAATTCCTTACTTGATATTCTTTAAAAAAATTAAGTTTATTTTGAGAGAGAGGAACTGAGAGAGTAAGGGGGAATAGGGTAGAGAGGGTGGGGAGAGAGAGTCTCAAACAGGCTCCACACTGTCAGTTCAGAGCCCAATGTAGGACTTGAACTCGTGAACCGTGAGATGATGACCTGAGCCAAAACCAAGAGTGGGACGCTTAACCAGACTTAGCCACACAGGTGCCTTTCCTTATTTTATATTCTTACCTGGAGGACCAGCAGACACTTGAATTTTAAAATGTCAAAAATCTGTTCAGATGATTTCTCTTCAAAACTGGTTCCACTTATACCCTTCCAATTATTTAAGACAAATACTTTACAGCCATTCTTTACTCAGCATGTTCTGTCATGCTACACATCAAACAGTCTTCACATTGTGTGGGCTAAACCTTCACAGTAGATCTACATGGTGATCACTTCTTACTACCTGCACTGCTACCACCGAACTCTAAATCGCTCTAGGATTACTGTGGTCATACCTGGTCTGTTTGCTTCTGTTCTTCCCTCCTTCGGATCTATTCTCAACACAGAAGCCAGGTGTCAGTAAAATGATGTCAGTCTTCTCCTTGAAATCTTGCACTGGGTCCCCAGTTCACTCAGAGTAAAAGCCAAAGTCTGTATAATGGCTTCTATGACATTACATGAACTGGCCTCCATTGTTTTCCTCATATCACCTCCTACTTTGGTCATCATGCGTGCTACTCAATAGTCATAATAGTGCCTCTTCACTGTTCATAAACCATCTTAGGTACATTCCCACCTTAAGGCTTGGCACTTACTGTTAGCTCTGCTTAAACAGTTTTCCCATGTATAAATCTATAATTACTTGACCACCTTCAGGTCTGTGCCTATATGTCATAGTTTTGATGGGGCTCACTCTATAGTTGTAAGACTATAACCATCCACTCTCCCCCCGACTACCAACTGTAGCAACTTCTCGTTTCTCCTACTCTCCTCTGGAGTTTAGTATATCTTCCAAAATCATATGTAATTTACTTATGATTTTTATTGTTTTTTTTTATCTTAACCCACTAAGAAAGTAAGTTCCATTAGGGAAGGGAACGCTTTTCATTTACTGGCTCCTGTCAGTATCTGTCATGTAGTAGGTACCCAATAAATATATATTGAATGGATGACTGAGGGAATGAGTATTCTGTTGGTTTTCCCTCTCCCCTATAATTAGTATGTTGCAGAGAGTTTTCCATAAATAACACATGTTAAGCAAGATACATACCTGCCATAGACAACGAACATTATCTATTACTTTCATTTGCTAATTTAATATGCATAGCTCTACTTGAAAGATATCACAGCATCCAGTGTTGCAGGGTGTTGTCATTTGTAATGTTTTCTCTATCTCCTTCAACACTGCCTTTCCATCAAGCTGTGCCTTAACTATGAAGTTTTTCTTTCCTGCTTGTCCTTGTCCACAGTGGTTTCCAATTCCTCAGAACTAGTGTAGCACTAATTTTCTCTAGTATACAATTTAACCATCACTTCAGTATTAAGTCTCATTGTTTCATATGAATAAGTTCTGTCTCCTCAACTAGCTTGCTAAATCTTGAAGGGCAGAAGTCATATGTTATGCTTTATGGCAAAATGCCCCCAACCATTTCATATGAGGATTTTAGTTGAAGTAATTTTTTAGGGAAATTTCCTTAGAATTGTTTGGAGCAAATTGCTTTAAAAGACAAAAAAAGCTCAACCAAACATTCACGCAAACAAAATAGAGTAGCATAATAGGAAGCTATCTCAAAAAGAAATTTTGTAGAATTGATTTAATGGATTTTCTCTTTCATGTATCCTTCCTTATAGGTAAGCAATGTAAATAATCAAGTATTTTTTTCTTGGATTTAATAAATATTAGCTATTTGTTATCCATAAAATAATATGCTCTTTTATGCTTTAAAAAAATGTAAGGTATTACATGGCAAGGAAATATTCATGTATTGACCAAAGGATCAAGCTGGAAATAAAGTGATGACCAATTACAGTGTGTACAGTTCTTATTTTTTTCAAATGTCTCATGGAAGACATTTATGAAAAGATTTGCTTGCCTTGTAACAATCTTCTACTCATCTTTTAATTTGCGTAGCCCATTTCCTGAAGATGCATAGAACACATGCACATTAAACAGGAAAATGGCTTAATTTATGTCCCAAACTTAGAAAACCAAATAAAGCCTGCACTAATGGCAGACCTTTAACTTTGCCCATTGTGCTTAATGACCATCACTATTAAGCCAACCTGTACAATTATTCAGTATTCAAGGTGCACAAACCGTCCTCTGGAGAAAAATGAGTAAAATGAGCTCAACATAACAGCACTGAGGGAGGTCAGGTTATATTTTCTTTCATAGAATAGGGAGTTTTTATTTTTTAAAATATATTGTCTTTCAGGAGTGAGTTTTGCACAGATAATACTTTGTGATATTTATTCACCAGAGAATTTTCTTTCACCAGAGTATTTTCTTAATTTTTCTTTTGCAAAAGCATGGGTTCTTCTATCCCATTAATTTCTTTGAATATCGTGAAATTGAGTTTTATGAAACACATAACCAAAGAGACCTGTATGTTTAGAGATATGGGAGGGGTCGCTGAGCCCTCAGTGCCTCTGGTGTCCTTTGATATCTCTAAATACTGAGAAAAAATTAAGTGGTAATGATGCACAAACTCAACAAGTAAACTTTTTTTTTTTAATGTAGAGATTCTGAGGTGCAGTATGTGATGCCTTCAGGTTTTCATTTTTTGGTTCTTAGAGACAAAACAGATACGTAATATTGAAAATTGGATGTACAACTCCTCCATTATAAAACAAATACACTTGAAAAGAATTAGTTAACATACAGTGTTGTTTTAGTTTCAGGTGTACAGCATAAAGACTCAACACTTTTATATATTTCTCAGTGCACATCAAGATACGTGTACTCTTTTATCCCTTTCATCTCTTTCACCCATTCCTCCACCCATCTCCTCTCTGGCACCTACCAGTTTCTTCTCAAATATATTTAAAAGTCCTTTTGTCCCTTGCTCGCTCGCTCTCTAACTTTGTTCATTTGTTTCTTAAATTCCCTGTAGGAGTGAAATCATATGGTATTTGTCTTCTTTTCACTGACTTATTTCACTTAGTATTATACCTTCTAGGTCTATCCGTGTCATTGCACATGTCAAGATTTCTTTTCTCTTTATGGCTGAGTAATATTTCATTGTATGTACATACCACATCTTCTTTATTGATTTATGTATTGACGGTCACTTTGATTACTTCCATATCTTGGCTCTTGTAAATAATGCTTCAGTAAAGGTAGGGGTGCAGACATCTTTCTGAATCTGTATTTTCATTTTATTTGGCTAAATACCCAGCAGTGGAATTATTGGATTCTAAGGTAATTCCATTTCGAATTTTTTAAAGAACCTGCGTACTGTTTGTTACAGGATCTGCACCAACTTGTGTTCTCACCAACAGGGCACAAGTGTTCCTTTTTCACCCACATCCTAACCATTTATTATTTTTTGTTCTTTTTGATTTTAGCCATTCTGACAGCTGTGAAGTGCTCTCTCATTGTGGTTTTGATGTGCATTTCCCTGATGATTACTGATATTGAACATCTTTTTATGTGTCTGTTGGCCCTCTCTATGTCCTATTTTGAAAAAAAGTTTTTTCAGATACTCTGCCCATTTTTAATTGGATTATTTTTGTTGTTTTGAGTTGTATAAGTTTTTCATATTTTTGATTATTAACCCCTTATTGGATGTACCATTTGCACATATCTTATCCCATTCAGTACGTTGCCTTTTCAGTTTGTTGATGGTTTCCTTTCCTGTGCAAAAGCTTTTTATTTTGTTAAAGTCCCAATAGTTTCATTTTGCTTTTGTATTTCTTGCCAGAGGAGACACATCTAGAAAAACGTTTCCACGGTTGATGTGAAAGAAATTACTGCCTACGTTTTCTTCTAGGAATTTTATAGTTTCACATCTCACATTTAGATTTTTAATTCACGTCAAGTTTATTCTTGTATGGTGTAAGAAAGTGGTCTAGTTTTAATATTTTGCATGGACCTGTCCAGTTTTCACAACATCATCGGTAAAAGAGACCGTCTTCCCCCATTGTATATTCTTGACTGTCTCCAATATTCAGTTTCAGATATCTAATTCATGTTAACATAGTTAACCTATTTGGTAAATATTAAGTACCCACCACAGGCCAGGAAGTCTTTTTTTTTCCTGTAATTAATTTTTTTATAATTGACATCCAAGTTAGCACATGATGCAACAATGATTTCCGGAGTAGATTTCTTAAGCCCTTTATCCATTTAGCCCATCCCCCTCCACAACTCCTCTGGCAACCCTCTGTTGGTTCTCTACATCTAAGAGTCTCTTATGTTTTGTCCCCCTCCCTGTTTTTATATTAGTTTTGCTTCTCTTCTTATGTTCATCTGTTTTGTATTTTAAAGTCCTCATATGAGTGAAGTCATATGATATTTGTCTGTGACTAATTTCGCTTAGCATAATACCCTCTAGTTCCATCCACGTATTTGCAAATGGCAAGATTTCATTCTTTTTTATTGCCAAATAATGCTCCATTGTACATGTATACCACATCTTCTTTATCCATTAATCCATCGATGGACATTTGGGCTCTTTCTGTACTTTGGCTATTGTTGACAGTGCTGCTGTAAACATTGGGGTGCATGTGCCCCTTCAAAACAGCATACCTGTATCCCTTGGATAAATACCTAGTAGTGCCATTGCTGTCTCATAGGGTAGTTCTATTTTTAATTTTTTGAGGAACCTCCATACTGTTTCCCAGAGTGCGGGCACCAGTTTGCATTCCCACCAGCAGTGCAAAAGGGATCGTCTTTCTCCACAACCTCACCAACATCTATGGTTGCCTGAGTTGTTCATGTTAGCCATTCTCACAGGTGTGAGGTAATACCTCAGTGTCGTTTTGATTTGTATTTCCCAGATGATGAGTGATGTTGAGCATTTTTTCATGTGTCGGTTGGCCATCTGGATGTCTTCTTTGGAGAAGTGTCTATTCATGTCTTTTGGCCATTTCTTCAGTGGGTTATTTGGTTTTTGGGTGTTGAATTTGATAATTTCTCTATAGATTTTGGATACTAACCCTTTATCTGATATGTCGTTTGCAAATATGTTCCATTGGTTGCCTTTTAGTTTTGCTGATTGTTTCCTTCACTGTGCAGACGCTTATTATTTTGATGAGGTGCCAATAGTTTATTTTTGCTTTTGTTTCCCTTGCCTCCAGAGACGTGTTGAGTAAGAAGTTGCTGTAGCCAAGATCATAGACGTTTTTGCCTGCTTTCTCCTTGAGGATGTTGATGGCTACTTGTCTTGCATTGAGGTCTTTTATCCATTTTGAGTTTATTTTTGTGTCTGGTGTAAGAAAGTGGTCCAGGTTCATTCTTCTGCATGTCGCTGTCCAGTTTTCCCAGCAACACTTGCTGAAGAGACTGTCTTTATTCCATTGGGTGTTCTTTCCTGCTTTGTCAAAGATTAGTTGGCCATACGTTTCTGGGTCCATTTCTGGGTTCTCTATTCTGTTTTATTGATCTGAGTGTCTGTTCTTGTACCAGTACCATACTGTCTTGATGATTATGGCTTTGTAATACAGGTTGAATTCTAGTTAAAGCACACGGAGGCTTACTAAAGTCAATTAGATGGCTCATGGAACTGCTGTAAGTGTTAGATGACTTAGTCTAAATGCTTGGTAATAAGGATCAGAACTCTAAGTATCACATTCCCAGGGAAAACACATAAGCTCATCAAGAAACTGCTTGGTACTGATGCTTTGGGTTTCCCAGCTACCCTCCACTCCCTGAGACAATTGAACAGGAGGGATTATTAGAGTGGTTACAATGAAGAGGGTAAAATGAGGTTAAGTTCAGGATATGTTACATATGTAAAACCTATACTAATGTTTCCTAACTGGTGGCAACAAATAGATTAATGGGGTAACATTATATTGACCATTTCAGTCTTAAGGGTGCCTGTGGCACTCAAAACTCCCAGGCAGTTTACCTCCAGTCTTGAGTAGCTTCCTTATTTTACTTCAATTCGTTATAACATAAAAAAAGAAAAAAATTCAGGACCACTGGTATATAGTATTGCATGAGATATGTGTGGTCGAAAATAATTGAGGAGGAGTCCTGTGTTTGTAGCTTGAATTACATGGTACCTCATGATCACACTTACTGATAGGGAAAAAGGCAGGGGAAAAGCAGGTTGATAAAAGGAGGGGAATCAAGAAGGTTTTTCTTTTCTCCCCAGAAGACCTGTGAAGTTTAAGAAACTTAAATAGTATTTCACATGTGGATGTTAAGAAAGTAGTTGGCTCTGTGAGATTGGAGTTCAGGAAGGCATTATTTTAGAAATAGAAATTGGAGAGTCATCAGCCTAAAGATGGTGTTTAGAGCTGTGGGTTGAATGAAATTAGCAATGGAGAAAAGGTAGACAACAAAGGGAAGAGATTTTAAGATAGAGCTTTTATACAATTAAACATTTCGAAGTAGAGCAGACTAATAATAGGTGCAGAATTCTTACCATGAAATATCTTAGAAATAAACTGAAAAACACACTACATACACAAAACCATTGCATTTCTATACCTGTAAGTAAAAGAAAAACTAGAGTTGGGAATAATCCACCAAATCATTAAGTGAACTGAACATGTTGGGGGAGAAAATTTCCTTACTAGGACCAAGTTAAGGAAAACCCTCTTTTTTAAAAAAAATGCAGTAATAGAGGAGATAGAATAAAAGCATATAAAATGAAAAATTCTATGAGAAGGGTCAACACATTTGTATTTACCAAAGTCAGAATACTAGAACTAAGAGGCACTCCCTAAGGCCTGAGAGAATTACACTGAGGACAAAATAAAAGGAAGTTCTATTTTAAACAGTGGGTAGTAAACTTATGAAATACTTTACAAGTGATAAATAGGTTTCCACAAGTGGTAGAATAAGTTGAAAAGGTGCAGTTAATGGATAATAGATATACCATAGTTTGTTTAAGGAAATGGAGTATTTGGGTGAGTGGTATATCTCTAGTCATTTAATTTTGATACCTTATTTCATAACCTGTTTCTTAAAAAAATTCAAGCTAGGATTGATGTAGAAGGAATATAATATGACAGAATATGACTTTTTTTATGTTAGGCAAAAATTTTACAAGTGAATATTCATATTAGATTACAGTTTGCTTAAAACAATTATTATACCTGATGAAGAGTTAGGATACCCATGTATGAAGAGCCCTACTTTCTACGTGTTCTAACAAGTGATTTAATGGAACATATTTTTTCACAGTGAAGGGTGATCTTAATATGATAAGGTCAGAGCATTTTCTAATAACAAATTTCAGTACTCTTGCAAAGTTCTAATATAGTTGAATTTTGGTGCACATGTCTGTCTAGTGTTGTTTTTCTGTTTTCCCTACTTAGTGACCTAATTTTATTAACTTTGTTGTTCATTTACAATGCATTCTTTCTTCTAATGCCTTCTTTTGCAAGAACAATCATATTTTCTTTATTCTATTTTTCATCTCTTTTCTGGCTAGATGGTTATATGTTCTATTTTTTCTGACCTCTTATCCTTAAATTTATAGCATTCATGTTTAATTAAGTCATTATTCTCCTCTGAACACTGCAAGAACACCAGGATGTTTAGATTTATCTCCTCCCATTTTCCCATATTACTGTTGTCTGCTATTTGGGTGTATACATTGTTAGCCCTGTCATTTGTCATTATTAATTTTTCATGGTAGTAAAGTATTTTTCTACTTTTATGGCTTCTAATCCTTCATTATCAACTGAATTTCTTTTTTCAAGTACCCATGTTAGTAAAAACCTCTGCAATTTGTGTATTTCATTCTTAATCTGAAATAATAGTTTAACTGGGCATTGTATTCTGTACATTGTTTTCTTTTTCCTGTTCTTGAGATTTTGTCTTTAACATTTTATTTCTTGAACTATGTGATATGAGTATTTAAATACTGGAACATGGTATGGACCTTCAAATGAGCACTCCTGTGTTTCTATAATTCTAGAACATTGTCTACCATTACCATTCCAAATATTCTTTCCCATATTCTCTCTAGTCTCTCCTTGTGTGACTTCAGTGTATACATGTTGAATATTCTCCTTTTATATTGCCATGTCTTTTGACTTAGGTTTATATGCTTCTTTTTAGTTTTCTTTGAAATATTATTAGTAATTTCCTTAAAAACACTTTGTATTTCACTAATTCTCTTCTGTTACATCCAGTGTGTGGTTTGTCATATCTTTTGAGAACTTCTCTAAGTTCATTTTTATTATTTTTAGAATATCTCTTTCTTTGTCTTCAAATCTGTATGTTTTATGTTGTCCAAATTTATATTTTCTGGGTTTTTTTTTGCTACTTTGGACATTTTAATCATAAAGATACTGTGAATACTATAAAAAACATTGTTTTATTCTAATTCTACTTTGGTATCCATGTGGAAAAACATATGAAAGAATGAGCCAATTAAAATAATAGAATAAGTGGATGGATTTGAAATAGTACCTTGGTGTTTTCTTTCCTTGGTTTTGGGTTTAACCATTTGAAATAAAATCTCCATCCCCTTTGTTTCAGCTTTATTGAGATATAATTGGGAAGTAAATATTGTATATGTTTAGTACAGTGTGATTTTTTTTTTGTTTTTTGAAGGTATACAATGTGATGATTTAATATATGTATACACTGTGAAATGATTACCACAATCAAGTTAACTAACACACCTATCACCTTGTAGGGTTTCTTTTAGTGATGAGTACACTTAAGAACTATACCCTTAAGAAATTTTAAGTATACATTATTATAGACTATAGTTACCATGCCATACATTAGGTCCCCATAACTTTGTCATCTTAAAAGTGAATATTTGTACCCTTTGACCAACATCTCCCGTTTCCCCTAATCCCTAGCCTCTGGAAACTACCAGTTTACCCTGTTTTTAGCAGTTCAACCTCATGTTTGGAAAAGAGAAAAAAGAGATTGTGGGTATACCCCAGAAGTCTTTTTGCAATTGGTCATACCCCATACTCAACAAATGTGTGTGTTTTTTTTAATGTTTTAACATTTGTTTATTTTTGAGAGATAGCATGAATGAAGAGGGGCAGAGAGAGAGAGGCAGACAGAGAATCCAAAGCAGGCTCCAGGCTCTGAGCTGTCAGCACAGAGCCAGGCGTGGGGCTCGAAATCACGAACTGCGACATCATGACCTGAGCCGAAGTCAGATGCTTAACCGACTGAGCCACACCTAACAAATGTGTTTTTAAACTTGATTGAACAGAAGTTTCCACAAATAATATTATACAAATATAAAATCTATGATTTAGCAAGAAAAAAATTTAATTTTTAAAAGTAAACCTTCAGATGTAATTTTAAAGCTATTTAACTCTTAATGTAGTTATAACTAAAATGGAAAATCTTCTTAGCCACTTTAAAGGACTTTTTTAGAGATTTTTTTTGAGGTATAATTGGCATATAACACTGTATAAGTTTAAGTCATACAGCATGTTGATGACGGATTTTTTGACATGTGATATATTCTATCAATACATTATCAGCTAAAGTAATTGTGGGTGAATTTTTTTTTTGAAATTTATTTTGAGAGAAACTGTGTGTGAGTGGGGGAGAGGCAGAGAAAGAGGGAGATCTCAAGCAGGCTCTGTGTTGTCAGCACAGAGCCCGATATAGGGCTCAACATCATGAAATCATGAGATCATGACCTCAGCTGAAATTGAGAGTCTGATGCTTAACTGACTGACTACCTAGGCACCCCTAAACTGTTGAAATATATTTAAAAAAAGCTTTCAGAAAAAAACCACCAAGAGCTGAATTATTTTGGAACAAAGAATGTTTATTTTTATTATACATATATATATAATATATATACTAATATATATATATATGTGTGTATATATATACACACATATACATACATATATATATATACATATATATATATATATATATATATATATATATATATACATATATACATATTAGTAATCTCTGTAACCAACGTGGGGCTAGAACTCATGACCCCTAGATCAAGAGTAGCATGCTCTTCCAACTGAACCAGCCAGGAATCCCAAGAATGTTTATTTTTATTTTAATCTTTAATTTTTTTAAGTTTTTATTTGTTTGAGAGAGAGAGAGATTGTGCTACTAGTCTCTTCTCTGTATGAATTTATTTTTGTATTTTTTTTATAGTTTATTTTGAGAGTTAGAGTGCAAGAACAAGTGGGGGAGTGGCAGAAAGGGAAGGAGAAAGAGAATCCTAAGCAGGCTATGTGCTGTCACCGTAGAGCCCAATGATGTGTGGAGCTCGACCTCACGAACTGTGAGATCGTGACCTGAGTTGAAATCATAAGTTGGACACTTAACTGGTTGAGCTGCCTACCCCAAGAATGTTTATTTTTAAATTTAGCTATATCAATAAGAGGTTATACATCAAAAAAGGGAAACTTTTAAAGTGAAATTATTCATGTCACATTCAAACCATATACAACATTTTCTTATTGCCTGTATGTGCATATATATGTGTATGTATATATATATATCTGTCTGTATATATTCCTTATGTGTCCAAAGTTTGAATTTTTATCAGAATAGCTGGAGATAGATGAAGTTATCTAATTGAATTGATGTTACAGACTGTAGGTGTTTCTTGGAGGGGAAGATTCTGTTTACTTATATAGAAAAGCCTTTATAGTTTGATCTTGGTATATATGATAAATAGAAATTCATCTCACTATGATTTATACATAGTAGTTCCTTAATATGTTAATCGATGAAGAATATCTGAAAACTAATCACTTTATAAGTTATATCTTAATAATGGTAGTATAATTATTTTTGGAAATTATAGGATTTTCAGACATCTTAGATATCCTACAGTAGCCTCACTTAAGAGGGGAAAATCAACATAAAGAAACTTTGTGACAGGTCCCACAGTTTATAAACTGCAAAGTTAGTACTGAAAGTAAAATGCTTTAATTCAGTAACAAAAACATAATTAAACAACTAGAACTATATCTGGAAAAGTTTTCATAACAGAGTGAACCATTAACAGTGGGAAGGCATCCTATGGAATGGGAGAACATATTTTTAAACAATATATCTGATAAGAGATTAATATCCATAATATACAAGGAGCTTCTGTACCTCAATAGCAAAAATGAAAACAACATGATTAAAAATGAGGAAAAGATTTAAATGAATATTACTCCAGAGAAAACAGGTAGCTATTATTAAAAACAACAACAAGAGCAAAAAAACAAAATGCAAACATTGATGAGTATGCGGAGAAATTTAAACCCTTGGTTTTGTTGGTGGAAATATAAAATGGTGTAGCTTCTATGGAAAACAGTATGATGGATCCTCAAACACACAGACACACACACACACACACACACACACACACAGAGGAATATTATTCCGTCATAAAAAGGAAATCTTGCCATATATGACAACATGGATTTATTGGGAGGACATTATACTAAATGAATGAAATATGACAGTCACAGGACAAGTATTGCATGATTCCACTTATATTAGGTACCTAAAATAGTCTGATTCATAGATACTGAGAGTAAAATGGTGGTTGCCATGGGTTCGTGGGAAGGGTAAATGGGAAGTTGCTGTTGAGTGGGTATAGAGTTTCACTTGTGCAAGATGAATAAGTTCTAGGAATCTGTACAACATTGTGCCTAGAGGTAACAATATTGTAATCTTAAAAGTGATCAAACACCAGTGGATTTTTCCTAGCATGTTCAAATTTTTAAAGCTCAAAAGCAACAGCAAACAAACTGTTAAAGTTAAAACAGCTAAAAACTTTATTTAAAATGACAGAAATAATGCCCCGATTCTTCACTCCCTGTTTTTTTCATAGTGTTGCCAAATATGTGTTGCTTTCCCATTTCCCACAGTTCATACTGGCTCTGCTGTGTTAGTAAATGTGAGAAGGCTTTTGTTCAGCTCTTTATGCAGCATATTAATTTTAATAGGTACTGTATATTTTAATTTATGTCATATTTGGAGTTTTAGGTTTCATCATAGTTCTTTGTTAGATTACTCATTCTTTTACTTGCTGCTGGATGATTGAATGAGCCAATTCTAAATTTTTTTTAATGTTTTATTTATTTTTGAGACAGAGAGAGAGCATGAACGGGGGAGGGTCAGAGAGAGAGGGAGACACAGAATCTGAAACAGGCTCCAGGCTCTGAGCTGTCAGCACAGAGCCCGACGCGGGGCTCGAACTCATGGACCGCAAGATCGTGACCTGAGCCGAAGTCGGCTGCTTAACCGACTGAGCCACCCAGGCGCCCCTGAATGAGCAAATTCTACACACTTATTACTAACCTTTTAGTAGTTAAAATCTGTGGTTTCTTTTTTATAGCACCCAGATAACTATGTATTTAAAAAGGAAAAGCTAAACATTTTCTTTTTTTTAATTTTTTTTATTAAAAAAATTTTTTTAACATTTATTTATTTTTGAAACAGAGAGAGAGCATGAACAGGGGAGGGTCAGAGGAAGAGGGAGACATAGAATCTGAAACAGGCTTCAGGCTCTGAGCTGTCAGCACAGAGCCTGATGCGGGGCTCGAACCCACAGACAGCGAGATCATGACCTGAGCCGAAGCCAGACGCCTAACTGACTGAGCCACCCAGGTGCCCCAACATTTTCTCTTTAATTGACTAAATTGCAGATACTTCACAACATGATACATATATTTACATTGCTAAGTACATTGATTTAAGACAAATTAGTTTAGATGTAGTTATGTACATAGGAGAATACTTATCTGAAAATGAGCCCAAAAAAGTTTGGCAGCAATACTTTTTATTGAGATGATATTTCTTGCTTTGCCAGCCTCTAAGTCAAAGGCTTATCTCTTAGAATGGGGGATGATTTAGAGAGAGCTCTGCTTCTAGATACCCTATAGAGGAGTTCTCAACTCTAGCTGGACACTTTAATTCACTTGTGATCATGTGTTAAATTATATACTAAGATGCTATTTTCACAGGCCTATCTATTTCTTATAAGAGTGACATCCTCAATTTTTCATTGTTTTCCTTTCACCTGCTTCACTTCATCTTTTCTATAGTATGTTTTATTCTCCCAGAGGTCCTTTTGATCCTGAAATATTTACATATTTTTTTTACACTACCTCAGTGTATCGTTAGCAATAACATACCTGTTACTTCTTGCTATTTGCCTTTGTACTTTGCTTTTAATAAGCTTCCATAAGTGTCTTCTTTGTAAGTATGTTTACTTATTAATTACCTTATCGAGTCTCCTACTTAAATAGGTATTTAGCAGTTTGCTTACATACTTAAGGTCTTAATATTAAATGTTTCTCTTAAAGTATTCGTGCATAAGAATTGTCTTTCATCTTTAGTCCTTAGTATTTGAGTTTTACTTGATTATAAGTTACATACACAATTATTTCCTTGTGCACCTATTTTCACATCAGGAGATAATTCATTATCATCAGTGTCGTTACAGCTGTAGATAGGAATATGAGCTCCAAAGGGGCAGGGACCATGTTAGCCTTGTTTACCTGGTACAAAAAGTCAGTTTTAAATAACTATATGTTATGAAAAAGAATGGAAGAATAACTCCAATTTCAACATGTATCTTCAAAATAATATCTAACTGAAATTCTGTGCTCTTGAGCCCAACTCTATTTGACTCCAACTGCAAAAGTGCAAGCGGCTTTTTGGTCATGGTAGAGCAGAAAGGATGCCAATGTTGTAGCCGAGTAGTTCTTATTTCAAATCCTGGCCTTGCCATTTTATAGCTGTGGAACCTTAGGCAAGTTCTTTAACTTATCTTAGCCAAAGGATTTTATTTTATTTTATTTTATTTATTTTATTTTATTTTATTTTATTTTATTTTTTCTGATATGTATTTTTTATTTTATTTTTTTAGTATGAAGTTTATTGTCAAATTGGTTTCCATACAACACCCAGTTGAGCCAAAGGATTTTAATAGATAAGAGGAGGATAACGATGTCTTTCCTGCAGTACGGTTTTAACAGTTGTGAAAAACAATTGCAATGCCCAAAGATGATACTCAGTATATTCTGTTAGCGTTTCTGCTTTCCAGTGTGAAATAATGTGATCCATATAAACCAGTATGCACATTTAAAAAAACGATGAATTTATACAAAAACTGTTTTCAGAAGTTCACTATTGCATAATATCCTAATGATATATTTTTTTATATTCTACATTTTCTGTTACGCAATTTTTATTTCTATATCCTAGTTGATTTGTACAACTTCCTCACCTCTGAAGCATATGCAAATACTCTGCTTAGCTCATGCTCTTACATCCTCAGTTCTACAATAATATGATATTAGTTGGGGATAGGTCACAAAAAGGTGTGTTGCTGTACAGGTTTCCAGCAGTGAAAGGATTTGATATAAAGAATTAATTGCCTTACTGAACCACTTGGAAAAACTGCGGGAATAAAATTCAGGGGAAAGTACCATTAACTCTTGGTTTGACCACAGCCTTGCAGAGAGTCAGAAAATTCTGTAGACCACAGGAAACCACTAGCAATTTTCACCACTGCTTGTATCATCAAAGCAGGTGATTTTTAGGGAAATGCCTAGTGGCTGCTGTAAAAATGTCATATCTGATGAAGCCCACACTTCTGCTCATGATCACCTGGGAAGCCACAATTAAGTCTTCAGCCTCTCCCTGGGGGCTTGCAAATCTGATACAAGATTTAGAAAATGTGTTAGGTACCCATGCTTCTGGTCCAACTTGTGACACAGGGAGGGAGCATAGCAGGAGGAATGGTTTTGAGTTGTTAACACAAAAGCTGGCACAATTTTTCTGTGACTGTTCATTCTTACTCTAATTTCTCAGGCATGCCCTATTTTGGGATTCTGATCTCCATTCTTCTTGTTACTGCAGTTATGACTATTGAATAACTAAATAGCTTCAAGACAGAGGTTGACTTGTGTTTATCATGTCACTGTCTCACATCTTTACATCTTATTTTTCTCAGAAACTTATCCTCTGCCCATATGTACACCTATTAATTTTGATTTTCTCCTGTTGAAAAAAAAGTTTGTTGACCAGAGGTATGCAAATTATGGCACACAGACCATACTTGCTGGCTGTTTTGCAAATAAAGTTTTACTGGAAAACAGTCATACCCATTTGTTTCCATACTGTCCGTGGTTGCTTTCACATCCAAATGTTAATATTTGCAACAGAAGACATGAAGCCTAAATTATTTACTATTTATTCCTTTATAGAAAAAGATTGTTAATGACTGGTCTAGATAATATATAAAAAAAGGAATACCACAGGTGGCTTTTTTCACTTGCCTATTGGATTTATTTCATTATTAGTTCATTGTAGATTTTCTGATCTCATGGGTATATGATGTCATCAAATTGCACATACTTCTGTGGAACTCTGTCCACAATCTTAAGAATAAAATTGTCATGTATGCAACATAAAAGTGTTTGTTGAAATTGTCATGTATGCAATATAAAAGTGTTTGTTGACCCCATACAATGAATATATTGACAATTGTCCTCCTGTGTTAGAGATTGTTCTTTCACCTGTATTCTGCAAATCTGTTTTTCTCATAGTGTACCATGTCATCTTGATTCTCACATGGTCTACTAATAACTGGGTAGCCCTATTCTTTATCAAAACCTCTTGTCAACTTTGAGTGGTACCAGTGATCGTTGCTTTTTAATAACTTCCTTAACACATTTTTGAAACTGTGATACGCTAGTTAGTCTGTTTTTTCCCCCAGTAATTTGATATCAGATCTTACTAGCAACTTGATCCTGCTGGTTTCTTTTGAGCCATGGAGACAACATAGTGGTATCAAAGCCCTGTCATCCCTTGTCACCTGAAAATTCACCCATATCTTTCCTTCATTTTCTCCTGTATCTTTTCCTATCTTTGAACTGATTGTTTAAATAAGAGGGTTTGAGAGAGGGGGAAGAGGAGACAGAACTTTAAAGATCTTTTTTATAGCTATTATCAATTATTTCTTATTAACTATTTCTCCTTCAGCATCTTCAGTTGTCTTTTTTAATCTTGTGCAACACAGTGCTTTCTTCTCAAGCATTATAACTTGTGTCTAGGTAGTGTTTTTTTTTTTTTTTGCATGACCACTTACTTTGCTCATCACCTTGGCTCTTATTCTACATACTCTACTCACTTGCTCTTTGATTTCTACTCTTTTTGCTACAATTCTGACAATTTCTTAACCTCTATTTAAAAAAAATCTTTTCTCCTCATCATTAAATGCTTCTCCGATGGAAGTATTCATTTTGTTCTTTAAAGCATTTCAATATTCTCCTTCCCTTGAGTATATTTCATATGCCATTTTAACCTGCTCCTTCACAGTCAGAAATCTTGAAAGCAGATAAGTTCATTCTTCCTCTTGAATATATATATTTTTATTCAGTTTTCTCACTGTTCATTAAGGATTTATTCCCTGTCCACACTGTTGAAAATTTACTAATTTTTTGAGAAAATAATTTAACTCTTACCAGGATAGAGGTTTCACTTTGTATACCACTGTGTCTTTTTTCACCTATACATTTAACCAGCTATTGTAAAGACCATCCACATCTATATTTGGTTTTGTCATAAATCTGATATCAAATATCTGAATATAAAATCTCAAATGCTGTATTTTACAAAGTGATTCTAAGTATATTTTGGTGGATAATGTTTTCCTGAGACAACATTGAAAACCCTTCCCAAGACCAAATCAATGAAGTGGAGTTATTAAATGCTTCCTTCTTTCATATTTCTTTGAGTGTAGGGCAGCTACATGTATAAATGTGATATTTCCCAATCCCCAATTCATTTACATGATCACATATCTTCCACTGTAGATCTTGTATTAATAACTACCTTCACAAAAGCGTATGTTGGCATTATTCATGTCCCATTGACTGATAAAAAATTAGCTTTCAATTTACATTGTCAAATGTGGTAGCTGGTAGCCACATGTGGCTATTTAATTAAAGTTCATTAAAATTACAAATTGAGTTTTCAGTTGAACTAGTCCTATTTCAAGTGCTGAATAGTCACATGTGGCTACCAGCTACCACACTAGACAGCATAGGTACAGAACTTTTCCATTATTACACGAAGTTCTAGATAATCTAAATAGTTGAATATGTAATTCCTTTATTTGTAGTTCATTCCTCCCAATCATACTAAGCCCACTTTTTTGTATTAAGGTTGTGTAAAGTTCGTTTCTCTCTTATGAGAATCCAAGTGCTGCAACTGTAAACTTTAGTGGTAATTTGTGCTTGGTATTACACGCTATTTCTGTCCACCCCCCACATTTGTCATTTAATTCAGTTGAATTCCCTTTTCTTGTGTTCTCCAATCTATTCCTTAGACCAGTTGTTCTCAAACTTTAAAGTGCATCACAATCACTGGTAAGGTTTGTTGTGACAAAGGTTGCAGGACCTCACCTTCCAGATTCTGATTCAATGTGTATTGGGTGGGGCCTGATAATTTTCAATTTTATCAAGTTGTCAGGTGGTGTTAATGCTTTTCTGGTCTGGTGCATCCCACCTTGAGAACCATTGCCTGGGGAAGACTTCTACTTCCCTCTGCTTAGTTTCTGATACACAGAGCTGTGTTTCATACACCCCTCACACATGTCACTATTTTTTGTACATAATTTATTAATTCCTTCCTGTTTATATTTTAAACTTATTTTTTTAAAAAATCATCATGTATTTCCCTCATAACTTGAAATCCATTTCTCTTAACCGTACCTTAGTTTCCCCAGACCCACTGTGTTCTCTCTTTTTTCTTGCTTCCCCATGAGACTTAGAGTGTTTCGTTTGTACAGATGTTTCTTGTTTTCTTTCCTCTTTGCCTTGTGTGTGGGGTCTTGAAAGTGACCCAGCAAATGTGCCTTCCTCCCTTTTATTGTGACATGTCCTTGGGCCTGTACTTTTTATTTTTAATAGTGGTACTTGCTTCAGGAGGCACTGTGCTATCCCTGCACTCCAGACTGAAACCACATTTCTTAACTGTCCTACACTTACGTGACCGGGCAAGTGACAGCTATATCATGTCTTTAGCTGTCTTTCATATAGTAGCAGTAATATCTCTACGTAACGTAATGAAAATCTCTGGCAGGTCATCAGCACTCTCCCCTCTTTGTCACTTTTCTCTATCACAGTTGTGTTTTGCATCCCCAATCTCTGACTGTCTCCAACTTTGACTGGATTGGCTGATGTTAATCACCTTTTAAACGCGGTGTCACAGTCTCTGTAGTTTGTTCCCAAAACGTGACCCTTTTTCTTACTGTACAGTGTCTAAAAATATTTTTGTTTCCATGCTGGATTGGAATGTATATCAAACTTTTTACTTCTTACTGCATAGGTGTACCCTGGATTCATTGCAGTTGAAGTAAAAAGCACATTGCAGTTTTATTCCTGCTACACTGTAAGGCATCTCCTGTGAAACAACTCATTAGGATACAGCCTTGTATTGTTAAACAGGGGCCTCTAGAGTCAGAAAGTCTGTTTTCACATCATTTCTCTGCTTTTCATGTTTCTCATCTGCACAATGGGCTAGTATTAGCATCTATCTAAAAAAATCACCGGGAATAACAAACTAAAGAAGGTACTTCACACAGTGCTTGGTTCATGCTAAATGGTAAACCTTGGCTGTTACTAATATTGTTATATAGTCATATCTTCACATGAGAAAATTTATTTCTTCCTCCTTTTCTTTATCTTGCAGAAGATGTAATAGACAAGTTAGTAGATAAATTTGTAATAAAGATTTTCCTAATCTTTATTTTACTAATAGTATCTTTTACTTTTTCTTCATTTACCTCAGCTTTTATAGCCTTTATTTCTTTTTCTCATAATCACTTTATGAGTGATTCAGACAGCACAAAGAAATTCAAAGATGAAACACAATCATAACAACAGACTTGTTAGCATTTGCTAATTCCTATGGTTCCAGATGTTCTTAAAGTTTTTTTTTTTTTTTTCTGTCACACCTTGATCTCTTTCCAGCCTGCAAGTCCCACCAGTTCGGGTTGTTGACTAGTGTTATCTTTGCAGTAATCAAGTGAATCCATCAGAGCCGGAGTTACTATGTGTCTTTTACAGGTTTGGAAAGTGAGGCCCAAACCAATAGACATGAGGTAGCAATGATAACATAGTCATAGACTATAAATAAGGTTGCTATTCAGAGCTGTGTAAGTGGTCCGCTTCGGCCTGAACGGGTGTCCTCCCCGTTGGAGACATCCAATTCCCAATTCATTTATAGGATCACGTATCTTCCACTATAGATCTTATATTAATAAGTATCTCTTAATGTGTGAAACATTATATAACAAATAAATATTTGTTAATGTGTGAAAATGGTTTCCAGCAGGGTCTTGAGGAGAGGTTCCTATTTCCAGTTTGCCCATAGGTGCCACAGGAGCTCTTACTGGACCTGAGAACTAAACACACATAGGCTGCTTTATAGTTAATTCTTTATTTACCATTCTACAAACATAGATTACTGTTTTCCTTTTTCTAGTTCCTTGTATCCTCTTACCTTTTAATCACTCTTTTTTCCCTCAATAGCCCATCTGTTTTTCTTTTTGTCAGGTAGAAAAAAATACATGCCTTTCTTTTCTTTTGGGAAGACAAAATGAAAGCATATAAAACAGTTGAAAAGCCAGGTGACCTTTATTGCATGTGATTATGTTGTAGACTATGGGATGACTGATATGACTGATATATTTTAAATGGCAAGATAAAATTTAGAAAGCTTACTTGTTAATGTGAGGTAGGTAGATTGAAGATGAAAACAATTCAGGAGACCATGAGAACCTGGGTTGGTGTACCACAAGTTAATAATGGAAATGATTTGCTTTATAGAAGGGGCTCACAGAAGAAGTTAATTGCAAATGCACATGGTTGGTTGACTATAAGTGAACAAGGGGAATAAAAATGACTGAGTTGAGGTAATTGGGATGGTGATGATGCCATGAGAAGCAATAGAAAAAAAAGTTAAGAGAAAACAAGTTTGACAGGAAAATAGTTGAAAAGAGCTGGAATTAGAGTAGAAATTCCATTTGAGTAATAGATGGGACAGGAAATTGGGGATAAAATAAGCAATGGAACAAAATAGCACAGGTAGCTCAATAGAAATGCCTTGGGAGATGTCACAGGGGTACACTTCTCTAAGAGTGAAAGAGAGAGGCTAGTATTGTCAGAGTGCCACAGATAAGGACCTCCTGCAGGTGAGAATTAGGAGAAGGATGACTAGCAAGCACATAATTTGGAAACAGGTTCTCAAGAAAAATGGAATGCTCAGGATTGATGACTGTTGTCCATAAATTAAAATGAGGATTGTGTAAGTTTATTCTGCTTTTTTATTAGTGATTTGTCAAACTTTATTTTTACTATATCTTGGTGTTTTTATCAGTTAAAACCCTCATCTTAAGAGAGCCCCCTGAAAACCATCTTTTTAAATCTCTTCTTCAGTCTTAGATTCCCAAATGCCTTCCTTTTCTAACCTGACCTCCTTCTATGAAACAAAGAGGTTTGATTTAAAAGTAGTGCCTTTGGCTCTCTGTAAGTATAAAAAATACTTTCTTCGTATTCTTACTGAATGGTTTTTTTGTTTGTTTTGTTTTGCTTTGTTTGTTTGTTTGTTTTTTAGCACATCACAGGGTTTTAGCAGCACTGCTGTAAAGGAGCTCTGGATGCAGTGCTCTCTGTCTTGAGTTAAAAATGAGAACAGAACATATAAGTTGAGATAACGTGAGCATCCATAAGAATACTAACCGCAGTGATTGGGACACATCATATATTTAAAGACTTGTGTGTTCATAAACATGATGAAAAAAGATACCTTGTTAGTATCCATGGAAGTAACTAGGACCCCAGTTCATTTTGAAAAGAGACAAGCAAAGGAATTGAAACACACATTTGGCCTGCCTTATCTGTACTACTTGTATTTCAGACTAAACCCATTGGTAATAAGGAAAACTTATTTTGGGGTAAAAATAAGAAATAAACATGAATATTGAATGCAGAAGACCTGAGAATGTCACTGTTTTACTGCCCATGATGAAATCAACATTAAAGATTGACGGGGTACTTGAGCATTCAGGTGTCACATCAGCCTGAAACCTCCTGAATCACTGAGGAATGTTGGCATCACTAAGGTGATGCAATCATAAATCAGGGCCTCCATAGGGTTTTGTACCAGGGAAGTATTTTTGCCTATTTATTTTTAAAGATAAATGTACTCTAGATCTTTACCTTACCTTTTTCATGAGGAATTAAAAAAAATCATTTCCTAAGCTTTTAGGACTCAAACTGATAAAAATTAAAATTTTTAAAGAGAAAAGTTTTTAATTGGTGTTTAAAACCTGATTGATTTTGTGGACTTGTAGAATGGAAAATAGGAGGTCATGATGAAGAAGAGCCAAGCCAACTTCCCATGGCCTGATGATATTATGGTCCTCCTTATTTAGTGAAAAACTAAACAAAAAGCTGCTGTGTTCATTTATTGAATATTAGTGTAACCAAATATTTATAAGTCCGAAATAATAATTGGAAACTGACAGAATAACTGCTCTGCAAACTCTTGGATCTGTTAACTAACTCTAACTATTGTGGGTTTTACTGAATCCTACAACAATCCTTAAATAATCACAGAAAAAATGAATGGGAAACAGAGGTTGTTAAAAATTGGCAGATCAAACAACAGAAGTCTCATTTATAGAACATTATACTATCCAATAAAGAACAAATGTTGTTTTAGATTGGTTAAAGAAAAAGTGCCTGTGCTTTCTTCAGATCTGGGCAGCACCAATCTTTTATCATTTCATATGGATGGGTCTGAAAAGCAGTAATGTGGGTAATTTCAGTTTATCCCTATAAGAATAATTCTTAGTACCCTAAAACTAAAAAAAGTCTATCGTTTGTTTAAGTATACTTCAGTATGTTCATAATTTAAAACAGGAATTTTGTAACTTAGAAAAAAGGGAATTATTGAATCATATCACAGATGGTGTCGTCGTGGAAGTTAGTAATACCTGGGTTTAAATTCTGGCTCTGCCAGTTAATAAAAAGTTACCTTAACTGGGTAAGCCTCAGTTTCCATGTCTATAAAACGAGTTTAATAATAGTACCAACTTTCAAATAGCTGTTGGAATAAATGACAAAATAGTTCAAATAGCTTAGCGTAGTGCTTAACACATTGTAACACTTAAAAAAGTTAACTATTGTGATTAGCCTGTACATAAATGAATTCTAGATGAATTAAAATTTTAAATATAAAGAAATTAAACATAACAAAATTCTGTAGAAAACATGGTTATCAATTGGTGATTTATGAATGGAAGGGAGTATTCTAAATGATGGAAGACCTCATAAAAAGCATAGTAGTAAAACTTATGAACATAAAACAGAAAATACTAAGTGGAAATATTATTATAATGAAAATTAACAAATATTTATATCCGTAATATTTAATGGACTTTGACATATGAAAAACTTAGAAATAAAAAGGCATGCATGGAAAATTCTGTAACACACACACACACACACACACACACACACACACACAAAACCATTGTGAAAAAGACAAAAGAAATAGAAAAAGCCAAATAGGATTCAAAGAGGATTAATATAAAGAAGAAAAGAGAAAATCGCCAGTGTTCTTTACTTCTAATTGGTAACCATTTTTAAAATCTGATAGTTTCTTCCAGACACATCTACATACCTGTGCAAATGAATGCATGCATACACATACACCTTTCATCCTGTGTACATTTTACTTGGTTTCCCATTATTCCATGATGATTTTCTTCTTTATTATTTTTATTTTTTAAAGTTGATTTATTTTGAGAGAGAGGGTAGGATAGGAGGAGCAGAGAGAGAATCTCAAGCAGGCTCCAAGCTCAGTGTGGAGCCCAATGCTCAGTCTCAAAAACTGTAAGATCATCACCTGAGCCAAAATCAAAAGTTGTAAACTTAAACCAACTGAGCCACCCAGGCACCTTTCCATTATTATATTTTGTTGTTTGAAAATAGTCTTGAAAAATTGTTTTGGCTCTGTAGAATAGTATCCTATTAATGAGATTTCTGGATGAAGGTTCGTGAAACTCAACCTTAACTAGATTTCAGAAATACGGAATAGAACTTCATGATTCATGTAACCAAAGCATAGGAAAGACTGTATGGAAGAGGCCTTAGGAATTAGAGAAACAAGGGAATTCATTATTACGAAGTCTCTCTTTTTGGACTTTTTACCAACTTCAAATTCTTAGTTTTTTCCTGGGTTAGTAGGGAACATGGACACAGATGATTGTAGTCTAGCATCCTCATGACTTCATATTCAGGGAAGTAAAGCATTTTTCTCCTAACTTTAATTAGATGAACTCCAGGGAAGACCTCTGTTGGTCATTTGGGTTACTTATTTGTTCCTGGACGTTTATGTGGCCAAGGATACGTGACAAGGAGGGTAGATTGTATCTAATGATGAGCTATGAAGATCTGTTAGGAAGAGACTAGAAGTGTACTGGGTGGACAAAGCAATGATTATTACAATATGAATATCCCATAATTTAGTGAGTCTTTGCTACATTCATGGACATTAAGGATTTTTTAACGTTTGATGTTGTAGTTAATGCTGATGATGGTTCCAGTGCATGAAGCTTTGTTGAAATTATTGTTGGTTTATTTTTCAGAATGTATTTACTAGAATTAATTTTTTTCTAATCACATGTACATCTTTGAGTCTTTTAATACAAAGATTGGAACCACATCTTTCATGCACTTAACTTACACAAATTCAACTATGTCTAATCACAAATAAATACAGCCAAGATAAATCAAGACAGAAACTAAGTGGGGAAAGAATGAAAGAGAGATAACAAGAGTGAGAAGAGTAAAATCCAGTTCAGTAGCTGGATCCCACCTACCTCAAGCCAATGACCTTACTCTTGGAAAGGAGCAACATGAGCTAGGATTCTCTAGTCCTGTGTTATCTTAGTTCTCATTGGCATGCCTCTCATAGTGTGAGATTGTTCCTAGTTGAGTTTCATTCTGGTGATTAAAGTTAGATTTTCTTTTTTTGTACAACATGGTTCCTAAACACATGCCAACCACTTTACTACTCCACCAAAAGAAACAGCAATCTGTTCAATACTGGAGGAAAATCTGGCTGTTCAATACTGGAGGAAAATCTTACCAATTCTGTGTACTTTTTTTTTTCATTTGATAATTTAAGTGGTTTCTCAAGGATAATTTTGACTATGCTTGATTTTCAACTTCCACACCAGCTTTAAAGCTACCCGCCCCCCCCAAGGAAGATTGAGTTTTGGTACCACTGGAAGGTATGCGCTCATATTTCACTTCATCTATACCTGTTTTGTATAAGAGTTCTCTAAAGTTAGCCTGAAAATATCTAATTACTAGAAAAAGAACTAGTTAATATAATTAACAAATATAAGAGTTGGCAGCCACATTTCATTTTTATTAAACAGAGTATATGACAACTTGACTTTGCTAAATAAATGTAATATAAAATTACTAATTTCTTCTCAACTATAAGCCTAGAACCAAGATAATCAACAAAGCGGATTGATTTTTTTATAGTGATAAAATCTTCAGAAATACTCCAGTACCTTATGGTATTGTGTTAGAATGATTTAAAAAAATCAAAAAAAGATCTGTTCTTAAATGTATTGTATTAATGTATCTAAACTTAGTTCATGTCCATTAAGACCCTTCTAGTGTGCTAGAAATTGTAGTATAATTCCCAAAGTAAAATTTGATTCCATTATTCTTCTTTAAAAATTCAGTCAACTTTGGAAAGGTAATTATTTGACATTGCAAACAACTGATGCTTCAGTCATGTGCATATCAATTATATGATGAAAATCCCTGCATATCACTATGCCCGCTATTGAAACACTGTAGCATTCAGTAGCCATTCTTTCTATTCGGTAATGTTAGTTTGCCCTTCTATAAAATTCTTTGTGGGGCCCACACTATGATAACAGTTAGAGTACAACATTGGGATATCCTTTTCATTTGTAGATGACTCTAATAGGGTAGTTATTTGTGGAGATAAGGGGGACTTGGTTTAGTATATTCAGTGACTTAAAGGAACATAATTCATTGCCTTTGATAATTCAGAATACTAAAGTAAGAGAGGTAGGTACTGATTTAATTTTAAAGTAGGGCATGTTATTTTTCAGTTTACTCTTTTAAATACCCAGTGTTTACCAAAGCACAGAGCTCAATAAAGCTGAACTAAATTTAAAAAAAAAAATGACAGTTTTACCTTTGAAAGATAAAGAAGAAAACTTTTCCTGCTCTACCCCAGTTTACCTGTTCATCTTCCATTCTGAGCACCAAATATACCTGCCTTATCAACAATCATCCAAATAAGGAAAGTACATTTTCTCTTTATGGTAAGAGAGATTGACATTGGGTTAGGAGTCCCTGCTAAATAGAGCTGTGCATTTGATAGATTGATGATACACTAAGAGGTGAATATGGGCAGAAGAAAGCCTTTACTGGAGGTAAAATGAAACAACTCCATGGTGAAAAACAAGGGACGTGGAGTTTTCTTATTTAATAGATATGGAGAACTTGCAAGAGTGACTCAATTTCAGGAAGACTTTTTAATGAAATCTTAGAAAATAATAAATTCTGGCAACAGCTAACACATATTGAGTGTTTATCAAGTGCCAGAAAGTATCTATATACTTTTGTTAACTCCTTTAATCTTCACAGTGGCCCTCTTAGTTCGATAATATTGTTGTCTCCATTTTACAGATGAGGAAACTGAGATTAGTGGACTTAAGCAGATGACACCAATTGCAAGTGGATTCAAACCTAGAGAGGCTGAATCCACGGTTCAGTAACCACTGGACACTATATTATTTCAAGAAAGAAAAAGACAGCTCCGAAGTTTTAAAAGTTAGCTTTTGCTTTGATTATTATGGAAAGGGGTGGGGGGAGATTTTGGAGAAAGCAGTATGTATTGTCAAAGCTGCAGAGACTGTTGCAAAAGACCTTATTTTGGGGGGAACTGGAGGACATATTGAGTGTTGGGGAAGTTGTTTTGTATTATTTTGAGTGGTTAGGATTTGCTTTGAGCTATTGCATAGATTAAAGATTGAGGATTAGAATCTATAACAATTTTCTTTTCTGATAGATTTGTGGCTTGACATGAATAGAGAAATGTACTCTTGTAAAGATATAACCTGTTGAAGCAGAAAACTGTCAACTTCTCAATCATGTCTATTCAAAGAATGACTTTGCAGTACCATGTCCTAAGGAATTTTATCTGAAGTCAGTCTGAAAATCAGAGATGTCACCTTCTCATTCCTTAAATTACTACCATAGAGGTGGTTGAGTTAGCAAAAAAAGATTTATCTAGTACCTTTCAAGATTGTCACATGCTCCTCACTTACCAAATACAAGCACTTCAAGAGCTGCTCAATATATTCAGTAATTTATTTACCTAATATTGCGTAAATAAACCTTTATCTTAAAGTTTATGCCATTTCTAAAAATCACTTAAACTTTGAGACTTTCAAATCAATATTGACATTGGTTCTCCAATCTGTGATATGGCCTCTTTTCTCTATCATAAATATCTACTTTCATCAGTGGTACAATTTGACACATTTTAAAAAATGATACCTGAGATGGCTGATAGGGAAAATACATGAATAATTGAATAATTACATGAAGATGTAATTGTCTCCTCAGTTGAATTAGCTGAGGAAGAGGGTACAGTGGAAGGAGCTCTGGACTGAGGTATATATACACATACCCATGCACACACAGACACGCACACTCACATATAGATTTTGCTTGAATATGTGGGGTATGTATGCTCATATGCACATGTATACATGTATTCTAGAGCTAAGCAGTGATCTGTGTAATCCTTTATAACTCAGAATTGTCTAAAATACAGTGAATGGATAAAGAAAATGGAATATTACTCAGCCATAAGAAAGAATGAAATCGTGTCATTAGCAACAACATGAATAGACCTAGAGGGTATAGTGCTAAGTGAAATATACCAATCTGAGAAAGACAAATAGCATGTGATTTCACTCTTACGTGGAATTTAAGAAACGAATGAACAAAGGAGAAAAATGACAAAAAATTAGACTTTTTTTAATGTTTATTTTTGAGAGAGAGAGAGAGAGACAGGGCATGAGCGGGAGAGTGACAGATAGAGGAAGACACAGAATCTGAAGCAGTCTCCAGGCTCTGAGCTGTCAGGACAGAGCCCAACATGGGGCTCGAGCTCGTAAACCGCAAGATCATGACCTGAGCCAAAGACAGATGCTTAACCAACTGAGCCACCCAGGTGCCCCAAAATTAGACTCTTAAATGTAGAATGGTGGTTGCCAGAGGGGAGGTTGCTGAGGTAATGGGAGTAGTAGTTAAAGGGAATCTTGATGAGGACTGAAGAATGTATAGAAATGGTAAATAATTACATTATACATGTGAAACTAACATAACTGCATGCTAATTACACTTGAATAAAAACAAATGGCACTAGATGTGACAAAAAGACATGGAGAAGCTTAAAAAATAAAAATGGTGCAAAAAGTTAAAAAAATGATCGCTGATCAAATGTATATTCTTGCTCTTCTGGAAGTCTGAGGATTTTGATTAAATATCATTTTGAATTAACTGAATAGTATTGCTCACTGTTTGATCATGCCAATATGCATACCTAAAGTATGTGTGTTACATAGAAGACCATAATGTTGAATAAATCCCTTGATGGATTTTTGTTTACTGTAGTTAGAAACACATAGTAGGCTGTCGCTTCTCAAGTGCCCTAAATAGATGATGCATATTAAACTCGTGATGTAGATTTTTATTTATTATCTCTGATTTAATGTTCACGAAAATATAGCTCAGTTTAGTTGGAATTCTAACTATCGAAGCCTAGCTCTACAAAATTCTGATTTCCATCATCTTGACTACATTGGTTTTGTGCACTTTGATCTTTATTTTGTGTTATACAGAAGTCAATATGTTGATATACAGACACATCTGCTGCTTGGATAGTAATTTTAGAACTGGCTCTTTTTCCAAGCACATATAGGACATTGAGCATTGGTACTATGTGCTCCTGTTGGCACTTTCCAGTCATAAAACTTATGAAGAATTCCAAGAGCTATGTGAAGGAAATTCCCTTTGTTCTTTTTTTTTAATTTTTTTAATGTTTTCTTTTTAATGATTATCTGTGAGAGAGAGACAGAGACAGTGCAGGAAAGGGGGAAGGGCAGAGAGAGAGGGAAACACAGAATCTGAAGCAGGCTCCAAGCTGTCAACACAGAGCCTGATGTGGGGCTTGAACTCATGAACCGCAAGATCATGACCTGAGATGAAGTCGGATGCTCAACCGACTGAGCCACCCAGGTGCCCCAATGCTTGTTTATCTTTGAGAGAGAGAGAGTGAGTGAGTTAACTGGGAAGGGACAGAGAGAGAGGGAGATGGAATCTGAAGAAGGCTCCAGGCTCTGAGCTGTCAGCACATAGCTCGATGTGGGGCTTGAACCCACAGACCACAAGATCATGACCTGAGCCTAAGTCAGGTCCTTAACCTACTGAGCCATCCCAGGGCCCCCTTTTTAAAAATATTTTTTTAATGTTTATTTTTGAGAAGGGGGGAGGGAGGGAGGGAGAAAGGGAGAGAGAGGCAAGAGTGCAAGCTGGGGAAGGGCAGAGAGAAAGGGAGAGGAAATTCCTTTTGTTCTAATTGAACATTAGTGTATAGAGTAAAATTGTATTTGTGAGAAACTGTATGAACAGCAAGTGGCCTTTCTGTTATTTTCTTCATTTCCATAGTGTCAATATCAATTTTATATTGTTATTAGGAATTGAATGACTGCAGCCTGAATGTTAAATCACCAAGTCATTAGAATTCCTAATCAGTGTAACATTGCTTTTAAAAGTTTGTGTAATGTATTGAATTGGTTTTCTTGTTGTTCATAGCAATCTAACTATAGACCAGCTATTTCTTTGAATACAAAGATTATAAATTCATTTGCTTGAAAGAATCAAGAGTGTTATAGCTAGTAAAAAAGAAAAACAGAAAAAAAAGCTGCAACATTAAATGAGGTCATTGAGTGTGAAGTGAAATACCACAGAGACCCATTTATTTATACCTGATATGAAAAGCAATGACACTATAAGAATTTGAGTTGAATCATAGCCTGTATTTATATAGATAGATTTAGGGGAAAAATAAAAAGATTTGGTTTAGCATAAGAAATGTCCTAGTTACTGCTGCATTACACGCAACATAGAATGTTATTTCTGTTTCATTCTACTGATCATATGAGCTAAAGGGCATCTCAGATTCTAAAGGAGTGGAGAAGGTGATTCCAGTTCTCCTTGGTGTAATAAATGTATGTATGGAAAGGATGAAATTTATTAGCCATTTTAGAGATAGCTATCCAAGAAGTAGGTATTTAATGGTACTTGGATACATTGAATATCACTATCGGGAGAACAAGTAAGGGAATATTGAAAGTAATTTACATGTAAAATATTGCTAGCTTATGCCCATAATTAAAGTAATACATATACACTGTGTTTTACCATTTCATGAAACATAGGGTGACACAGTATATCCTATTGTGTTGACGAAGTAGTTGTCATTCTGGGGACACTTTCCACTTTGAAGATCCTGGTTATAGGCGGGCATTAGGAAGAGTTTCGTGTTGCTCTTACATCAGTTTGTTGCAATGTGACATTAAGTCTAAAATGATATAACTTTGAAAAATATGACTAGATTACATAACTCAAATATTGGAAGCAGAAATTGTAGTGTTAATATTCAGTTATTTCATCAAAAAGGTAAAAATACTCAATCTACACTTTGCAAAGATCTTCATGTTAGCCATTGGTGTGGCACACTTGGGACTTGAATCTGGGTCTCTCAAGTTATTGCCCTTCCTGTTATTGAATGCATCCACACTCCTTTCCAAAAGTCTGTCCTGTAAGTTACGATCTGGTAATCCACATAGAAGGACTCTCCTCACCAAATGGTGAATAAGATCTTGTTATTTCATTACATTTTCAATGTTTTGTGGCCTCTAGAGGAGTGAAAATGCTTCGTCAACTTGACAAGGGTATAGCGTGAATAATTTAAGTACATACGGTGAGCCAGGGAGAATCTAGTTTTGATGGACCATGAACCTTATACAATTTTGACCCCACTTTATAAGATAGAAGGATGCAAATTTACAACTACAGAATTAAGTGCAAGGCTTTAAAAAAGAGGCCTGTGTATTTTAAGGGTCCTCAGGCTCAACTTTCATCAGCCTCTGGTGGTGAGTCAATTAGTTTAATTGAAAGAATAGAGTTTTGATTGGCATTTTGGAAGAACATGTCTCTCTAGATAAAGTGTTGTTGTTAGTAGGCACAACTGAAGGAAGATTATTTCTCTGGACTTAGTGATTTCCTCTCACATTTACAGTGGGTCTTAAATGCAGTCTTGTTTACATGTATGAATGTATACAAGGACATTGAGGCAATGCTTTGTACCTCTAAGTATTATGGCACTTTGTCACAGAGTGATTTAGACATGTGGCCTTGCTTTTTAAAAACCTCCAGCTACCAACATTTAAGGTAGGAAGCAGTGCTGTTGATCTTTGGAGGCTAAAGACTTATATGAATGATGCATTAAATTGGCATGTTAAAGCAAGCTTGTGTAACTTTTGAAAGTCATCTAATTATACAGTATTCCATCTTAGTTTATCCATTTACTATGAGGATAAATGAAGATACCATCTGATGTGTTTTGAAAAATGAGTTGCTATTAGTGGGCTCAGTTGAAGTATTCAGAGAAATGATGCATATACAAGATACCATTTTCCAGGCCGTGTCCAGTGTTAATATGCCACACATGGAGTGCATGATAGGCACAGAGGAAATAAGGATAATATTTTACATTACAGAGTGTTTTGAGATAGGCAAGGCCGTTATTATGTTTCCTATTCTTATAAAGAAAATCACTTGCAGGTTATGAACTTATTTCCCTAAAGTAACATAGCTGGTATTCAAGCCCAGCAGTAGGACACAAAGGGCATCAGGCTTTTCATTATGCCACTCTGTGTCTTCTTAGAGGCCCAAGGAAGTTTATACCATCCCCACTGTCCTTCCCCACCTGGAAACAATTGCATTCCCAAGGTCTTGTAATTTAGCTTTTTTGTTATGACTGCTTTTCTCTGAGTTATTTAATTAGAATCTGCAGCTTTGGCAGGAAAATAGTCAACCCAGCATATTTCTAACAAGCAATGTATTTAGGGGAGAAAGTCAAAGTGAGCGAATAGGAGAGAACGAATGGGTGATAGTCGCTACTAGAATATATTAGTTGCAGACAAATTTCAATGGGAGTGTCAGTCACTATGAATTACATTTTTTAGTGAAGTGGCCTGAAAAACAAGAATGGGATGGAACAAGGCAATATATCATAGTACCGAATATTTGGAATTTTCCCAAACCTGTCATCTTTTAATGGAGGAACTTTTAGGAGCAGAGGCCAGGCCTGTGTTGATAGAATCATCTTGGGAAATGCACTTTAAACAGTCCTATTCAGACTTGATGTTTTGAAAGGTTTTTCTATTAGGTAAGTAAGATTTAAAAGGCAATAGTTGATATATGTCACTTTTTAAAATACTCAAATTAATCTTGATCCATCATTATTCATGATAATACCATTAAGCATCCTCAGTGGTTCAATGTGGGTAATAAAACATAGTTTAGCTCTTAGAACTGTTACAGAAGATAAATATTAAATACTAGGTAGCTAGGTGAAAAAACAGTGGTTTTAGGGGATACTGACAACCATGGATTAAAAGGGTTTTCTACCCTTTAAAGCATTTCATTAATGGTAGATGGAGAGAAGAAGCATGGAGGAGTCGAGTGAGAAATGTCCTCAACAGGAAAGCTGAGATACTGGTATTTGGGATGATAAGATCAGTGTGGTTTTTCACAATGTTGCCAGGTAAAACATTTCAGGTCCATATTTTGTCCAGTAAATAGTTGATGCCATGGTTCTCTGCATGATGTTGATGAGAAACTATGTTTTGATATCTATTCCTTGAAGCCCATAGGTTTCTCAAAATCAAGTTTTCTGCTGGCATGATTGCAATAATATCTACTGGAGTTTAAAATTGTGTCTATTTTTTCAAGAACAAGTTGTAAATCCTGTTAAATTGCAGTGTCAAGCCCATAACTTGCATTGAAGCTAACAGAGAGGAAACAGTAGACTAGCTTCCAGGCAGGCAATGTGAGAGTATTTAGACCCCATCATGCCTGAAAGCATTTTTCTTAAGTGCAAACATTGGGTGTATTACCCAGGGAGTTAAAACACAGGCAGCTAAAGGGGACTGGATCTTTTCAATCTGTCAAATTATATGCATCTGCTTCTTAATCATTATCATGAAACTGTTCTATGGGACTACTTGAACCAAGTTAGCTTTCAATTAGCATGACATTATATTGGCAGATCTAAACTATTAGAAAAAATATTGTTCTGGCATGGACATCATATACATGAACAATTTATTGGTGCAGTTTCATGTTCCAACACTATTACAATCTGTTAAACTCTTAAAACACTTGCCTCTCTATTTTTCTCTTACACTCACTTGGAAACAACTCCAAAATGAATTAAATCCAGCTATCCACCTGCTCTGTGCCTTCACTCAAGTCATTGAGCGTTACTGAGATAAATTATACTACCTTTAGGACTTTATCTTGGTGATCACATATCCCCAATGGACATGCGACCTTGCTTGCAACCTTCCTCTTTCTCTAGGACAGTCATTTACTTTATTGTGCTCTGAGATATTTTGTCCATTCTCCTCTCTCTCTAAACTTCCTGCCCTCTTTCCACACCTTTCACACTTAACTGTGAATGACTCACCTTTCTTCCTACTTAGTTTTTTTACATGATGTATTAGAGTAGAACACATTGACATTTTATCCCTAACTTTACTAGGCTACTCTTCTCTCCATTTAGAGTAGTCAAAATCTTCCAGCTACTATCTGAAGTCAATGCCAAAATTTATGTTTTGAAATACTCTCTTAAAGACTTCTTCTTCAATTGTCACCTCTACTACATCAACAATTTGTCTTTGGATATAGGATCCCTCCCAAGAGCCTACATATAGAGCTTCTATTCACAAGTCTTAGTGAAAACATTCCCTTGAGCTGTGGCCCTACTGACTTCATAGAAAAGCTCCTCTAAGATTTTTCTGTATTCATTGTCTTTGCTATCTCACCTTCCATTCCCTACCTAGTCAAATCTAATGAGATTTTCATTCCTGTAAAATGGCTATGTTAAGGTTACTAATGAATGCTGTGTTAGAAAATCCAGTGGTCAATTCTCAGTTCTCGTTTTTGCCTGATCTTTACATAATTTGACTCAGTTGGCTACAACTGTCATATCAAAATAATTTTCCTGGTTTTCATCCTACCAAATAAATTCCTACTTTCCTTTGCTGATTCCTATTTTCCATCTTACCATCATGAGATCATGACCTGAGCTAAAATCAAGATTTGGATGCTTAACCAACTGAGCCACCCAGTTGCCCCTTGCTTTATGTTTTAGTTTGAAGACCTCAGTCATGAGCTGTCTTCTCTGTCTCCCTTCCAAAGTTGACCACATTTGGTTCTTTTTAAATAAAACCTATATAAAATCATTGGCTCCTAAATGTGTATTTGCAGGTCGGATTTCTCTCACATCCTTCCCATCTTTATTCATAATTGCTACATAAAAATATTACCCAGAGCTTAGTGTGTTAAAATGAAACATTTCATATCTCATGGTTTCTGTGGATTAGAAATCTTGACATGGCTTAGCTGGGTCTTCTGGCTCAAAGTCACTCACAAGGCTACAGTCAAGATTTTAGCTGGGGTAGCAGTCATCTCAGGGTTCAGTTGAGATAAGATCTGCTTCCAAGCTCCCTCAGTGGTAGTTGGCAGGATTCAACTCCTTAAAAGTTGTGGGACCAAGTTTTTCTCTGGCTGTTGGCCAGGGGCCACCCTCAGTTTCTTGCCACATGAACTTTTCAATAGGGCACCTGGCTTTATCAAAGTGAGTAGTGAGGGAGTGCCAGGAAAATGGAAATCAGTATTTTGTAATTTAATTTCAGAAGTGACCTCCCATCACTTTTGCCTGTATTAACCATTCACTAGGCCCATCCCACACTCAAAGGAAGGGGATTACACAAGGTCGTGATAACAAGAGGCAGGGATTATTAGAGGCCTGCAACAGTAATAAATCAAATGAACTTCGATATGATATAGGCATCTCAAACTTAAAGTATCCAAATTAGATCATGGCTTCTTAACTTCCCAAACTTGGTATTCCTCTAGCGTTCTTCATCTCAGTTAATGGTAGTACAGTATACCTCTACTTTGTGGCCAGACCTGGGATTGATCTTTTATTTCATTGTAACTCACTGACACACCCAACAAATTTGTGACTCCCATAGGTATTATTTCCATATTGTACATCAATTCTGGTGATACTGTAACATTACTTTTGTTAAAATGTCGTCTTAACCAGTATCAGTGCTTGTCTGAACTACTGCATTAGCCTACAACCTAATTAGTATCTTTCTTTCCTATTTTTGTTTGATTATGGTCCATTCTTCACATGGTAGTCAAGGCAAATATTTTAAAGAGTGTATATTATCTTATTAGTACCAGTATTAGTTAATTAAAATTATCCCTGTGGTGTCTGAGTGGCTAAGTTGGTTAAGCATTCGGCTTTGGCCCAGGTCATGAACTTGTGGTTTGTGAGTTCCAGCCCCATGTCAGGCTCTGTGCTGACATCTGGGAGCCTGGAGCCTGCTTTGGATTCTGTGTCTCCCCCTCTCTCTGTTCCTCCCCTGCCCATACTCTGTCTCTCTTTCCCTCTCTCAAAAATAAATAAACATTAAAAAATTTTTAAAAATGATCACAAACTGGGTGGTTGAAAACAACAGCTAAGTTTTCTGTCACAGTTCTAGGGGCTAGAAGTCCAAAATCAAGGTGACTGCAGGCCTGTTTTATCTGAAGGCTCTAGGAGATGATCCTTCCTTGTCTCTTTCTACCTTCTTGGAGTTATCAGCAATATTTGGCTTTGCCTGGCTTGGAGATGCATAACTCCAGTCTCTGCCTCCACTGTTAAATGGCCTTCCTCCCTGTGAGTGCTTGTGTCTCTCCCCTTATAAGGATACCAGTGGATTCAAAGTCCACCCTAATCCAGTATGATCTCATCTAAAGTTGGTTACATCCACAAAGGCTCTATTCCCAAATAAGGTTGTATATATAAGTGTGCAGGATTAGTACTTCAACATATTCTTTTGGGTGATACAATTCAACCCCAAACAGTCCTTTACAAACTCTGGGTGACTTTTCAGTCCAAATAAAATAAAATACAAGTTTTTCCATTTATTGTACTCTTCTTCATGTCTAACCTAGTTACCATCTCCCCCTGCTCTAGTCTGCTCCAACCATGTTGACCTTTTTTCTCTTGTGCAACTTAATAACAAGTTGTTCTGTTCTCATGGCTTTTGCATATGCTCATACTTTTTATAGGGTATATTTTCCCCATATTCACACGTTACTGCTTCTTTACTGCTTCTTTATTATGGTTTAAGTCCCAAGTGTTAGGCAAAACCTTTGAGATATTAAAATAGTAACTTCTTTTTCTTGAAGTTTATTGAGAGAGAGTGAGTGTGTGTGTGTGTGTGTGTGTGTGTGTGTGTGTGTGTGTGAGCGAGCAAGCAGGGAAGGGGCAGATAGAGGAGAGAGAGAATCCCAAGCAAACTCCATGCTGTGAGCTTGGAGCCTGACATGGGGCTCGAACTGTGAGATCATGTCCTGAGCCAAAATCAAGAGTCAGACGCTTAACCGACTGAGCCACCCAGGAGCCCCTAAAACAGTAACTTGTATAGCACATCATTCTCTTTCCTGTAGTATTATTTAATTTTCCTCACATTTATCATTAAACAAAATACATGTCTGCTTGTGTTTTGCCTGGCAAGAATGTAAGCTTGATGAAGGAAGGGTCTTGATCTGTCTTGTTTCCTATTACGTCTTCAGTACTCCAGTATCTAGGAGTGCAGGGCATATGTTGATCAACCAGTTTAAATATTCATTAAAAACTCAGCAAGATGATATGCAGAATTGCTGAATAAATTCTGGAAAGTAGTCAGTACCAAATTCCGATTTACCTCTGATCTTCTGAACTTGTGGAAAAGTAGTGTGTCTAGTAAGCAGTGTTTTTGGTAAGCTATATGCTAAGTGCTGAGAAGTTAAGGAGTAACCAGATCTGACAGGCATAAAACAGTCTATATTCTCTTTGAGGAGGTAGTGTGACTCCTGTGATGAAGAAGTAGGAGTGTCAGATAGTGAAAACCTTTTGAGTAGAGTGAATGTAGCAAGTGCCTAGTTGAAAGCCACATAAATATCACATGGCTAGAATTTCATTCCATTCAGGGATTCTGTAAAGCACACACTGTCCTAAGAAGTATTAGCACTGCCTACAGGTGGATAATTGGATATGGATCCTGTGTGTTTTTATTTGTGGATACATTTGCATCAGAGGTCTAAGAACTAACTCCATTTTACTTATTTTTGGCTATTTAAAATATTGTCAGTAGAGGACATGGAAACTAATTTTCTAGTTGTGTGATCTTGGGAAAGGTGCTTTGTATATAGATAACAGTAGTATCTATGTGATTGAAAATTTGTGAGGATTAACAAAATAGTCTATGTAAAGTACTTAGATACATGCATGGCATTTAATAAGTGTTCAATGAAGGTTTGTGGTTTTTGATAAACATTGAAAACAGAATATGCAAAATCATATATGAATGTATAAATAATTATTATAATTATCTACAAATGCTAGTGATGAACTAGAATATTTCTCTTATGTTTCTGGCTTCTGTGTTGTATTACCATTCTGTTACAGCCATAACAGCTAATTACAAGCTTTGTGGCACAAAATAACAAAAATTTATTCTCTTTCATTTTTGAAGGTTAGAAGGATGAAATGTGATTTATGGGGCTATAATCAGGGTGTCTTCAGGGCTGGGTTTTCTGGGGGCTCCAGGACAGAATCTGTTCCTTTAATCTTATGGCTTCTAGTCTTTGCTGACATTTCTCAGAGTATGGCTTCCTCACCCCAATCTTCACTTCTCTATCCCATAGCCTTCTCCCTAGCTTTAATACTCTTGTCACCCTCTTACAAGGACCCTTGTGATTACATTGGGCCCACTTTGGAATCTAGGGTAATCTCTCCATGTTATGATCCTTAAATGAATGACGTGTGCAAAGCCCCTTTTTCCATTTAAGGTAACATATTCAGTGAATCTGGGGATTAGGATTTGGACATCTTTGGGGGGCAATTACTTCATCTTGCACAAATGCATCCCTGTTGCTTCAATTTTAACAGTTACTTTTTAAAGTACAAAGCTTTGGGGCGCCTGGGTGGCACAGTCGGTTGGGCGTCCGACTTCAGCCAGGTCACGATCTCGCGGTCCGTGGGTTTGAGCCCCGCGTCGGGCTCTGGGCTGATGGCTCAGAGCCTGGAGCCAGCTTCCGATTCTGTGTCTCCCTCTCTCTCTGCCCCTCCCCCGTTCATGCTCTGTCTCTCTCTGTCCCAAAAATAAATAAAAAACGTTGAAAAAAAATTTAAAAAAAAAGTACAAAGCTTTATCATTGTTTTTATTTCCTTGATGAGAATTCTAATGAGCCATTGGCACATAGGACAAGTGCTTATATTTCTTTTCCTGGCAACTTCAGTGGTCCTGTTGTCACTGAGTAGTACCTAGGGGTGACTGCTAAGCACCTTTATAAAAGATAACTAATTGTACTTTGTTCTTTGGCCTCACAACTGATGTATCTGTCTGATAGAGAGTTCTGATTAACATAAAACCATGTTTTCTTGAGAGTTGCAGTGAGTTTCTTCAATATGTTGAATTTTAAACACAGCAAAATGTGATAGGGTCAGATTTATCCAGCTATCCATTAAATACATTGTCAGGAAAAATTCACAAAGGAGAGCACATCCACGCATCTAGGATCATGTTTGCAGCCCATGAGAGTGATGATGGAATATATTTGCCTTTCTTCTCTGGTTTTGTCACTTATCTCATCCAATCTTCTGACTTTGGAACCCAAAAAATGTCTTTGGTATGAGCCTTGCAGCTGAATTACAGTAGAGGGAATGGTGAATATGAAAGGCTTAAGAAAGGTGAGTTAGAAAAGTGGTAGATGGAAACTGTGTATTGTTTTTATTTATGCTCTCTATTCTTGTACACAGTGCACTTCCCATTTAGCTAGTCAGGTTCATCCATTCACTGGATTTTCTCATGTCACCAAATAAGTGTGAGTTGTATTGAATTTTACAGAAATTTCTGACACATATGGGATGTTTCCATTTCTCAAATAATTCCCAGTAATTTCAATCTGGAATTACTCCATAGAGTTAGTTCAGCTATGGCTATAGTTGTCAACATAGCCCTGTAAGTGTTCAGCGGCTTATAACAATAAAGGGCGATACACTCTCAACTAAGCATCAGTGTTTAATCAGGAATATATCATTGTATTTGATTTTCACAGTAATCCTCACGAGGTGGAGACTGTTCCCATGCCCATTTCACAGGTGAGAGGACAGGTGTTTAGAGATATTAAGTATTTGTCCACATCTGCACAGTTGGTAAGAAGTTGAGCTGGACTTCAAATACAGGCATTTTAGTTCAAGTTGGATGCACTCATTCACCTTCATTCTGTATCTCTTCAGGTCTCTCTTGGCAGACCATCAGCTGGTACTGGGGATTTTCTAAGCTATAGCTGGTTACACTAAGTAAGTCTGTACTTTGCAAGGGATGATTTCATACTTTTCAAATAACTTGATGTTGAGGCCCTTTCCTAAGAAGCTGCATCCCAGCCACCGTTCCTCTCAGAGTGGTTCCTCTCCCTTTCCAAAGCTGAGAGAAAGGCCTAGTGTCTTAAAATATACTTAGTTCTTGTTGATGTTAATGTTATGGAAATAGACTTTTTCTATGCATCTTTGTAATTCCACTGGTTTATTATTTAACTGCCTTGGAGCTCTCTTTATATTGTTGTTCACATGGTTTCTGATTAAAACACCATGATACTAAGCACTGCCCAGAATACAAAATCTAACCAGAGGTAGCTTTTTGTAATGTCTTCCTCTCAACTTAAAAAAATTACTTTGCTTATATTTAAGTATTTATTGATTATTTATAATAAATCATTGTAGTTCTCAAGCATAATTTTCAAAAACTCATGAGTCATAAAAGTATAAAATGAGCACATATCAAAGATTGATGTAATTCACTAGTGAAGGAATTGGAAGACATGTTAAAGCTGGTTTAGAGGAGGTGTCAAAGCACCACAGATCTATATGCAGTAAAAAAAATTTTGGAATGGATTTGCCACAACTGGTCTATATATAGGGTGGTAATCAATTGCATCCCACCAGACCACAGATAGTTTCCATTTCTATGGACAAGAATTACTTGCGTTGCTATTAACCTTCTAGAAGTTACCTTTTCAGAGTTGTGAAATAGCATATCTAAAGACAGAGTTGCACAGATAGGGTCAGGTAGCCCCAAGAAGCTCCAACTTTCTATCAGAAGATTATCTAGTAATCCCTATTGTTCGTTCCAGGATCTCAAATATGTCATTAAAGTACTATCCTGTGGCTGCATCTACAGTATACGTTTTTTTCCTTCGGTTATCCACTATATACTTACGGCCTATTATCTGCTTGGAACAATTTAATAGGTATTGTAAACAGATCAGGAAATGTGTAGGTTTTTGTGTATGGGTTTGTGTCTGTTTGTTCACAATCTATTTTAATTAGCTTCTGATTGCTATCCTAGCCTTTGTATTAGTGACCCATGAAAGTGGATCTTATGACTGAGAATACTGAAAATTATTTTAGTGAAAAATTATTTAGCACAATGTAGTTTATCTGGATGACTCTTGGATTAAGACATGTTTATGCTTTTAGAGAATTAAAATAATAGGAAACAATGTCAGATAATTTGATTCTGTAACAGCTTTTTTGTTAATTTTTCTATTTTATTGAGGTCTAATTAACAAATACAATTTGTATATATTTAAGATGTACCACTTGATTTTTTTGATGCACATAAACATTGTGAAAGGATTACCACAATGAAGTTAATTAACATATCCATCACCTTACATACTATCATTTTTTGTGTTATGTTTTACTCTCATAACAAATTTTAAGTATAAAATGCAGTATTATTAACTGTGGTCGCCATACTATACATTAAATCATTAGATTGTATTGATCATGCCTAACTCAACCTCTGTACCCTTTGACCAGTATCTTCTCATTTTCCCTACCCCCAGCCTCTGGCAACCACCGTTCTATTTTCTACTTTCTAGAAGTTTGACTTTTTCAGATTCCGTGCATAAGTGAGCTCATACAGCATTTGTCTTCCTCTGCCTGGCTTATTTCATTTAACCTAATGCCCTGAGGTCCATCCATGTTGTTGGAAATAAAAATATTTTCTTCCTTTTTTAGGGCTGCATAATAATCCATTGTGTGTGTATGTCATCTTTTCTTTATCCGTTGATCTATTGATGGACACTTAAAACCTTTTCTAAGGAAATTTTAAAGTAATATAAAATGTTTATATTTTTATGAAAAGCAGTATATATTGATTTTTTTTTAATTGGGCAAATATATAGCAATATGGAGGAAACCAATCATTCAGTATAATTATTTATGACAACAAAGGTCATATTAAATGATGTGAGGCAGTTTCTCTGGTCATTTTTTGATCTATATTCATATTACTCATAAGAATCATGCTCTATACAGCATTGTATTCTGCTTTCATCTCTGAGCATTTTGTTGTGACTAATTTTCCAAGTGACTGACTTCCAAAATATTTGTGAAGACTGAATAATATTTTATCTTATAGATACCCCCTACACTTGATTTTAATTGTCCTTCTTAATAGATACTTGAATAATAGTTTATTAAATATCTCTTTATTTATCTCCATAAATCCAGATGGAGATTTATGAGTATTCAAGGGTGATACATAGTTACCAATCACTGCATAACAAATTACTACAAATTTGTATCATAAAATGATAGAAATGTATTATCACACAATATCTATGGGTTAGAAGTGAGGGTACATGTTAGCTGGATCCTCTGCTCAATCTCACTAGGATAGAATCAAGGTATCAGGCAGGCAGAACTCTCATCTGAGACCTGGGGTCCTCCTCCAAGGTGATGTGGTTGTTGGCAGAATTTAGTTCATTGTGGTTGTAGGATTGAGGCCCTCAGCATCTAGAAGCCACAAACCATTTCATGACATGTGGTTCTCTCCACAACATGGAAGTTTGTTCTTCAAGTCCAGTAGGAGAGCATCTCTGCTGATTGTTAATTCTCTGACATCTTCTGTGACCATTAGATCCTCTTTTAAAGGGCCACATGATGAGGCTGGGCCCACTGAGAGTGGTCTCTATTTTGATTCACTGAAAATCAACTGATGAGTTGATTGATTTACAACTACAAAACATCTTCTCTTCTGCTATATAATATAGCCTAACCATGGGAGTAATAACCTATCGTATTTATAGTCCTCACCCATAATCAAGGGGGTATGGGCTACCATAGGGTGTGAACACCAGGGGTGGGAGTCTTGGGGGGCCATCTCAGATTTTTACTACCACAGAGTGATTTTATTTCTCTGTTCAGTGATAAAGTCTTCCTTTATCATATGTTCTATATTCTGATATTGGGTGCAGTGTTGTATGTGTATCTTTCATTGATAAGTGCATCAATTTTTTGGCTGTACCAATTAACAAGTGTAGAATTAAAATGCATTTTTGGTATCTTGCAGGCAAGTCCTACTTAATTCTTCTTTTCTAAATTTCTCTCATTTATTCTTCCAGTCAAATTTTAGACTTAATTATTCAAGAAACAAAATAAAACATCCATTTGGATTTTGACTAGAAGTAATATCAGTTAAGAAAAATGTGACATTTTTAGTCAATATTGACAAGTGGCTAATATTTTCATCTTGAAGCACATTATTTTTCATAGTTTATAATGGAATAAAGTTTTTTAATGTCTTTATAACCATAACCTATAAATAATGAAAATTTTGGGTTTGTCTTAGCTAATATTTATATTTATAGCTATTATTCTTTCTGGTTCATATCACTACCTAGAAGTTCTAGAAAAAAGCTAAGTAATAGGGGTGACTTAAACTACCCTTGCCAGTGTAAATTTATTTTATAAAGTTTATTAAATTTTTTATATTAGCTCTGATAATTTGTTTTGTCACTTTTAAAAGGTTTTCTTTGAAAAAAATAAAAGGTTTTCTGTGTTCTTACAACCATAACCATGGTTTTCTGTTCCTTAGAACACACTGTGTTCTCTGAAAATTTGCAGGTACTCATCTGTGCTATTTTGCAGTTTATACTTGAATGTATTAAGAACTTTTAAATGTTTTTGTTTGTTTCCTGTTATTTTGTTCAGAAAATTTTCATAATTTACCTTCCCAGAAATCCATTCTCTAATATTTTCAAATTTAGGAAAATTAAAAGTATTCTCATTTTTTGTGTCTTTGTGTATTTTATATCCTCTTTCTCACCTTTGATTTTGTTAATATTATTGGTCTTATTTTCTTAGTCGATTTGATAGAAGTTTAGTCTTTATAACACAGAGCTGGTTATGACATTCGGTTCTGTAAACACAATTGTCTTCCCAATTGTTCAAGGATGTGGTTCAGACTTCATGAGAATTGAGCAAGCCCTTACTGTACAGGATCCTTCTACAAGTTTTCAGGCTCACCTGGTGCCACTCAGCAGGTGGGCCAGTTATTCCTCAGTAAGTACAGCCACTACTCTAGTCTGTTGGTTTGCAGAACATTCCATAGCATTTCATGTCACATTGCTGCACAGCAGACTACTTTGTGTATAAGTCTCAGGACAATATTAAAATAAGGAATTCATGTATTTTGAACAGCGTTATGTGACTGATCACTATTCTTACCACTTTGTAGGAGAATCTGTCAGGAACCGTATGACTGAAGACCTTATTGACATCTTGGCCTTTTAGCCAGATGATGAATTAACCTCTGGAGATCATTATAGATCTTAGTTATAAGGTCTGGACCTTAACCTTCTCTTGCCAACCAGTTTCTATAGGAATGAATGATCTTCAGGCTGGGTTGTGTTAAAAAAACAAAAGCAGAACCCTGTTTTGTTTTGTAAAAAAAAAAAAAAAATTCTAGTGAGTTAAAACTTACTTTTTTTTTTAATTTTTTTTTTCAACGTTTATTTATTTTTGGGACAGAGAGAGACAGAGCATGAACGGGGGAGGGGCAGAGAGAGAGGGAGACACAGAATCGGAAACAGGCTCCAGGCTCTGAGCCATCAGCCCAGAGCCTGATGCGGGGCTCGAACTCACGGACCGCAAGATCGTGACCTGGCTGAAGTCGGACGCTTAACCGACTGCGCCACCCAGGCGCCCCAAAACTTACTTTTGATATTCTATATGTAAGCACCTCACTACTTATTGAATAGATAAGTATTGAATATAGTATATATATAGAATATATATAGTATATAGTTTTATTTTCACTAGAGGTTTTGCAAATGCATCATAGGCTCTATTTATTCTCCTCTGCCTGCAATGTCCTGCCCATTCTGTTTTAAAGCCTTTATACCCTGGTTCAAAATTAGGTCAAAATATCATCCTAATATGAGAATGTTTTCGTGGCTTCGCCAGGCAGCCCTGAGCTCTTTGCATAGACTTGAGAATTCTTCTAACACCTTTCCCTTTGATGTAATCATTGATTTTTCAGGCCTCTTGTCCATGTCATCTTTGGCTACAGTTACCATTTCCTAATGAATTTGTGTTTTTAATACTTAAAACAGTATCTGAAACATGGTAGGCCCTCAAAAATTTTTTTTAAGTAACTGTATAGATGTCTTCAGAAATTCTGAGTGATTTATTTTCCACAAGATAGTTGTCATAGGTTCATGATGGAGGAAATCAGTTTCACTGGAGCTAATTTTAAATATTTTGCTTTTTTTTTTTTTTGCTAACTTTTAGTTGGCAGGGCTTTTAAGTACAACTGATATCATGTCCATAGGAAATTTATACCACAACTTTAACATGCATTACTTTATGTAAATTGTGGCTGGTAAAATTCTTTGTGCCATGCACAAATGGATACTTTAAATTTTTTTAATTATTTTTTTTGAGATAGAGAGTGTGCAAGCACCAGCGGGATAGGGACAGAGGGAGAGAGAGAATCCCACACAGGCTCCACAGTCAGCACAGAGCCTGACACAGGGCTTGATCTCACAACTATGAGATGATGACCTGAGCTGAAATCAGGAGTGGAACTCTTAACCCACTGAGACACCCAGCTGTCCCTAAATGTTTCTTGTTATTAGAGTGGAAATGATGTACTTGTGAGTTTAGTAAGGTAAAAACTTTGAGGACTAAATAAAATATAATAGACCATTTTTTGAGCATAAGTAATTTTTACATACCAGCCAGAAATGGAGAGAATGGAGACATATGGAAAGAGCGTTTTAAAATGTCTATAGTGAAATGTCACTGTTAAACACTGATAGTTATCATAAAGACAAGTACTTAAAGGTTGTAAATGTTTGAAGTAGGTATTTGCTCCCTCACTGTGTTGTGAATAATAGGTCAAAAATGAAATAAACCAAAAGGAAATAAACCTCTCACTTATGTCCATGTTTTGTAGACGACAAGTGTAAGGAGATGAATTTGCTTGCCTGACATATGAGTGAGACTCTTAATCCTCTTCATTCTCATTCTAAAACCAGTTCTCTCTGTTTTACGATGTAAGTAGAATAAAACAAACCAGTGCTAATTTGCTCCAGTTTACTTCCAATCTTTGTATTTATCCATGTGTATTTTCTTTACTTCTGCCTCTAAAGGGTGTCTCAACTTTCCTGTACTAGTATCTCTTCCTTTCTCGATTCACTTGCCTCCTCTAGCTCTTCTCTTTGCTTCAGTTTACATACAAGTTCTTATCTTCCTCGTTCTCACCTAGAGTTAAGCCTCAACTTCTCTACTCTCAACTCTGGGTTTCACATCTTCCTGTTTAGGAACAAGCAGATAAAGCTTTTTTTACTCATTAAATTTTCTTATTTGTTTAATTAAAGGAGTGGCCAGTATGAATGGCAGTATCTTAAATCTAATGCTAGTTTTGTCTCTTTTTATCCTTATAATACATAAACTCTGCTGATTTCATCCTTAAATATCCTTGCTCATATCATTGACTTGGCTCCTTGACTGATTTCCTCCATTTTCCTGTCCTACAAATATTTGTAGGCTCCAAAGTGAAAATGTAAGGCATCTTATCTTTGTTTTCTATGCTTTCTTCCTGTTTATCCTAATCTATGTCTTTAATTTCAGCTAAAATTACAATATTGTTATCCTCCATCTTTACACTGAGTTTATGGCTAATATTTTTAGTTAACTACAAGAAAATTCTAGTAGGGAGTTTCCATAAGCTGTTTAAAATCTGTGCGCCTTAAATATAATTACATATACTTCTCCATCTTCATTGCCCAGAAGGTCTTACCTAGTTCTACATATTGGTAAATAGGATCATAATAGACCTAGGTGCTCCAAGTGTATGCCTCAAACCCACTTTCAAAGCTTGCTTTCAATGCCACTTCCTTTAATATCCCTGAACTCTATTTATTCCCAAATATATTCTATTCTTGCGGCATTCACCTCTACTGCTTTAAGTCTGACCTTCTTCTTTATCTTCCTATACTACTGCTTGCTAACTAGTTTCTTCCAACTTCGAACTATGCTTTATGAAACAGTTAAGGTTTTTCACTTAAAAGCATCCTTTAGTTCTTCATTGTCCCTAGTACAAAGGATCTTAGGACTGTGTGGAAGGGGGATAGGTCAGAATTTGGGGTGGGTCATCATGTGTATTCTGAGGAAACATATTCAATATACATAAGTGTTTTCATGATATATTCAATATACATAAGTGTTTTCATGATATAAATGTTAAGAAAGTGAAGCTGCATAAAATATCCTTGGATAATGAAGTTACATAGTATATGAGTGAAAAACATTGTAGGGGGCATGAGGGAGGGGAAAAGTGATGGTTACCTAGCATATCTTGTTATTGACAATCCTACATTGACATCTTCAACTTCAGTCACCACAGCCCGTGGTCTGTTTACGCTTCATTCCTAGCATTTGCCATTTCACATCCTTTCCATATTAGTTTTTGTTGTTGTTGTTGCTGTGACAAATTACCACAAACTTAGTGGCATAAAACAACCCCGGTTTTTATTCTTACAGTTCTGGTGGTTAGAAAGTCAAAATTTATTAGACTTACTTGGTAAAATCAAGGTGTTGGCATGATTGCCTCTTATGTGGAAGATCTGGGGAAAATCTGCTTCCTTGCCTGTTCCAGCTTGTGGAGGCTACAAATATCCCTTGGGTCATGTTCTGTTTGTCCATCCCTAATGTGCATCACTCCAGTCTCTGACCTTTGCTTCCATCCTTAGAGTTTCTTTGAATATCATTCTTCTACTGCCCTTTTATAAGGATGCTTGTTATTACATTGGGTTCACCTGACTAATCTCCCACCTCAAAATCCTTAATTTAACCACACATGCCCAGTCCCTTTGACATGTGAGGTAAATGATCACCAGTTCCAGGTTGTGAACGTGTTTGTGGGGTGGGCATTATTCTCTCCACCAGAGCGACAATCTCAGTCATACTTTATTCTAGATCCAGAAGTCCCTTTACCTTAAAAAAATCTTTATGACCTAACTGAAATACTTCCTCCTCTGAAAGCTCTTTGCTATGACTTCCCCAGAGCCAACCTGAAGCAAAATTAATAGATTTCTCCCTCTACTCCCTCAGCCCAGTATACTCACCATATGGCAGTAGGGCAGGTCTAATAAAGTAGGTAAGCATTTGTCTCCTTTATTGGTCTATGATCCTTCTTTATTGGAGTGCATCACATAGTCTTTGTGTCCCCACTACACCTTAGCACAGCATCTTGTAATTAGTACATGCTTAATAAGTGTATACCAAATGATGAGTTTGAATACTAGAATTCACCTGTATGCAATACCAATCACAGTCAGTCTTTCATTCAGTCCCTTTTTCAGCTAACACTTAGCATTGGAAATGAAAAGATGAATAAAGCACACATTCACCCTGGTGGGACTTCAAGTCTGGGAAAAGAGAAAGACATAATTAAAGAGATGAGCTAATAGCTTGAGGTAGGACATAAAGAAAGCTGGTAAATACAAAACGTGTCGCAGGTGAGAGGATGTGAGTTGCGTCTCTGATAATGTTAACGTAACAATAATGGCAACAACAGTCAACCACAGTGAAGACAGTAACAACAGCAGCTTCCATTTCTTGAGTTTGTTGTATGTGCCAGTACGGTTCTAGGTACTGTGCTATATACTGTAATGATACCTATTTTTTAAATGAAGAAACCAGTCACAGGTTATGTGCTCAAAATCACACAGCTAATGGGTGGTGAAACTGGGATAAGAACCTAGACAGACTGATGGCTCATAACCATTATAGTATGTGTTCATTCTGCATAAGATTTAGTACTGGTTTATGTGAAGCCAAGTCATGATAGTATTAAGAATATTAATTATGCAACAAGTACAGCAAAGCTTGGATGTCTATGACTAGATATATTTCATCAGTCTTTCAAGATAAGATGTAATAAATGATATCAAAGAGGTTTATGAACATTACTGTAGACTGACCAAGATGTTGAATCTGTGATACGCTACATACTTTTCCCTCTAATCCACAGCATTTCAAGAGATTCAATTAAGGATCTTGATGTTACCAAATTGATGCTTTCCAAACCAATTTAGTTTCAAGAAATAAAATTGCAAACGAGCTTGTGTGCTTATAGAAATGAAACGAGTGAGGAAGTAGTATTTAGAACGAGAGTGAAGTAATAAGACAGTTAAGCTTGATGGTCTTGCAATGTGTAGTTGGATCCTGGAGTTTCTTGGGCAGTGCCGATTAAACTCACACTGAGAGAGGAACTGATTATTACTGCTAACCTGAAGGCTGAAGATATCAGCTTGAAGATTTCCTGCAGCTCCAGTTAGTGCAGTGGCTGGGAAATGGGATTCAGATTTTAGGAATGCATGACTCAGGCTTGAGCTGTAATGTGGCGGTTCGTCAGATATGTTTGATGAGTTGGCTTTTCGGACTAGGTTTCGTTTATGTCTTTATGTGAACTCAAAGCCCTTGGTTAGAAAACTGAACTAGGCTGTCATCATTTAAAGGAGCTAGAGTTAAAATAGCTTATTCTCAATACTTATTTTAAAAATTCACTGACTTTCTGACTAAAATGATGATGGTATCACTTTACTGCAAGTGAATAGATAGTGATTTTGTTCTGTGAATTAAAATGTGTTTGAACAGACTTATTAATGCAAATGAATTAATCATTTAAAAATATTCAGAGGTAAAAAATATTCAGAAGTATCTCAGGTGCTATGAGAGCAAAATATGTGACTGTCAAACCACCATTTCAGCTTCCTCGTTTTTAATAAAGTCATAGTGATTGAAAGCTGAATACAATCAGTCCTCAACTGTCTTGCAAAGAAACTTGTGCTGTCATGGATTGACAATATATTTGAACTGTGTTCTGACTTGATACTTTTTGAAGTTCAGTCTTTCACCTGTACTATCACAGTCCTACACAAAAATGAAAGAGGGATGATTTTCCCAGGAAGACAGTGTTCGTTTCAGTTAATTTCGAATGAAACATATCCCCCTTTTGAAATCCAAACTCTAGACTAATGTCCCTTCTAGTACCCCTCTGAGAGCCTTGTAATAGGACGAAGTCATGTATCTTTCTGTAGCTTTCAGAGACCGTATACTTTCTTTCAATAGAGACAAGAGTCTTAAAATTCTCTTGAAGTATCTTTTAGAGATTTTTGAAAGAGAATTGTAAAATTATAATTAAATCTTTAGAGGCATAGAATTTATGATTTCTTGATTGGGAAGAAGGGTATAGAATAAAATCATATTCCATTGTAACCTGGAACTTTAAAATACGTTAGTATTTGGTAATTTATATTAAAAATAGTGAAATAGTCCTTTTCAAGGGATTGTTTTCACTTAATTTAAGTGCAATTAGGTCCTCTAAAAAGATAAATTTTAAACCTTTAAGCGATCATAAACTTTTAAAGCATTTGGGGGGCCCCTTGGAGACAGAATTTTGGCGCTACTGGTTTGGATTTTACTTAGGAACCACAGCATCTAGGGAAATATAATACAGATCCTGTTCACATTCTTTCCTTTGGTGATACTCATTGCCCTAATTGTGTGCATGATTAGAAGTTGACCAAAAATCTTAAAATATTGCTATATATGTTTTTTTAAATGTGTTTTTTCTTTTTGTATGTTTGATTTAGGGAACAGCCTTTAAAAGCTGGAAGATGAAAGCTCTGATTCCACACTTGATTCTCTTATATGCTACTTTTACTCAGAGTTTGAAGGTGGTGACCAAAAGAGGCTCTGGTAAGCAGTGTATCTTCCTTTACTCTCATGTTTATGGCTTAAGGTGATGGTGCTACGTTCACATATGTGCCATTTGTGGAGAGAATGAAAATTAAGCGGGGAGGTCCATGTTGTAGAAATATTGCCGACATATCTTGAAATGAATGGAGCTTACAGGGAATTAGAAAGGTGGGACTAGGTTGAAAAAAATGGGGCTTATATCATTAATTACTATGAATTTGAATGGATACTATACCAAAAGCTTGTATTTTTACTTCATTTTATAGTATGATTTTCAACATTCTTTTATGAAGAGTGTCATTTTAACTTGTGCGTGGAAATATTGTGACTTAGTTTCATGTTAACTTTACTGTTACCGTTTCAATATCAGCTGTGCTTAGAGCAGATTCTTTTTAAGGGTGTACTTAAGCTGTTTTGCTGGATTATTTTGCAGGTATTTAAAGAAAGCTCCAGAGTTAGTTATGAAAATGTTTTGGGGAAACATCCTAAATGTTAATAGGAAACATAGAAGTAAAGTAGAATGGTAATATGAAAGGGGCTGCTAAAGGGAATAATGTGGAAACAGGGAAAACTTTACATGTTATAAGACATCTTGGTTTTCAGTTGACAGTTGATACTTGGAATTAGTGAAATTAATGTATGAGGCAATTGAGTAAATACTACTACCAATTTGAAGTTGCATTTTGTCTACTAACTCACCGATAATACAAACCCTGCCACACTCACATTTTATGTGGGGTTACAGAATTTTTTAGTATTATGGCTTTTGAGTATAATGGAGAAAGTAATGTATTGTGTTTAGGTGCTAGAACTAGAATGTGTTGTATATTAGTTCTAGAGAGACAGTGGGAAAAAGAGATAATGTGCAGGAGGCTGCAAGGTGTTGGGATTATCAAGAATTGCATTAGCCAAAATATCTTTGGAATTCAGAAAGGAGAGGGAATGAAAGGGCCCAGATGGGGCTACAGCAAACATTTTCAGTTCCTTAGGTACAGAGGCTTCAAACTCAAACTGATTATCTAATGAGAAGGCCAAATGTGAAGGAAGTGGAGAACATCTGCTCTCATGAGCCCCCCTTCCCTTGAGAGAAAATCTAGGGAAGAATTGAGGGGTATTTCTGCATGGGCGAAGAGGTGGTGCAGGGTTGAGGCTTAAAGGAACTTTACTGAGCCTGTTGGCTCTAGAACTTTTTGGCTATTATACAGCTGTTGTTTCTGTCATTGATGTGGTTGTAGACAATGTGAAAAAATAGTGTTTCTATGTTGACACATTATATCATATGTTTCCCTTGATGGATTTTTTTTTTCTTTTTAATGGGAGAAATCCTAGAGCAGGATTGTGATGCAGTAGTTTTTGTAATTTGGGTGGATTACTAGCAAATACCAGATGTTTTGATTATTTGTCTGCTACTTGCACAGAAGGTTGAGCATACCTATGGGAGTTACAATAGGTAGAAGGGAGAGCAAATCTTGTTTGAAGCTGCTAATGTCTACAAAATTGATAGCTTCTACAATGGCAGTTTGCGTTAAAAGCACTTAACAAGGATCTGAGATTCTGGCCATATAGAAGAGAAACACTTAACTGTATACCTATTGTAGCAAAATGAAACTATTTAAATGAGAGATATTAATTGAATCTTAAAAACTTAATTTTTTCTGGCTATTATACTTGATAATATAAATTTTTTTCAGTTCTTTTTGTGTATGTCAGATTTAAGATATATATATATTCAAGGGCAAATGTGACTTTTTTCCCCACCATCACATGGTGGTGATGGCTCCATTCTATATAACCTCTAATTTGGGGGAAAAACTTTTATTAAATAGGGATTTACCTTTGTTAGAGTAGCATGGGAGCAGAGCTAGAAATGTGGGACAGTTGGAAAATTCATTTCTCCTTCTGCTCCAGAGACCTGAGAAAACTCAATGACCTGTCTCAGAATCAATTTTTATTTTAATGATATAATTATTTTAGGAGGGTGGTAATAAAATGCTGTTCTCAGTTTGGCAGAAGTTCTGAGACATTGTTCTCCACTATTTACAAATATAGTTGTCAAATAGCTACTTAATACCTCCCAAGCCAAATATGTTTTCTGTATCCTAATATAAAAATGATAAATAAGGCAGATACTGAGATTTGATTTGTTTACTTTTCTGTATAATGTGAATTAAAGACAGCTTCTCTCAGTATCTTTGTTGAGACCCAGATGGATGCGAGTTTGTTTGATTTTTGAATATTTAGTGTGCAATTTAGGAATATATAACATTACTTTGCCCGTATACTCTCAAAGCCAGCACTCATTTCAGCTGATGCCTGTTACCATGGCACCTTTGTTGAGAGAAGCAGATATGTAGCTTCTTGAAGGGCATTGTTACTGATTTCCATAGATCAAGTAGAAGAGGAGTGCACTTGGCATCTCCTCCTTAAAAGATGAATGGCTCAGTCTTCAGGCCCAGCCCAACCTATAAAACCAGAGGCACCAAGGCCAAGGAATAAAAATCAATTTTTGATGTTCGATGTCGCATATTAACTGAGAGGGCTACTTATCCTTCTTCTTCCTTCTCATCATTTAACTCTTTGTTTTATTTTTAGTTTTATAAATCTTTTTGGAAATTCACTAAACATGATTTAGAACCCAATTCTTTCCATGTGTGTTTCGCTAGAATATAATTTTTAATTGACTATGAGCACTAGAACACCAATACTAGATATTTTAATAACCAAGAGCATATTAAATATGGTTGTAATATGCAGAGTAATGTTAATTTTTTATGTCGCTTTACTTGTGTAAAGTGTTGACTTTAGAGAAACACATATGGTCTTCCATCAATATGTAGAAGTAGATATTGGTTTCTCATTAACGGAACTAATTTGAAAGCAATAGGAGCTCTTTCTTCATAAACAAGCTGAAGATATATTATTTTTATCACGTCATCGTACACCCCCACTGCTATGAATTTAAGGAACAAATTAAATATAATGTAGTTATGTCATCATAATATCCTTGATTGAAATATTAAAAATTCATTTTTATGATGCTTTGGTTTAAATATCACTTCTGGTGTGTATGTAATAATCAAGGGTTGAATCTGATTTCTCAGGTCATGGTCTAAAGTTTTGCCTACGTTTAGAATGAAGGCCTTTAATATCAGTGGAAGCAGATATTCAGCCTTTGTACCCAACAGATTTTCTTTTGGAACAATTTTCCACCTTGTTTTTAGTCTTTATAAGCAGCACTTGAAGAAAGCAGTAATACCCATTCTCCTCTAGTTTATGAAGCATTGTAGCAATTCACTAAATGAACATTTGACTTGCTGTCATTTGTAGAATGCTGTGCAAAAAACACACGTAAAGCAGATGCTTGCTTGGAGAGTCTTTATCTCCACCACTTTAGAAAGGTGGGCTTAATGTTTTTGTTGGTTGGTTGGTTGGTTGGTGTGTGTGTGTGTGTGTGTGTGTGTGTGTGTATCTTTCTTTCCTCTCCTCCCTCTCCCTTTTTCTTTTGTTTTTTTTTTTCTTGTGTTTCATCTTTTCCTCCTCTTGGCTGCGTCCTCTCTGCTTTCTTCTCTTTTCCTTCCCTCTCTCCTTCCACACCTCTTTCCTTCTTTTTTATTAGTGTATTTGTCTGGAAACAAAAGAATCTATTTTGATAGATTAGGTCTTTGTGGACCCTTTTTTTTTTACTTTTTAACTACAAAAATATTGTTATCACCTTGTTTGAAGGGTTAAAGTCCATGAAACACTATGTCTTCACAAGATTATTTGAAGAGTGTAGTATGGTCTCTGTTAATAATGACTGTTAATTTTTTTTTAATTTTGTGTAAGAGGATTTGGGATATGATTCAGGGACAGGGAAATAATGTAAACTGTTGAAGGACACTTATGTACAGAGTATAGTATCTTTGGGGAACTAAAGCGTGAGTTATGATTTGGCTCAAAACTTGGGGTCACTGAATATAAATGAAGCTACAGGGAACTGGGTATTGAGACTTGCGAAAAGAAAGGAATCCAGACCTTTTGTTTGTTTCTCTTTGCTCTCATACCCATCTCTAAAATACAAGATAGTGAGTGCAAGTACCATGGTTTATATATGCTTATAACCTCTACAGTGCCACATATGGTATGTGTTTCAGAGTCTGTATTCAATAAAATGTCTTCATGAAATAATGATTACATGAATATACGAGTGAGTGACGTCAGTGTTTAGGCTGGTGAGGATGCTACAAGACCAACACAGTATTCAGAAAATAAAGGTAAAGTAAAATAGAGAGGCATTTAGGAAAGACTTTTTTTCTTAAAGAGAAATTAGTATAGTGTACAGTATGAGACTATTGAAGCAAAAGATAGAAACTCAGAATAAGCAATATATAAGTCACACTGAGGGTTTATATGGAGACAGTGAACCTTGGCACATCATGAGTGTTTTCATGAGCTTGAAGTACAATTCAAAATCTGCTACAAGGAAAGGAAAATGATTGTTTAAATACCAGTGGATTGGAATTTTACTACATTTAGTGCTACTTTAAAGAAGTATTGTTATTATGCAGACATTGTCGTTTCAATGGTATTGCTCAGTATAGACCACCGTGAGAAGGGTGTAGTTCATGATTACTGAAACGCTATAAATAAGCAACTGACTTCAGTATAGAAAAAAATATTCACAATTATTAGAGCGTATGGGGAATAGTAAGTGTCTATATTACTATAAACCCAAGGGTACAACTTATTCTAGAAGGTATTTAAGATGTGTAAAAGGTACCTAAAGCAGCTCACTAATAGAAAGTAAAAGGATTACCACAGGGAGTGATGTTCTTTTCATTCTAGAACCTGACAGTGGACACATGTTTGTGTAAATTGAGTTAGATGCACTTCTTTCTGACAGCAAGAGGAACTCTCTCAGGAGGTTTTCCTCAACTTGTAACTCTAATCTCAAATAATTTATACAAAATAAGGTTAGTTAAATCACCAAAGATACAGTTTAGGTTCTAATCTTTGTATTTGTTATTTCTGGATCTTCATTTCTTTAAGTGAAATAAATTATACTGTGTAAACAAACTGAGATTTAACTGAACAGGAGTGAGGAGTTTGGTGGGGTGTTTCCATCTCCTGCCAATGTGATTTATGTGTTGGAGCTCTCGGGGGCATTCCAGGAAGTCAATGAGCTTAATTCCACATGATTAAGAGACAACCTAGTCCCCCAGCATCTGCCTTTTATTATGTTACCATGTGTTTATTCCCAGTTTGTCAAATATGTCAAAAAGTATGAAACATTTCTCCTATTTTTCCTTTGGGATAGCTGATAAGACCAAACTTCTGAGGCTTTGTCTCTTTACTTTTTGAAGGAAAAAAAATGTACTTTATTTTTTCTTGGAAAACATCTCCCTCTTGTACTTACCTTGTTTTTATAATAAATTTAGAAATTAGATCTATAATAATTTTTGTATTCCTTTGAAATGATGTCTTGAATCAGAGTGAGTCTAACAAACAAATGGAACTTAACCCTGACAAATAAAATAATCCAATCCAAAATAATCTAACTTATTTGTTTAATAATTACCTAATATATTACAGAATTTCACCATAAACTTGTTCAGTTTTAGTTGTCAGTACAATTTTATATAAAGTTGGTGTAGATTAATGTCATCTGTGGAGACTGATGCCTGGTTCATGGTAAATTTACATGGAGAAGATAAAAGTCAATATGTACCAATCTCAAAAGTTGAAAAGGATTTAAAAGGAAGGGGAATATTCCAAGTTAATAAATATATCAGTGTGACACTATATCAAAGGGACAATAAAAGATACATCCCGCTGTGTATTTAAAGGGAAAAGTGAGGGGTAGAGGCAGGATTGAGGAGCCAGTCAGTGGTGGGCATTTTGAGACCTGTTAAGAAGTTGATACTCATTCTAGAGATGGCAGAGAGGGGACTACTGGTGAATTACTAGATGAGAACCTGGTCCACAATGAGTTTACTATAGGCTTGAAGATGATCCATGAGGTAGCTTGCAAATTAGGGACACTTTTGTATTAGTTTCCTATTGCTGCTTTCACAAAGAATAAAAATCCACTCTCTTAAAGCAACACAAATTTAACATTTTATGATTGTGAAGGTCATATGTCTGAAATAGGCTGGCAGGACTGTGTTCTTTGTGCAGGCTTTAGAAGAGAATTTGATTCACTGCCTTGTCTAGCTTTTATTGGCTATCTGCATTTTCTGGCTCTTGGTCGCCCATCATTCCAACCTCTGCTTATGACATCATATCTCTTCTGTGGCTCTCCCTGCCCCCCACCTTCCTCTTTCCTTGAGAAAAGACCCGTGTAATTGCATTGGAACTGCATAGGTAATCCAGGAAAATCTCCCTATCTCTAGATCCTTGATGTAATCAGACCTACAAAGTCTCTTTTGTTGTGTTACATAACTAAATCATGTGTTCCAGGGATTATGATGTGGACATCTTTGGGGGAGGTGGGTGCATTATTCTGTAACCACAACTGATAATTACCTAAGTTAGTAAAACTAACTTACTGCGTTTCGAGTAGAAATTAGAGAATGGGTGGTCAAGAGGTCAAGGAATGGAGGAAGATGAAAAATTTCTCCTGAAGGGACCATGTGATCTATGGAAAAAGAGAAGGAGTAGGGGAGAAAAGGAGGACAAAGGGAAAAGAAAACAGGGTAGAGAGAGAGGAATGGAGATAGGGAAGAATAAAGATAAGAAAGGATCTGGTGATGCTTTGGATCTTTATAACTTAAGTTTCAAATGCACCCCACAAATGTGCTTTTAAAAATATCCCCCCTTTCTTGTGATATCTTAAAGGAGTCTGTGTTCCTTTCATCTAAAACTGCCCAACACAAAAATGATTTCCTGACTCAGAGTAATAGCAGTGAGAACAGGAAAAAGGAGAGAGCAACTTTCAAGTTAGAATCCATTGAGTTTGATGATTAGATGGACATTTGAAAAAATAATGGTAGAGAAAATAATTCTGTAAAAGGATTAGATGCCATCTACCATATTAAAGGTTTCCAAAGAACAGAAACTCAAGACACCTATTTAAATAAAACAGTAGGGAAGTCTTTGTGATTGAGATGAAGCCCCAAAAGTGGATTGAACACAGAGTATGAAGAGTTTCATGTGTCTTGCCAGGGGATTTTGGATTTTATCTTGTAGAATAAAAAGTTTTGGCTGAGATATTTAATTACTTTGCAAATCTCTTTAGTAGTATATTCGGTCTGTGAGGGTGGGCCTCAGATTTGGCACATGTGTTCATTGTGGTGTCTTCTATACACTACAAAGATGAAACTCCTTGATAGTTATGCAATAGTGCTGCACAAATGTTTGTACCAGTCCATCAGTGAAGCTGCCTTTACAGAGAAGAAGAGACACAAACAGTCAAGCTGTAAAGGCTCACACATGACAATGACATGGTCCCATCTGTTTTTGAACAGATAGTACTCCCTGTAGGAAAGACTGTATTGGGATTCCAGAGTGCTCAGTCAGGGAAACAATAACAATCATACTGAGGTACACTAAGGGCCTGAATAGCAGTCAAAGGACTGAAAACATGTTTCTGTAGAAAAGTAAATGGGATTAAGTGAATATTTTGAGAAAGAATATGAAATAATTTGAAAAGAAGTTAATTTTGAGGGTGTTGCCAATTAGGAGGAGGGGCATTTCTTTTTCATGGAAATGAGATGGAATGAGTTCAGTTTGGAACATATGAGCTGTGGCAGTCACTGAAAATATTCAGCTGATGGACTTAGTGGTCTGGAGTTACAACTAGTTTCCTGTGGATGCCGTGACAAATTACCACCAAGTGGGTAACTTAAAACAGCAGAGATCTATTCTCTGAGAGTTCGGGAGTCGAGAAGTCCAAAATCAAGGTGTCAGCAAGGCCACATTCCTTTTGAAGACTATGTGGGAGAATCCTTCCTTGCCTCTTCTAGCTTCTGGTGGTTTCAGGTGTTCCTTGCTTTGGGTCTGCATAGTTTCAATCTCCCTGCCTCCATCTTCAAATGGCCTTCTTTTCTGTATCTCTAATCTCCCCATGCCTTTTTTTTTTTTTAAAGGACACTTGTCACTAGATTTAGTGTCCACTTCAATAATTGAGGATGATCTTGAGGTCAGAGAGTTACTGTCACATTTTAAATATGTGTGTGTGTATACATACATATCTGTGTGTGTGTGTGTGTGTGTGTGTGTGTGTGTGTGTGTGTAAACAAAATCAGTATAAGGGCTGTTTATTTTATAAAGTTTGCTTAACTCTTAGATGTTATATTATTATTTTTTACACTTTGGTAAAACAGGTGTAAACCTGTTGGTCATCCATGAAAATGACAATAATTGTACTATAGAAAGGATAAAATTTCTCCAACCAAAAATTTGTGAATTAGATTTGAAATAGTTTGCCTCTCTCCTAAAGGTAGGGTAATACTGACTCAACTTTCACTCCCTTATTTCATACAGACGAAGGGTAAAGGTGGCTTACAAGGGTACTAAAGTGTGTCCTGTTTAATCTTCATGTTGACTACTGTAAGTTGTCAGCTATTTCTACAGACAACTGATAGTGACATGCCAACTTTTTTCCTACACTGATGATGACTAAACACACACGCTGTGAGTTACTTTCCCAGAAGTACTTTAGGTTGTTCTTATGAGTGTTATGAGACTTAAAGAATTGGAAATTAAAAAGTTGGATTTCAGTCCAGTTTTGTTCATTGGGACAAGTCCTTAAACCTTTCAGACCTCAGTTTCCTTTTCATAAATTAAAAATTTTGAGCTACATCATCATCAGTAGAAATAGAAGTTTATCCTTTTGTTCATTACACAAAGCATTTATTGAACACCAATGCATACTCAGTACATAAAATGGCACTTGTTCTTCAACATATTGTACATATTTACAAATCAATCAAATTTAGATGGCCAGAGTTTTTAGTCATAATACTCCCTGGCCACATTTACCTCTATATTACACAAATTGTCCTAGTACTGCAGGGTGAAGGATATTATCAGTTTAAAACAAAGGTTCAATCAAGAAGTAATTTTTTTGGTCTGATAAGCCCATGGCATATAGTTAGAACAGTAAATAAAGATAAGATACTTTTCCTTGCAGGTAGTGATGTGTCTAAGTGAAATTAGGTTTGGCAGTTCACAGTGCTTAAACTGTTTTAGCCTATTTTTGCTTATTTGTGGCAGATTTCCATTTGTATAGTTGTAATCTCTTAAGATAAGTACTCTTTAGAGTACTGCCTTGCATGGAAAATGTTGCCTTAAGGCAATGACACTGGATAACTTTGCCAACTTTTAAAATCCCATGGGTTATATATAATCGTTTCTTTAAGAAGTGTCTGTCTGTAAGCCTCTCGTGGGCATCCTAAACACTTCAGTTATTATTTATATTTTACTAACTGTACTAAAATATTTCCCAATTAACATTGCTACCTGGATTTCAGTAAAGTTCTATTGTTGGCATTTTACTTTGATTACTAGAAGCATATTCCATTTACTTTTTATTTTACTTGACATAAATGTTGTGAATGATAAGGAAAATTATTTTAATCACTGATGAAAAAAGGGTTTCCATACTCTGAGGACTTGATATTTTTTTCTTCAATATATTTTCCCATTAGAAAAAAAAGACAATTTCAACTTGAAAAGAAGATTATTCCAGTCTTCCCTATAAATATGTTCTATAAAGTAATTGGATGGACTCTCCAGTGCCATCTGGTGGCTTTTCAGAGTTGGTGAAAATACAGGAATAAACAAAAAGGAGAAAATAAACATGGAAAGAAAATTTCTAATGAATTATTGTTCAGAAGTTATTGTAGTTGATTTTACTATTTTCCAAGCCTTTTTTTCTACAGTTTATTGCCTTAGGTTTAAATAAAAGTGTACATATTTCTGTTCTTTCTTGGGTATTTTCTATAATAGAAATTTGCAGAGTTTTTCAAAGGGACAGAAAAGATACTGTATTTTAACAATATATAATCATGTCAGTTTGTAGCCCTATATTATCAGAGTACAAGTTATATACACAAGTACATTCATATCATAAAGTACTTAAAAAATTCCTTCTTGTAATATGTCACTGCCATTAAGGTCTTGTCATTGTAATGATTCAGGTATTAAAAAGAGAAAGTCAGTAAAGATTTTCTAGTTCACTAATATATATAAGAGCTGCTGGTATAAATATGGAAATGAAGAATATGGGAGAATGGCTCTGTGCTACACTGTTTATGTTTTTCTAGAGGACTGGGCATGAAATATGAGGTGGAGGGTCCTAAGTATAGTCAGGCTAATATATGTAAATTACTAGTCACCAGGTAAAGTTACCCTGAAAAAGCACCTGCCCTTATCTGCATAGCCTAAAAGAAGGAGGTCCAAATTGAAAGGAAATCCCTGGTTGGCCATGTGTCATTTTTTAAAAAAGTAAAATTTCCATAAGGCCTTAGCTGTTCTAAAGTATCTTAGCAAATTAAAAGAATATGTTACACATACACAAATACTAACATACAATCTATTTTTCAAAAATCTTTGTACACTTTGAAGATTATCTCCAACTCTTAGCATTTATGAGTAACCTATATATAACATGTACAGCTGTATTTGTTAGTTTCTTTTAGGGTTTTATGCATTTATGACCTAAGGTCACATGGAAGCTCTTTTGTCTTCCCGATGGACAAAGTATAGGGTCTGTATACAGTTGTTAACATTTATTGAATTCTTACTGTAGTAAATGATCAGTAACATGGACTGACATCAGTTATGCCTAGGTATAAAAGAGGTTAAAATGTTTAGATATTTGGTTGTAAGGATTTGACTTTTGGATTCCTTATTTTAACCACTAACTTACAGTAAGTTTTAGTAAAAGAAACAAGGTGAAGTGATTTATCATTGTTAGGTTTGATCACTTCATCCTTTGTTTTCCATATCCATGAATTGTATTCTGAAAATTGTTGATAAGGTTTCCCCATAGCTTTGGTGATGATTGCTTTGGAAACATATGGATTACTTATTTTTGTAGCTGCATGCTTATTCACATCATAAAACTCATGTATGTATCATAACTTTGGAAGTGATCATGCTAGAGACGTTGAACTTTCATATTCACTAGACCTTTCTAGTTACTCTTTTATATTTAGCAAGTATTTTCACACAAAGCACTCCATAAACAAACCACTGGATTGGATTCTCTGGGGGATTAACATGAAGAACAATCTACCCTCTCTGTACTATCTCTATTGTTAAAGATCTTACTAAAGAAATAAATCATATGAGATACACTAGTATATCAGTTTGCTCTTGCTGCTGTGAAAATTACCACAAATGTCATGGCTTAAAACAACATATTTATTATTGTACAGTTCTGGAGGTCACAACTCCTAAAACCAAGATGTCAGCAGGGCTGCATTCTTTCAGGAGCCTCCAGGGGAGAATCTCTTTCCATGCATGCTGCAGCTTATACAAATCGTCTGCATTCCTTGGCTTGTAGCTCCTTCCTGAACTCAAATCCAGTGACCTGTCTTCCAGACTCACTCTTTGACCTCTCCTTACGTTGTCACAAATCCTCTGATTGTGATTCTGCTGCTTGCCTGTCGTAAGGATCCTTTTGATTACTGTTAGAATCTACACGGTCTAGAATACTCTTTTCTATCTCAAGATCCTTAATCACATCTGCAGAATCACTTCTGCCATATGAGGTAACATTGACAGGTTCTGGCAATTAGGATGTGGAAATCTTGGGGGAGGGGAGGGCATTCTGTGTATCACGGACATACACTACAGTACTTGAAAGAGTTTGATATGGTTGGAATACATGTACAGGTGGGCACAACATGAGTGAAAGGAGGGAATGTGTCAGGGAAAAAGTGGAAAAAGATAGGTGGCAACCATATCACAAAGGGCTTTGTATGACATGACAAGAAATGTGAATATTATCTTGTAGGAAACAGGGAACAACCAAAGGAATTTCAAGAGGTGTGTAGCAGGAGTAGCCTGACCAGGTAGATTGGAAATATCTCTGAGACCAGAGGGTGGGAAATGAGGCCAACAGTCTAGGCCAGGAAGTTATGAATTGAGGCAGTAGCATTAAGGGCAGAAAGGAAGGTGCTTATTTAGATACAGAATTAATAAGAACTAGTGGCTGACTGTACAAGTAGAGAGAGAGAGGTGAAAGGTGATTTCAGTTGCTTTTATTAAATTTAAAGTTCTGTTGAGAATTAATAACTGATGTTGCATTTCTAGACTGAATTCTTCCTGCAAAGATACATTTTTTACTTTTCAATATGATCTATCCTCTGTGGTTTGGCTTTGGACCTGCCTACTGTACATCTGACATAAAAGTCTAGGTTTGGAGCTAAATCCCTCTTTTGTAGTAGATCTCTTACATAGAGCATCTTCCTAAAGTCAGCATTTACTCGTCATAGTTCTTTCAAGTTTCTTCTATCATATTGCTTGTAATGCAGGATTGTATAAATGAGTGTGTCTTCCTTTGTTAATTTAATTGAGATACCACGAAGGAACATAGGGGTATTTTTTAAAGGCTTTTTTAAAAATAGAGTATAACGTGTATGTATACCATCATGCATATACACATATGCACTGACATAGATACATGTATACATATATGATTATTCACAAAACACATTGGTCGAGGAACTAGTATGTGCCAGGTGCTGAGGGTTCAGAAATGATTAGGCCGTGTGATTGCTGCATATGTTAACATCTGTATTTTATTTTCCCAACTAAATAGTAGAGGCTCATTGAGTATAAAAATATCTTATATGTGCTTATATATATGTCTTTTAGAATCCCTTTGCTTGAAAGAGCCATTGCATAATTAGTGCTCAATATATATTTGTATTTGATTGCTGGATTTAAACATGTTGATGAATCTCATCACAACAGTCTGTATTTTCCCATGACGATTTATGTGCATAACTCCTCCCTGATAACGGAAGCACCTTGAGGAATGCTCTCCATGTATTTTAACTTTGTAATCTTTTTTTTAAGTTTATTTATTTATTTTGAGAGAGAGAGGGACAGGGACAGGAAGAGATGGGGGATCCCAAGCGGGCTCCGCACTGTCAGCCCAAAGCCTGATGCAGAGCTCAAACTCGTAAGCCACAAGATCATGACCTGAGCTGAAGTCGGATGCTTAACCAAGTAAGCCACGCAGGTGCCCCATAATTTTGTGATCTTTGCAAAGCCTCATCCAAGGCCTTGCCCAGAACATTATGTGACCGACTGTTATATGAACAAATGAATGAATTTAAGTTATGTGAAATGAATAGTTGGAGTTTACATTTCTCTGGAAGGGGAGAAATAAATAGGATCTTTAATGTCAGGGTGATCTGAAAGTTCATGGCTATTGTGTGTAATTCCCTGCTGGAATTGTAATAAGTGAAGCCAGAAGCCCTGAGACTATCCCGGGAAGTGGATTGTGAGGTGGCATCTCTTCTTCTGCTCAAAAGGGCCACTTCCAGTTACTTCATTGTAATGGGAATTGTGCAGCTTTTTCTTCTTACCGTGGAGTTTTTGCCACATGTATGCATATGTAGGTTAGTCCATGAAGGAGGACTAGATGCACAAAAGGAACCATGCATGGAAGGGTGCCTGCCAGGAGTGGGGCATGAGCCAGAGCAGGTGCTCAGTGCCTCCATGTCTCCTAAGATCACAGCGAGCCCTAGGAATGCTGGTGAATAGAAGTGGCCTACAACATTGAGGGTGTTTTATTTTAATTCAGAACATGAATTAGTTCAATTTGGCAACTTGCACATTCATTCTGCCACTCTGTAACTGACATGCCACTCTGCAATGAACAGTGGTGACTTACTGTTTGTTTCAAAGGCATGTTTTTGCTTCTTTGGGAGACGTGCTTGGTTTGTTTTGTTCAATTTTTAATGATACATGATTTTATTTTAAGTTTCTGTGGAAACTGCTTTGTATCCTAGGGTTTCCGGCTTTCTATGAATTGAGGGGAGGTTATTACCTTCGAAGTTTTCAATTAGGAACACAAAGCAAGTTTGGAAGCTCCGTTGGGATCTTGTAAACCCTCTCAAAGCATGTTCTGAATGAGACAATTTTTGTGCAACTAGCTCTAATTGTCTGAGATGAGACAATCTACAGAAACTAATTGGAGACAGTCTCATTCTGCAGCACGCCTGGGGTTGATACAACAATAATTTTTTTCTTTGGGTTCTTTTTGTTTGTTTTTTTATTTTTGAAGGTTGCTGTTTGTTTGGTTCCCTCTTTCAGTACATAGTATTTTTAAGGGACATTTTCTCAATTTTAACTTACTTATTCTCCAAAGATAAAGATCACACTTTGGGTTCACATATATATCCTTCTCAAATTCTATGTAATGTTCCTAAATCCATATCTGTTTTTTTATTTAATAAGGAATTAATAATATTGATGACCTTGTATCCACTTGTTCTATACCAGCATTTGAGATTGGATTCTGTTTCAATATAATGTTTGTGTTCTGAATTACGGGTGGTAGGTAGAGAATAGTATTTATCCCATTTTATTTCATATGAAATAAATCAACACCTGAGTGATTACACTGTTGACATATTCTGGATTAGACAAGAACATATGCTAGACTAAATTGATGCCTCACATAGAAACTTGAATGTAATGAGTTTGATGTGTGCAGTTATTTTAATTTTTGAATACATTCTTTGGTTTTAGTTTTATGTTTTTTCTGTTTCCTCAAATCTGTTTCTTTATAACTTCAAAAACAAGACTTCTCTGAAACTTGGAAACTTAGGCAGACTTCAAATCATCCTCACTTAAAGAAGTCAGCCTCAGTATAATTGAGGAAGAATAGTTAAATTTTTCAGATGCATGCCATTAGTTCTCATATCATCCTACATTTGATTTGTAGTTTATAATATTTACCCTAAAAGTGGGAAAAATAAAATCATAGTGACACAGTTTGGATATAATTGGAAAGTTTTCTGGAAAGCTCTCTTGAGTCAGACTATCATCTCTATAAATCTTGTGGTGATGCCAGACATCCAGAGGAAAAGTCTCCATTATGTGGAAGGGAGGAGAGAAGTCCCATTAAGGAAGTAGCTGAGAGTGCAGGGTAGAGAATATTTATGAGGATGAATATCTAGTAACATGTGAGGATAGAATATAATCTTCCACTCTCTCCTTCCTGTGCCTAGTGCCACACTTTGCTATTTAACGCAGTTTTGTCATAAAATTAAACCAATTTTCCTCGTAGTAGGAAGAGGTAGGATTTATGAAGAAGAGAATGGAAAATGCAGATGGATAACATGGCTTAAGTCACACATTTTCTCTTGTAAAGAAACTTCGAGAAAAATTTCAAGCCTAGGAAAAATGATGTTACAGCCAGATATTTTGTATTAAGGAAAACATCTAGATGCTTTTTGAGATTATTTTTAAATGAACACTTGGTTCATGTTACCATTTGGTTAAGCCATGCCATCTATAAATTAGTGTTCAGTGATAAATTATTAAAACTTCTATTCAAACTCATACTTATATTTAATTTAGATGCCTGTGTCTCTGAGAATTGAAACACAAAACACAAGTGAACTCGCATTAATACACGAAGACTTAGAATCTGCTTTCCCATCTATATGAATATAAGTGCATATTCTATTTTATATAGGTAATTTAAATATTACATGATCATAAAGTTATATAGTTGAATTGGAATGGGCTAGTAATCTGTGAACTTTTAATAAGAAAAAGTTAAATATTTTCTGAGAAACAAATTTGGTGTTCATTGGAAGCATATAAATATGGGGTCTTATAAATTTTCACCCCACTTTGTAGCCAAAAAAGCGGTTATATTGCCTTTTGCAATTACTGTTGGTGGAAGGAGGAGGGTATTTATTCCTCTACTATTGCTGCTTTTTTTCAGCATCAGGGAATCAATGAGTAGAATGCTTTTTACTTGGTATTGTTTTGTTCTTGAATAGCCTAAGTCATTACAGAGATAACACTTTTAAAGAAGTATTTTCGAAGAAAATATTTTGAAGTGTGCAAATGAAAAAAAGTAAATCTATTTTCTGTCAGATTGTACAAATTCTTCTTAGAGCCTTAAAGCGATTTGCTTTTGTAGTGATTGTTTGGTTTGTGGGTTTGTGTGTTTAGCAGAACAGGCTGGGGGGTTATTGAAATACGATGTAGTCCTTTGCTTCAAAAAGTAGAAGATCTAATAGTTTTTTTTTTCTCAATACCCATTCAACATAGAATGTTTTCAGTTGTCTGTGTGCCAGCTGCTGTTCCAGGCACAGGGGATAAAATGATAGGTGCTTTTCTCATGCAGAGTACAACCTAGTAGGCTTAAATCTATAAGATAGTCTCATAATACTTTATGCTGCGAATAAAGTACAACAAGATGGTATGATAGTGACTGGCAAAGTATGCTATTTGAAATGGGAGGGTCAGGAGAAGCCTCATTGAGGAGATACTATTTGAGTTGAAATTTGACTACAAATAAAGAGCCCATTATGATACGAATGCGGCAAAAGCTCTTGCCATGCAAAAGGAAGAGTGGATGCCAAAGACACACAGCAGGAGCAGACATGACATGTATAAGAAATAAAAAGAAGGTTATTATGGCTGGCTGGTGACCAACATTCATACAATGAATCAAACACTTTGAAAGGCTGTAGAGCAATGATTGGAGGGGTGAAGTAGAAGGAAATATTGGAGAATTAGCTGTGACCCTCTAGGTCATGATTTGGAGCTTACATTTTATTCTTACTGTAATGTGAAGCCACTGGAATCTAGTAAATGGAAGAATGATGAGATCTGATTCACATTTTCAAAGATTGATTTGGCTGTGGAGTAAGAAGCTATTGAAGTCATCCTAGCAGAAGAGGGCAATTGTCAGGTCTAAATGCAAGATGGAGAGAAAAAGACTGGCTTGGGTGACAGTTGGGAAAGAGAACCAAACAGGAGTTGATGACAGACTAGATGTCACAGATAAGGAATGTATGAGGAATATATAATACATAAGGAACCATGTATGGCTTCTGAGTTTTTAGAACAACTGAGTTCATGGTTGGGGCTGTTTACTGAGATGGGGCCAAGTAGAGGAGGGAGAGGTTACCGTTTTAGGTATGTTAAATTTGAGATGCCCATTCAGAATTTACACGGATTTTTTGAGGAGTTTACAGGCAGCTCAGTAGACAAGTCAAGATGGGATATCTAAATGGAAGGAGTCATTGGCATTAATTGGTATTTAAAACCATTTTCCGAGTTGAGATCACTCAATCTGAGCACAAGTAAATACAAAAAATAGAGGTTGTAGGATGGGGCCCTAGGATGCTTTAGAACTTCAACACTGGCAGAGAGAACTGAGGTGTAAGAAAAGTGAGATTAGAAGAAAAATGGAGTGATTTCATGGGAGTTCAGAGTGTTTCAAGAACATGAAATCACATGTATTGAATAGAGCTGAGAAGTGGAATAAGATGAAGATAGAGTACTGTTTGTTGGATTTGGGCATTTATACAACTATTAGTAACGAAAAGCAAAGAATGATCGTGAGAAAAAAGTGGTAAGAAAAAAAATGGTGGCTAGGTGGAGCCTATTAATAGCATTAACCTCCACAAACAAGTCTTCTTTATGTTGGTGTTACACTGCGGCAAATTAAAAGTCATCTACTATTTGTAACATGTTTGTGGAGGTTAATGCTATTAGACATTATGAGGTGAATATGTAGGCCAAAGGAAAGTGAAGAGAATAGAAGCATAGAGCTCAAAGTATTTTAGGGAAAAAACTAGTTAACATCAAATTGATTGAAATTTATTTCACAAACCCATATTCCTCATGCCCACTGTCCTATTATATCTATTATGTAATGAAGAGCTGTGTTAATTATTCCTGCCACCTGGATCTAATGAAATTAGATGTGAAATTTCTGATAGGTACAGATGGTCATTTGAAAAAAAATTTTTCCCTATCAGCTGGTCAGATCTCATAAGTTAGAAATGTTCAGACTATGAAGTTAATCACCAGCCTTCTACATATAATAAGCACAAATGACAACTTCTTCAGGCCCAAATAAACTTGTTTTATTTAGATTTAGAACTAAAGTAGTATCCAGGTAAGCATACCATGATGACACATTGTGTTTTAAAACTGTGTTTGGTAGAGGTTTAACATGCTTGAGTTATTTCAGTTTAAAAAATCTGACAACCCTGTTTCAATTTAATTCAGTCAATTATAAGCCAATACATGTTAATAGCAGGGAGCGTATAAAATATAAGACCAGAATATGGCATGTACTGGTTAATAATAAAGCCTCTGTTATTAGAATAAGGCTAATAGAAAAGGCGTGGCCTGTTGTAATGAATAATGTGCACCTTTGACAAGTTGTAAAGCATTAATTATCCTAGCAAGGAAATTGGAAATACGTAGTAATGATGGTCAGAATCCTATTCATTTTTCACAGAAAGCTGCCAATATTCGCAATGTGAGGATTGATAGAATCAGGATTTAGAAGACTGTGGGAAGATGCAGGCTACCTATTAGGAGTCCACATAGACCTACATGGTCTGATAAAGGAAGGCTGACAAAGATAGGGCTTGGTTACTTGAGCTGAGATGGAAAAAAAAAAGTTGTACTGGACACAGTAATTAGAAACGAATAAACTAAGCCTAGAGATGAGAAATACAGTGATTAGGAATATGTTCAGACCTACATGTATACCAAATGCAGTGGATATCAGACATCTCACTGTAAAAACGGGCTGAGATATGCAAGGCTTAAGATAACCACAAGCTAAGAGAGAAGCAGAAACATACTAAGAATCCTTTAGAAAAATAATGTTGAAGGAAACAGTGTTGAAGCCTAGAATGTCAGAGGTCATCTGGTATAGCTCCTTCATATGAGGTGAAATAACTTGCTATTCAGCTGGTTGTGTGGCCTGCTAGTTTAGACCATCAGAGATAATGGGGTTCTCTTTGTAGGACCTGTTCAGGAGAATTATATGTGGCATAAAGGGAGGTCACATCTGTGGGTTAGAGACCAATCTTTGTGCATTACTCCTTCTGCAGAGTGCCAGAATAAAAGGTAGTTGTTGACTAAGTGGCATATTTGAATCACAGAGATCAGCAACAGTACAGCTATTGCAAAAAATTTATGTATCAAGAACCTATTTATGTGCCCACCTATTTAGTTTTTATTAATTTTGTCTATACAAAACTAAACAACCTATTATACACAGATTAAGTCAAGCACCTGATTGAATGTCAGAAACCAGAATACACATACTTTAACCTTGCTTTTTAATATATTTATATCGATTTGCCATGGCATCATTCTCTGATAAAGTTGAAGTATCAACCCTTTGAGTTTGGCAAAAGATGTAATTTTAGGCAAACTTAACCATGTATTTTTGGATACTTAACCATTTTATACTCCTGAATATATAATATTTGAAATATGTCCTATTTTTTTGTAAGTAAGTGTCAAATTTCAAGATGTTAAAATATGTATCCTCTGATACTAGTAATATTTTTCTCTTTATAAAAGCCTGTGTCTCTTATTTAATATCATACATGTTTGTATTTGCTTAGGCAAATACAGAAGTGCCTGCTTTTAGAATTAGGTTATAAGCAAATATAGTTAAATAAATAAGGCTCAATGTATATGATAGATATATCTTCATAAAATGGAATGTGAAAAGATTAAAGATATTCCCTAAGATTTAAAAAAAATCTCAGCAGTTTGAAAGAGACGCTTAAGGATGATACTATCTATACATAGTGTCAGAAAAGTCTCTGTTCAATGTCGTATCTTCAGGCACAATCAATTACTCGAGTCACATCAAGTGTTACTTCTTCCTTCAACACTTGTCACGTTACCCAGTTCTTTATTTACATCACTCAGGGCCATCCAAAGGCATTTTCTTTACCCATTTACTTGTTTAATGTTCAACTGTTCCCACAAAAATGTGAGTTTGGTCATAGGAGGGGTTTTCCTTTCTTGTTCATTCCTATATCCCAAGCACCTAGAACAATACCTGGCATATAAGAGATGGTCAATAGATATTGATGAAATTAATGATAACATTTTTCTTAATTGTAATTTTCATTTTAAAATTCAAGTCCATTTTGATTGATTTTAGGTCTTTGCTATTAATATTCCTCTAAGCACTGCTTTCACTGCATCCTACAAATTTAGATAAGTTGTACTGTCATTTTCATTTAATTCAAAATATTTTTTAAAATGCTTGAAACTTTGTCTTTGATCATGGATTATCACTGTGTTATTAAATTTTGAAATATTTGGGATTTCCCAGCCATCTTTCTGTTGTTGATTTCCAGTTTAATTCAATTATTGTCTGAGATAATACATTTAGTTATTTCTATTTTTATAAATTTCTTAAGGTGTATTTTATTACCTAGAATGTGGTGTATTTTGATGAATGTTCCATGTGAGTTTGAGATAAATGTGTATTCTGTTGTTGGATGAAATATTCTATAATGTCAGTGAGTCTAAAATGAGTGATAGTGCCATTCATATCATATATACCCTTGCTGCTTTTATGCTTTGTCAGTCTATTAATTACTGACATAAGGGGTATCAAAGTCTCCAAATAGAACAGTGAATTTGTTTATTTTTACTTTGACTTCTATCAACTTTTCACTCTTGGATTGTTACAATTGTAATGTGCTCTTGAGAAATTGACCCCTTTATCATTAAAGTACGTCTCTATTACAGCTGTTTACCACTTTTGGAAGATGGCATTATCTAAAGTTAATACATTAAAATTTTCAAAAAATACTTTAAAAATAAAGCTTTCTTTACAAGTGCTGGGCAGCCAGTAGATTCTGATCTTCTGGCCTTGTCTCTCCCATTGTGGGATCTCTGTCCTGTGAAAGAACTAAAGCCAGAGTGTTCCGGACACCAGTATTCTTGATCTGTTGCTCTTAGGGTAGAGTTTGTGTTTAAAGAGAGGAGGAGGATGAATAAAAGAAAGGATGACCCCAACTTCTCAGCTGTACAAACAAGCAATTTAGACTCTTCATCTTAGAACTGGAAGGAATGAGAATTGCTGGCACCCTGCTCCTTCCAGTGATATAGAGTAACCTTTTATTGGGAGCTGAATAGGGAGGGAGCATTATTTTTTTGGACATACCCACATGGAATGGAGCTTTTCTCAAGCTGAGCTGAAGGAGGGAATTGTGGGAAGGGTGGAGCTGGTCATAGTTCAAATGTCATTGAATTTCACTGTTTCTACCAAGTTTTGGAGTTTTTTTTGAAGGGATGTTTCTTTATTTGCTGCATTCCTTTACAATTATCAGACATTTAAAATACAATTATCAGATATTTAAAATTTTTAATAGTTTGACCACTTTCCCTTGTTTTACTGGGGAAGAGTCTACAGAGCTCCCCACATAATAATTCTAGAATTAGAATTCTCTTTATTAATGGTAGCATGGTATATATTTTTTTCTTGTTCTTGTAATCTGTGACTCTTTATGTTTAAGGTAGGTTATTTATTGAAAACATATACTTGTGTCTTTTTTTGTGAACCCACTCTGACAGGCATTATTTTTAAATTTTTGACTAATCACATTTAAAGTAATTATTGAAAGACTTGGATTAATATTCACATGCTTGTAACTTTTATATATGTGGCTTTTGTTCTTTATTTTTATTTTCCCTCTTTTTCTGCATTTTCTCATGATAATTGAGCATTTATATGGTCCATTTCATCTCCTCTCTTAGCATTTCAATTACACCTGTTTTCAAAAAAATTTAGCTGTTTCCCTCGTGTTGGAAATACATGTTTTTATCTAATTTGAGTCTTCCATCAAATACTTCATGTGTAGGGCCGTTATTTATAACAGAATGTCCCGCTTGTTCCCTTCTCTTTTTCGATACTGTCATTTGTGTCACTATACTCGTGTTACAATCACTCAATCCATTTTTACTGTGTTATAAATTTAAACACTTAATAATTTAGATCAGATAAGAATAAGAAAAATAAAATACCCTATCCATCTCTGATGCTTTTCCTCTCTTCATGTAGAACCTAGTTTTTGACCCATATCATTTTAATTCTTCCTGAAAACCTTTTTCTAATACTTCTTACAGGGAAAGTCTGCTGCACTGAAATACCTCAGGTTTTGTTTTTCAGGGAAAGACTTCATTTCTCATTTCATTTTGAAATATAATTTCACTGGATAATGACTTCTAGATTGGTGGGAGTTTTCTCTTTCACCCTTTAAGTATATCACTCTGCTGTCTTTTTACTTGGATGGTTTTTGATGAGAAGTTTGCTGTAGTACTTGTCTTTGTTCCTATAAGATACCCCTCCCCAACCATGCCCCACAATGGCTTCTTTTAAGATTTTGCTCCTTGTCTTTGGTTTTCTGCAGTTTGAATATGATATACCTGGATGTAGCTTTTAAAATATTTCGTGTTCAGTGAGTTTCCTGGACTTGAGATTTCATCTCTGTTTGTTGGTTTTGGATAATTTTTGTAATTATTCCCTCAAATACTTATTCTCCACTTGATTTCCTTTCCTTCTTGTAATTCATTTACATGTAACCCATTTTGAAATTGTCCCTTGGTTCTTTTTATTTTACTTTAATTTTTAATTTAGAAAGAGGGGGTGAGAGAGGCAGAGGGAGGAGGAGGACAGAGAGAGAATCTTAAGCATGCTCCATGTGAGCCCGATGTGGGCCTAGATCCCCTGACCCTGGGGTCATGACCTGAGCCAAAATCAAGAGTTGGAAGCTAAACTGATCCCCCCAGACGTCCCCGTTACTTGGTTCCTGAATGTTCTTTGTGTTTCATATTTTTTTGTCTTTGCATTTTAGTGTGGAAAGTTTTTATGGGCCTATCTTCAATTTCAGTGATTCTTTCCTTGGCTTTGTGTTGCCTACTGATGAGCTCATTAAGGGCACACTTCGTTTATGTTACTATGTTTTTGATTTGTAGTACTTCCATTTGATTATTTCTTAGAGTTTATAGCTTACTATTTACATTACCCATATTTATTGCCTTTGCTTACTTTTTTCCTTACAGACCTTAACATATTAATGATATTTATTTTAAATTCCTCATGTGATAAATCTCTGCGTCATATCTGAGTCCTGTTCTGATTGCTGCTTTGTCTTTTCAGGCTGTGTGTGTGTGTGTGTGTGTGTGTGTGTGTGTGTGTGTGTGTGTTTCTTGCCTCTTGTCATGCTCTGTAAGTTTTTGGTGAAAGCTAGAAATGTTGTATCAGGTATTAGTAACTGAGGTAAATTGGCTTTCTAATACAAGGACTTAGGTTAATCTGGATAGTAATTGATGTGTGTGTAGTATTACCTCTATCTATAAGTGCTAAAGGCTCCAAATGCCTCTAATGTCTTTATTTTTCTTTTGTTTGTTGTCTTTAGTTTTCTCTAAGTATTCATTTTCAGGGAAAGTTTGTCTTATACCTCTTATCAGTTGAATCTTCTGTCATTACACTAGACCTTGTTGGTGTGGTGGTATGGTGTGAGGGAGGGAGAGCGTTCTGTAGTCTTATGATTAAATCTCATTCTTTTATTGTCGAGGAGGTGATCTTCATAATTGTTTCTCTGTCGTAGCATTCCCCCTCACCCATACTCCCCTGCTGCCCTCTTTGGCTACAGTGTTTCCATTCTTTTTCTTTGAAGATTTGATTCCCCTTAGCTGTGTTTTATTTTTTCCACTTTGAAACAGGATTTCTAGAGAATTCTACAGGAATGCCCTCCATCAGCAGAGATAAGGCTCACAAAATCTTTTCCTTGGAAAGTAGACCTTTGTTGTTCAAAAGGTTCTGAGCTTATTTCCTAATGGTTATTCTTCCTTTTCCCCTGTTGAGCCATGATGGGACCTTCCTTGGATCTTTACTGTAAGAATTCTTACGGAGTTCTGGCAGATAAAGCCCATAAAAATTTGGGAGGTAATGCAAGACTCTGTCCCTCAGTCTCTCACTTTTATTCCAGTCCACACTCAGCCTCCAGCAGTTAGTCAAAATTGCCATTTAAAGTATTCTTAACAATGTATGGTCCCATTGACATCTGTTCCAAGTAAACATATCTTGGCTGTGACTTTCCATGTGCCAGTCTCTCCGGAATTCAGGGTGGCAGTTTGCTTTGCTCCCTCATTTCTCTGCTGGATCCCAAAAAAAGTAATTGATTTTCACTTTGTCTAGGTTTCTTTTATTGCACATACAGAAGTGACAACTTCCACACTTGGGTATGCAGGAGGTGAAACCAGGAGTCAAGTCTCTTTCAGTTGGATGTTGGATGGAGGAAGTTGTGATTTTTCAGGGTGCCATATAGAACATGTTTTTTTTTTTGGTTGTTGGTTTTGTTGTGTATCTTTGAAGTGATTGTGCCAATTTCAAATCCAAAATGACTTTTACTACTTTTCACTGTGCCACTCTGGACAAGAAAGTTAATATTTTGGAACATTGTTTTCTAGTTTGAATAAATTATGATTAAAATGGTAACCTCTTACGTTGGTGTTGAGGATTAAATGAGATATAGTACGTAAGTAGCATAATATGGCCTGTGTCACAAACAGGTACATAACGAAGACATTAGTTTCCTTTCTAGTTTTCTTTCTCTACCCTCTCCCTGTGGGTACACAAAGAAATCTACTTGATCTGGGTTAAATATCCTATAGAGAGCTTGTGGTGATATTTTGTTAGACAGAAAGTCATCTTTGAGGTACTGGGTCTCAAGTGAAATAGCCACTTACTGTAGAATCATAAATGCTTTGTGGGAATGGGCAAGTCTATAACCAAATGGTATTTCACACAAACCACAAAAGTTATTCGAAGTCAGCAAGGAAGTTACACAGTCCCATTCTTGTACTAGTAAATACCATTCACCTGGTGGTGGTTACTGAAACCAGTTGCATCTCCTGGATCCATGGACAGAGTTGCCGGGCCCTAGTCTATAGCCTCTTGATTTCTTTTTGTCTTACTAGTGTCCTGAATCATTGTTACACTGGCACCAGACTTTTGCATGTGCACTGCTGTATGCCCTCAGGCATCTGAAAGATGATTCATGTACCATAATCTTTAGCTGTGATTCTGTCTTTGTTTTGTTGGCCAACACCAGTGATTGGATGTGTTTCTTACCCCTTGCCATCTGCATGTCAACATTTGTAGACTGCATCTTAAAGTTTGGTCTAATATCCAGGATCCTTTGGCAGAATTTGCTCTTAGGACTTCATTTCCATCCTTTTTTTTAAATTTATTTTTCAATATATGAAATTTATTGTCAAATTGGTTTCCATACAACACCCAGTGCTCATCCCAAAAGGTGCCCTCCTCCATCCTTTTATTCATAAACCATAGATCTGATCGTCAACACTATCTTGGCCTGCCTTATGTCATGTTTACTTAAGACCAAGATTTAACCAAATTCCTGAAATTAAGGGAATAATAGTTTTCCAACTGATTTTTCAAATACCTCGTCTTTGTGAATTTATGTTTCAGTCTATAATTTCCAGCAAAGTGTTTATGTAGCCAAGAACAGACAGCTATAGTTTTCTTTGCTGAGACTGCATCTTTTATCTAATCCTCCAATGGTTTTCCAATGCTGGAAGTGGTGTTCTCAAGAACCCTATCAAAGAGGGGCGGCTGGGTGGCTCAGTCGGTTAAGCATCTGACTTCAGCTCAGGTCACGATCTCATGGTCTGTGAGTTCGAGCCCCGCATCGGGCTGTGTGCTGACGGCTCAGATCCTGGAGCCTGTTTCAGATTCTGTGTCTCCTCTCTCTCTGCCCCTCCCCTATTCATGCTCTGTCTCTCTCTGTCTCAAAAATAAATTTAAAAAAATAAAAAAAAAATTTTAAAAACCCTATCAAAGAAATAGTATTGTGGTATGTTACATTAGGTTTGTCTTCTGTTCAGGTTGTGGCCTGCTTGATCTCATGGAATGAAATCCAAGAAAGTCTTCCTCTCCTTTGATTTTAGCCTATTACCTGAGCCCAGCAATGACTAGAATTCTAATACTACATCTTTATTCTTGAGGCAAAATGGTTACTTCCTGTATCACACACAGATACTTCTTGGAAGAGTGATGCTTTATATCCAGGACAGTTTTGGTAGAAAGGAAAAAAAAAGGAGAATGTGACTGTTGAATGGAAGAAAGGTATTATGGGAATGGAGGAGTCAATAGTTAGACCAAAGGATGATGGAAAACACAGAACCAAAAATCTAGTGATCTTAAGGACAAACAGTATCTTTTTCACAATTAACCTAGAACTCTTAATTCAAAACAAAATCTAAATTTGAAGGTCTCCATCACCACAAATTATGAGACTTGAGAAGAGTTACTTAGACTCCATAGTCCACAGTTTTCTTATATATGGGTAAGAACTTAATAGTACATCTCAGAGAATCGTTGGTAATACAGGTAAAGCATTTAGCATAGTATCTGATACATATTCAGTGTTCAGTAAATTTTAGCTATTAGGCTATTAACAGTAACAATAATTCAGTTATAAAGCCCAGTGTAAGATATTACATATATAAACCTAAGACAATGTAGAGAAATTTATTCAATTGCACATATATGAAATTTGATCAGATGGCTCTTTATGAAACTTAAAACTTATCTGGTAATCTAATGATGATAAAGAGATCCTTCTTTATATAAATAGTGGTATTTCTAGAAATATGTTGTAAGTGATTATTGTGTAAGGAAGACATAGAAAAAAATCAAGTGTTTCTTATGACCTTATGTCTTCCCACCCTGTCCCTTGTAAGGCCTTAGATACTGAATTTTAAGCACTGTAACCTGTAAGTCAGTAATCATGAACTCCTACTATCAGTTTATTTGCAGTGGATCCCCATATATGAGACAGATCTTTCAAAATGATGGATGGAAGGAGAGTGTTTAGAACCTACCATGCTGAGAGAGCAACAGGTTGTCATAATCTCCCAGAACAACACTAACAGGAGACTATTAGTAGAATCAACATCATATTTAATGTGCTTAGAGACATCTCTAAACCACTTGTACCAGTTGTACACCAAGTACAGGATACATAATGAAATGTAGACATTTACTGTGAAATAAGAGACATGTTGTCTTAAACCAGAATATGCAAAAAAGAAAAGATTTGGGGTGCCTTTAGGTACTGTATTGAATGTCCTTGTCTAAGTGTTGTGACCTTTTTCCCCAAGTGCACATTGCTAGTCGTTGTATCTTAGGATTTAGGAAGGTAGCTAATTAATTAATTTTCACCATAGAGGGTCTAAGTCTCCTCTGGAAGATGACCTTTTTGTCATGTTGAACTGACATGTAACTGAATGATGGACATGCCATTTTATTGGTGAGCAATTTTCTGTTTTGGTGGGGAGAGTTTTAAGATCATTGGACTTGTACATGGTGACAGGATTGTTGGTCTAGATATGATTGAGCAGTTTAGTAATGTACATAATTATCATGACTTCCTGAAAGCTCTAGGCACCTCTTCACTTTTGATCATGATTCCAACTGCTGATGCCTAAATTACAAACCAAATGGTAGGAGGATAAATCATGAGGCCAGAGGCATAGCTTAGTCATGCCAGCAAGCTTAAACTTGGGTTTTGTGCGGGGTAGTTCCAAACTGAAAAAGGTTTTTGAAAGAAAGGGTTTTTTTTTTACCTGTTTAGAATGCACCTGAAGGTATAATTTTAGATTTACAAAACGTTAAGGACAAGAGGGATTGGTATTTAGTAGAGGCTTGTTTTTTGCATGTGAAGCCTTGTGATTTCAGTCATATGTGGAATTTAAGAAACAAAAACAAAGGGAAAAAAAGGAGAGGCAAACTAAGAAACAGACTCTTAAGTATAGAGAACAAACTGATAGTTATTAGAGGGGAAATGAGTGGGGAGGATGGGTGAAATAAGTGATGGGTATTCAGGAGCACACTTGTGATGAGCACAAGGTGATGTACAAAGTGTTGAATCACTATATTGTACACCCGAAACTAATATTACACTGTATGGTAACTAACTGGAATGTAAATAAAAACTTTAAAAATACAGCCTTAAATTTTGTGTTTTAAAATATGGTTAATATTACTTGGGAAAACAAAGATTTTAGAGCTTGAAGACGGGTGTGACCTAAAGTATGTAATTTGCAGCATAACCAAATTACAGGCGTAGACGGCTACTGGTGAATAATGAATAAGTACTCTGTATTGTAAAACTAGCAGTAACAATGGGTATATTTTCCTAAGATAATTTCACAAGATGAGTGGCCAGAAACAAAAATTTTACTTCATTTATTTAATTAGTTGTGTTTTATATTGGAATATATGGTTACACATATATCAAGTATGCTTTCATCTTGGACTCTGAAAGCTGACAGTTATGGCCTGACAGTCTCTGAGTCCTACTTGAAGTTTATTGTTTCTTATATGATGTAAGGCTAATGATTTATAACTTTGTTCTTACAAATTCTCTTCATAAAATAGATTCACTTTCTAGTATTTTATGGAATTTTTAAATGATTATAAGATTTACATTAACGTTCCTGACCTAAATAAGACTAAGTTTCTTTAGTCTGACTGGTGTCTCAAGAGCATGACATCTACCTTCTGAGCTTCAGTTTTCCCCCAGGACTTTCTGTGATTATACACCCAAGTATTTTGGAAATTTTTGAAGATGAAACTGAGTTTGTACAAAGTACTCATTGTGTTTATATTGAGGGATCATTGGAGGCCTTTTAAAAGGTGCCATAGTTCTATTTACCCGTATTCTTGCTATTTACTCCAAAACTGCAGGAACTCTGCAAAAGCCATGAGAGCACAGTCCTGTATCTGTGCCTTTCTGCGAATTGCAGGTCGGTGCCACAAACAAATCTGGACGTGTTCATCATCTTAAAACTGCTCCAATATTGTAGTATAAAAATAGTCAATTATTTCCTTAAAGAAATACAGTTTTGGCTGAGAAAATGCAAACACCGACATCTTAGGATACTTTAATTGAAAGATTTTTTTTTGAAAATCTTGGTATATCACATAATTTGAAATATTTCTTGTATGTATGAAAGTTACATAAGATATCCTAAGATAGGACTTGGAGCAAACGAATTTATTTCTTAGCTAATTAATGTTTCCTTCCTTTACTGAAGGAATTTTTAGTGACTATTTTTATAACTAAAATTGTCCTGTAGAATATATTGTAAACTTACCAAGATTTCCCTAAGCCTGTGTAAGCAAACTGGCTAAAACAAATATAACAATCTTAGGTAAACTAAAGTGAAGTTTAAGCCAGACACATACTGTTATCAAGTCCAAATATTTGCAATAAAATATAGGAACCCGTTGCTGACAAGAGATTTGCTTAGTTGTAAATGTTTATGAAAGTTTTACAGTAACTTAAAATTTAATTCAGTTTGAGGCTCCTGGGTGGCTCAGTCGGTTAAGCATCCAACTTCAGTTCAGGTAATGGTCTCACGGTTCATGAGTTTGAACCCTGCATCTGGTTCTGTGCTGACAGCTCAGGGCCTGGAGCCTGCTTCACATTCTGTGTCTCCCTCTCTTGTTGCTCCTCCCCCACTCATGCTCTGTCTTTCTCAAAAATAAAAAATTCACATTAAAAGAATTTAATTCAGTTACATAAATAGTGAATCATCTTTGTAGAAAATTTGAAAAAATTATGTAATATCATTACTGTCCTCAGAAACCTAAGATTCAGAGTTGCTTGTTTAGGATAAGTACAGAGTCCCAATAAAATTAATAGGTTTTATATGTTCATTTATAGGTGCATATATAACAATAAGAACTGCATGCATTCTTTGCTATTTGGGTACCTTAATAATTGCTGTGCATTATTGTTTAATGTTTATGATTTACTAAATTTGGTTTAGACCAGGGGAAGGATTAAATTAGACTGTCTTTAGCTAGATTTTGATTTCTTAGTTTTTCTTCCCATTGTATTTACCATTGGACTTAACACATAAACATAGTAATGTATATTCTATATGTAGAAACAAAAATTTAATGGATTAAGGTACCTTATCCATGGTTGGTTTGTGCTTGATAAAATACTACCTATTGAAATTATGCTTATGTGTAATCAGCATAATTTGAACAGAAGGACTTAAGAAAATCTATGAAAATATTAAACACTTTTGGGACTGTGTGTGTGTGTGTGTGTGTGTGTGTGTGTGTGTGTGTGTTTTGCCTCATATTGATAGTTTATTCCACCATGGTATCAGGGGATTTTGTCTCTGACATATCATTGATACATACATAATTAATTAAATGATTAATTTTGGAAATGACCCTTGAGATAAACTGTGCCTGGCCTTTTCGTACAGTTGAGGAAACTGATGTCTGTGGTGATGAAGTGACTGACTTAATAGTACGTAGCTAATTGTTTATAGAACCTGGATTAGAGTTGACTACTACTTGCTATGTATTTCTTCTTATTTTGGTGTTACTGATATATATCATCTAGTGCGGTATTAAGTTCCACTACTCACTGCTTGATCCAGCTGCTTTGTTACTCAAATAGCTACAAAAAGCATGATCTCCCAGGGCTAGTAGAAACAGTGAATGTATGTAGTGGGGTTGTGTCAGGAAGGTAAAAGCCACCATAGGTTTTGCAAGTTGGAAGAGTTTCAACTCAAGGAACTAGAGGACTTTACAACCATTGGAAAGATGGAAGACAGGTCAGGGAACCCCTCTTAGAATTCACAAAATGAGAACATGGGATAGGAGGGAAGCCATTGTTTGTTATCCATGCACCTTAGCACATGATTCCCTGGAGGAGCTCTCTGAGAAGCCGCTGTTGACTCCACATGTGTGATCTGTTTTGCTGTAACTGGTGGAGAGACCAATGGCCCACCCTTGTCTTCAATGCCCTAATAAAGTATAACTGTTTCTAATTGGCCAAAACAATCTTGCAACATAGAGGGAAAGGGATTCTAGAAAGTTTAGTTACAGGTTTTCCCTTGGAAACACAGTGCACAGGACAAAGGTGCCATGGCCATGCTGAGGTCATGACAGGCAACACACAATCCAACACAAAAAGATGACATTAAAAGCCATCAAACACAGAAAGGTTAGTAAAAGATTAAAAAAGAAATATGGCTAATGCTCATTCCTGTCTTGTTTTAAAATTTAAAAACAGCAATCTGGAACTAATTGAGCCATTTTAACTTGACTGAAAACTGAGCAGGAAAGGATAGGTATTTACTGTATCTTAGATGTGATGAATACACGTGCATGTATATAGGTAAAAGTTAGAGAAGTTCCAGTATATTTCTTATTGTTTGCAGGGTGTTTTTCTTCTGAAAATTTTGAATTTTTTTTTAAATAATAGCTATTTATTGTACCATTCACAGCTTCTGGGGGTTAGAATGCAGACATGTTTGTAGGGCCACTATTCATTCTACTACAAAACTTAGACTTCAATGCCATTCTCTAAAATTGCTAAGTTCTGGGGCCCCTGGGTGGCTCAGTCGGTTGAGTGTCCGACTAAAGCTCAGGCCATGATCTCATGGTTCCTGAGTGTAAGCCCCGTGTTGGGCTCTGTGCTGACAGCTTAGAGCCTGAAGCCTGCTTCAGATTCTATGTCTCCTTCTCTCTCTGCCCCTCCCCTGCTCGTGCTCTGTCTCTGTCTCTGTCTCTCTCTCAAAGATAAATAAATACTAAATAAATTTAAATTGGAGAGTTCTTTAGGCTTCCCAAATATAGAAATTTCTACAGGACTAATACCTGTAAGCAGTGTTATGACTGTAGACAGAAATCAGACCCATATCTTAAAGCAGTTTATTGTTGGGGCGCCTGGGTGGCGCAGTCGGTTAAGCGTCCGACTTCAGCCAGGTCACGATCTCGCGGTTCGTGAGTTCGAGCCCCGCGTCAGGCTCTGGGCTGATGGCTCGGAGCCTGGAGCCTGTTTCCGATTCTGTGTCTCCCTCTCTCTCTGCCCCTGCCCCGTTCATGCTCTGTCTCTCTCTGTCCCAAAAATAAATAAACGTTGAAAAAAAAAAAAATTAAAAAAAAAAAAAAACAGTTTATTGTAGTATGGATTATTTTGACTCAGGACATTTTCCCTAGGCAAAATGAAACATTTTTTTTTCTTTGGAAGCTATATTACCAAGATATTTCCCAGCCTTCCTTGATCTCTGAGCCTCACTATACCCCTGGCTCTCGTAGGCCTTGGGAAAAGATGACTGATGGGTTGTGCATCTGAAGATGCCATGTGCCACGTGTTGGGGGCCTGAAATTGGATGAGGGTTAATGATAGGAGGAGGCATCTTTTCACATTGTATCAGTTACCATACTTTTGATCAAAAGAAACAAAATCCAAATCCAACTGGTTTAAAGTATGACAGAAATGAATAGATTCATTATTTAACCAAAATGTGCAGATGTAGGGGAAGCTTTAAGCATGGTTCATAATTTGAGCCAAAGGTTTTGATAGCTTTAGGTCTTCAGCTTTCTTTGTTTATGAATGTGTTGGGTCTGTTCCCTGCCTCCCTTCTCCACCACGCATTTGGTTTGCTTTGTGACGATACGGGTTTCACTTGAAAGATACCAAATTGCACACAGAAAGAGTTCCTTCACACAGTCCCATGTCATGTACACGAAACCATTTCCTAAGAAAGTCTCCTCTAGAGTCTCATAGTACCTTGACTCAGTTTTCCTTAACTGCCTTTACATTAAATTTCATGCTCGTTCTCTGTATCCACATTGATAATGACCTATTAGACCAGGGGTTAGCAAGCTTTAACCCATGTGGCTAACAAACATGTAGCCCACAGCCAATTTTGGTGCAGCCCATGAGGTTTTTACTTTTTTCAAAGTACTGTAGGAAGAAAAAAAGAACATGCAATACAGAACTTAATGTGTCCCACAAATCTTAAATTATTTACCTTGAGGCCCTTTATAGCAAAATATTGCCAACCTCTGTGTTAGGGTGTTATATGGTGTAAGAAACTGTCTTCTTGACACATTCCTGTTGTATGTATTGCAGTTCCTTCCACATAGCTCTCTCATTATTAAACGCTTAGTCCCACCTACCCTTCTACATCATGTTTTCCACTTTTATTTGAGGAAATAAATATTTATTAATTTAGGAGAGAGAAGACTTGGAGGAGAGGATTAGTGTAGAGAGAGGAGATGAAAATACCCATCAGTGTTAAGGAATATGAGAACTAAAAGAACCTTAGAGAATGCTCTGTTTAACTGTATCCTGTTACAGAAGAGGAAGTAAGGTCCAGGATGGAAGGAGTTTGCTTAAGGTCAAAGTCAGCTAGTAAGTCTTCTTAGGGCCCAGCATCATCATCCAGTACTACTTCAACTGACTCCTATTGCTCTTTTGACACAGCGTATTTGACTTACATCCAACTCATACATAAACTCAGCTGCTGTATCCATGGCAGGACTATCTTAGAATGTTCTTTTCACCTTAAGGAATTTCCCAGTAATCCACAGTTGCTGCTGGAAAGAGCAATCAAGAACTTTCCTAAAGGGATTTCCTCTTTTGCTCAGCCCACCTCTTAACTCTCCAGATATCCCTGGTCCTCTCAGCTGTTCTTCCTTAGTAGTTATTCATGTATTTCAGTAGCCCTAGCTTCATATAGACATTACTGATTGCTTTCTAGGATGTCTTGGTGCAGTATTCCCTCGTTTATTTAATGTATTAAATGTGGTGACCAAAAGATGTACTGGGTGATGAATGTAACCTCTCTGTTTATTCAAAGATAGCCAGTGCCCTGTTAAAGTCCTTAGATTTATTAGTTTTCTCAGGTCTCCTCTTTTCTCTCTCTCTGCTTCTACTAACCAGTTATATATGCCATGATACCTGCATCTCTAACTTACCTTCTGATTGTTCTGATGTTTTCTCTCTCCCTTTGGTTCTAATTCCTACTTCCACCCCTAAGCATGAGTAGTCTAAATATACTAGTTTCCTGTTGCTGCTGTACCACATTATCACAAACTTAGTGGCTTTGAACAACACAAATGTGTTATCTCTTTCTCTGGAGGCAAGAAATCCAAAATGGATCGTACAGGCTAAAATCCGAGTGTCAGGAGAGCTGTGTTCCTTCCGGAAGCTTTATGACAGAATCCATTTCCTTGCCTTTTCCAGCTGCCTCCATACCTTGCCTCATGGTGCCATCCTACATCTTTGAAAGTGCTTCACTCCAGGCTCTGCTTCTTTTCTTTTTCTCCTTTTTTTCTCTTCTCAGTCTTGAAGGATCCTTGTAATCATGTTGGGCCCACCATAATAATTAAGGATAATCTCCCCGTCTCAAGTTTCTTAATCACAAATGCAAAGTCCCTTTTGCCATACAAGGTAAAATTTCACAGGTTCCTAGAAGTAGGATGTGGGTGTCTTTAGGGGTTATTATTATGCCTACCATGGTTAGGTTTCCACTATAAAGTCTCAGCTGCATTTGGTTTTTCAGTCTAAGGGTCACTCTCCCTCTTTATTTTTCTTTTCTTTTCTTTAATTTTAGTGTGTTAACATAAAGTGCAATATTGGCTTTAGGAGTACGATTGAGTGATTCATCACTTAACATACAACACTCAGTACTCACTACAACAAGTGCCCTCCTTAATACCCATCACCCATCTGCCTCTTTAAAAAAATGTAAGTTGTCTTCCAAAAGTATATCTGAATTCTCTTGTGTCTCAAATTTTTTATCTGCAGAACTATTCAAATCTATACATACTTCATTTTATCTGCAACTCAGTTTCAGCTCATATTGCCTCTTGAATGGATTCCATTTAAATAGTGTCTCGTGACCCCTGATACCATCATCTGGACTGCCAGCATACTCTGAAAGAGTAGCCTAAATTACCTTCCTTTGCCTTGTGGTTTATATACCTGTGTAGTATCCTATCCTGCTACCACCTAGAGGAATACATTTCCTGCCCAGAGTTTTATCTCCCGAGTTCTGGCCCAGTGTTGTATATATAGAAAGCACTCAATAATAACATTACCATGATCTTATTTCAAATTATAATATACTGCAGGGGTACATGGATTTAAGACGTGTTGACGTATTCAGCTGCCCTCAAACTATGCCTGAATGTCTCCTGAAGTTTTCCTTTGGGAGATTTTTTTCTGATCTTAGCACACATCTTTTGGCATAGCCTGTGAATTGTTTTTGAAATAAAAATCATGGCTACATTGGATAGATCAAGTAATTCTGAGTATTTCATGCAATGTTTTTTGTCCTTCTTTCTGTATTCATTAATTGAAGGTGTATTAACTGAGAAGCGCTGTGCCAAATATTATGAAGGAGGTAAGCTCTCAGGAGGATAGGTTCCAATGTGACTTTCCAAATACACAAGTGTAGAACTCTAGCTTTAAGCATGTTGTGGAACTCCTGGAAGCCATTAACACAGTACCTGACTGATCCCACCTTCTTAACTGTACTAAAAATGCTTTTGTGAGGCCAGTGAGAACCAGATGTATGTCAGGATAGTTCTTTAGAAATCTTTTTTGATTTGATAATTATGAGAAATGAAGTTGCCATCAGGAGGCATGTGTCTGTGCTGCTGTAAGGTAGTCCTCTCAGGGATTTTGACCCTGCATTGCTTTTGATGGAGAATGGAAGAGTAGCATGGGAGCCGACACAGCTTTCTCTAAAGATGTTCAATATAGCGGTATTATTGTGATGCTTGCAATATGAGTCAAAAGTTGGGGAAAGTAACTGCCCCTCACACTTAAGTATCTACTCAAGTTTTAGAATATGCAATTTTGTGTGGTGCTGACAGATAAATAAATCATTGTTTCCCCAAACTTTATTATTACCTCTGTCAGTCCCTTTTTGTTTCACTGTTAGAGAACCACTTTTTACTCTCAAGGATTAGTTGTGGTACTATTTTCATTTGAATGCATATATCAGAATATTTGAGAATCTTAACATTTGAATATATGACATATATTCAAATAAACGAAGCCTCAGATATTGAAAATGTACTTTTGAATAACCATATTGGCTTTCTGATAATCAGGGAATAATAACTGTACTGGTATTAACGTACTATTTTCCATATGATAACAAAGAGTCTGTGAGATGTATTTGCATTCCTGTAAACCTATGGGTGTTTCAAAAACTACTTTTACTTGTAAGTAATTTGAATTGGTAAGACTCTAAATTGAGTGACATAGATTTAATATGGCATGGCATTTAAATTTCAGCTTTTCTCAGTACTGATACTGTGTTCCATCATGGAAAAAAAAAAAAAAAACAAAGAAAGGCTGAAAGAGAATGAGTTTGCATATATACCGGCACAAATCACCAGTGTTAAACTGTCATCAAAATCACTATTGAAATTTATTCGGTTAAAATTTTTCTGTATGCTTAAGAATATGCAGTGTTCAGAAAGTAGAATCTTAATTGGTTTGTCAGATGCAAAAACACATTTGTTATGTCCATTCACTTCTTAAAGAATACTCATATCATTTTGGCTAACTCTGTAGGGGTGAGGTATTTCACATGGAAATAAGAGACACAGAGAGCTTAGAGTAAACTCTGAGGATAACCATAGGTAAACTAATATATGAACTTTAATATATGCCTTCTTACGTAGTTTAACTTTAAAGGGCTTTAATCTAAGTAAGAATTACTTGAATAGATACTTTAGTTTTCCCCTCTGAAAGTACAAAGATAAAAGAAAAAAATAAGTTCTCTGCCCCAACTTCTAGGGTGAAGGGAGCTATGGACAATAAAAGAAACTTGCTATTCACAGGACAAATTCTCTCAAAGGCGATGTGTTACTGTGGCTATAAAATTATGTCAGAGGAGCTTTTAATTTTTTTAATGTTTATTTTTGAGAGAGAGAGAGTACGAATGGGGCAGGGACAGAGAGAGAAGAAGACAGACTCTGAAGCAGACTCCCTGTGGTCAGCGCAAAGGCTGACACGAGGATTGATGTGGGACTCGAACCACAAACCATGAGATCATGACCTGAGCAGAAGTCTGATGCTCAGCTGACTGAGCCACCCAGGCACCCCTGTCGGAGGAGCTTTTAATCTGGATTTCCTTTTTGATAAGAAGGAATATCACTTAATTTTTCAAAACTCGTGTATGTGCTGTTTAATAAATAATCATGGGCTATATATAAGATACGCACTGTGTGTGTGCGTGTGTGTGTGTGTGTGTGTGACAACATATTTCGTACATATACATTGTACCTAAAAAATTACATTATAAATTGTTGACTGCCACTTCTCGTACCTGGAGTATTCATGTCGTAGCCTCCCAGACTTATTCAGAAGCTGACTTAACTTTCGAGATGAACATTCGTTTCTGAGACTCTGCCACTCCCTAGCAACAAAGATGTCCTGATTATTGTGATTATCAGGCACACAGTCAACACCTCTTTGACAGGGTAGCCTTTATGGGAAGTATACATCATATTTAAAAATTTGACACTACCAAGACCAACTGATAAGGTCACGGAGCCAAGTTCTTCAGGGAAGTAACTTGGGTCCTTCTGCAACACTCTACCAGTAGCAACAGTACTCTTGAGTCCAGATACTATGTTGCTATTGTAGGCATGGATATTTCAGCCCTATTAGTAGTGGAGACAAGCTTACCTTCATCATAATCGTAGAGCCAGAGAGAGCTGGTGTATTTTGCATGACAAATTTCTTTGGGTATTCAGGTGGTTTGAGAGGCAGCACAATTATAAGAAGCAGGTCTTTGGTCCTAAATTTGCTGAGAAGATCATTAATTATCTGTATAAATATTGGAGAAGAGCAGTGTGGATAATTAAATTGAATTTATTTGGACACAGGCAGTTTTTACATTGACTGTTGAAGTTGCTATTTGTGCAAAATTAAAAAAAATTAATTAGGACACTTTCTAAGAAGATTTTTACATGCACCTTATTTTCATTCTCTGTGGAAATATATTTGGAGCATAAATGTTTTATTTAGCTACATATTTTGAATTAAATGACCTCCACTTGCCTAAATTCCTAAATATTTATATTGTCTAAAAACCTGAATTAATCTCGTTGTTAACTAGTTTTATAAGCTGAAAAGAAAAGAACTACATATAGCAAAGTTTGTTGGCTTTTTATTCATTCATCTCATCAAGACTAGACTTGGACTAACTTGAGTTTTCACTCATTGTGCAATATCAGAGATGTGACCAAAAATAGAATATTTCCAAATACCACATTTAAGATGAAATAGGAAGAGATTTTCACATAGGCTATAAAAAGGTTTTCTTCTGACTTGATGAACTTATTTTCTCATTCATATAAAGAACCCCGAAGTGTCTTGATCTTTTTTCTGAAATTTGAACAATTAAATTTTACCTTCATGTACAGAGGCTTTGAAGAGAATTGGTATTATGTGGTAGCTATTTGTGCATTTAATTAACTTTTCCTGTCAGCAGTATTGCAAAATTTTATTCATTTATTAGTACTTGCAGCAAAGTTGAAGTTAGAGAAGTAATTAAGATGTCGGTTGTTTTGCTCTCCTACAAATATTGAATATCATTAACATTTTAGTATCTCTTCTGTTAGCTTAATTAAGAGTTGAATTATTTTAAGCAACAGTTGTATGTTTTAGTAATTTCAAAAGTTTAATCTACCTGTTAAATACATTTTTCTTTTCATGTTCTGCCTCACAATGATTTCTTTAATGACATCTTTATGTGTACAGCTTGTTTTTCTGTGACACGATAATTTTGCTAAGGGGCTGAGAGTTTCCATTGTTAATATATCTTCACCAGTTCATTCTTCTTTTTTGGACTCTGACTAGATCCTAGATTGGTTTGTACACTCACCAATTATTTTGCTGCTTTAAAAGTCACATCGTTGTTTCATTGTTCTAAGTTGAGAAACTGACTTAGAATTAGTCATTCCAGACCACTAGCCAATGAGTTCACACAAGATCAGTCAAGTTCAGCATTTAGTGTGAGGAAATTAAATGTGAACTAGCACCTTTAAATAAGATTCTAGTATCTGAACACCACTTCTTGTAAATATTATTTCCCATCACAGTGAAATATCTAATAAAATATTGCCTGTTAATGGATGCTTTTTTTTCAAGTAGTTTTTGTAGTATAACACTTTACTAGCACTACAAAATACTTAAGAATGTGAAAAGCCTCTTTCCATATGTCTTCTGAAGAAATGTCTTTTCAAATCCTTTGCCCATTTTTAAATTAGGTTGGCTTGAAAGATGATTTAATGTGTTCTAGATAGAAGTCCCTTATCACAAATGTGTTTTACAAGTATTTTTTCTGAGTATGTGGGTTGTTGTTCTACTTGGTGGTATCCCTTAAAGAATATAAGATTTTAATTTTGATGATGTCCAATTTATCTATTTTTTGTTGTTCAGGCTTGTGTGTGTGTGTGTGCGCGCGCGTGTGCGTGTGTGTGTCATATGTGAGAAACCATTTCCTAGCCTAGTGTTTTGAAGTTTCACAGCTGTCTTTTCCATTATAAATTTTATAGTTTTAGCTTTTACATTTATGTGTGTTATCCACTTGCAGTTAACTTTGGTGTGATATGAGCTAGGAATGCAAATTCCTTATTTTGCATGTGGATATCCTGTTATCCTTGGACTATATGTTGAAAAGACTATTTTGTTTTTTCATTGAATTCTCTTGGCTTCCTTGTTACAAATCAATTAACTATAAATATAGGGGTTTATGTTAGGATTCTTATTTCCCTTCCATTAACCTGAAAGTCTATTCTTATGCCAGTACCACACTTTTTTGATTATTGCAGATTTCCAGCGTGATTTTCCATATGAATTTTAGGCACAGTTTGTCAAGTTCTGCAAAAAAAAGGAACTTAAGGTTTGGATAGGGTTTGCTTTGATTCTGTAGGTTACATGGGGAAGTATTGTCATCTTGACAATCTTAAATCTCTTGATCCATGAACATTGGATATCTTCACATTTATTTAGGTCCTATTTAATTTTTCAACAATATTTTCCACTTTTCAATATATAAGTCTTGCACTTACTTTGTGAAGTTTATTTCTAAGTGTTTTATTAATTCTGATGCTATTGTAAGTGGAATTTTAAACTTTCATTTTCGGATTGTTCATTACACGTGTGTAGAATTCAAATTGGGGGGCACCTGAGTGGCTCAGTCTGTTAAATGTCCAACTTCAGCTCAGGTCATGATCTCCTGGTTTGTGAGTTCAAGCCCCACGTCAGGTTCTGTGCTGACAGCTCAGAGCCTAGAGCCTGCTTCATATTCTGTGTCTCCCTCTCTCTGCCCCTCCCCTGCTCATACTCATTCTGTCTCTCTCTCAAAAATAAATAAAAAAACAACTTAAATTGGTTGTTGTATATTGATCTTCAATCCTGCACCCTTGCTGAGCTTGCTTATTATTTCTAATAGATTTTCCTGTATGTGAAGATATCGTAAGATTTTCTTGATATAAAATTATGTTTTCTACAAATTATGATAGTTTTCTTATTTCTTTCCATTCTGGATGCCTTTTATTTCATTTTCTTGCCTAATTTTCTTACCTGAAATCTATGTTATGATGTCGAATAGAAATTGCTAGAGTGTAAATAAATTCTTGTTACATTTCAGGTCAAGGGGAAAGCATCTAGTATGATGTTAGCTTTGAGCATGTCATAGGTGGTTTTTATTTGGTTGAAGTAGTAGTCTTCTTTTCCTAAATCATTGAATTTTTTAGCATAGAAGGCATTGGATTAAAATTTTTTCTTTATCAATTGAGGCAGTCACATGATTGTGGTCCTTTATTAACATGCTGTCTTACACTCATTGGTTTTTGGATATTAAACTAGCCTTCATTTCTTGGGAAATACCCAATTTTTTGTGGTGTATAATTCTTTTTATATGCTGCTGGATTTGATTTCCTATTATTTTCTCAGGTTGTTTGCATCTATATTTGTAAGAGATACTAATCAGTGGCTTTTATTTGTTAGGGTGTCTTTGTCTGGTTTTGGTATTAGGGCAATCAGGGTATCCGAATGAAATGGGAAGTTGGGGCGCCTAGGTGACTCAGTTAAGCGGCAGACTTCAGCTCATGTCATGAACTCAAGGTTTGTGAGTTTGAGCCCCACATCAGACTCTGTGCTCACAGCTCAGAGCCTGGAGCCTGCTTCAGATTCTGTGTGTCCCTCTCTCTCTGTCTCTTCTCCTCTCACACTCTGTCTCTCTCTGTCTCTCTCTGTCTCAAAAATAAATAAACATTAAAGAAAAAAACTAAAAAATAATAAATGGGAAGTGTTTCATCCTTTTCTGTTTTTTGGAAGAGTCTATAAAGGATTTGTGTTCATTTTTTTTTCATTAAATACGTGGTAGAGTTTACCAGTGTGCCTGAGAATTTCTTTGTGGAAAGTTTTAAATTATTAATTCAATGTGTATATTTGTTACAGCTTTTACATTTAAATTTTCTATCTTTTGAGTCTGTTTCAGTCATTTGCATCATATGGGGAATTTCACCATTTTAATTATTTTCCATTGTTACTCTTTCTGTTTTGAAGTATCTTCTTAGTGGTTGCCATAGGTATTACAATTAACATATTAAAACAATTCATCTTGGATTAATATCAACCTAATTGTATACAGAACTTTGCTGCAGTCTGTTTTCTCCTCCACTCTTTGTGCTGTATTGACATACAAATTACCTTTTTATTTTTTAAGAGCCTATCAACACATTTTTTAAATTAATGGATTATGCAGCTTTGGTTTAAATGAAATGGGAGAAGAGTATGACAAGCAAAAATACACTTAAACTCTCCATTATACTTAACTATGTACCTGTCTTTATTGATGGCTATTCTTCCTGTGGATTTGAATTCTATCTGCTGTCCTTTAGCCCAAAGGTTTTACTTTAGTATTCTTGTTGGGCACATCTCCTAGTGACAAGTTATTTCAGTTTTTATTTATCTGGGAATGTGTTGATTTCTTCTTGATTTTTGAATGATTGTTTTGCTGGATATAGAATTTTTGTTAGCTTTATTTTATTTTTGGCACTTTGAGTATTTTGTCTCATTGCCTTCTGATTTATTTAATTTCTGATGAGATGTCAGCTGTTAATCTTGTTTACACTCTTTTCTTTGTGGTAGTCATTTTTCACTTGCAACTTTCTTTTTTTTTCTTTTTTTCTTTCTTTTCCCCTTGAATTTTGGCAGTTTTACTAACAAGTGTGTAGGTGTAGATATTTTTGGGTTTACTATTGGAATTTGTTGAAGTCATTTGATATATAGATTAATGTTTTGCATCTAATTTGGAAGGTTTTAGGCATTATTTTTGACAGTATTCCACTGAAATCTCTGCTTGGTTAGCTTTTTGATCAGCTAGTTATTGGACAGAATTTTTTAAAAAAATGCCTTGAGCTAGTAGGTCTGCAAACCTTTGCCCAATGGTCCTGTGTGTATGTTGAAGTGTACCTTCAGCACTGTGGCATATGACAGCTCTGCCTTAGCCTTTACTTACTGCATACACAGAAACTCAAGTAACGAGAGGTGAGAGATTAGGGCTCTCCCAGGCCTTTTCTAGGCATGCACGCAGCCCTGCACATACACATGGCCTGTTAATTCCCCAGAAATATGTCATGGCTTTTGAAAGCTGCCTATGGCCATCTTATTCCCCGCAGTGTTCAGTTAAGTGTTTTGTCTGCCTTCTGGTTTGTCCCATCTTGTTTCACCACCTCATGAATCTGAGACATTTAGCAGTTGTTGCTGATTATTTTTGCAAAATACTCAAGGGATAGCACTGTCTTCACTGAGCAAGTTCTGAGTTAGGTCAAATAAAGAAAAATCCTTGAATGTAGATTTTTAATGGAGCTTCAAGACCCATGAAATAGTGATAGTTTTTTGGTGTTGAGCTTCCCCTTTTATTGGCTAGTAAGCTACTGGTTTTTCAAGGGTAATGCAGAACTGGGATGAGCGAAATGGGAATAGAGAAAGTTAAAATGCCACATAGCTCACAGAACTTGAGACCCAGTCATTTTTCTTGAATGAACACTCTTGAGATTGTTGCTAGACTTTGGTTAAATTTCAGAGGTCTGAAAAAGTTGATGTGGACAATTTTCTTCAATAGAATCCAGTGGATTTTCAAAGGTCGATATTCTACCATTCAGGAGGTGCTTCTCATTTGAATATTTTTATTTTCTTAATGATTGAATATTTTGAACAATTCTCATCACCTTACTTGATTTAAAAACTTAGTAGTGCTTACAGCTTTTTATAAATTGCAGTGCATTGATGTATTGTTAAAAGCTTAAGAGTTAATTATTTGAAGAACTACATTTGCTGATTGTTCTCTTGTACTTAATACATCTTAACATAAAGATTTGCAATTTCTTTAAATGCTCTTTTTAGAATCCTGTTAAGATAGTTATTCATTTGGTCATGAAAGCTGTTTCTTTGCAAAATTAAACATCTGTTGTCACTCAATAAAAATGAACTAGAAATGGAAGATCTGAGAAAAAATGTTCCAATTTCATCTGAACCTAAGAAGTCTAAATCAGAAATATTTTGGAGAACATAGAGTTTGATGACAGTAAACTTCAGTAAGTTATCTTTATTTAGAAAACAAGTAACCTGATTTATTTTTTCTATACTCTATTTTAGAGAACTAAAATCAATTGAAAGCCTTTTAATTTTAGCACTGTATTCAAAATAACTTCTATCATATGCCTTTAGATCAATACCAATTCAGTCCATTTCACTGTATGTTAAGATGTCGCTGAGTTTCTTCATAATCCCTGTAATACTTTAAAAAATTTAAAGATTTGACTGTACTCTACAGAGTTCTTCTACAACTTAGAACTTAGTAACTGATAGGAGATTGATAGAAAAAACAATGGGTCTTTTCCCCGATATCTCATGTAAGCAACTAAGAAAAAGAAGTAGGCCCTGATGAAAAACGTACTTGTGACCAGTACATAATGTAATGAGATTAAGGAACATTTTGGTTTTGTGGATTCAAGCATTTATAATTTTTAAAATCCATTTAAGTTAATATTGTTAGTGTTTTGGGGAAAATGCAGCCAGTATTTAATGTAATAATGACCTTTTATTTTGTATGTTTTTAGAAACTTGATCAACCTTATTAGTAATTAGGGAAATAAAAACTAAAAACAAAGATACCATTTAATACACATAAGATTGGCAAAAATTTCTTATATTTACTTCTGATTCTATTTAGTCACCAGCCTACAAAATGGAAACACAGAAAAAAACTCTAAACCATTCCCTATCCTATGTGTTCAGGTTGGAGAATTCCAGTAATGATCAGGTTCCATGTAGGCAATTTCCACATCTACTGTACTATGTTTTGTGATTACAAATGTCAAGAAATCAGACATTTTTCTCCTCATTCTAGAGCTGAATAGCTTTCTGTTGTGGGAATATTTTGATTTTGGAATTTGTTTTGCTCAGGGTAGGACAGTACTCAACATGAAAATGATTTCTTATGACCTATCAAAATTTTGTGAGCTTGGGGTGTGGTTCAGCAATTCATTTGTATGTGAGAAGAACTTTCTGCCAGTCAAGTGAAGACTCAGGTGAGATTGCTTTTGTTAATCAGTGCATAGTCTGGGGGTTAGGATATTAGCAATAAGAGAGTCCCTTTTAAGTCCCTCAACCTTCCACAGACTTAACCTCCTGCTTCCCTTGTGTGTAGAAGCTTTAGCAGAAGAATTGTCAGAGACAACTTTAATAAAATCCCTGCATTAATGTTTTTAGAAAAGGAACCTCAGCAATAACCAGGAATTGCATTGGGAACTTAATGGGAATTCAAGCTGCATGGTTATTCTTTTTACCTTTTGACCCCATTCACCCATGTTTACACCCCCTACCACCTCCCTCTGGCAACCACCCATCTAGTCTCTGTATCTCTGAACATTGTTTCTTTTTAAAAAGATTTCTGGTATTAGAGAGATCATACAATATTTGTCTTTGACTTATTTTGGTCCATCCATGTTGTCATAGATGGCATTATTTCATTCTTTTAGTAGCAGAGTAATGTTCAGTTGTGTGTGTATATCTTTATATATTTCTTTATCTTGTCATCCACAATTTCTTTATTCATCCATTGATGGATGTTGAGATTGTTTCCATATCTTGGCTATTGTAAATAATGCTGCATTGAAAATGGGCATGCATAGAACTTTTTGAGTTAGTGTTTTTGTTTTCTTGGGATAAATACCCAGAAGTGGAATTGTTGGATCATGCAGTAGTTGTATTTTTATTTTTTTGAGGAACCTCCATACCACAAACTCCATACTTCCTTTAAAATGCATTTATGTTAGTTCTGGCAGTGGGATTTTTTTACAAGTAGGCTCCATGCCCATTATGGGGCTTGGACTCAGGACACTGAGATGGAGTCTCATGCTCGACTTACTGAGCCATCCAGGTGTTACATGTTAAGTTATGAAACACTAAATTCTACTCTTGAAACCAATACTACATTATATGCTAACTAACTTGAATTTAAAAACTTGGAAGAAAAAAATAGAAATAAATGAAAAAATAAAATTCACTTATGTTAATATCAAATTGGTATTTTCAGAAAAATTCAACAAGTATTTAATGCATTAAAATCACCTTGTAAATTCTTGTATTGAGGTGAAGTTTTCTAACTATGAAATGTAGATCTTTTTTTTTTAAATTTTTTTTCCAACGTTTATTTATTTTTGGGACAGAGAGAGACAGAGAATGAACGGGGGAGGGGCAGAGAGAGAGGGAGACACAGAATCGGAAACAGGCTCCAGGCTCTGAGCCATCAGCCCAGAGCCCGACGCGGGGCTCGAACTCACGGACCGCGAGATCGTGACCTGGCTGAAGTCAGACGCTTAACCGACTGCGCCACCCAGGCGCCCCAATGAAATGTAGATCTTAAGTAAATGATTTTATTTTTTAGTTTTATTAACTATACTGTTTACATCCTAATCAAGAGATACGACTCCACATCCTTCTCTCATGTCCTTTTCATCCAATTCCTGCTTGCCAAAGGTAACTTATATTCTGAGTTCTATTACTGCTGATGAATTTTCACTCTGTTTGAGCTTTATATAAATAGAATTATACAGTTGCTAATCTTCTGCATCTGGCTTCTTTTGCTTACTGTAGTGTTCCGGAAATCAATCCATGCTGTTGTGTATATCAGTAGTTTATTTTTTTGTTTTAGTTTTTCCACATAAATACCAAGCTAATTTTTATTAATCCTCTTGGAATGCAACTTTTCTTTGTGGGCGGAGGGGGGGGGTGTTTCATGTTTGGGTGTATAAGATAGAAAATCCTGGCTATGATTTTGCAGAAGTGGCATGAAGTGGGAACAGAAGGCATACTTAGAATTCTGTAAGAAGTTGAATTCTGTAAGAAGTTGATGTGTTTGTTCCATATTAATATATATACATACATACATGTACACACTACATGTCTAATAATAATAGAAATAATAGTGGCAATTAACATTTGTTTCAGGGTTCCCTTGTGCTAGGCCCTTTCCTAACTACTGCATATGTTTTACCCCATATACTTCTCACAGCTTTCTATGAAGTAGGTAGAGTATGTAGTTATCTCTGATGAGTGAAGTGAAAATATTAGAGGATAAGCAATTTGACTAATATTGTACACCTAGTGAGTCATCATTTGGAGATTTGAATTCTGTTTCTTGCATCATAAAACATACTATGGCTGTTGTTTGATAATGGTTAATATTTATTAAGTTATTATATCCCAAATCTAAGTGGGATATACACACATGCACTCATGCACACACTGCTATACTGCAACATAGAAAGTTGATGTAAAGATTAACCAAATGATGCAGCCACTCTGGAAAACAGTGTGGAGGTTCCTCCCAAAATTAAAAATACATCTTCCCTGTGACCCAGCAATAGCACTGCTAAGAAGTTACCCAAGGGATACAGGAGTGCTGATGCATAGGAGCACTTGTACCCCAATGTTTATAGCAGCACTTTCAACAATAGTCAAACTGTGGAAAGAGCCTAAATGTCCATCAACTGACGAATGGATAAAGATGTGGTTTATATATACAATGGAAAGCTACTTGGCAATGAGAAAGAATGAAATCTGGCCTTTTCTAGCAACGTGGATGGAACTGGAGGGTATTATGCTAAGTGAAATAAGTCAGGCAGAGAAAGACAGATACTGTATGTTTTCATTCATATGTGGATCTTGAGAAAGTTAATAGAAGACCATCAGGGAGGGGAAGGGCGAAAAAAAGTTACAGAGAGGAAAAGAGGCAAACCATAAGAGACTCTTAAATACTGAGAACAAACTGAGGGTTGATGGGGGGGTAGGGGAGAGGGGAAAGTGGGTGATGGGCATTGAGGAAGGCACCTGTTGGGATGAGCACTGGGTGTTGTATGGAGACCAATTTGACAATAATTTATATTTAATATAAAAAAAGATTAGCCAAATGAACCACGTAGAGATCACTTCCTCTTGAGATGATTATATGAGTTAGGAGCCACAAATGTATTCAAGAGGCAGAAGCCAGTCATTAGACTTGTACTGTTTTGTCTACAAAGCGTTTAGAATTTATATTCTTTTTGTGGCCAACATTTAAAAATGAAGATATCATACCTTAAATCGTTGATTTCTGGCATGTTCCATGAAATCATATTATCTGAAAACCTTGCCTATTGTAGTGATCTGGAGCTGATCGTCAGCTACCTCCCTTGGGCCTACAACCTGCCCCCAGATGCTTATTTATGCTTCCTCGAGAGACGTGTGAAGTTTGTAAACCTTGACATAGTTTCTCAAGGAAGTGGCTTTAAGCTTAATCCTTCAAAAAGGATTGCAACGGGCTATTCCAGGCTCAGTGAGGAGAGAGCACCACTCTAGGAAGGAAGGACACTTGGTGGGTGAGCTAAAGGAATGGGAATTAGGCAGGAATAACATGAATTGACCAGAGACCAGGATGGAGCGGAGCAGTATGCCAGACTCTGAGCCCTGGCCTTAGTGTCTTAGGAAATGTCATATTTTCATTGCAGAGGAATGGCAGAATCAGAGTTTTAATTTTGTAACAGGAAAATTGTAGCCTAAAAATTGCTAATTGCAGAAAATGTCATTCAGTTGTAGTTATTTGAACTGAACAGATGGTTGAAACTTACCAAATTGCCATTTTTGTAGGTCAAAAGGAATGAAGTTTCAACAAGTATGTATAGTTTGACCTTAAAAGTTTGCTGGTAGCACTTTAAATGAGTCACTTATTAAATAGTTCATTTGTATTGTAAAGTTCATTTATATTTTCTGAACCAGGCAAGGAAACCAGTACAAATACATACTATAATACCTCCTCAGTTGTGGTTTTCTTTAAGTTTTATTTAAATATTGAAAACATTTTCTTATATTTATTTTTGGACATGTTGAATTTCCATAATACCTATTAGGATATTGATTAAATACATTGAGATGGTATTTCAGTATGTTAGGGAGAGACTATTTGAGTTATATAAACAAATAATACCGTTAACTAAAAATAGAAGCTCCTCTTTGTAATGTTGATACTTAAAAGACAAAATTATGTGGATGAACATACGTAAGCTTCAGAGAGCTTTTCTTGTACCAGGCATTTAGCTGTCTTGCAACTGTTAATCAGCACAGGCCTTAAAACAGCTGCTATCAGATTAATTAGAGGGAATCCAGGAAATAATTCAACTGAATGTAGCATTCATGTAAGTGTGTTGAAAGCAATTAAGAGTAACTATAGTCATTACTGAGACTTCCAGGAAGTATGCCAAAGGGCTCGAAAGTTATAAAATGCCTTCCTAGTTTATGTGTGTGTGTGTGCGTGTATCATAAAAATCTGATTTATATGTATGATCTAATGACACAGTCAGAAATTCGAAATAAATACAATTGAAATTATTTGCTTGAATTATGGGATATTAACTCACTTCTTTCTTTGAAGTTGAGGGAATGAGAGGAAAATAGGCCTTTGAAACTGGTTTAGAAAGAAAAGAGTTTATTTGGTGGTGTCATGCAAAGTATTAAAATATAATAGATGAATTAGGTTTCTTTTTTATTATTAATTTTTATAGCTAATGCAAGGCTTCAAATACAGGGAGCTGGTGTTTCACCAAGGTCATGTATTTACAAGATGGAAACTCAACAAAATGTCTCACTAAGGAGTTTAAATCCTTAAGAAGCTTTATGCTTCCCCCATGGCACATCTACAATACCTGGCTGCTGTGATCTGCCTCATCGTGGTCGTCACCACTGCCCTCAGCAGCAAAGGCTGCTGGTCTAGCATCTGATTTCATTTCTACCTTCTGTATGTCTCTTGACTACTTTACTGGTTGATAGTAGTTTACCCAAAATGAAGCAGTAGGAAAATTATGTTACTGTCTTTAACCAATTTTGCCTTGGTTGGCTCTGAAAGAAAGGAAGGAAAAAAGAAAGAAAAGAAGAAAGAGACTGAGGAAGAGATAGGTTGGGGACAGGGAATGTAGATTTAAAAGAGTAAGTGATAATTTCTTTTTAGTAAAAGTACAAGTTGAACTCAGGTTAATCTATTTTTGAGAATGGACGTTGGGTGCATGATTGTCTTTCTTTTGTGTTACATAGTCTTTTAAATCTGTTTGCATGTCTTTTCCAAAGTATGGCTGGAAGGAGGAGATGGCTGAACTCCACATTTTCAAAGTTCTGGCCACAGTTTTTCAAAAGGGGCATGAAGTAGGATCAAAAGGCTTACTTGTAATTCTATAGACAACGTTTCAATGTATTTTGGAAACATTTGTCTGTTTGTTTTAAGGAAAAACTATTGTTTGGGAACAACTGAAATGAGTTTATTAGAGTGTTACAGTGGGACAAAAGACATATGGGAAATGCTCCTCTTGTTTCTTTATGTCCTACCCCTCATAGGTAGGGTGATCATAGTTCCCAGGGGAGGTAGAAGAGGCCTAATGGATCCTAAAGCACAGTGCTTTAACAGAGTGCTAGCACTTTTAATGGAATATTCATGTCACTGGTTGAGACCTGTATTTTGATTAGTAGGCCTTTGGTTCACTGAGCATCCATTTCACCCATATTTGATCCTTCTTTCCTTACTTCAGGCTCCAACACCCATGCCCACTGCCACTGTGCCCTCTCCCACATACTAACACCACATACCTTTGTTCTGTAGGTCCCATCTCTCACTCCATGCGGATTCTGATAATATTTTTCATTCAGTTTGAATGCCCTCTCACCAATGAAGATTTCACACACTACTCTTTCCCAACCATGTATATTCTAGGTGTTACTGTCTTCCTTAACTTATCAGCTGTAAATTATGTATCTTCAGGTATTCATGGATTCTTCTTGTTAGTTCCACTACACCACTAGAAACAAATACCCTGGAATCACTCTAGGAAGAATTATTTCCACACAATTAGTTGTTGTGTGGAAATGAAGAGAAAAAAATATCTTAAGAGATATCACAGGACAGTAGTTTCCAAAACTGGAAGGGGTCTTAGAATCCATCTAGTGTAAGCCTTTCATTTGAGAGTTCTAGAAATAGAGCCCCAGAGGCCTTGGCACATCTGGTAAGCAATGGAGTGTATTTTTTTTTTGACAGTAAGTACAAGAAATTAGGTCTTATAATTCCCTATCCAATATACTTTCCACAACACTACACAGAATCTAATCCTTGGATTATAGTGTTTGAACAACTTGAAGAAAGATGAGAGATCATATTTTGACAGCTGTAAATAATGGGAAGTAAAAGGGGTAAGGAGTCCCTAAACAAGAAATAGAGAAAGCACAGGTGCAGAGAAGAGAAATGAGTGTGGTCCATTTAGGGAAGAGCATGAGGTTCAGTACAAAATAGAGTGCCAAGGCTGGGTGAAAGGACCTTGGTAAAGGAAGTAAATGGAGAGTGCATTTCTGTAAAAGAGAAAAAATTAAGCAGTAATACATTTTTCTTTGATTTTTTTTTTATTATTACCATGACTTGGCAATTCCAAATAACACTAATGCTAAACCACTTCCCCTTGGAAAAAAAAATTTTCATTGTAAATTCCAAATAATTGCTGTTGTGGTTTATGTTCAATAATATATATGTTAGCTTCAAGTTAATGCATATTTATTACTTACATGCTTGAATAAGCCTAAAATTCTATTTGGAAGTCTATGGGGAGAATTCCAGTTATATAGTAGCCCTGACCCAGGCACACTAAGCTCTACATGTTCATTTTGAGAGTAAATTTATAAACTTATCAAATCACTAGAGTTTTTTTAGATGGAGTTCATGTTTCCAGTCTCTACAGTACTATATAAACTTGAACTTAAGCAGATTTGAAATAAGCGAAACTAGCTCATTTATTATAAAGGTGAGGAAAAAGAAGTTACTTCCTTCTATCTTGTTTTTCTGTGACCACTTGTAGTTTTTATATGTGCTTAAAGTTTAAAACAGTGAAACATGGTACAAACCAGGTGGATTTTTTTGATAAATGCAAATTTTAGGCCATAAATGAAATAGGATAATGAATTTTCATAATTCCCCCAATTTAAATTTAACATTGTATATTAGCATATGTACTAGACAATGGTAGGCAAAATAGATTGTATCTAAGTGAAAATATGCTTACAAGTAAAATGAATATACTCATATATAATCTTATATTTATAATATTATAAAACTGTCCTAATTGTTAAAAATTAAACACATTTCATTACTAGGAAGGATTTAAAATATTGCTATGAAGTGGTAGTCAAGAAATGAAAGTGAAACATATTTAGAAGCAGTTTTGAAATAAGATTTTAAAATGATAGCTACTTGTAATTATACACAATACCAAATTGTATTTAAAACTTTTTACTGAACAGCTACAGTGCTCAAGACATGGAACAAGTCCGTGTTGATGGTTAGAGCTAGAAGCCACTTCTAAACACCAAGCTGAGACAGAATTTACTTAATTTATGATTTAAATGGAATATTTTATTTTATTTTGTTTATATTGCATATTTCAGTGACTTGTCTTCATGACGGTGATTCAGGTTGTAAGTTTTATCCAAAGATATCTGAGATAATTCACTCATTAGGAAAATATGAGGAAGAAATATTATCATTTACCTTCATTAAGTAATCTCTGAAAAGACCTGCAAAGTAAAAAGGCATTTCAGAAAATAAGGTAGAGTTTAAAATTGTGAAATATTTTCTCACAAGTGTGCTTTGACGGAAAAGAAAAAATACACAAATTAAGAAGCGCTAGTTATATTTTTTGCACCACAATGATATTGGATATTGGAGCCCTGATTTTTTTTTAATCACCTGAAGAGACTAACAAATACAGAATTCTAAAACAATAGAAAGTCTGAAAGCAACTTATTTATGAGTAAATTTCACAAAATACATTGTAAACCTATTATTTTAAAATAATACTGTGTTCACAGAAGTTCCAAAATACTAGCGTTACTTTGTGTTTTCAACCAATTTCCCCATTGGTGATAACATTTTACATAATTGTCATCCGTTATCATAACCAGGAAATTGACACTGGTGCCATGCTGTTAACTCCGTATAGACCATATTCAGATTTCATGAGTAAACACACTTTTTTAGCATTAAAACTTTTCAAGTATTTAAAAATAATCTGTTTAGAAATCTTATTTTTAATTATATTAGAAAAAACACTTAAAATGAATTGACTTTGCTTCATCATAAGTAAATACATATTTCTTTATTGCTCTCTGAAATGTCACATCTTTGGACCTCATCTCTCTTTTCCATGTTTTAGGAAGACTTAACGTGCTGTGTCCACGTTGTACTTCCCAACGGGGTTACCACCAGGACTGAAACCCCTGGAAGTTAGAATGAGACAGATATAGGAATAGTACAAGCTGTGGAGAAAGCTTAGGTTATGTTTCCCCTGCTCTACTACTTAATGGCAACAGGCATAGTACCTAATTTACAATGGAAATACACTTTATGTGTGTTCTTGTACAGTGGTCTTGTTTATGAGCAAAACTACTTCGCCGTAACATTACAAACCCTGAATGTTAGGTCTTGAATGTGTACAAATGATTTTGGAGGAAAATAACTTTCAATATAATATGAAATATATTGTCAGTGTTTGTCAAAGTGTGACTACTTGAATATTCTAATATCCTAAGCTTGAAAGAAAGTTATAAATCTTATTGAAATGTCTTTTTCAATTTTTATTGTAGCAAAGTATGCAATACTTAATATTCCAGTAGTCTACCATTAGATACATTTACACTTCTTAAATTCACCACAAAGCCTTTTATGACTAGGAGACTGAGAAATTCTTATAAGTACTATACCACAGCGCATAACTTAACAGAATAATTTACATTGAAAAATCCAACTCATAGGCTACACTGATCACCTAGAATTGTGCACTACAGATTTAAAGTTAGAAAGCACACTGACCCATTTTAGTTAATGACAAAGATTTTTAGTACAAAAATAAAGTTTGTAGAAGAAAAACAAGTTTAAACAATATATATTTTTATTGTTGAAGAATATTAGTAAGAATGCTTTGCCTAAAAGTAGTTAATGGAGAAAAACATGATCACAAAATCCTGTTTCTGGTGTAAATTAGTAAGGAAACAGTGAAATTGAAAATCATCATAGAAACGTTGATTCTCCATCTTTATTGCACACCGTAATGGCCTGGGAAGTGATTTTGGAGTGTATGAGATAAAACCTGTGAGGGGTAGTCAAAAACACGTTAAATAAAACACACTTTTTTTTTTTTTTTTAGGACAGACAACAGGGCAAGTATGGTATCATTCATTGGTGTGTCATGTATTTTTTTCCAGGTCTGGTTTGTAGATTAGTTAAGAGTCAGAAGCATTACTAAGTACTTGTAACTATTTGACTTTAGATAGCTTTAAACTTGACTACTTATTTCAACAGAGATTATTAGGAGTATGGACATAAAGTAACATACAATGGTGTAGTGATCAGTTTTAGCTAAATTCTGAGTTCTAGACATAGCAGTAATCCATGGGGGATGTGGGACTCAAAAGTAGGTAATGTGGGGAAAATATAATGATGTGATTTCCCAAACCTTTTTTGCTGATATTATAACCGTAATGGCTTACTCTAGTTGGTCAGTACTCCCAGGGTATTTATCAGTTCTTAGAAGGATTTTGAAGCTTGACTACCTGCAATTTAGAATCTCCTATATTTATTAAGCTCTTCACGGGTAAATAAATTATGCTTTGTTATTTGAGGCAAGTGTGGAGCCCAGAGCTGAAGTAATTACCAGAGTTGTTGGGTAGGTATTATGGTGTGAATGTAATTAATAGTCTTAAAGGTTATGTAACAATACTTTTTTTTACCTTTATTTTATGAACTGTCCAACATGTATTTAAAAATGTGGTGCAGTGGAAAAGAGTATAGACATTGATGTTGGGTAGCTCTTTGTTCTAATGCAGGGTTGGGTACATTTTAGTTTTGATCGTCAGCAAGTTACTGAATTGTTGAACCTCCTGTGGTTCCTGTAAGAAACTAAAATGCGCCCCTAAAACAGTCTAACACTTTGCAGACTATCAGCAAATGTTCCATTCTCCTTTCCCCTAATTATGTTACTAGATAATTACTTTTTTTAAATGTTTATTTTGAGACAGAGACAGAGAGGGAGAGAGTGAGAGCGAAGCGGGGAGGCCAGAGAGAGAGGGAGAAAGAGAATCCCAAGCAGGACTCGTGCTGTCAGTGCAGAGAGTGATGCGGGGGCTCAGTCCTACAAACCACCTGACTGCAACCTGAGCCAAAGTCAAGAGTTAGACGCTCAACCGACTGAGCCATCCAGGCATCTCCAAGACAATGAATTTTAATCCATACATGTTGAGTTTTGCCTATTGAGGACACTCATTCTATATTTGATAAATGAATGGAATCATGGATTAAATTTGCTGTATTATTGGGGCGCCTGGGTGGCTCAGTCGGTTGAGTGCCCGACTTCAGCTCAGGTCATGATCTCGCTGTTTGTGAGTTCGAGCACTGCATCTGGGTCTGTGCTGACAGCTCAGAGCCTGGAGCCTGCTTCAGATTCTCTGCCTCCATCTCTCTCTGCCCCTCCCTCACATGTGCTCTGTCACTATCAAAAATAAAATGTAAAAAAATAAATAAATTTGCTGTATTATCAAACTAATGTCTTTCACTCAACCAATGTAAAATCTTGGATTGATACAAAATAAGTGCAGTCATTTATGTTGTGATACTAAGGATTATTGGGATAAGGGTTCAAGGTAAGTTATAGAATTTTGTTCTGAACTTACATAATAGGGCTCTTTTTTGGGGGGGGTTGTACAGTATAAGTATGATCCTGTTAAAATATTCTCATGTATTCATGATGAATTCTCAAGGTTGATTCTGAATTATACACATAAACGGTTGAAACAATAAAGACATGGGCTATGAGAAAAGCAGGCAAGTGATAGAATGTTTCTATTTACCATGTTTTGTTCTTTTTTTCCTTTTTTTTTTTTTTAGCTCGGGTAATTCTACAGCTTATGTTTATGGATAAGTGGAAATAAAACTTTTACTTTTTCTGTAGAATTTAAAGGGTCTGGGGCTTAGCTGCACAGCATATTCTTTTTGTCTTACCATTTTTAGAGGGCTTGAGATATATTTTATACCCATAAAGGAGATATATGCAAGATAATTCATTGCTATTTGAGATCATTGTCTCTTATAATTAATGAACTGAAATTAAAAGATAGGAAATCTGCAAAAAAAAATTATTGTATATGTCTGAAGTACCATCCATTAAAGCAATGTTGCTATTGCATGTGCTAGCGGTCACATGTACGGCTTTCATCATTATGAAGAGTTTGTTATGTTCCTATTGTCACTTCAGTGGTCAATATACTTGTTGCTAGATTGGCTCTTTGGTGAATCATTTATTATGGATTTTTTTATAACTTCAATCTTCTGATTTCCTGAAGACAATTACATACAAATTTAAAGTACTATATCTTTGGAGTTTAAAAAAGCATGTTAATTAATTGAAAATTGTAGGAATTGCCACACAGTCAAATTTTACTTTATTTTTCTATTCCGTATCTTGCCTTGTCATAAAAACTAAACATTGGTGGCAAGAACAAGGGGATTAGAAAATGAAAACACAAGATATTCAGAGTAGGACGTTGGTGAAGCATTCCTTATTTGAGTTTCAAATGCTTTCTCCTTATGGTGAAATTTTTTTCAGGCAACATGTATGGCAAACTTGCTACTTGAAAATCAGTGGTTTGATTTCTTTGCTGGATTGTTTCCGTAGCCTCTGATCTGGTCTCCTGGCTTTCACTGTTGATAGGTTCCCTGCTTAGGTCTGTGACCTCATCTCCTAACACTTCCCCTCTTGCTTCAGCCTTAGTAACCATACCCCTTCTCTTGTCTCTCCCTCCTGCCATTTGTGATATCTTTTCCTTCCTTCAAGAAGTGGAACTTACTTTTCTACCTCTTGAATTGTGTCTGGCCTTGTGATTTGCTTGTATTAACAGAATGTGGTAAAACTGGCATCATGCCTTTTCTAACCTTAGCCTCAAGAAAACTTGAATGCTTCCATTTGTTCTTTTGGAAATATGCCACCACCAGGTGATGAGAGGCATGTGGCTTAGTTACACCAGCCAACAACTAGGCAACTGTGAGACATGTGTAAGATCTTACTAGTAGATGAACCAACCCTTTAGTAGTGGGTAGGCTCACTTAGCTGTTGTGGGTATTCATGTCTTATTTTAACACATGGTCTCTTCCTAGCTTTGTATTGTTAGAATTCCTCCAAGATGATAGGAGGTTAATGGGCTTTCACAGAGTTATCTAGGACTCTTTAGGTCTCATGAGGAAGAATATTTAATTAAAAAAGAACGTTTTCTCTAAACAATTTACTTTCCCATAGACTGTTTTTTTTTAGGATTAAATATTTGTGTTTGAAAATGTAGCTTAAACTGGCTACATTAAGGAAAGAATGTATTACTTGACAGATAGGGTTTCCTTGAGAATCATGAGGTGTAGTTTGTGTTGAAATTGTGTTAAGGCATCATCTATAGTTTGATAGCATTTAAGTATTGAATATTCTTAAGATGACCAGGGTGGAAATGGAGGTAAAAGGTATTATTTGCAGTGTTGTTAAAGGTAGATTCCACATGTACAGAGTTAAGTCCATGCAGGAGGAATAATGTGAGGCATTTCATATTAGGCATCTTCCCCCAGGGTTTATAGAAGTTAAGGAATGGTCACACAAACATAAGATATATATATAGTCCAAAATTAAGGTCCCATATTGAAATCGATAGGTATGTTTAGCCAGTAAATATTGTTATTTTTCTGAAATGTTCAATTTTTAATATTGTTTTTGACATACATAACCTTATTTATATCTACTAAAAAGATAAACATGTATCAAAATCATCAATCTGAAAAATGACTCCCCTCAAATGACTTAAAATAATCTAGCTCTATCATAGTAAAGGGCGATTATTCAGTATCTCTACATATCTTGGTTAAATCAACTTAGGATTTCACCAAGAGAGCACAGAGTACTTTTGGTCTGATTAATAATTTTTAAAAACAAAGAATTGAAATTAAAAAAAATTAATGTTTATTTACCTTTGAGAGAGAGAAAGAGAGCGCACAAGCAGAGGAAGGGCAGAAGAGAGGGAGACACAGAATCCGAAGCAGGCTCTAGGCTCTGAGCTGTCAGCATAGAGCCCGAAGTGGGGCTCGAACTCACAGACCGCCAGATCATGACCTGAGCCGAGGTCAGACACCCACCTGACTAAGCCACCCAGGTGCCCCAAGAATTGAATTTGTTAAGGACAGTTTTAGGTCAAGAGCAAAATTGAGAGCAAGGGACAGAGTTGCATACATCCCCTGCCCCCACACATGCATAGCCTCTCCCATTATCATTGTCTCACCAGAGTGGTGAATTTTTTTACAATTGATGATCCTATATAACACCTCAGAATCACCCAAAGTTTATAGTTTACATCGTGGTCCACTCTTGGTTTTGTACATTCTGTGGGTTTGAACAAATGTGTAATGACGTATATCTATCATTATAGTATCATACAGATTATCTTCACTGTCCTAAAAATCCTGTGTTCCTTATTCTTCCCCTCCCCTAACCCCTGGTAACCACTGAGCTTTTATTGTCTCCATAGGTTTGCCTTCTCAAGAAGGCCATATAGTTAGAGTCAAACAGTATTTAGACTTTTCATATTGGCTCTTTCCACTTGGCAATACGAATTTATGATTCCTCCATGACTTAACATGGCTTGATAGCTCATTTATTTTTAGTGGCAAATAATATTCTTTAATCTGGTTGTACTGGTTTATTAATCTATTAATGTTGCTTGCTTCCAAGTTTGAGCAGTTATGAGTGAAACTGCTGTAAACATCAGTGTGGAGGGTTTTGTGTGGACTTAAGTTTACAGCTTCTTTGGGTAAACATCAACCTGCATAATTGCTAGATTGTATGACAAGAGTATATTTAGTTCTGTAATAAAGTGCCACACTGCCTGCTATTAGAAACTGCTGTACCATTTTGTATTCCTCCCACCAGTGAATGAGAGTTCCTTTTGTTCCATATTCTCTGTGGCATATGATATGTCAGTGTTCCAAATTTTGGCCATTCTCTTAAGTGTGTAGTAGTATCTCAATGTTTTAGTTTGCATTTCTTTGAGATGTATGATGTGAAGCATCTTTTCATATGCTTATTTGTCATTTGTGTGTCTTCTTTGGTGAGGTGCATTAATGTACTTTTTATATTTGTCACTGATTTTCATGAATCTAATGGCAACTTTTTGAAACATCTACCAAATAAATGCTTAAATTTAAAATCCAAGAAGCAATTTTTTTACTATAAGATATTATCTGAACAGCAAAAGATTGATCCTCATATGTGAGATATACAAGTCATACTTATGCATACTTATATTAAAGATTCATTTATTACAATTTTATGAGGATAAAGGAAGGTTTCATTACTAGTCATAAGATCTTACAACATTTGGAAGTAATTTTAAAAAGCATCTTGTTAAAATCACCACTTAGTGTATGATCTTACTTTGTAATATTTTGTTTTATCTTTGGAATGCTTCTTTTCATGAGTTCCGGATAAACTATATGCTGCTCAACACTGAAGGGCCCTGGGGTTCAGTCCTTGGATGCTTTGCTTGTGTGTGTATGCTCACTGTCTTGGGGATCTCTTTGAATACCATAACTGACTTTATTTATTTATTTATTTAAATTTTTTTAATGTTTGTTTATTTTTAAGAGAGAGAGAGAGAGAGAGAGAGAGAGAGAGAGAGAGAGAGAGCGCGCGCGAGCATGAGCAGGAGAGGAGCAAACAGAAAGGGAGAAACAGAGTCTGAAGCAGGCTCCAGGCCCTGAGCTATCAGCACAGAGCCCCATTTGAGGCTCAAACTCAAGAGCTGTGAGGTCATTACCTGAGCTGACCTAAGCCTCTGACTTAGTTGCCAAGTCACCCCTGAATGCCATGACTTTAAATACCCTCTATAGTTTGATGATTCTCAAATTTTCATCACTACCCTGGATGTCTCCTTGGATCCCCAGACTCCTCTATCTGTCTGGCTCGTCTGCATCTTTAGTTGTGGTCTCAATACGACTATCACACTTAGGCAACCCCAAACACATTCCTTATCTTCTCTCCCACACCTGATACTTCCCATTCTTCTTCAGTGGTAACTCCATTCCTCTAGGTGCTCAGGCCAAAACCTTAGATTACTCTTGACTCCTCTTTCTCATATGCTCCAGCCCAACAACAAATTCTCTCAACTTTGTCTTAAAAATAGATTGAGAATTTGACCACTTTTCAGGTCATTTGCTGCTACATGTTGGTCCAGACTCCCTCATCTCTCACCTGTTTAATTTTTACCATTTTTTTCTGCTTTCACCATTACCCCCTTTTAGTTTTTTCTCCATATAACAGCCAGTATGACGTTTTGAAAACAATTTTATGATACCTTCCTCTATTTAATATCTGCTTATGAGTGGTCTCTCATCTTTCTATGAATAAAACCCCAAGTCTCTACAGTTGCTTACAACAGTACATTTGTGTGTCTCCTACTTGCCGTGGTCTGTCTCCCTCTTGATTGGTCCACTCCAGGGCACAGTTCTTCTCTCTAACACCAGACACGTCAGCGCCCCCACTAGCTCTTCCCTTCACTTGCTTTTTCCCCAGCCTGCCTAATGACTCATGCCTTCCCTCTAACCCACCTTACCCTGTCACCTCCTTCAGACGTTGCCTCATGTATCAGTGCTTTGTGAGACCTTGGATACCTATTTAAAATTGCAAACTACCACCAACCCCCTTAGCTCTTAACACCACTGACATGTTATATAATTTATTTTTTATTGTCTTTCTCCCTTCACTTGGTGTGTAAGTTTCATAGCAAGAGCGAGATTTTCGCCTGTTTTGCTCAGTATCCCCAATCCTTAAAAGAGTGCCTTGCTTAATAAATGTTGATTGATGGAATGAATTATTTCTAATATATTTTAAATACTAGGGAAGTATTTACTATATACTCTTTTCTCAAGTGTGTCCTTTTACAGTAGAGAAAACAATCAGTATGTTCTTTGTTTTTAATTTCTGTTTTCTTATTTAACAGATTCATCTATTTTATTTTTTTTTCCTTCACTTAACCTGTTTGTTTAAAACCTGTGTCGGGGCGCCTGGGTGGCGCAGTCGGTTGAGCGTCCGACTTCAGCCGGGTCACGATCTCGCGGTCCGTGAGTTCGAGCCCCGCGTCAGGCTCTGGGCTGATGGCTCAGAGCCTGGAGCCTGTTTCCGATTCTGTGTCTCCCTCTCTCTCTGCCCCCTCCCCCGTTCATGCTCTGTCTCTCTCTGTCCCAAAAATAAATAAATGTTGAAAAAAAAAATTAAAAAAAAAAAAATAAAACCTGTGCCTAGCCAAGAGCTGTGTACCCTTTACTTAACAATATTCTTGTATGATCATGGATTCTTGGGATGCTTCCAGATTTGAGTTCAGCCTTTCACAAATTTGTTCTGAGTGAAGGACCAATGCTAGATGAGAAGTAAGGTGTTAGTAAGACAGAAATTCCAGCTCAATCTGAAATAATTAGAAGGACAGAACAAGAAAAGGAGACTATTTTCAGTGGGTCACGCCTTGTTTTCATAACTACTGACATAAGCCTGCCACTAAAATGGTCATATTTTTTCAAATGTTGGACTTTCAAGTGCAAAGTGAGCACACGGTTCCGTTAATGTGACCTAATTTTCCAAGATGGTGTTGTATGTGCTTTCATTCTGAGTCTGTAAGACATTAGACTTCAGATTTTTCTTCTTTTCTCCATGGTTGTATAGAGCTCAGAGCTTTACTGTCCTAGGGAAGAGGAAAAAAGGCAATCTCCCCCTAAAAAACAACCCATAAAACTATATTCAAAGTTAGAATGTTTAAAAAAGAATCTATTTCTTCTGAAAAGGGAAAAATTACCATTGTTCTGCTGGCAGGAAGTGTTGGAAATATCTCACAGAAACACAATTGGACTAATTATATTTTCATCTTTCTCATGTCTGAGAATATGCACTTCATTGAAGTTTTACATCCTTCTGGATTATATGAGAAGTTGCAAGACTATCAAAATGCCTTAGATGCTTTTCTAGAGATAACATGTAACCTTTACTATGAACTTTTGTGGGTCTGATGTTCTTTCTCCAAGAAAATCAAATGAAAGAGAAACTTCAAATAGGCCAGGTACCAAGTTTGAGATTTTTTAAAATTCTGATTTAAGAAATATTCTACTACATCAAACTGACCTTTAAAAAATACGATAAATACAAATATGACTTCACTTCAGAGTTTAATCAGTTTCTCTAAGAACATATTTTTTTATGTTTATTTACTTATTTTGAGAGAGAGAGAGAGAGAGAGAGAGAGAGAGAGAGAGAGAGAGAGAGAAAACGAGAACACAAGCAGGGGAGGGGCAGAGAGAGGGAGAGAGAGAATCCCAAACAGGCTCCACACATAGCATGGACCTGGATCCCACCATCACAAGATCACAACCTGTAAAAAAGTCTAATCAGGGGCACCTGGGTGTCTTGGTTAAGCATCTGACTCTTGGTTTTGCCTCAGGTTGTGATCTCATAGTTTATGAGATCAAGCCCTGTGTTGGGCTCTGTGTGCTGACAGCACAGAGCCTACTGGGAATTCTCTTTCTCCCTCTCTCTCTGCCCCTCCCATGCTCATGTTGCTCTCTCTCTCTTTCAAAATAAATAAATACAATTCAAAAAAAAGAACATCTAATCAAAGGACTTAGGTTGTTCTGAATTCATCTACAATTTTAAGGTCAAATAATATTCTTATAAAATACTACTCTTGTAAGATCCTCTCTTCCAAATATGCATGCCCTCTGTTCCAACGTGTTCAGCCCAGGCACTGTTGACCTAAAAGTAATAGGTGAAATGTTCTTCTCAAAAGTGTTCATAGTGGTGTATTTTACAGTAGTTTAAAAGTAGAAACAATCCAAATGATCCCAGTGGATGAATTCCTCTGTGATTATCATCATAGAGCAATAAGAATATCCAATGTAGCAATATGAATAGTCTGTTACAGACAACAATATAGGAGAATGTGAAAAATAAAATGTTAAGCAAAAGTTGACAGAATCATAAAAGTATATATTACTCCATTTAGATAAATTACAAAAGAAGAGAATATGAATCTTTTGGGTGTTAGAAGTGAAGATAGTGGTTACCATTAGAGGTTAGTGACCAGAAGGAAGATGAGGCTTGCTTCTGGTATTACTTATATAAGCATATTTACTTCATGAAAATTGATTGTGTTCTGTACTTAAGATTACTTTTCTGTTCATATGATTTACTTTAATGAAGTGTTTACTTAAGAAAAAACCGTCTTCTCTTCCAGGTTGCTAAGATGGTAACAAACGAATAGATAATACATTCTAAGAATTAATTCAGCGATCTTCACAGGTGACCTTATAACTCTACCATCTCCATTTGTATTTGGCTGGCTTGCATTGTTTCCAGAAGGTGGAAAATAGGACATGAGAGAAAGAGAGACTTTTGCCTCTATAGTAGATTCCTTTGGTCGCTGCAACAAATTACCACAAGTTTGGCTTAAAACAACAGACAGGTATCATCTTATAGTTCTGGAGGCCTGAAGGTTTGAAATCATTACCACTGGGATGAAATCAAGGTGTTGGCAGGGCCATTGTTTCTTTGCAGGCTCCAGGGGTGGGGGATCCATTCATTGCCTCTTGCAGCTTATAGTGGCTGCTTGCATTCCTTGGCTTGTGGCCACATCAATCTTAGTGCCATCATCTTCAAATCTCTCTGTGTCCCACCTTGTTTTCTGTGTCACATCTCTAACTGCCTCCCTTCTAAAAAGATGCGTGTGGGTCGCCTGGGTGGCTCAGTCGGTTGGGCGGCCAACTATAGCTCAGGTCATGATCTTGTGGTCTGTGAGTTCGAGCCCCGCATTAGGCTCTGTGCTGACAGCTCAGAACCTGGAGCCTGCTTCGGATTCTGTGTCTCCCTCTCTCTCTGCCCCTTCCCTGCTTGCTCTCTGTCTCTCTCTCTCTCTCAAAAATAATAAATATTAAAAACATTTTTAAAAAAATAAATAAAAGGATGCATGTTACTGCATTGCATGCCCAGCTGGAAAATCTTTCCATTTCAGTATCCTTAACTTGACTTCATATGCAAAGATCCTTTTATTGCCTATAAGGTAACATTTGAGGGTTTTGGGGAATTAGGATGAAGAGATCTTGTGATATTTTTCAACTTCCCACACTATGTGATACTCAACAGGATGTAAATGAGATAGTATTGTTCACCCACTGCTGCTGTTTGGGTATACTTGACACAGCAAGGTGCAGGTGTAGAAAGTTATTTTCTAGGATCACCTCACTCTTTGTAAATCCCCCATTATTTATAATTCTAATCAAAATATTGGAATAGTATAGCTGCAGACACTTTAGAAATCACATAATGTAGATATTTTCATTCTTCAAAGTGTTTCTTCATATGATATCTTTTATGCAGCACAAATATCATACTGCAAACAGCACTGCCCCACCATCTCAGTTTTTCTTTGATTCTAGAGTGATCTCATGAGGTAAACTTGGAAATTCTTTGGGCCCCGTGGACCTATGTGAAAAATGTACCTATTGTAATGTCCCTATTTTACTGAGAGCCGGCAGCTAGCATTCATGGTATGGCGACTGGTTTTCCAAAGATCGTTCAGAAAGACTGGGGATAAATCCTTTATCTCTGATACTCTGTGCACAAAACTACCTTCAGATGCCTGTACATGGAAGATAGCATATGGTTGCCACAGTTACATCAGAGGGGCCCCGTAAACCTTTGGCCCAGATTTCTGGGTATCACAGAAAATACACTGAATGACATAATGTGGCAAAACATGTGAGCAGGTGTCTAAATTATCAGTATCAGTACCTGTGCACGTCATTGTGAGAACTACTTTTGTGCACTCAGGAAAAAGAATGTCCCAGGTCAGCTGTTATTCGTGCAAACAACCCATATATTCAAGTTTCCACCAATATAAACAGATGTCATGAACTGAATGAAGCCAGCCCTTTGACAGCTTGCAGTATCAGAGCAAAATGGAACTCCTCCCCTATTATACATAGGCTAGTAAATAGGTGTCTTTCTTGCTCACCTTTGTCCCTTGTTCCAAAACTCCTAGCATAGAGACATACACATTTTGTACTCTACATCTTAATCCCATAAATTTCGGTTTCCCTTTGTCCCCTCTCCTATGAAACTTTGTTTTCTTTATCTGAGCAGTTTCACTGATAACGCTCTGGTGGTTTTATTCCATTGATACCAGTATTTTTGTGCCAGACAAAGATCTTAAAAGTAATGTGTGCTTACATGTATTAAAAGCTGTTAATGCCAGTAAACAAAGAATACATTGGAAGGGACTAATTAGGATGATTTTACATTTTTATGGTTAATTGAAATCTTTTGTTTATTCTAGCTGTACTTTGTGCAGTGATTTTCATTTATCTGTAGGAGAAACATACTTGATTTTTCTAAGTGTGCGTTAAATCACTCATTTATATAGGTGAGGCTCACACTTTTATTAAAGGGGTTACTTTCATGAAGGCATAGTAACTGAATGCTTTGTGACTGTCATGAAAATACCTGGTCACATTTCCCAGTATGGGGAGTGTAATTGACTGCTGGCTCCAGGTTCTGCACTCTGTTCACAGGCTTTAGTGCCCAGGCCACCTCTCACCAGAGCTTACCTCCAGTGACTGAGGCGCGAGGGCAGGCCAGTTCCTGTAACATGTGTGATTCCTCTCATAGAGACTTTGGCTCAAGGACTCCCTAATCAGTTTGGCTGAAACTTTTCTTAGATTTGTACTCCAGTTGAAAGCCTGCTTCTCTGCTCACTCACTTCCTCCTGTTTTCTTTCATAGGTGCCTCTCCCACCACGCCAACATGTTGTGTTGATATACTTTGTCGAACCTAATACTTCCCTTCAATTTGAACTCTGCCAGCTAGTCCAGAAAAGTATAGTTTCTCTTGCATCTGCCAGTCAAAGGAGGTTTGTTTACCCTGTTTGGCAAATTAAGACCACTTGGTGACTCTTTGCCAGGTCTCCTGTGATGCTGATATGTTGAAAAACACTTTTGCATGCTACTAGACCCTATTAAGCAATTTTGTAATGGAGGCTTCAGTTAAGGACTCACCCACCCTTGCCTAGAAGAGTCTTGACACCCTGCTATTTAGGATGAGCATGTTGGTGCTTTGTTTTGTTGTGTGTCTCCAGGATCAGGGAAATGGGAGATCTGCCATCCCATTGCAGGTCATTTTGCCACGTGTCACTGAGATGGAGGCTGAGGGAGGTGATAGTTACTAACTCTTTAAATGCATACTTACTTTGCAAAAATGAAATTTTACTGGTGTACAGCCTCCTAGATCAGGTATGGTGTTGCATTCACAATAATTTCTAGGACCTGAATATCAGTACAAATTATTTGGGTGCTTTGGATATTAAGCATTTTCTAAATCTTGGTGAAAATTCCTCCCTTAGTAAAGTGTTATCTGCGTACAAAAACAGCTCACTCTGTCCATCCACAATTAATACCCCGATTTTATGAAAAACAACTGAGAATGCTGAATGTATAATGTGAACTTTAAATACAGAGAATCACTGAGGATGAAACAGTACAGTAGTTGCCATCCAAGGAGCACTTAAAGGTCAGGCTATGAGACCGTGAGGGGCATTAATTCTTTCTACATTAAATCTGAGAAAAAAATTGTACTTTATTGTTATTAAGTAGAGGCCTCCAAAAAGGCCTATTAATTCTGGTGACCACAAAATGGCACATCAATTAAAATTTTTGTGTAAACGGAATCCCCAAATGATGCTATAATTGTATTGCTTTTTACCTATGATCAAAATAGCCAAAGCTACTATTTGACAGTATCTTTGCTTGAATTCTCAGACAAAATCTGGGGATATCTGAGCAATTCATATCTCATGCATTGAAGACAAATTGCCTTCATGAAAATTCTATTAGAGCTTAAAAAATTATCTCCCTGAACCTCAGGCACTGAGGTGGCTGAGAATATAGTCATCTAACACCACCTGCCTAAAATGGCAACCAGAGGTGTTTGGGAACCTTTGTTCCACTCAGTTGCCACATATGACCTTTGGAATTGCAACAGTTACCTTATGGCAGAGAACAGGAACACACCAAGATTTCAGTGAAGCGCTAAGTATAGCCTGAAATGAAGCTAAATATAAGAAGTAAATGATACTGGACTTTTGGTATACACACACATTTTAAATTAGACAACTATTGCACATTATACAAATGAAGCTAATAAGATGGTATGATATATAGTATTTATGACTATTTAAAATATTTCATTCCCAAGAACAAGCCAGCCCCATAACTGCGGAGTTAAGTTGCTAAATAATAGCTTCTGTTATTTGTATTACATTGCATAAAATTGGAGGAATATAAAAGATTTCTGTTTGATACTGAGCAGTTTGTGGTCTTGTAACAGCTTTGGTTCACTCCCATGTTAACCTTCATAGCCTGCTGTTTTCAACATTCAGAACCAAAACTACTTAATATGATTAAATTGGCAAAGCTTGCCATTTTGGTGTTTTACCTCCTCTACATTTTCTTGGTACTGATTTTTCCACACTCTTAGTATTTATATATGGGCATAATTCATGTGCATAAATATAAGTCAATGTGTTAATCTCCCAGAGATATTTCTATGTGAGGTCTTAAGTAAGATATTAAAGGAATGAAAGACATGTTCTTGTTGTGTTGGACTTGCAGTCATCAAAAACCATAGGGTGAATTATGACCGAGGCTATGTAGGGTATTGGTTAAGTATGCAGAGGAGTTGGTCCCTGATTGCTTGACTTCACATCTTGCCTATATGATTTGGGCCAAGTTCCTTGAGCTCTCTGCACTTCCCTGTCTTCACTTATAAAAAGGAGACAATGGAAACACCTCCTCACAGGGTTTCTGTGAAAATTCAGTGCATTGATATTTGAATAGCATTTAGCATAGTACATCTAGTACACTGAGAACTCTTAAGTATGATTATGGGCTGCTGAATATCCTGATATATATAGATATAAATACATGTCAATCAGAACAGTGCTTGGCACATAGGAAGTGCTCAATAAATAATAGCTACTGCTAAAAATACAGGCAGGGTATGTGTCCAGGTTTTTTAAGTTTCTGAGTTATTTCAATTTGGGGAGAGGTGCTTTATGAAAAAGAAAACAAAATTATGAATGCAAAGTGCCTACAGCAACTTCAGTGCTAGTGCATAAAATAAATTATGAATGTAAATGCCTGCAATTTCGATGAGAAGGGCCCATGGTATTGAAAGGGCCCTGAAATTTATGTGTCATTGGCTTCCCAATAAATCTACATTTGAAAAGGAACTTTGCCAACCCCATTGAAATTATCCACCTTGACTATGAAATAAATGTATGGAGGTCCTGAAGAGTAGGGCTGTGGTTAAATAGCAAAGATTTTGTACCAAATTATTACACCTTTATATACAGTTCTCTACCCCCAACACACACACAGGCACACACAAGCACGCCCCCCTCCACACACACAGGAGCATATACACACGTAACATATACACGTGTGCCTCTAACAAAAGTTTGTTGTTACAATACATATTCTCAGAAAATGTTTGCTAAATGCAGCTACTATGTTTGTTAGCCTGTAATTAGTGTCAGGAAAGTAGGGCTGTAGAGGTAATCAAGATGAGGAAAATAAACAGTAAAATTAGGGGGAAAATAAGGCTGGGGCACCTTGGTGGCTCAGTCCATTAAGCATCTGACTCTTGGTATGTGCTCAGGTCAAGATCTCATGGTTGTGAGATCTAGCCCTGTGTGTTGGACTCCACGTTGGGCGTGGAGTGTGCTCAAGATTCTTTACCTCCCTCTCCCACTGCCCCTCTCCCCGCAATGTGCGTTCACACACACTCTCTGTCAGAAACAAAAAAAAGAAAAAAGAAAAAAAAAGCTGAAAAAATGATTTATTTTTCATCCAGGAATCACTTATCAACTACCTGCTAAATATACTAAATGCTAGACATAAAAAGATAATGAAGATAAGGTAGCTGCCCCCTGGGACTTTACTGTGTAGAAGGAGTTAGAAGATCTATAAATATAAAAGTGTCAAAGGGTCTGTCATAGAAACTCTGTAAGGTGGTAGTGTTTAAGTTTACTGACTGTGGTAACGAGGAAAGTTTTAAGGAAAATGTACCATGTGGTCTGATTATTCAATGAAAACCTCACTATTTTGATAGACAATGGAGGGCATGGACAAAGTAAAGAGGTATGTGAAACTTAGATCCCTCAGAGAACTCCAAATAATTTGACATAAATATTAGGCTATCTCAAGCAAGAGATAGGGTCAGATCATGGTCTCATTATATACATTACTAAGGAGCACTTATTTTCTCCAGTGAATCATGGGGAGTCAAAACTATCAAGATAATTTAATCGGATGTGCACTTTTGGTAAGTCATTTTTACTAATATTATTTATCTTTGTTCTCCAAATTCCATTAGAAGAAGAGGGAATCATTCTGTGAAGGGTAGAGAGTGTACTTTATAGTTGGTTAGATTTGATTCCTTAGGCAATTAATACTACACAGAAATGCATTGTAAGTGTGCAGTTTAACTTAATACATGCAGGCATGACAGACAGTGACCATCTACAAAAAAGATCTGAACTATTTTGAAAGTGTATTTCAAAATTTCCAAAAACCTAATATCTATCTTAGTTTATTTGAGATGATTGTTATAATAAAAATTTGAAATATTACAAGTAGTTTATGGTGTTTATGTTTTAAAAATAATTACTCGATTGAGGATACCACTTCATATTATGTGTGTGTGTTTTCAAAAAAACTATCCTCTAAGAAAACAGATGCTAGCTAGATGTTGACATAAATTGCTTTGCCCAAACTGTGATTATCTTGTCACTGTTTTGCAGTCTATTATAACGCAGAAAACATAATCCAAACTATTTATGTGAAGGTGAAAACCATGGGTAATAGTAGACCATGATCAAGATGAAAGCCCTTCTGTGCTCCTAAGCAAGTTAACTTGTGTGCTCAGTCTTTTCATCTGTCAAATGGAGCTAATAATATTACCTAACTCATTAGGTTGTTTTGAGGGTTAAGAACAAAAACACACAGCAAGTTCTCATACTGCTGTTGAGCATATTGAATGCACTCAATATTTGTAAATTATTTGGGGGAGAGAGTATATAATGCTAATTACTTATTTATTCCTTCTCTTTGCATAGTGAGCAGTGGTGCCCATTGAGCCTAATTGTCCCTGTGACCTTACTAATCCGACTCTTTGTTGACAGAAACAGACCAATAATCAAGGCTAGATAGACTTTAAAGCAACATTTTCAGCGTTTACCTTAGCCATATTTTCACCCGTGTTAGAACATAATATAATGTGTAAAGTATGCTAAACTATGTTTTATTGTTGTCTGGTGTAATTTTTCATTAATTTAGTAAATCTCCTTGTAAGATCTCTTCTCAATAACATTACTGAAAAAAAATTTCCTCAAAAATAGCATGAAGTAGACTAAGAATTAACCCAGTTAATTTAAAAGGCTCTGTTAATATTTTCCCTTAAGAAAACAAGATAGCCACTTAAAATATAACCAAATAAGATAAGAATGTCAAAAGGGCTCTCAACCTGTCTTCTCACAGCATTAAAAAATGAAGAAGATCAGTCTGTCTTTCACAAGAGGCTCTGTGGAAGAGAACAGCATACTAATAACAGTAAGGTCAGGAAGTCTATTGAGTTGTTTTCCACTCCTTATTTCTCTGACCTTCCCAATGGTTACAAGCTGGCACGTTTGACCCATGGCTAAAATTCAAGATGAATAAAACACACAAAAAAAGGGCAAAAAATGGAGGGGCCAGTACAGAGAGACCATTTCCTGTTATAAAGGTATTAACTTTTTTTTGAGACATGTGACTGGGATTTTTGAGCTGAAGATACAGGCATTTAAAGTGGGAACATCAGATTGTGAGGGTTGCTTGGAAGAACGCTTCAGTCTACAAGGAGAAATGCACCTTGTAATGAACTGTAGTGGGCTCTGAAATGAAATCACTGTACCTACATAGGAGAAGAATAGAAACAGAATGAAGAACATCCAGATCTACAACATCCCTGAAGGCATTGGAGGGGATGACCCCATTACTTTCATTGAGCAGTTTTGTTCCATATCTCCTCACATATACCCTCACCAAGACTTCTAAAATGGAAGGAAAGATGTACAACATCGTTCATCTCTTTCCACTAGCTGAAAAAAGGTCCCCAACTTTGTTTACTAAGTTTTTAGTATTCCCTCATGTTGTGCTCTTTTTAGTGTTTGGTTAACATTTTCTTTTTTTGTTCCCCCACCTTATTTTTCTCCTTGACCTAGATCATGGAATCATATACCAAGAGGGCATTTTTCTAAATACAAGTTGTCAGAAATGACTTGGCAAGGACTAGCAAAACTCAGAGTATCCTGCAGCAATAGAATTAATGAATAAGTTTTTTTCGAACTAAAGTGATTAATTTTTTTATATTTTTGAAATACAAATGCCAAGAAAAAATTTGAAGAAATAATTTTAGAAATGTAATTTGTACATAAAATGTCCAGAGTTAACATTTAAACAAGCGTAGTGAGTTTAAAATGAGCATAAAAAAAAACACTATCTGATTAATTGGCAGGTTTTTTTTTCTTTACATTAAGGGTTATCATTTACAAAATTCCACATGTTTGATTTTATGTTTAGAAATGTCTTTATGAAAACTATATTAAGATGTCTAGGAGAATATTATACAATGTCATTACCTTTAGTAACATTTGATCTTTGTTTCTCATGTCTTGTGCCATACTAATACTTTCTCCTTGTATAAAATAAAGTCCTCTCTCAGGAAAGATTATTTGGACCCAAATTTTTAAGCAGACAATGTAAGGGCATGAGAACTCTAGAATATATCATGTAATATTCAGTTGTGCAATCTGATGATTAAATTGGGTGGAGGAAGGAGTTCCATTTGTATGAAAAGGATCTAATTTGTTGGTGGATCTGTGCCACATATGCACAGAGGTCCAACCTCATGCCATGCACTGTGTTAAGTGCTGGTGGTACAAAGATACGTAACCCAGACATCAGCCACTGGACAGCTCAGGGTGTAGTGGGACTAGCTGCTTTGCAGGAGGAATGCGTTGCTTTATTTAAGAGATTATTAAAACAAATAATGCTTTTATTATAATCTTTTACTTTTTACATTTTGACTTGGCTAGCATTAAAGTTACAAATGTGGGGGCACCTGGGTGGCTCAGTCAGTTAGGCGACCAACTCTTGGTTTCAGCTCAGATCATGATCTCACGGTTCAGAAGTTTGAACCCCATGTTGGGCTCTGTGCTGGCAGCCCAGAGCCTCCTTAGCATCCTCTCTCTCTTCCTCTCTCTCTCTGCCCCTTCCCTGCTTGTGCTTTCTCTCTCTCTCTCAAAATAAATAAGTAAATAAAAAAATTTAATAATAAAGTTGTAAATGATGGGCATTGAGGAGGGCACCTTTTGGGATGAGCACTGGGTGTTGTATGGAAACCAATTTGACAATAAATTATATTTAATAAAAAAATAAATGTAAAAAGACAAAAAATTAGTTGTTGACAGCAACTTTTAGGGTCATCACTACAACTAGTTTTGCTTACCTCAATAATACTATTAAAAGCAATCAACCAAATATTCAGTAAAAAGTTAGCACATGGAAAATTAAGCCACACCTTGTATTGATTAGGTTAAACCATGGACCAGCAAACTCTGTAAAAGCCAAATCATGAACATTTTTTGGCTTTTATGTAGACCACATGATATCAGTTGCAACTACTCAGCTCTGCCATTGTAGCATGAAAGCAGTCATAGACAATATATTAATGAATGAATGTGTCTAATTCCAGTAAAACTTTGTTTACAGAAACAGATGGCTGGCCTCATTTGGCCTACAGGCCTTCGTTTGTCAACCCCTGGATTAAGCAGTGAACATGACAGGTTTCTTACTAGCAAAGGGTTTGTTATGAGGGTACGTGATTTAATATATGTAAGAGGGCATGTAGTAAATGCTATAAATGTGTCAGTAATAATAGTAGAAATGACACTATCATTAAACAGAAAAGAGAAAAACATATTCACACTATTTCTGAGGCTTATAACTTGCGTATCTATTTCTTTAAGACTTCGGTTATTGACTACTTTTGTGTCTGAATTTCAATGAATCAGACATTCACATACATGGTGAGGGACTTTGTGGATGAAAACCTTCAGATACTAAAATTGCATATTGCATATATTGTGGCTTACTATAATAATAGATATGAATAAATTCAATCACACTTCATATTGAAAAAATTTTAATTTGCCATTTATATGTTCTTAATACTTCTAAGAATTTCCCAAAACTTGGCTCATTCAACTGACCTACTTTGGTTTTCTGTCTATACTCCTGCTTTAATTTTTTTGGAATTGTATAGATAAAAACAGGTATTTCTGAGCAAGAAAGACAGTGGAATACCAGAATTGAATATGTTCTTCTCACACAGTGGCATACGCAGTGACGACTTTATGTGATATATATAATTTTTGGTTTTATCCAGATTTTTAATAAATCTTTGAAATGTAAAATGTTACAGTTTTTGTTTTCTTTTGCCACTGTAGTCTACTAGTAGAAGAAAAAAATAAATTTGACTTATTGGCCTGGAACAGTAGTGATTTAATTAAGTATAACCAAGTTTCAGGAATGTACAGATCTTGTTGATATTTAGGATTCTTTATTCCATCTTCCTATTTGGAGATAAGGTTAGATAGAATATATGATACTTGAATTTGTGAATTCAGAAATAATTTTTGGATGTCTTTGCCATATCCAAATTAAGCATTGGCCATGTGGCTACTGCTACATTTTCATAGACTAAGATAACAGATAAATACTTAAAATTTGCTATGATTTTTACTGTGGAATTGCTTTCATGAATACTGGAGAGAGTAATGAAAGGACTTGTGGGAAATAGAGGGAAGAACCATTTTATATAGGGAGGTCTTGAGAAGCTCTTCAGAGAAGGTGGCATTTGAGCAGAGAGAGTTCTAAATGAAGTTAGCGAATGAGTCATGTGAAGATTTGGTGGTAGAGCGTTCAGACACTAGGGATTACAGTGTAAGCAGCTCTGAAATAGGAATGGAACTGATATATTTAAAGAAGAGAAGGAAGCCAGTGGTGAGCATGGGGGAGGGCAATATGAGACAAGGTCAGTTATCATGCAAATCCTTGTGGGCCACTGTTAGAGTTACATGGAACTCTGAGACAGACATGAGATGGTTGTGGATAGGGCAGTACTGGGAAGTATATTGTTTTCCAAGATTACTCTATCAGCCTCAGTGGTCTCAGGTATACCAGTCAAGAAAATACTATAGTATCTCATTAGGAAATGATGGTCATTGGATGATAGTGGAAGCAATGGCAGTGGTGGGAAGAGGTGATTGAGAATATGTGTAGATTTAGAGGGAGAATTAATGGGACTTGCTGAACTGAAGGTAGGGTTTGTAAAAACTGATGGAAGGTTGTTTACTATGATTTGGTCTGTGTATCTGGTGAGTTGTGATGTCATTTAATAAGATGAAGAAATTTGTGGGGGAAGGGGGTTTTCATGAACCAAGAGTTTAGTTTTAGCTATATTAGGCTTGTGAGGCCTTCTCTGTACCCACATGGAGCTGTTGACCAGACAGTTAAACATTGGAATCTAAAATTCATGGGAGAAAACTGAATTTTAGATTTAATCCTGAGAATCTCCAGAATGTAAATGATTCTTAAAACTATGAGTCTATATAACATTGTCAAGACACTAAGTGTAGATAGAGAAGTTAAAATACTGAGTTCTGGGTTGTTTGAAGTTTAGATGTTTAGCAGATGAAATGAACCTGCACACAGGACCAAGGAGTGGCCAGGGAGTGAGAAGGAACATAGGGATTGTGTTTTGGTCCCCACTCCAAACAGAATGTGCTTCAAGATGGAAGGCATTGTCAATCAATAAATGCTAAGAAGAACTTCAGTGAGATGACAACTGATAGAACTGATCGTTAGATTTGGCAAGATGCAAGAGATTGTTAGTCCTGAGAAGAGTTTCAGTGGAGAAATGAAAAATGATAGAAGAAAAAGCAGATGTGAGAAAGTTGAAGTAGGGAGTGTATGGACAACTTTCAAGGAGTTTGCTATAAAATGAAGCACAGAAACAGCCTAGCAATGTAGTAAAGAAATGGAACCTGGGAAGTTTGTTTTTAAAATGTTGATATTATAGCACATGTGAATACTAACAGACATCTCTGGGTAAAGGGGGAAATTCGTGATGCAAGGAAAGAGGATTTTTAAACAGCACGTTTTTTGAGTAGATGTGAAGGAGTGGAATCCAGTGAGCCAGTTGACAAACAGCTTGGCCTCCAATAGTGATAATAATAGGGGTGCCTGGGTGGCTCAGTTGGTTGGGCATCTGACTTTGGCTCATGTCATGATCTCATGGCTCATGAGTTTGGGCCCTGTGTCGGGCTCTGTGCTGACAGCTCGGAGCCTGGAGCCTGCTTCGGATTCTGTGTCTCCCTCTCTCTCTGCCCCTCCCCAACTCACACTCTATGTCTGTCTGTCTGTCTGCCTGTCTCTCTCAAAATAAATAAACATAAAAAAATTAAAAGATAATGATAGTAATAGCCATGATTTAATATATACCGGATGCTGTTCTAAGTTATTTACATTTATTAACTCATTTAATTCTCAGAATCTCCCTATAGTCTAGGTTCTGTTATTTCCATTTTACATGGACAGAAACTGAAATGCAAAGGATTAAGCTGGCAAATGGTTGAACTGGTTTCCAAACCTAGTATATCTGGCTCCAGAGTCTACACTTTTAACTACTCGAGAGATTTCATACATGATAGCTGGAAATAAGACCGACAACACAGGTGAAGTTAAGGGAATATTTTACATTTTGTTGTAACAACATGAGATAGTGAAATTCTTATTCTATTTTTCACTAAAGTTGAAAGCAAGGTTATCATTTGAGATGAGTAGGAATTGGCTAAGGGCATTTTGAGGGAGACAAAAGGTAAGAAATACTGTCCAAATACAAGAACTTAAAATAGGCATGGAAATAATTTTCATCACCTGCTATTGCCAAGGAGACTTGGCACCTGAAGATTTTTGTCATTATTTTGAAGTGAGATGTGTCTTTATGGGAGGCAGCTGATTTCCATCCACCTTTGCTGTAAGGTGTCCCCAATGAAATATAAATGGTGAGACTGACAGGCAATCAAGGCAGAGAGCATGCCCTCTGTCTTCACATTTATCATTCTGTTATTTGGGGGAGAGGTGTAATGGCTGGAACTTCGCCAGCAATATTTGGACCATGGAGGTAAGTACCACACTCTTGGGGTGGTAGAACATTAAGCTGACAGAAGTTTGCTTCTTGGTGATTTCATTGAAGTGTCAAAGCAGTCCTCAACTCTTTGCCTGCAGACTTTTCCAGTGTGAGCCTAGAATAAACTTCTGTCTTTTCTAAGCCTGTTTGGGAGTCTGTCTTTGTTAGAGGCAAACTTAAGTTACCCATGATTTGTTTCCAAAAGGGAATTGCTAAATGGGCAAACTTAAAAATATGACTTGGGTTTACTGGAGTCAAACAGGTGGTTTAGCAGCAAGACTCAGATGTTGTGGAATCTTTGAACATAAGCCACTATTCTAATGTACACATGAAATATGGGAAAATTATTTTAAATATGCCTGAATTTTTGTTCAGGTAAAGAAAATGGAGAGAGAAAATAAATTCCACAATTTTCTTTGGTAACAATTGTCAATGTCTAGCAATCTTCCCTTTTAGGAACTGCTTCCAGGTAAGTTCAGCTTCACCCAACTCCCATTTTCTCGTTACTAAAACCAAGAGACCAATTCAGTTAAAACTTGTAACAAAATTTTAGGTTTGTCAGATCTTTTATATATTATTAAATTTACTGCTGTCTGTCATAGGAAATCTAAAACTGGCTTATATTCATCTTCTTTCAATGTGTTGTATTCTCACAATCTACTATTTAAAGAGTTACTTCAGTTTCTAGCAGTGTAACTGCAAAGAAACTATAGTTACCAAACTGAACAATAGCATACTCTTTATTAAATTTATGGGTCTATCCCATTGCTCTTCGCTCTTGTTTCTTATTTTGCCTTTTCTCTCTAAACTCTTTGAGGGAACATCATCAAAGGCATAGCAAGCCGAGGCAGAGCTGTGCTGAAATTCATATAGTCATATACTAGTTCTGTGACCCTTAGTCAGGATTTCTTTTGATCCTCAGTTTTTTTTTAATTAATTTATTTTTTTTATGAAATTTATTGACAAATTGGTTTCCATACAACACCCAGTGCTCATCCCAAAAGGTGCCCTCCTCAATACCCATCACCCACCCTCTCCTCCCTCCCAACCCCCATCAACCCTCAGTTTGTTCTCAATTTTTAACAGTCTCTTATGCTTTGGCTCTCTCCCATTCTAACCTCTTTTTTTTTTTCTTCCCCTACCCCATGGGTTCCTGTTAAGTTTCTCAGGATCCACATAAGAGTGAAACCATATGGTATCTGTCTTTCTCTGTATGGCTTATTTCACTTAGCATCACACTCTCCAGTTCCATCCACGTTGCTACAAAAGGCCATATTTCATTTTTTCTCATTGCCACGTAATATTCCATTGTGTATATAAACCACAATTTCTTTATCCATTCATCAGTTGATGGACATTTAGGCTCTTTCCATCATTTGGCTATTGTTGAGAGTGCTGCTATGAACATTGGGGTACAAGTGGCCCTATGCATCAGTACTCCTGTATCCCTTGGATAAATTCCTAGCAGTGCTATTGCTGGGTCATAGGGTAGGTCTATTTTTAATTTTCTGAGGAACCTCCACACTGTTTTCCAAAGTGGCTGCACCAATTTGCATTCCCACCAACAGTGCAAGAGGGTTCCCGTTTCTCCACATCCTCTCCAGCATCTATAGTCTCCTGATGTGTTCATTTTGGCCACTCTGACTGGCGTGAGGTGATACCTGAGTGTGGTTTTGATTTGTATTTCCCTGATAAGGAGCGACGCTGAACATCTTTTCATGTGCCTGTTGGCCATCCGGATGTCTTCTTTAGAGAAGTGTCTATTCATGTTTTCTGCCCATTTCTTCACTGGGTTATTTGTTTTTCGGGTGTGGAGTTTGGTGAGCTCTTTATAGATTTTGGATACTAGCCCTTTGTCCGATATGTCATTTGCAAATATCTTTTCCCATTCCGTTGGTTGCCTTTTAGTTTTGTTGGTTGTTTCCTTTGCTGTGCAGAAGCTTTTTATCTTCATAAGGTCCCAGTAATTCACTTTTGCTTTTAATTCCCTTGCCTTTGGGGATGTGTCGAGTAAGAGATTGCTACGGCTGAGGTCAGAGAGGTCTTTTCCTGCTTTCTCCTCTAAGGTTTTGATGGTTTCCTGTCTCACATTTAGGTCCTTTATCCATTTTGGGTTTATTTTTGTGAATGGTGTGAGAAAGTGGTCTAGTTTCAACCTTCTGCATGTTGCTGTCCAGTTCTCCCAGCACCATTTGTTAAAGAGGCTGTCTTTTTTCCATTGGATGTTCTTTCCTGCTTTGTCAAAGATGAGTTGGCCATACGTTTGTGGGTCTAGTTCTGGGGTTTCTATTCTATTCCATTGGTCTATGTGTCTGTTTTTGTGCCAATACCATGCTGTCTTGATGATGACAGCTTTGTAGTAGAGGCTAAAGTCTGGGATTGTGATGCCTCCTGCTTTGGTCTTCTTCTTCAAAATTCCTTTGGCTATTCGGGGCTGATCCTCAGTTTTTATCCTTAAAATAAATTGTGTTTGTATTCTTTGACCAACATGCTCCCATTCCCCCAACCCCTCAGTCCCATGGAAGCCACCATTGTATTCTCTATTTCGCTCAGTTCCATATGTATAGATTCCGCTCATAAATGACATCATACAATATTTGTCTTTGTCTTTCTGACTGTTTCTCTTAGTGTAACACCCTTGAGAGTCCATCCACATTGTCTCAGATGGCAGCCTTTCCCTCTTTGAGTGGCTGAATAATATCCCATTGTTTATATTTACCACCTCGTTCATGCTTCTGTCCGTGGATACTTAGATTGTTTCCATATCTTTGTGAATAGTGTTGCAGTGATCGTGGAGGTGAAGATACCTCATGGAGTTAGTGATTTCATATTGTTCATACCTTAAATGTACACAATGTTATATATCAAGAATATCTGAATAAAGCTGGGAGAAATGAGTTGTATTTAATAAGATGGAGTGAGGTAATTTTGTACAATAATATTTATTTTAGGTAGCTAGCTTTAATTTAGTCATACTATGTGCCACCTCCATCATTACCTAGTATTTGCTCAGGTTTCACATCTTTGACCCTTTATCTATTTCTGTGGCCGTTTCTCAAGTCTTCACCTTAGTATTCCTGTCTTAGCAGTAGTTCTCTGCTACCTGTATCTCTGCCAGTTCTCCAACTGCTTACAGAGAAGCTGTTGACCTCTTCGCAGGCCTGCCTCCTTACCGCCTTCTGAGTACCTTGTGCTTGCACTCATTCCTCTATGTCTTTTCCATTGCATCATTTTCCTTTCACAGGTGATAATCTCTAGTTCACCAACTTAGATGTATAACTGCTCTCAGGACTATACGTGTTTCATATCTTCCCAGAGGTCTTTCACTTACTAGTTTAATTGCAGTGGAGATGTCCACTTAAATCAAGCTCCTCGAATGTATGTATATTTTTTATCATCTTCTGCTTTAGAAATTCACCAATTCCTTGTTGATTTTAAGTTAAACTTGTATTAGTCATTTAAAGTATAAAATCTTCATTGTCTGCATGATATATTGAGGGTGTAAAAACCTTGTTTATTCAAGGGAAGATGAAATAATTTCTTCTCTGCTATCCCATGTACCATGTACAGTGTTAGGACTATGGGGAGAATTTATTAATTTATACATACCAAATTTGATATTTAAAAAACCATTAAATAAATGAATGTTGGTACTAAAATGTCGCAAATCTTTTATTTCTTGCTCTCTAACACTCTTCGTTACCTTTAAACTTCTTACCCTAGCTTTCTTTTACTTGTATGTTTCCTTTAATTTTTCTTAATGTTTATTTATTTTTGAGAGAGACAGAGCATGAGTGGGGGGGGGGCAGAGAGAGAGAGGGAGACACAGAATCTGAAGCAGGCTCCAGGCTACCTGTATGTTTCCTTTTAATCTAAATTTTTATATTCCTCTTTACTTGAGGTCCAAAATTACCCATACTGCCATCATATGTCAAATTAAGGCAGAATAAATTTGGAAGTTAAATTCCCAACATCTAGAAGTTTTGCTTCTAATTTTTAATTTTAGTTTAATTTTAATTCTAAATTTCAACGTAAGATCAGTCATATGTTAAAATATATAAAGTTGATGCATTGTTAATTAGTTATTTCTTTATGGTGCATTACCATCAAGCTTATAGCTGAACATTGCATACCTTGATATGTATAAGTAACTACTTGCATATGAGCTAAAATAAAGGAATAATTAAAGTGGGATATTTTAATCAATTAAAACTTACTGGACATAGACAAAATGCAATCAAATTGCAGGTTGTATTTTATACTTTTTATTGACATAAAGTTCATGTAATGTTAACCATTTTATTTTTATTTTTCATTTTTTTAATATTTTTAATGACATTATTAATATGCAGTGTTCTTAGTTTCAGGTGTACAGTATACTGATTCAGCAGTTCTGCACGTTACTCATAAGTGTATTTTTAATCCCTTTCACCCATCCCTTCCCCTGTCTATTTTGTGGCAGATACCAGTTTTTCTCTATATTTAAGAGTCTTCTTTTTTGCTTGTGTCCTTTTTTCTTTCTTCATTTGTTTTGTTTCTTCCACACATGAGTGAAATCCTGTAGTATTTATCTTTCTCTGACTCACTTCCCTTAGCATTATGCCCTCTAGATCCATGCATGTTGTTGCAGATGGAAAGATCATATTCTTTTGTATGGCTAAGTCATGTTCCATTGTATATCCATACCAGTCTTCTGTATCCATTCATCTATCTCATCTATTGATGGACACTTGGGTTGCCTTAATATATTGGCCATTGTAAATAATGCTGCAATAAACATAGGGATGCATATATCTTTTTGAATTAGTGCTTTTGTTTTCTTTGGGTAAATACTTAGTAGTACAATTGCTGGATCCTCTGGTAATTGTTTTTTAATTTTTTGAGGAACCTCCATACTGTTTTCCACAGTGGCTGCATCAGTTTGCATTCCCACCAATAAGGCCCAAGGTTCCTTTTTCTCCGCTGCCTTGCTAACACTTGTTATTTCTTGTGTTTTTGATTTTAGTCATTCTGACAGTGTGAGGTGATAACGCATTGTGGTTTTGTTGCAGTTCCCTGATGATGAGGCTGAACATCTTTTCATGTTTCTGTTGGTCATCTGTATGCATTCCTTTGAAAAATGTCTGTTTATGTCATCTGCCCACTTTTAATTGGATTGTTTGTTTTTTATATTAAGTTGTAGAAGTTTTTCATGTATTTTGCCTATTAACCCAAAAGATATATCATTTGCAAATATCTTCTCCCATTCAATGTTATGTTTTCATTTTATTCATGATTTCCTTCACCATGCAAAGGCTTTCAATTTTGATGTAGTCCCAATAGTTTAATTTTGCTTTTTCTAACATAAGTTTTTATTTAAATTCATTAGTTGATATACAGTGTTACATTAGTTTCAGGTGTACAATCTAGTAACTCATCACTTTTCATACCTAACTCTGTGCTCATCATGACACATGCACTCCTTAATCTCCGTCACCTATGTAACTCATCCTCCCATCCCTGCCCATCGGGTAACCATCTAATTGTTCTCTATAATTACGAATCTGTTTGTTTCTCTCTGTCTCTGTCTCTGTCTCTCTTTCTCTCATTTTTGCCTTTTCTTGTGTGTTTTGTTTCTTAAGTTATATATATGAGTGAAATCATTTGGTATTTCTCTTACTTGGACTGACTTATTTCAGTTAGCCTTATACTCTCTAGCCCCATCCATGTCATTGAAAAAGGCAAGATTTCATTCTTTTTTGTGGCTGAATAATATTCCATCGTTTATATATACTACATCTTTTTTATCCATTCATCAGTCAGTGGACACTCAGAGTGCTTTTATATCTTGGCTCTTGTGCTGTTAGAAATGTAGGGGTGCCTGAATCCCTTTGAATTAGTGTTTTTCTATTTGTTACGTAAATACCCAGGAGTACAATTGTTGGATCACAACGTAGTTCTGTTTTTAACTTTTTGAGGAACCTCCGTACTTTTTTCCACAGTATCTGCATCAGTTTGCATTGCCACCATCAGTGCACCAGTGTTCCTTTTTCCCTACATCCTCGCCAGCACCTGTTGTTTCTTGTGTTGTTGATTTTAGCCACTCTGACAAGTGTGAGGTAATACCTCATGTGGTTTTGATATGCATTTCCCTGATGATAAGTGATGATGAACATCTTTTCATGTGTTTATTGGCCATCTGTATGTCTTCTTTGGAGAAATGCCAGTCATGTCTTCTGTCCATTTTTAAACTGGATTATTTGTTTTTTGTGTATTGGGCTTTATAAGTTCTTCATATGTATTGGATACCAGTCCTTTATCAAATATGTCATTTGCAAATTTCTTCTCCCATTCTGTAAGTTGGCTTTTAGTCGTGTTGATTATTTCCTTCACTGTGCATAAGCTTTTCATTTTGATGTAGTCCCAATAGTTTGTTTTTGCTTTTGTTTCCCTTGACTCAGGAGACATATTGTGAAAGAAGTTGCTACAGCTGATGTCAAAGTTGCTGCTTGTGTTCTGTTCTAGAATTTTGATGGGTTCACGTCTCATATTGAGGTCTTTAATCCATTTTGAATTTATTTTTGTTTAAGGTGTAATGAAGTGTTGGGGTTTCATTCTTTCGCATGTTATGGTCCAGTTTTCCCATCACCATTTGTTAAAGATACTGTCTTTTTCCTATTGCATATTGTTGCCTCCTTTGTAGTAGATTAATTGACTGTATAATCATGCATTTATTTCTGGGCTCCCTATTCTGTTCTATTGATTTGTGTGTCTATTTTTGTGCTAGTATCATGCTGTTTTGGTTGCTACAACTCTGTAGCGTAACCTGAAGTTAGAAATTGTGGTATATATTCTTGTTTTTCTTTTTGAAGATTGCTTTGGCAATTCAGAGTCTTTTGTGTTTGCATACAAATTTTAGAAATGTTTGTTGTAGTTCTGTGAAAAATGCTGTTGGTATTTTGATAGGGACACATGAAATCTGAAGATAGCATTGGTAGTATGGACATTTGACAATTATTTGTTCTCCCAGTCCAGGAGTATGAATATCTTTCCACCTGTTGGCGTTATCTTCAGTTTGCTTCATTACTTTTATAGTTTTTCAGAGTGCAGGTCTTTCACATCCTTGGTTAACTTTATTCCTAGGGATTTTATTTTTGATGCAGTTGTAAATGGGGTAGCTTTCTTAATTTCTCTTTCTCCTGCTTCATTATTAGTATATAGAAATATAACCAATTTCTGTATATCGATTATGTATACTGTAACTTTACTGAATTCATTTATCAGTTCTAGTAGTTTTTAATGGGATCTTTAGAGCTTTCTCTAGATAGTGCCATGTCATCTTCAAATAGCGAATTTGACTTCTTATCAGTTTGGATGCTTTTCCTTTCTTTGTGTTGTCTGATTGCTCTGACCGGGATTTCCAGTATGTATTGAATAAAAGTGGTGAGAGTGGACATCCTGATCTTAGAGGAAAAGCTGTCAGTTTGTCACCATTGTGTATGATAATAGCTGTCGGTGTTTTCAAATATGGCCTTTTTGTTGAGATATGTTCTCTGTAAACTGTTTTGTTGACAGTTTCTATCATAAATGGAAAATATATTTTGTCACATACTTTTCCTGCATGTATTAAAATAGCTTCACCTGTGAAGCTATTTGGTCTTAAACTTCAGTTTTTTGGGAGGTTTTTCATTACTGATTCAATTTCGTTGCTGGTAATCTGTTGAAATTTTCTATTTCTTCCTGATTCACTTTTGGGAAGTTAACTTTCTAGGAATTTATCCATTTCTTCTACAGTTTCCAATTTGCTGGAATACAATTTTTCATACTGTTCTCTTGTATTCTTTCATTTCTTCTTGAAGAGTCTTATTAAAGGTTTAACAATTTTGTTGATCTTTTCAAAGAACCAGATCCTGGTTTTATTGATCTGTTCTTTTTTTTTTTTTAGACTCTATTTCATTTATTTCTGCTGCAATTTTTATTATTTCCTTCCTACTACTGGTTTTGGGCTTTGTTTGTTCTTCTTATGCTAGCTTCTTCAGGTGTAAGTTTAGGTTGTTTGAGTTTTTTCTTTTTGAGATAAGCCTGTATTGCTTTGGTATTCCCTCTTAGAACAGCTTTTGCTGCATTTCAAAGGTTTTGGACTATTTTTTTTCATTTTCATTTGTCTGCATGTGTTTTTTTAAATTTTCTCTTGGATTTCTCGGTTGACCCATTCATGGTATAGTAGCATGTTATGTAGCCTCCATGTATTTTTGTTCTTGAGAATTATTCTTGTGGTTGATTTCTAGTATCATAGGATTGTATTTGGAAAAGGTACATGATAGGATTTCAGTCTTTGAATTTGTTGAGACTTGTTTTGTGGCCTAACGTGTGGTCTATTTTGGAGAATGTTCCGTGTGCACTTGAACGTGTTCTGCTGTTTTTGACGGAATGTTCTAACATTAACGATTTTAAAGTGAACAATTACATGATATCTAATGTAAGTTTTATCTTTATTTTACTTCACTTTTTCACAGGTTTATTGAGGTACAATTTACATTCCATACAATTACACTCATAAAGTATAAAATGTAATAGCTTTTAGTATATTTACCAAGTTGTGCCACCATTTCCACTTTGAGAACATTTTAATTAACCGAAGAAGAAATTTTAGACCCATTAACAGTCTTTCCTTATTTCCTTATTACCACCACTTCTAGGCAACCACTGATCTTTATTTTTCCATAGATTTTGCTGTTCTGGACGTGGCATATAAATGGTATTGTACAATATATGGCATCATGTGTGTGCCTTCCTCCACTTAGCATAATGTTTTCAAGGCTTATCCATGTTGTAGCATGCATCACTGCTTTATTCCTTTTTATCACTTAATAATCTATTGTCCATGTTGTGGATAGACCACATTTTATTTATCCCTGCATTAACTGATAGTCATTTGGTTCTTAGTACTTTTTGCTTACGGTGAGTAGTGGTACTGTGAGGATTTTTGGACAAGATCTTATTGGAGTACCTGTTTTGAGTTATCTTAAGAGTGTACCTAGAAGCACAATTGCTGGGTCATATGATAACTCTACATTATAACATTTTGAGGATTTCCCAAACAGATTCTTTACTCTTCTTATTTGGGTTGTCTTTTTATTGTAGGTTTTATATAAATAATATTTGACCAGTAGGTTGTTGTCTGATATTTTATATCTCCTGATTTCTTTGTGCTTAGGTTTGATCACTAAAAACAACTTTCTTGCACTTTTCAGGCAAATTAAGTCATCTGTGGAATAGAAATATGATTTGTGATTCTTAGAGGTGGACACTTTGTGAAACATGGTACTGTTACCCTGGTGGTGACAGCTTAAGAAATGGAAAATTGTATTTCTAATTAGATTTCTAATATCTCTGTGTATCTCTTTTATGATGGTGTCTCTAAATACTTGGCCTTAATTCAGATTGTCCTGTCACCTCGCTAATGGCATGCAATTGAGAATTCACTTGTGCTAGGTTTTTCCTGAAAATGTGTGTATATGTTTTATGCTAACCCCTTGCTAATTAAATGGCTTTGTGATACAGTTTGTGTTATTTAATTCCATAGGGAATCTGGGGAAAATATTGTAATTTGCTAAGTACAATGGAAATAACCACATTGGTACTGTACACATTATATGGGAATTGTTCTCAACTTAGTCCTATATGGAGCAGTGGTTTTTAAAGTTTTTGTGTTATGAATTAAATGAATAAATATTTGGGAAGTACCTATTTACTATGTCCTGAAAGTTACTGAACTAAGGAGAGTAAGTAAAAGTATTACTTTATGGCTTGGTTTACATTTTTAAAAAGTAAATGTTACTTTTTTGTCTTTAGTTGGAGTTTGTTACTTACAACACAATTTTTTATTTTTACAAGTAAGAAAGGAAAGAATTCTAGCACTAAGCTGCAAAGAGAAAAGCAGCTTGATTTTGCTTGGAATGAATGGAAGGAACATAATAGTAAAAGGAACATATAAAGAAGTTTGAGTGAACAAGAAAATACTTTTAAAACATTTAAAGGCATGCTTTAATGAGATGAGATAACACATACTAGGTAATTTAACCCCAGTTTTGACAAAGCACTTTTAGTTACACTGTATCTTTTTCAGTTTAACAGGTTGCTAATTTACAGTAGAAGCAGGCCCAGTCTGCACTGTTCTCTTTTCTTTTCGTTTATTCTTCATTTTTGGACCATGCAGAGTTTAGTAAAAAGAGCTATTAACTCATAAGTGCCTGTTCACAAAGGAGAACAGTGCATCTACAAATTTAGCAAAAGCCAACCTTCATCAGAATCTCCTAAGAGGGTTGTGCTTGGAAAAATTTAAATTTTCTGACCCCTACAACAGAACTGTTGTGTCACAACCTCTTGGGGTAGGGCCCAAGAATATGAATTTTCGACTTATTTCAAAGTGATTCTCACACATGCTAAATTTTGAGAACTACACTGTACTGTACATTCTGCTTAGAGTGACTCCAGTTTAGCAAAATGTACTTTGATGTCAAGCTTATCTGAGGCAAGACTTGGATTTGTTAGTCATTGTGATATAACCAGGGACAAACTACTTCAAATTGTTTGAGCCTTCGTTTTATTCAGCTATAAAGTTGGAGATAAGAGTCCAATTTTAAGACCATAGTGCTGCTCCACTATTAATAGCATCTTTTTTCATTCTCAGAATGATCCTAGTTCAGAATATAAATTGTATGGGCACTCCAGAATGTTTTTGTGTTAGTATATTGTGATGATTATATAACTTCTATCCATTTAGCACATTTGGCAGATAGTACATATTTGATAAATGTTCTTATAAAAATGCTATTTTTAAAAAAGCAAATATGTATTTATGTATCTTAACAGCATATTCTGGACTGCTTGTTGCTTTAATTACTTTTAAAAATGGATTTCCGTGGAAAAAAGTCACTGATGATTGATTGTTGGCTAGTTTTGTCCTCTGTGGTAAAAGGTCCTTAAATTAGGTCATTTTGTCTTCGTGTTTTTCACTAGCTTGGTCATGTCAGTTGGCATTATCCTGTGCTAAAAGGCATTCTGGAATCGAGACTTTGGGGTAAAAACATTCAAGAGAAGGATAATAAAAGTCTGTAAAGTGAAACTCTAGTATAACATAAAAAATTATTGTCTAATCAGCCCCATTTTCTACCAAAGAGAATGACAACATTTTTCTTCTCTTATTAGCTTCTTGATGGAAAACCCCTATACTGCCTTCTGTTTTCTTTTCATTTCTAAGCAAGTATGGCTTACAGCAAGGAGAAAGGGATGTTCTACAGTTGTTCTTATAGATAGATGAGAAAGTCATACTTGTCATCTCTGACACACTTATGTTTGAATCCTTGTTCAGCCACTTATCTGAAGGGAACCTTATTTAACTTCTCCAAAGTTAAGTTTCTTTATCAGTACAACATAAATATTAGTGTTTACTTCATTGTGTGCTTTGAAGATATGAGATAATGCAAATCCAATACTTAGCAGCATGGCTCTGCTCTCAGTTATTGATATCTAATACCAGTATTTAAAAAAAAATTTAAATGTTTATCTTGAGAGAGAGAGAATGAGAGAAAGAGAGAACAAGAGGGGGAGAAGTAGAGAAATGGGGAGAGAGAGAATCCTAAGTGGGCTCCATCCTGTCAGTGCAGAGCCTGACATGGGGCTTGATCATATGAACTATGAGATCATGACCTGAGCCATAGCCTAGAGTTGGACGCTTAACCAATGGAGACACCCAGGCACCTCTACTGCCATTATTAAGAATATTGAAGATAATCTTAAAATTGTGTGGACATTAGATATGAAGACAGCAGCTTGGAACTTATTTGGTCTGTTGGCCTCTTTCTACTCCATCTAGACATTTACTTCTCCGTTGTTTAATTATTGCTCTTCCTTATGAGAAAAAGGACAAAACAAGTAACATGGCATAAGGAGAAAAAATAAATCACAATATCTTAAAATAGGAGGGAGAGGAACTCAAGAATTGATAGGCCAAGTGATACGGTAGATCAATAATGTATTTGGAGTGCCTGGTTGTCAACACATGCCAATAAGTGTTTGAGATTTTATGTTCAAAGCCTTATTCATTGACTTTATGTAAATATTTTTATTCTATTTTAAATGAAGTCATCATTATCCATGAAATGTGAATAATTTTATGTTCAACATGTAACTAAAATATTTAAAATACTATATTATCATGGAGCAAAGATAGACTTTTTAACAAATGATTGTGGAATACCTGAACATCCACATGCATAGTAAACCTAGACACAGGCCTTATACACTTCGCAAAAATTAATTCAAAATAGATCACATACCTGAACATTGAACCCAAAATTCTAAAATTCCTAAATACAATCACGGTTGCAAAGAGCGATATCTGCATTCCCATATTCATTGCAGCATTATTCATAGCAGCCAAAATACTGAAGCGATCTAGGTGTCCTTTGACAATGAATGGATAAAAGAGTGTGTGTGTGTGTGTGTGTGTGTGTGTGTGTGTGTGTGTGTTTATGTATAATATTCAGAACCACGCAGACACCAAGCTGAGTGCAATAAGCCAGACACAGAGAAAACTGGTTTTATCTCACATATGTAATCTTAAGAAATAAAAGTCAAACTCATAGTAACATTAAAATTAAAATAGTAGTTACCAAAAGTTGGAGGTAAAGGGGAAAAATGGAAATACTAATCAAAAGGTACAAACCTTGAATTACAACATGACCAGCATGATGACTATAATTAATACAAATATATTGTACACATGAATTTTGCTGAGAGTAGATGTCAAATGTTCTCACTGCACAGAAAAAAATGGTAACTGTGTGAGGTGTTAGATTTGTTAGTTTGAATCTGATAATTATTTCAGAATGTTTACATGTATCAGAACGTCATGTTGTACACCTTATGTATAATTTTTTGTCAAAAATAAATAAAAAATAAAAACCAATTAAACCTAACAAAATCCTCATAAAATTTCTAGAGGGTAACATAGGAGAAAACATCAGAGACGTTGGGTATGGTGCTGACTTTTTAGTTAAAACCCTGAAGGCACAATCCATGAAAGAAATAATTGATAAGCTGGACTTATTAAAATAAAAATCTGCTCTGCAAAAGGCAGTATCAGGAGAGTGAAAAGATAAACCTTAAACTGAGAGAAACTATTTGAAAAAGATACATCTGATAATGGACTGTTATGCAAAATTTAGGAAGAACTCTCAAAACTCAACAGTAAGAAAGCAAACAACTCAAAAAAAAAAAAAGGATTTAAGACCTGAAGAGACTTTTTACCAAAGAAGATACATACATGATAAAAAATGGTGTGAAAAAAATGTTCCACCTCATATATAATGGTATAATGCATATTACAATGAGCTACCATTTCAAACCCATTGGAATGGCCAAAATCCAAAACACTGACACCACCAAATACTGGTGAGCATATGGAGCAACAGGAAGTTTCATTCATTTGCTGGTGGGAATGTAAAATGGTACAGCTACTTTGGAAGACAGTTTGGTGCTTTCTTATGGAACTAAATATACTCTTAACATAAGATCCAGCTGTCTCACTCCTTGGTATTTACCCAAAGGAGTTGAAAATTTCTGTCCACACAAACTCTGTACATGGAGGTATATAGTGGTTTTATAATTGCCAAAGCCTGGAAGCAACCAAAATGTCCTTCATTAGGCGAATGGCTTAATAAATTGGTACATCCAGACCGTGGAATATTATTTAGCACTAAAAAAAGAAGTGAGCTATGAAGCCATGAAAAGTCATGGAGGAAACTTAAATGTCTGTTACTAAGTGAAATAAGCCAGTCTGAAAAGGGTACATACTTTATGTTTCCAATGACAGGACATTCTGTAAAAACAAACCTATGGAGACAAAAATAGAAGTCATTGGTTACCAGGGATTGAGTTGGGGTGAGGGATGATTAGAGCACAGAGGGTTTGTAGAGCAATGAAAATACTATGCATGATTCTATAATAGTAGATACAGCATTATACATTGGTCCAAATCTGTAGAATGTATAACACCAAGACTGAACCACGATGTAAGCTGTGAAATCTGGATGATTAAGATGTGTTGGTGTAGGTTCATCAGTTGTGAAAAGTTTACCACTCTGATGAGTTAGAATGCTAATGGGGGGAGATGATACATGTGTGGGTGCAGGGGTTTTGTGGGAAATCTTTTACCTTCTCAGTTTTGCATGAACCTAAAAATACTCATGAAAAAATCTTTAACGAAAGTAGAATTAAGTCTGAAGTATCCTCCATAATGTTTATTCACATCCTGATATTTAAAATATAGAAAGAAATTAGAATTCTCCAGGTATTAGTTCTGGATTTTTAAAATTTTTTAACATTTATTTTTGAGAGAGAGAGACAGAGTACAAGTGGCGGGGGGTTGGGGGTTCCAGAGAGAGAGAGAGAGGGAGACACAGAATCTGCAGCCAGCTGCAGGCTCCGAGCCTGCTCTGGGGCTCAAACCCACGAACCATGAGACCATGACCTGAGCTGAAGTAGGATGTTTAACCGACTGAGCCATCTGGTGCCTCTACAAGTGTTACTTTTTTAAGTGATACTCTTCATGGCTGTAATAATGTTGCAAATGCCTGTTTCACTTTGTGCAAATGATGATGAATTAGAGAAACTTCTGAAATGTGGATTATCTGATTGGCAATCATATACACATAGGTTATTGCGAATTAACTATTTTTGTCAAAATTGAGTGACTATTGAGAAACACATGTTTAATGTGTAAGTCACACTTTCAATAATGTTTGCATCCACTGCAATATTTTTCAATGAACCAGCATCCTTATAATGAACATGGTGTTATTAAAAGGAAGCTGGCAGTACAAGTGGTACTTTGTGTTTTCTCATTGCATGCTTTGATTTCGATTTAAGATGTTCTTGGTTTTATTTCCAAGTTGGCATGAATTAGCAGTAAATAGGATTCTGCTGGCTTGTGTTAAATATGCTTTTCACATACCTCTCAGGAAAGAATAGGGAGAATTCAGAACAGTAATCAGTTTTGATTGAGGTTATCTAGATAGAAGTCTTTCCTATATCCAAACATCACACCAAAATTCTTAGCATGTAATCAGAAGGAACCATGTTGACTTCACAACTTATTGAAGGGTGTATGCTTTGATTAGGGAGTAATAGGGAAAGGAGATGGTGGTATTCCCACAGATTAATGATTGTGGATTTTCAGCAGTTGAGAATTTCATTCAACCTAAAAGACAATTTCTAATACTTACTAATCGTGGAAGATCATAGGAATATGGTTGATTAAAATTATGAATAATGCATAAAATATAATATGTGGCTAGAAAAACACATTGGCTTTAACTCACTGATGATTAGGCATACATGATTAATTTCAGGTCCTTCCTTTAGCATTGACTTTTAGATTTTGGAGGTAGACTGCCTCTGGAGAGTTAATCAATATCTCTTCCCACCCTTCAAAAAAAAAAAACTAAAGGTGAATGCTCCAAAGGTAGATACACGTGCCCCTGATAACTTTGCATCAGGTAATGGGTTTCCACCAACCTGACTTGGTATTTGCAGTAAGAAAAAAATTCCCAAATAGCAGTGGGCTGAAACTAAAGAACCAAAGAAGTGTTTGTTTTTGCTTTTGGCCATTTGTCCATTTTAGGAGGGAGATGAGGGATGGGAGCTGTGCTGCATATTGTCCTCACTAAGACTCGGGGCTGGTAAAGACTCCACCAACTGGAGTGCTGCTGGTTTCTGAGGCAGGAGGAAGGAGAGTGCTGGCAAATCTTCCAGTTAAGTGTTGTGGTCCAGAAGTGACCCGCACTGCTTTTGTTCTCAACTCTTTGACCAGAATTATTCTCGTTATCCTACCAGTGAAGAGGTGGCAAAGAAATAGAATTGTCCCTTGTGGCTAGAAGGGGAAAAGAACCAGCCTTAGAAGGGCATTAGACAGAATCTCTACCACATCTGAGGAACAAATTAACTGTCAGAGCAGAGGTCCAGTCATCCCACCATGGCAAACAACATGATTAACCCTAGAACTGACAATTCTCAGGTCACATTTGACCTGATTCCCTCCACTCACCGTAAGCTGGCAGCTGTGGCTTTGCAAACAAGGATAATGCCACTGTGGTCAGAACTGAATTGAGTATTGGCAGGAGCAGAACCGAAAGGCTGTAGTCCTTTTGTGTATCCATGCCTAATCTAATTCATATTGAATGAAAGGTGTACTCATTTTATTCTTGGGGCAAAAAATGATAATGTAAAACCCAGTCCAACTACTAAATCAAGATTTTCTATAAGATTGGTATTAATTATTGTGCTGGTCCTTCCGTATGCCTGAAACTGATTTTATTTTTTTGATTGTGATCTGTTTTTCACAGTTTGAGTGTGGAGAGCAGACCAACTATGCATCATTCTTTTTGAGAGAGAGAGAATCCTGTTTAAGGCAGGAAAAGTGCAGGTATCTCTAAAAAATATAGTAACCTAGTTCTGTTGATTACCACAGGCAAAGAAAACTTTGTGACTTTATGTCTTGCCTAATCTTGAGAGTGCAACAAAATCACCTGGCAAGATTTCTGTATTTTAACATAAATTCCTGACCCTGACTTTCAGAATTTCCATTTAAGGAGGTTTAGGGGGAAGCCTGAGCATCCATATTTTTAATATCACCAGGTCATTCTCATGGGCAACCAGAAATGAGAACTGCCGTCCTGAATCCTGGCATGTTGTGTAAGAGAAACTTTATTTTGAACATATTTCCTGTAACGGGTAACCAAATCGCATTTTTTAACATATTCCAAGAATATGTTAAACATATTCTTAAGAATAAGACCATCCATGTAGTCAAACAGAATCCATTTTTGCAGTATTTCTGGTTCTCTTATGTGAAAAAAATATTGAAGTTATTAATAGTTCGTAGATTTGTTTGGGAATCCTTTCCATCTCTATATATTTCATATTCTGGTTTATAAGTCAAGTGAGAAGGGAATATATGTATCCTAAGTGTTCTACACAAGGTCATACTAAGTGTGTATGGATCCCATTAACATAGTTACCCTGATTGAGGATTTACCAAAATAATGGGGGGAAAAAGGTTGTAACTGACAATAGATAGGCCTGCTCTAATCTCTTTCTTCAAAACAGGATAATCAAGCATGAAACATGCTTTTTAAAATCATATTTTGAGTCCAGAAAGCAGGATTAAAATGATTCCTAGAGAGAAAGAGAGAGAGAAAGAGCATTGAAAACTCCAGTTATGAAGCTACTAATTACAGAAACCCATGTGATAATAAGTTTGTTCTTTTCTTTCTTTAAAGGACATTTGCTTCATCCTTTTTAAGGCTACCAGTTGCAGGCATGTCTTTTTCAAAGTGTTTAAGACTGAATATCATTCTGATGTCCATAGTTCAGTGTAATAAATACACATGCTGTGAAAGACTGTCAGTAAATATACATTTTTATTTGCTTTAAGAGATTCTTCAATTTATGTAGAGGAGTATTTAATGGAATTAAATAGTAATTAAGCCGAATAATGTTGATATTGTCAAATATAAGCAAATCTGGATGTAGGTGAGGATAGATTTCATTCACAAGGATTATTATAAGAGTGATTATTACTATAGGGAGAATGCTCCAACCATCAGATCTATAAGCATTTCCATGGTCAGGTAGGTAAGCTCTTTTATAGGGAACAGTGAACAAGGCTAGAAAAGAAGCCGGGTGTGGGTAAAGCAGGATGAAAAGGTGGCATGATCTCATGATCATATAGTTGATTATGGAATGTTTTTCCCTAAGGATAGTCAGTGCTCTGGAGCAACTCCTAAGAAATACTTGTATGCTGGCTCACGCTGAACGTGTGTCAAAATTCAGAGGCCTTGGAGAAGGAGAGATTTAGTTAAGTCTATTCTAGCCATGGTAGTAGATATGTTATCCACATTGGTCAGTGGGTACAAACGTTTCAAGTAATCAATTATTAAGCAAAGAATGGGAATTTGAAGGGTCTGTTTCAAGCTTTGTCATAGGTAGACAAGTTGGGATACCTGTGAGTCTAAGTCATATGGGGAAGGCAGTGAACTTTCAGAACACAAAGGGTAGGGAAATTTATTTAACCGTCTGTGGTTTGCAGAGTCATGGGGCTCAGATAAAATTCATCATTGACCCTATAAAGCAATCAGACCTAGCTGATTCTCATACAATAATAGATACCATTTGGTGAAGGCCTGGCACTTGACTGAGCACTTCACATGCTTACTTCACTATCATCTTTTGTGGTATGAATGATTATCCATTTTCCAGATATGGAAATGGGGGCTTAGAGAGTCCCAGTATGTCATAGGGATTTAGTGTTTGCTCTTGAATTCAAACTTGGGTTTCCATATTATATAGGTCAAACTTGTAGGTTGTAGAGTACATATTCAAGAAAAAGACACCCAGTCTTTAATAATAGTATTGAATTTAACATTAAGGCAAAGAAAAATTCTGTGTACAATTTCAGATATGTATTTTATGTTCTGAGAGACAGAAATTAGGTGAGAGGAAGATGTGCATGAAGAGGACTGTAAGACTGAAATCTTTACAAGCATGACTATTAAGGAATGCACTGCTTTGATTCTCTTCATTTTAAACATTATGGCAGGCTCTATTCCTTTCCTTTGGACCATGCTGTGGGATCATGCTGAGAAACTTCTCTCTGCAGTCTGCTAACAGACACTTATAGCAGGATTTAAAATTTTTCAATTCATGTACGAATGAGCATATTGTATCCAGAACTTAGAAATTGCCATTGTCAGTGTATGATTTGGAACTGTTTCGATTAAAAAATGAAGTGAAAATTAAAAGGTGACCAGGACTTTAATCTGAATTGTTTTTAAGGAGAGTAATAGGTGTTATTAGACTAGCTAGCTAGTATCTAACTGTAGAGTTTAGAATTGCAAGGGAACTTAAAGGTCATGGAATCCAGCCTCCCCCATAGTGCAGGAATTCCCTTGTAAGACATTCTTAGTAACTAGTCATTTGAGCACCGTTTGAATATCTTTAGTGTTGGGAATTTCACTCCAGGGGCAGTCATGCCATTTTTGAATAGCCCTAATTGTTGAAAATTTTCTTATTCTGAACTGACAAATAGCTATCTAGCAAAAGAAGAGTACTTTATTTTTATCAGTGCTTTGAAAATATAAAAGGAAATAAATGCAAACTTTTAAAAAAAAATCTCTGAATTTAATACTAGCTCCAGGGGGGCAGAATTAATCTTTGTGTCATTCATTATTCTGGAATTCAATACTGCTTCCCTTGTAAACCACAATTTCTGTAATATAGGTTCTGTTTTCTATTTTATTTGGTTTGCAAATAAATTTTGGTGGGAGGAAGATGTGTGTTTCAGGGGAAAAGTATGCATTTTCACAAGTAGCACATGCTTCAGACCTTTTATTGTCTCTGAGCTATTTGTACAAATTTAAGTAAATTCTGTCTTGTTTCATGGAGTTTCTACTGACTTGCCTCCCAATTTTGCCTCCATTTGCAATTCAGTTCACATACTCCATAGAAATTTGTGATTTTCCATTTTTCCTTTGAATCAGTGATAACCCGTTTTCCTCATTTAATGAGTACAAATACAATTTTTAATGTGTTCATTTTTATTTTATATCTGTATTAGTCATTATATTATTTTTATGAAAATTACCTTTTAAAAAAGTTTTGGAGGTCTTCCAAAAGATGCCTGATGGATTCACCTACCAGAGCAAGGTAAATCCCCTCAGCAGAGAAGGGCACCTCATCTGCAATTTAAATGTTATTTTTCTTGGGTTCCAAAGGTGAATCCTTAGTGGCTCAGAAATTTGTTAACACTGTTTTTCTTGTTTTTATTTTCTGTTCTACTAATTTTGTGTTTTGGTTTGGTTTTGGCCAGTACATCATTTCTCATTATTGGCAGGAGTGGTTGGAATTTTTTTTTTTTTAATCATCTAACCCTTTAGCCAAGTTATTCCCTATCACTGGCAATACTGGTTTGTAATTTGACTTCAAAGTCTTATCATTTGATGAGGTCTTTAAATGCATTAATGATTTATAGAGATCTTATCTCTATTGGTGCAAGATGACAGAGTTTTTTTGTTTGTTTGTTTTGATGTCTATTTTTCTAGTTTGAGTTCAAATCAGTTAGGAATTTCATGGCCACAAGAGAGTGGTTATCTAGACTGGGGAGTTTTATATTTCTCTTTATGCTTGAGTCAAGGCTAAAATTTTTTTTTTCAACGTTTATTTATTTTTGGGACAGAGAGAGACAGAGCTTGAACGGGGGAGGGGCAGAGAGAGAGGGAGACACAGAATCGGAAACAGGCTCCAGGCTCCGAGCCATCAGCCCAGAGCCCGACGCGGGGCTCGAACTCCTGGACCGCGAGATCGTGACCTGAGCTGAAGTCGGACGCTTAACCGACTGCGCCACCCAGGCGCCCCAAGGCTAAAATTTTAGAGTTGAAGTTACAAACATTCCCTGTATGTCTGTAAATTTACATGTCCACAATTTTGAAAGGTCTTTTCATTGTGTGAATGTAAAATAGTTTCTTCTGGATGGTATTGCCAAATTAGACTATAAAATCTCTTAAAGGAACTGTATACTGATTGGCTTAGAAATTAACAAGTGGCTGTGTAAATACAAACAAATTCCTGTAAATTAAAGAAATTGAATTTCTAATACTTGGTACTAAAAAAGAAAGTATGTTTACAGAAATTGACTTGAAATATTTAAAAATTTTAAGTTTACATACAATTTAGGTAAATGTTTGGCATATGACACTAGTTTAAATTTATCTAAACCTTTGGCATATGAGATTAGTTTAGACTAGTTTCATTTAAGAAAAAGCTATGATTTGGGGTGCCTGGTTAGCTCAGTCAAGCTTCCATCTCTCAATTGCAGCTCAGGTCATGATGTCACAGTTTGTGGGTTTGAGCCCCACATCAGTGGCTCCACACTGAACGTGTAGAGCCTGCTTGGGTTGCTCTTTCCCTCTTTCTATGTCCCCTGCCCCCCCCCACCCCGACTCTCTCTCTCTCTGTCTCAAAATAAAGAAACGTAAAAAATGTTTTAAAAAGTCATGTGTTTTTGTGTTCATTCTATATGAATATATTCTTCTGAAATGGTTCAGGTTTACTAATTGAATATAAAACCTTTTACTTAATGTTTACAATCATAAAAATTCAGGGATATGGAGAAAATGGAAGCCTTTGGTCATTGTTTATCCATAGAGTGAATGCCTAAACAATATATGGACAAAATTGCCTTTGTGAAAACTTGAAAAACTAGTTAAGAGGTTGTAGTATACCAAGTGAACACAAAGCCAAGGAGAGTGTCATCTAAATGGATAGGAAAATCTTGGCATTTTGCATGCCCTAGCCCATCCCCTCTCTGGCATAGTGTGGCGTGATTGGGAGGAAATTGCCAACTCCTGGCTTTTGCTTACCTAGTGCAAAAGAAGAGTAGAACATGCATCCATTTTTCTGGCTTTTTGGCAGGCTGCCTGAAGGACTGGTTTTGTCTCACCTGACTAGGAGTGCTTATAGGAACAGCAATGTGGACATCAAATTGGGCTGCTCATAAGAAAAATGAGCACCATGGCTTATTACAGCACCATTGAGACTATAGTACTGCAGAAAGATACAGGAGGAGTGAGAGATTACAGTCTCCTGAGTAGAAATGGGAAAACCTCTTGAGGAAATTAGATGCATAAGCCCGAAGAAGATATGTCCTCAGAAAAGGTTTGTGAGGCCCCTAAACTCTTTATCAGGCTGATTGGTGAAGGTTTTCCCTTGTAGGAAGCCAGTATCTAAAGACTGGGTAAGGTATTTGTTTTTTTCAGGTACCCACATCTCACTGAAAGATCATAAGGCATCAAAGAAACAAAGAATCATGGTCCCAATTGAAGGAATCAAATTAATCTCTAGGAATTGGCTCTAGGGAAAGAGAGAGCTATGAAATACCTGAGAAACAATTGACAATAACCATCTTAAAGATGCTCAATTTCCTGAAAGAGAAAAGAGACAACATTAAAAGTAATTAAGAAAATGTTGCATAAATAAAATGAATATCAACAAAAAGAAACTATAAACAAGAACCAAATGGAAATTCTAGAGTTGAAGTATACAGTGATTAAATTGAAAAAGTTACTAGATTTGTTCAAGAACAGACTTAACCAAGCAGAAGAAAAGATCAGTGAAATTAAAAATAGGTCATTTAGGGGCGCCTGGGTGGCTGGGTCAGTTGAGCGTCCGACTTCGGCTCAGGTCATGATCTCGCGGTTCGTGAGTTCGAGCCCCGCGTAGGGCTCTGTGCTGATGGCTCAGAGCCTGGAGCCTGTTTCCGATTCTGTGTCTCCCTCTCTCTCTGACCCTCCCCCGTTCATGCTCTGTCTCTCTCTGTCTCAAAAATAAATACATGTTAAAAAAATTAAAAAAAAATAGCTCATTTAAAATCATGAAGTCACAGGAGAAAAAAGAATGAAGAGAGCCTAAGAAAGTTACTGGACACCATCAAGTGGACTAATATATAAATTATGGGAGTCTCAGAAGGAGAAAATAAAGATAAAGGGCCAAGAGCTGATTCGAAGAAATAATGGACAAAACAGGTATTTATAGTGAAAATAATTGGCTTTTGTTTGATCTTTTTAATGTTTATTTATTTTTGAGACAGAGGCAGAGCATGAATTGGGGAGGGTCAGAGAGAGAGGGAAACACAGAATCTGAAGCAGGCTCCAGGCTCTGAGCTGTCAGCACAGAGCCCGACCTGGGGCTCTAACTCACGGACCGTGAGATCATGACCTGAGCTGAAGTCGGACAGTTAACTGACTGAGCCACCCAGGCGTCCCTGTTTGATCTTTTTAAAGATAGAAATTTTTAATAGCAAGTGATATGACTCTATTCAATAGGACTTTTTGCAATAATGGAAATACTTTCCATCTATAGTGTGCAATAGAGTAATCACAAACTATTTAGCTGTAAAACACTTGACAGTTGACTTTTGCATTTGAAAAATTGGATTGATGTAATTTAATTTAAATTTAAGTAGATATAAATGGCCACATAATGGACTGAGCAAATCTAAAGAATGAAACTTGGAGATAGTACTAATGGCAAAGCTGACTTCAAAGAATGTTTACTAGGTTGTTCTATTGGAAACTTTGTAACTATCTTACACGTAAATAGTTTTGAACTATTTACGCTTGCATTTAATAAGTCAAAAAGGAAAACTTTTGAAAGAATGCTTTACAAATAACGATTTCAAGAACATTTCAGTAAACAAAAATTTATTTGAAAATTTGAATCCAAAACTTAAGATCATTTAAAGCAAAATGTTACGTTTCATTTTTTGTACTTCATATAGTAATATAAATATAGTAGGATTCCTTGGAAACCAAATAGATTTCAAATAACAATTCTTAAGACTTTTGTGTAACTGAGAGCTTTTATCAATATAAAATAAAGATACCTTGTACTTCATTAATAGTGATTTAAATGATTCAGGAAATGCGATATTGGGGGAAGCTAGATTTGAAATTTGAAGGGTAAACTGAAAACCTAAATGAATATGTAATTGAAAGATCCAGACAGTATCATCCAGAAATAGGACTATTAGTCATACCAGAAAATAATCATAGAGAAAACTATATAACATCAGAATATAGAAACAATATCAGAAAACAATAAACATATGAAAACTATATAATATAAAAATTTATAAAAATATATTCATTTACTAAATTATTCTATAGTTAGGGGGTTGATTGGTATTAAGGGATTGAACTTGAACCTTTACATTTGAAAAAAATGTTGAATTATGACTTCTGAAAAATACTACCTAAATAACCTGTTGCTGAAGCAAAGCCAAGTTTATTCCTTATTGATATAAATGAAGATGATTAAACTTAACAGTCTTAATCTGTAAGTAGAATGGCATAGATCATGTATCTTCATCCTCTGGTTCACGAAACGCGCAGGGAACAATAGCACATAATCCCAAAATATCTGTATTAGAGAGTATTTTTTGAGCTACTTTTGCCTAATCTCCTGCTTTTATAAATAATGTCTTTAATTTTGGTATTGCTTACTAATAAACATGCATTGTTTGATGTAGCTTGCTATGAGTAATTATAAAAATATACATTACTATTTTATTCAAACTGGAGCTGGATGGCAGATAAAGGACACAATATATCATTTTTATAAATTATTTAATAAAGTAGAGGCATTTCACACCTGTCACATTTCAATTAACCTCCCCAAAATTCTTGTGTGGACTTGTCCTAATGTGATCTATTTGACAATTGGTATGTAGATTTCATTAAAAAGAATAATTTTTTAAAAAGATAAAATCACGATTCTCATGAACGTAAAAAAAAGAATAGGGTTAAAAATTTTATTTAGCTCACTAATAAATGAGGAAACCAGTAAATTTTTACAACTGTTTACAAAGAAAATCGACAAAATACAAAAACCTAGATAAAGCCAATTAGGAACTTGGAAATGAATTTAGAAATAGACACACAATTCCTCATTATGTATGGGACAGTAATCAATTACATCACCAGGAGGTACTGTTCTTTTATATTTCAATGGACAAGAATCTTTTGAATGATACTCAGTTGTCTACAACTTAGAGTGGTGAAATAAAGATAATGAAAAGTGCAGAAGAAGCAGAGGCATACATTAATGATGTAGAAGACAGAGTAATAGAAAGTGATCAAGCAGAAGGGAGGAGATAAAAAAAAAGCAAAATGAAAATAGAGAATTCAGTGACTTCACAATATTTGTATTACAGGATTCTAAGGAGAGACAGAAAAGAGGGCAGAAAATTTATTGGAAGAAATAATAGTTGAAAATTTCCCTAATCTGGGGAAGGAAACAGTTGAGTAGATCTAGGATGCCTGGAGAATCCCCAACAAAATCAACAAAAGCAGATCTACACCAAGACATACTATAATTAAGTTGGCAAAATATAGTAATAAAGAAAAAAATTTAAAAGCAGCAGAACAAAGGACAGTAACCCATACAAGGGAATACCTGTAAGGCTAGCAGGGGACTTTTCAGCAGAAACTTTGCACATCAGAAATCAGTGACATGATGTATTCAGTGCTGAATGGGAAAAATCTACAGGCAAGAGTACTCTGTCCAGCAAGGCTATCATTCAGAATAGAAGGAGAGATCAAGAGTTTCCCAGACAAACAAAAACTAAGAAATTTATGACCCCTAAACCAGCCTGGCAAGAAATATTAAAGGGGGCTCTTTGAATGGAAAGGAGAGACTAAAAATGAAAGTATAAAGGTAAAAAAGTCAAAAGCAGTACACATGAATATTTCTGTAAAAAAATCCATCTGTGAACTCACAAAAGAGCGTAAAATATAACAACATAAATGTAAAACATGGGAAGAGAGGAGTAAAGAATGGGTTCAAACTTAAACAACCATCAACTTAATACAGACTGCTATATGCAGAATAGGATATATACAAACCTAACATTAACAATATATGAAAAACAACTAGAAAACATGCAAAGATTAAAGAGAAAGAAATCCAAATATATCACTAAAGAAAATTAGGAAACCACGAATGAAAGACAAGTAAGGATCAGAGAAAATCTTCAGAAACACCACAAATCACCAAATAACAATAAATATATAACTATAAATAATTACTTTAATGGCAGATGGACTCAATGCTCCAATGAAAAGACATAGGGTGACAGAATGGATTAAAACATCAAGATTCATCTATAGGCTGCCTACAGAAGACTCATTTTAGACCTAAAGACACCTGCAAATTGAAAGTGAGGGAATGGAGCAACATCTGTCATGCAAATGAATGTCAAAAGAAAGCTGGAGTAGCAATACTTAACATCAGAGAAAACAGACTTTAAAACAAGGACTGTAACAAGGAGGACACTATATAATAATAAAGAGGACAATCCAACCAGAAAATATAACAATTAGGAATACTAATCCACCCTACATGGGAGCACCCAAGTACATAAAACAGTTAATAACAAACGTAAAGGAACTAATTGATAAAAACACAGTAATAGTACAGGACTTTAGCATTCTTCCTTATATCAATGAACAGGTCATCTAAACAGAAAACAAGGAAACAATGGCTTTGAGTGATACACTGGACCAGATGGATTTAATAGATATATTCAGAACATTTCATCCTAGAACAGCAGAATACACATTGTTTTTGGGTGCACATGGAACATTCTCCAAAATAGATCACATACTGGGACACAAAACAAGCCTCAATATATTCAAGAAGGTCAAAGTCTTACTAAGCATCTGTTCTGACCACAACAATATGAAACAAGATGTCAGTCACCAGACAAAATCTGGAAAGACCACAAATACAAGCAGGCAGAATAACATGCTACTAAACAATGAATGGGTCAACCAGAATATAAAGAAGAAATAAAAGAGTACATGGAAACAAATGAAAATGAAAACACACTGGTCTCAAGCCTTTGGATGCAGCAAAAGCGGTTCTAAAAGGGACATTTATAGCAATACAAGCTTATGTCAAGAAGCAAGAAAAATCTCAAAACTTAAACTTGTAGCTAAATGAGTTGGAAAAAGGAAGGAGATAATAAGCATTAGAGCAGAAATAAATGAAATGAAGACTAAAAAAGCAACAGAACAGATCAGTGCTGCCAGGAGCTGCTTGTTTGAAAATAATCAGTAAAATTTATAAATGTCTAGCTAGAATTCTCAAGAAAATAAGAAAACAGACACAAAATCACAAATGAGGCAAAATAACAACCAACACTATGGAAGTACAAACAATCATAAGTAAATAGTATGAAAAACTGTATGCCGACCAATTGGACAACCTAGAGGAAATGGATTAATTCCCAGAAACCTACAAACTACCAAAACTTAAATTGGAGGAAATAGAAAATTTGAACAGATTGATTACTAGCAAAGAAATTGAGTCATTAATCAAAAAACTTTAAAAAGACAAAAGTCCAGGCCAAGATGGTTTCACAGGTGATGTCTACCAAATATTTGAAGAAGAGTTAATATCCTGTCTTCTTAAACTATTCCAGAAAATAGAACAGGAAGGAGAATTTCCAGAATAATTCTGTGAGGTCAGCATTACATGGGTACCAAAACCAGATAAAGGTAGGTGGGTGTATGGGTAAAATAGGTGAAGGGAATTAAGAGTCCACTTATGCTAATTATAGTAGAATTGAAAAAAAAAAAAACCCAAAAACTATAGGTGAAGTTAGAATTTGTCTCCCTCTACTGGTCAATGTCTTTTACTAATACTGTTATTCTAAAATCCAAATATTATGGGCATTTTATTTCTTATCTATAATGAAAAATGATTTTAATCAAGATACTAATTTTATAATCATGTCTGTCAAATTTAACAGTAATAAGCTACCGGGTACATAATCTTAAAATAGATACATTGATATCTATGGCTTAAATATATTGTCCAAAATTCCATGAGGCATTCTCTGCTCCAAAACAAAAACTGATTTCTTCCTATTAAATATAATTTTATAGTTTGTCCAGGTCTACCTTCTGTTGTTACATAAAGATACATTAAAAAATTTGATTTTATTTTCATATTAGGCATTTTATTTTGACACCTACATGTAAAACAATATTCATTAACATATACTGAAGATTGATGAAACTGTTTAGGGCTGTTCTTAACTAACAGAGTATTATGTCTAATTAAATTTAAAATGTTATGCTTATCAAATAACGAGAGTACATCCTAAAAAAACTAAACAAAAACAGAAACCAAAACAAAACTCCATGAAAAAGAGAACTACAGGCCATTATCTCTTATGCATATAGATTCACAAATCCTTAACAAAATACTATGGCATCAAATCGAACAACACATTAATTTTTAAAAATGTTTATTTGTTTATTTTTGAGAGAGAGAGAGAGAGTGACAGAGTGAGCAGGGAGGGGCAGAGAGACCCAGAGACCCAGAATCCAAAGCAGGCTCCAGGCTCCAAGCTTTTCAGCACAGAGCCCGACCGGGCATGAACCCACAAGCATTGAGATCACAACCTGAGCTGAGGTTCCCCCCGCGCCAACAACACACTAAAAGAATTATTCACCATGATCAAGTGAGATTTATTCTTGGATTGCAAAGGTGGTACAACATTGACACATCAGTTAACATGATACATCTCATCAGTAAGAGAAAGGATAAGAACCATATGACCACATTAATAGAGGCAGAAAAAGCATTTGACAAAGTGTAACATCCATTCGTAGACAAAGTTTCAACAAAGCAGGTTTTGAGGAAACGAACCTCAATTTAATAAAGGCCATGTATGCAAAAACCCACAGTTAACATCGTCAATGGGATAAAAAAATTGAGAGCTTTTTCTCTAAGGTCAGGAACAAGACAGGGATATCTACTGTCATAATGTTTATTCAAGACAGCACTGGAAGTCCTACCCATAGCAATCAGACAACAAAAGGAAATAAAAGGCATTCGGATCTATAAGGAAGAAATAAAACTTTCACTATTTGCAGATGACATGATTGTGTATATAGAAAACCCAAAAGACTGCTCCAAAAAACTGTTAAAACTGATAAACAAATTGAGTAAAGCTGCAGGATACAATATCATTGTACAGCAATCTGTTGAATTTCTATAAACCAGTAATGAAGCAGCAGAAAGAGAAATTAAGAAAACAGTCTTGTTTACAGTTACCCCCAAAATAACAAGATAGCTAGGAATAAACCTAACCAAAGATGTCAAAGACCCTGTAGTGTGAAAACTTAAGCACTGATCAAAGAAATTGAAGATGGCTCAAAGAAATGAAAAGACCATTTGGAAGGAAAAATACTGTGAAAATGTTTGTACTACCCAAAGCAATATAAACATTTAAAAGACTGCCTATGAAAATACCAAACATTTTTCACAAAATGAGAACAAACAAATCTTAAATTTGTACAGAATAAAAGAATCCAAATTGCCAAAACAATCTTGAAAAAGCAAACCAAAGCTTGAGGCGTCATTAATTTCAGATTTCAAGTTAAATTACAAAGCTGTAGGAATCAAAACAGCATGGACTGGCAGAAAAATAGACACATAGATCAGTAGAACAGAATAGTAAACCCAGAAAGAAATTTACAACTGTATAGTCAATTAATATTCAGTAAAGCAGGAAAGAATATACAATGGGTAAAGACAGTGTCTTCAACAAATGGTGATGGGAAGACTGGAGAGCAACATGCACAAGAATGAAACTGGACCACTTTTTACACCATACACAAAAATTCATTCAAAATGGATGAAAGACCTAAATGTGATACCTGAAACCATAAAAATCCTAGAAGAGAACACAGGCGGTAATTTCCCCAACATTGGCCATAGTAACATCTTTCCACATTGGTCCCCGGAGGCAAGGGAAACAAAAGCAAAAATAAACTATGACGATTGTATCAAAATATAAATCTTCTCCACAGTGAAGGAAACAGCACAACTAAATGGCAACCTAATGAATGGGAGAAGTTATTTGCAAGTGACTTATCTGATAAAAGGTTAATATCCAAAATATATAAAGATCTTAGAACACTCAGCACCCCCAAATGAAATCATCCAATTAAAAACAATAGGCAGAATACACGAACAGACATTTCTCCAAAGAAGACATACAGATGGCCAATGGACACATGAAAATATTTTCATCGTCACTTACCATCAGAGAAATGCAACTCAAAACTACACCTGTCAGAATGGCTAAACTCAACAACACAAACAACAGGTGTTGGCGAGGATGTGGATAAATAGGAACCCTTGTGCATTGTTGGTGCCAGCACAAACTGGTACAGTCACTGTGGAAAACAGTATGGAGGTTCCTCAAAAAGTTAAAAATAGAACTGCCACATTATCCAGCAGTCCCACTACTGAGTATCTACCCAAAGAATACGTAAAAAATCATTCCAAGGGATACTTGCATCCCTATGTTTTTAGAAGCAGCACGATTTTCAATACACAAGGTATGGAAGCATCCCAAGTGTCCATGGATTGATGAATGGATAAAGAAGATGTGAGAGAGATTTGGAAGAAGATGACGGCATAGGAGGACGCTGGGCTCACCTTGTCCTGCTGGTCACTTAGATTCCACCCACACCTGCCTAAATAACCCAGAAAACCAGCAGAAGACTAGCAGAACAGATTCTCCAGAGCCAAGCGTAGACAAGAAGCCCACAGAAGAGGGTAGGAAGGGCAGAGAGGTGGTACGCACTACACAGACTGGCGGGAGGGAGCCTGGGCGGTAGAGGGGCAGCCCGCCCAGCAAGGCAGAGCCCCCGAATCTGGCTTGCAAGGGGCCAGACTGTGTGAGTTCTGACAGCCAGTGGGACTTAACATCTGGAATGTTATAAGTCAACAGCTCTGCTGGAGAGCAGGAGGGCGAGAGGACACTGGGAGGGAGAGGGGTTGAGCCCCGGAAGACAGAGCTCAGTGCCGCGGGGAACAAAGGTGCCGGCCAGGGCCATCTCCCTCTCCCATCCCCCAGCCGAAATCTCAAAGGGAATCAGTTCACCAAACTTGGTTGCACTGCGCAAACACCCAACACTGTGCTTCTGTGGATCCATCCCTCCAACAGGTTGGCCTCCCTCCTGGTGCTTACAGGGCCCCTCCCGCAGGGGAACACCAACAGCAAAGGGAGCTGAGCCTGCCCCTCCCACCCCTGTGCACCTTGCAGATCCACCCTGGCTGATAGGCAGATCCCACCAAAGCAGCACCACAAGCCTGGCAGTGTGCAAGTAGCCCAGACAGGGGCAACATCACTCCACAGTGAGTCCCGCTCCTGGGAGAGGGGAAGATAAGGTACACACCAGTCTTACTGTGGCCCCAGCAGTGGGCTGGGGACAGACATTGGTTCTGACTGTGGCCCCGCCCACCAACACAAGTTACTCCAGACACCACAGGGGAAGTGCCCTGCAGTTCCACACCACCCCAGGGACTATCCAAAATGAAGAAACAGAAGAATTCTCCTCAAAAGAAACTCCAGGAAGTAGCAACAGCAAACGAATTGATCAAAAACGATTTAAGCAATATAACGGAACAAGAATTTAGAATAATAGTCATAAAATTAATCGCTGGGCTTGAAAAAAGTATAGAGGACAGCAGAGAATCTTTTGCTACAGAGATCAAGGGGCTAAGAAATAGTCAGGAGGAGCTAAAAAATGCTATAAATGAGGTGCAAAATAAAATGGAGGCGACCACAGCACCCATTGAAGAGGCAGAGGAGAGAATAGGTGAATTAGAAGATAAAATTATGGAAAAAGAGGAAGCTGAGAAAAAGAGAGATAAAAAAATCCAGGAGTATGAGGGGAAAATTATAGAACTAAGTGATGCGATCAAAAGGAACAATATCCGTATAATAGGAATTCCAGAAGAGGAAGAGAGAGAGAAAGGGGCTGAAGGTGTACTTGAACCCATCATAGCTGAGAACTTCCCTGACCTGGGTAATGAAAAAGGTATTGAAATCCAAGAGGCACAGAGAACCCCCTTCAGAAGTAACTTGAATCGATCTTCTGCATGACATATCATAGTGAAACTGGCAAAATACAAGGATAAAGAGAAAATTCTTAAAGCAGCTAGGGATAAATATGCTCTAAAATATAAAGGGAGACTGATAAGACTAGTGACAGATTTATCTACTGAAACTTGGCAGGCCAGAAAGGAATGGCAGGAAATCTTCAATGTGATGAACAGAAAAAATATGCAGCTGAGAATCCTTTATCCAGCAAGTCTGTCATTTAGAATAGAAGGAGACAAAGGTCTTCCCAAACAAACAAAAACTGAGGGAATTCCTCACCACTAAACCAGCCCTACAAGAGATCCTAAGGGGGATCCTGTGAGACAAGGTACTAGAGACATCACTACAATCATGAAACCTACAAACATCATGATGACTCTAAACCCTTATCTTTCTATAATAACACTGAATGTAAATGGACTAAATGCTCCAACCAAAAGACATAGGGTATCAGAATGGATTAAAAAAAAAACAAACAAACAAGACCCATCTATTTGCTGTCTACAAGAGACTCATTTTAGACCTGAGGACACCTTCAGTTTGAAAGTGAGGGGATGGAGAACTATCTATCATGCTACTGGAAGTCTAAAGAAAGCTGGAGTAGCCATACTTATATCAGACAAATTAGACTTTAAAGGCTGTAACAAGAGATGAAGAAGGGCATTATATAATAATTACAGGGTCTATCCATCAGGAAAAGCTGACAATTATAAATGTCTATGCACCAAATACAGGAGCCCTCAAATATATAAAACAATTGATCATAAACATAAGCAACCTTATTGATAAGAATGTGGTAACTTCAGGGGACTTTAATACTCCACTTACAGTAATGGATAGATCATCTAGACACAAGATCAATAAAGAGACAAGGGCCCTGAATGATACATTGGATCAGATGGACTTGACAGATATATTTAGAACTCCAAAAGCAACAGAATATACTTTCTTCTCGAGTGCACGTGGAACATTCTCCAAGATAGATCACATACTGGGTCACAAAGCAGCCCTTCCTAAGCATACAAGAATTGAGACCATACCATACATACTTTCAGACCACAATGCAATGAAGCTTGAAATCAACCACAGGAAAAAGTCTGGAAAACCTCCAAAAGCATGGAGGTTAAAGTACACCCTACTAAAGAATGAATGGGTCAACCAGGCAATTAGAGAAGAAATTAAGATATATATGGAAACAAAGGAAAATGAAAATTTAACAATCCAAACACACTGGGAGGCAGTGAAGGCAGTCCTGGGAGGAAAATACATTGCAATCCAGGCCTATCTCAAGAAACAAGAAATTCCAAATACAAAATCTAACAGCACACCTAAAGGAAATAGAAGCAGAACAGCAAAGACAGCCTAAATCCAGCAGAAGAGAAATAATAAAGATCAGAGCAGAAATAAACAATATACAATATAAAAAAAACTGTAGAGCAGATCAATGAAACCAAGAGTTGGTTTTTTGAAAAAATAAAATTGATAAACCTCTAGCCATGCTTCTCGAAAAGAAAAGGGAGATGACCCAAATAGATAAAATCATGAATGATAATGGAATTATTACAACCAATTCCTCAGAAATACAACCAATTATCAGGGAATATGAAAATTATATGGCAACAAACTGGACAACCTGGAAGAAATGGATAACTTCCTAAACACCCACACACTTGCAAAATTCAAACAGAAAGAAATAGAAAGCTTGAACAGACCCATAACCAGCGAAGAAATTGAATCAGTTATCAAAAATCTCCCAAGAAATAAGAATCCAGGACCAGATGGCTTCCCTGGGGAATTCTACCCCAGGGAAGCAGAGATTATACCTTCATTAAAGCAGAGATAATACGTATCCTTCTCAAGCTATTCCAAAAAATAGAAAGGGAAGGAAGACTTCCAGACTCATTCTATGAAGCCAGCATTACTTTGATTCCTATACCAGACAGAGACCCAGAAAAAAAAAAAGAGAACTACAGGTCAATATCCCTGATGAATATGGATGCAAAGATTCTCAATAAGGTACTAGCAAATCGAATTCAACAGCATATAAAAAGAATTATTCACCATGATCAAGTGGGATTCATTCCTGGGATGCAGGGCTGGTTCAACATTCGCAAATCAATCAGTGTGATACATCACGTTAATAAAAGAAAAGATAAGAACCATATGATCCTGTCAATCGATGCAGAAAAAGCATTTGACAAAATTCAGCATCCTTTCTTAATAAAAACCCTCGAGAAAGTCGGGATAGAAGGAACATACTTAAACATCATCAAAGCTATTTATGAAAAGCCCACAGCTAATATCATCCTCAATGGGGAAAAACTGAGAGCTTTCTCCCTGAGATCAGGAACACGACAGGGATATCCACTCTCACCGCTGTTGTTTAACATAGTGTTGGAAGTTCTAGAATCGGCAATCAGACACCAAAAGGAAATCAAAGGCATCAAAATTGGCAAAGATGAAGTCAAGCTTTCATTTTTTCCAGATGACATGATATTATACATGGAAAACCTGATAGACTCAACCAAAAGTCTGCTAGAACTGATACATGAATTCAGTAAAGTCGCAGGATACAAAATCAATGTACAGAAATCAGTTGCATTCTTATACACTACTAATGAAGCAACAGAAAGACAAATAAAGAAACTGATCCCATTCACAATTGCACCAAGAAGCATAAAATACCTAGGAATAAACCTAACCGAAGATGTAAAAGATCTGTATGCTGAAAACTATAGAAAGCTTATGATGGAAATTGAAGAAGATATAAAGAAATGGAAAACCATTCCATGCTTATGGATTGGAAGAATAAATATTGTTAAAATGTCAATACTACCCAAGCTATCTACACATTCAATGCAATCCCAATCAAAATTGTACCAGCATGCTTCTTGAAGCTAGAACCAGCAATCCTAAAATTTGCATGGACCCACAAAAGACCCTGAATAGCCAAAGTAATTTTGAAGAAGAAGACCAAGGCAGGAGGCATCACAATCCCAGACTTTAGCCTCTACTCCAAAGCTGTAATCATCAAGACAGCATGGTATTGGCACAAAAACAGACACATAGACCAATGGAATAGAATTGAAACCCCAGAACTAGACCCACAAACGTATGGCCAACTCATCTTTGACAAAGCAGGAAAGAATATCCAATGGCAAAAAGACAGTCTCTTTAACAAATGGTGCTGGGACAACTGGACAGCAACATGCAGAAGAATGAAACTAGACCACTTTCTTACGCCATTCACAAAAATAAACTCAAAATGGATGAAGGACCTGAATGTGAGACAGGAAACCATCAAAACCCTAGAGGAGAAATCAGGAAAAAACCTCTCTGACCTCAGCGTACCAATTTCTTACTTGACACATCCCCAAAGGCAAGGGAATTCAAAGCAAAAATGAACTATTGGGACCTCATGAAGATAAAAAGCTTCTGCACTGCAAAGGAAACAATCAACAAAACTAAAAGGCAACCAACGGAATGGGAAAAGATATTTGCAAATGACATATCGGACAAAGGGCTAGTATCCAAAATCTGTAAAGAGCTCACCAACTCCACACCCGAAAAACAAATAACCCAGCGAAGAAATGGGCAGAAAACATGAATAGACACTTCTCTAAAGAAGACATCCGGATGGCCAACAGGCACATGAAAAGATGCTCAACGTCGCTCCTCATCAGGGAAATACAAATCAAAACCACACTCAGATATCACCTCAGTGGCTAAAATGAAGAAATCAGGAGACTATAGATGCTGGTGAGGATGTGGAGAAACGGGAACCCTCTTGCACTGTTGGTGGGAATGCAAACTGGTGCGGCCGCTCTGGAAAACAGTGTGGAGGTTCCTCAAAAATTAAAAATAGACCTACCCTATGACCCAGCAATAGCACTGCTAGGAATTTACCCAAGGGATACAGGAGTACTGATGCATAAGGGCACTTGTACCCCAATGTTTATAGCAGCACTTTCAACAATAGCCAAATTATGGAAAAAGCCTAAATGTCCATCAGCTGATGAATGGATAAAGATATTGTTGTTTATATACACAATGGAATACTACGTGGGAATGAGAAAGAATGAAATCTGGCCTTTTGTAGCAAAGTGGATGGAACTGGAGAGTGTTATGCTAAGTGAAATAAGCCATACAGAGAAAGACAGATACCATATGTTTGTACTCATGTGGATCCTGAGAAACTTAACAGAAGACCATGGGGGAGGGGAAGAAAAAAAAAGGTTAGAGAGGGAGGGATCCAAAACAGAAGAGACTCTTAAAAACTGAGAACAAACTGAGGGTTGATGGAGGGTGGGAAGGAGGGGAGGGTGGGTGATGGGTATTGAGGGGGCACCTTTTGGAATGAGCACTGGGTGTTTTATGAAACCAATTTGACAATAAATTTCATATTAAAAAAACTAAAAATAATGTGAGATATATATGCATACACACACACACACACATACATACACACAGAATATTTGGCTCAAAAAAGAATGAAATCTTAATATTTGCAACAATGTGGATGGAGCTAGAGAGTGTTATGCTTAGTACAATAAGTTGAAGAAAGTCAAATACCATATGATTTCATTCATGTGGAATTTAAGAAACAAATGAGCAAAGGAAGAAAAAAAAGAATGGGAGAGACAAATCAACAGGCTCTTAATTACAGAAAAGAAATTCTTGGTTTTCAGAAGGGAGGTGGGCGGGGGGGATGCTTAAGTAGGAGATGGGGATTAAGGAGCACACTTGCTATGAAGAGCCCTGGTTGATGTAGGGAAGTGTTGAATAACTATATTGTACACCTGAAACTAATAGAACACTGTGTTAAAATAACAATGACAAACAGGTATGACAGAGAGACATACATTAAGAGCATACACAGTAAACTTTTTGGCCATTTCAAGGAGTTTAACAAGTTTTCCTTATAGTTGGAGTGAGGATGAAAAGAAAAAACGTTTCTACCTTCCCCTAGTCCCTTCACTCCATTATTACATGTTGCCTATGTGACTCATTTGTGTTATTTGTTTGACTCTTACAGCCATTTTAATATGAGTTTGATATTCCTACTGTTGAGCTACAGATAAAACATAATCACTTTGCTAATTTTAAAAGGCTTAAAAACCTAAATATTTTTTTAAATTGTAACATTACATTTGACCCTTGAACAAAACAATGTTGCTTTAATAAGAGCATCTCTTAGGTAATATCTCTAATATATATACAGGGTTAAAAAAGTTCTAGTGCTGTTTTATAGTTCTGCCAAATTTAAATTTTTTAATGTTTATTTTTTAGAGAGAGACAGAGACAGAGACAGAGTATGAGCAGGGGAAAGGGGGAGGGAGAGGAAGATACAGAATCCAAAGCAGGCTTCAGGCTCTGAGCTATCAGCACAGAGCCCAATGTGGGGTTCGAACCCACAAACTGCGAGATCATGACTTGAGCTGAAGTCGGATGTTCAACTGACTGAGCCACCTAGGCGCCCTAGTTCTGTCAGATTTTAGACAAGATTTTAAATTTGTGTGATCTTAGTTAACAAATATTTATGTAGGTCATTAATGGAAAAAAAAACTTTCAATGAGGAGTAGCATGGGTTGATTTATAATGATTAGCATGTTTAATTTGAAGGGTATGACTTCAAAACACTTACTAGGTTTTGAATAATTGATCGTGCAGTATTTAGGGCATACTTAAGCACAGTTAACATCACCCAGCTTAAGTAATAAAATATTGCAAAAACAGTTAAATTCCCTTCTCTGTGTCCCTTCCTGAATTATCTCTACTCTCCCCCAGAGATAGTTACCATCCTGATATAGGTGTTTATCATTTCATGGATTTGTTAGTATTTTTTAAAAAAAATACAGGTGTGTATCCCTAAATAATATGCAGTATTGTTTTGCAGTTTTTAACTTTGTGTAAGTGCTATGATAAAATATATATTCTGCAACATACTTTTGTTTGGCTTTATGTACTTGTGAAATTTGTTCAAGCTAATAAGTATAGCTCTAGCTTATTCATTATTAGTGACATATGATATTCCATTGTTAAATTCTATTTATTATCAAATAACTGCCTATCCAGGAAATTCAAAAATGTGTTAAGAAACCCAAGTTGAACAGTCTTCCAATTATTATAATGATTTTCATGACTATTAAACTAATTTTATTATCAGTAAGGAAAAAATATTGATGTTTAACATGGAGCATAAATAAGTTTCCTGTTGCCTTTGTATCAGTAATTTAAAAATAAGTAAATATTGTGCTGATTCAATAGTGAGATGCTGTTTATCTGAATTCTACTTAATTTGGAGGTAGTAAGTAGGAAAAGAAAGAATATCCATATTGAATAGTAACATGTGATGCAGGAGACTTGTAAAATAGGTAGGGGATTGCTAGGGAGGTTCTGGTCTCAATTGTGATGAAGTGACTTGGTTTGTTATGCCTAAGGATCCTGTTCAATGAGTGGTTTCATCTTAATTGGCCACACACTGGTGAAAAGCATAAAAACAATGTAATCATAATGATATCTTTCAAAAGTTTATCACTTAGCCAGATAGCACCTTAGCCCAAAAGTTTCTGGTCATCTGGCTTTTACTCCACTTAACCATAACAATTAGAGAAAGGAGATAAGTGAGAAATGTGTCTGCTACTAATTACCTATGAATGGCCTGCCCTGTATGGTATTGGTGTAATACAGAGGACAGTAAGTACAGAAAACAATGCACAATGCACGTTAACTTGCCAAAGTGAGTGCAACACAATGAGAACATGTACTCTTTCTGCAGTATTCCATTATGAATGGAGGAACAATGTTGGAGTTGTGGAGAAAGGAAGTTTGGTGATAACACAGATCCAAGTCATTCGTGTATGTTTCCCATTGTGCAAAAATCTTTTTTAAAAACAGTCTAGTGATTTCTTGCTAGGAAATTCAGTTTTGTTTGAAACACTTACTGATGTTTCTCTGATAATATAACATTAGATATTTCTATTGTGTTACAATCTAACTAGAACTTGATTTTCCTTTTTTCAGATGAGACTTTTATGTGGTAGTGATTATGTTGTCATGGAAAGGTAACCAGAACTGACAACAGTTAACAAAGACAGATCTTTTCTTACCTATTTCCCAAACAGTATTCATTTTATTGACCGTTTGACAAATACAATAATATTTTATAAGTAGCAACAACTGCGTATGCTCAGTGCCTTTTTATACTATATTTACATGAAGACATTTAGGTTTTAAAAAAAGTTATTTCTATTAACTTGAGGATTTTTGATTATAAAGAAAAAGGCAGTGTGTGAATTTTCCTAAGTTAAATAACATGATATTAAAAACTATATTCTTAGTGTAATACTAATAATACATTATTAGCGTTTATATTTGCCTATATATAATAGAATGTATATTTGAATTTGTATTTGCATAAAAGGCATATTTTCATAAGTTCCAATATTTCATAGGCATAAGACAAAACTACATTAAAGTGAGAAGATATGTTGGAGATTCCACATATACAAACTTAAGGTGAATAAGTGTTTTAGCAATATAGAAACAGAATTTTTAATAATGATATTATTAATGCTAAAATATTTGCATTTGTGGCCCAGATTCAATATCTGCATGAAGAAACTGGTATTTGCAAGTGAAACATTTTCATCTGAACTTGAGAGCTTAGGCTAGAAATTAACTACTTGGTACTATTTGGAATGAAGCACTTTTTTCCTGAAGATACTATTTTTTCACTCATTTCCTCTTTTCAACATCTTTCAAGTTGTTAATCAAGTTGCCTAAGGGAGAAATCATCTCTCAAAAAAATTTAATAATTTCTTTAGGGGCTTTTCATACTTGGCTTCAGTTTCTCTTACCCTTCCTAATAGATTCACCCTCTTTGTTCACCTTTCTAAAGGAGGCATTATAAGGAATCTTTCCTGCAGGGCGTATACAATATCTTGTGATGTCTGATTTTTTTTCTTAGGTTAGACCCTTCATTACTAAAAAAAGTCTTTTATCATCATCTATTATACTCCTTTCTCACTGCTATAAATCCTCTGTATTTTCTTAAATAGGACAGGTTACGCTGGGAATCCATTTCCAATGCCATAATACTTGAATTTAGTTTATGGGTGTTTTGTTTTCCTCCTAATCTCTATAAACTCTGATAGTTGCTTGAAGAGAACTTGCCTTTTTTGTTTGCCTTGTTTGATTATTAGGCTTTAATAGTAAGTGATGAGGGAACACAGATAAAAGAAAATCTTAAAAAGCCATGGAATCCTCATTCAGTTTGGAACAAACACCTTAGCTTAAATATTTAAGTTCTTTGGTGTGTAAACACTTGCCCACAGTTTTGAATTGAGTAGGACTTGAAAGTCAGGCATTTTTAGGATAAATTTTGTTTTGGATCATGTATTGTTAAATGGTGTGCTTGATTTCAGAGCTGTTTATTACCACTTTGTTCCTCAATAACCTATCTGCAACTTTTTTTTTTTTTGGTGGATATTAAATTCAATTGAGTTTCAAGAGAGAAATAGGTAATTGTCAATTTAGAATAATTCATTTTACTTAATATCTTAGATTTAGATTTAGAAAGTGATTCATTATATTTAAATTTTTCAAATATTGAAGCACAAAGGAAAATCATAGAGAATAATTGTCCGTTATTGATTTGAAGTCCTATAATAAGGTTGCATTTATTTTTTTATACGGGGCAATCTTTCTTCTTTTACTTACCCTGTGTGGCCTTGTTAAAGCAAATAAGTTTTCTCATTAGCTTAACAATTATGAACACCTTTATTTTGACATTATATTTGGTACCAGGTCATGTTATTGGATCATGACTGAATAAGTGATAAACCATTGAGTAGTTTATATTTAACCACTTTAGTTACTCTGTAATGAAGACCCTCATCAGAGATGTTAGTTAAGGTGAAAATTATTCCTATCAGTTTTAGTCCAAGAAGTCTTGTCAGTCAGTGAAGCAGCAGTCATTGTATTCTTATGGCAAGCACTTTGGTAGCTGGTTTATGAATGAATGAAGCAATTTCATTTTGTAATTAATAATATCTGAAGACAAGTGAAGATATTTGTGTTCCTAGTTGACAGCAGGCCTCTATGAAATACAGAAGCACTTCTCTGCACGTAGTATTCATTAGGAATATTGTACTTGTCTAGGTTAAGTAGCTTTGGATGGCATACATGAATAACTATTTCAAAAATGCTTCACAGGGGCACCTGAGTGGTTTAGTCAGTTAAGCGTCAGACTTCAGCTCAGGTCATGACCTCACCACTCTTGGGTTTGAGCCCCATGTCGAAATCTGTGCTGACAGTTCAGAGCCTAGAGCCTGCTTCAGATACTATGTCTCCCTCTCTCTCTGCCCTTCCTCCACTCTCTCTGTGTCTCTTTCTCTCAAAAATAAATAAACATAAAATTTTAAAAATGCTTCACAAAAATTCATTATTGTGATAGGTTATTGGGTTATCCTGTGGAATCCAAAGTTAGCAATCATAGGCAGGATTAATAAAGGAGAGAATATGTAATAGGAATGCTGTCAGGAACTAAGGCAGAACTTTGGATCTACTTTCAGTGGCTCCTTGGTCTCTTGATTTCATTCATTCATGTATTTATTCAATAAGGGTTTATTAAACTGTGTGCCTAGGCCAGGCATTGCATCTACATCATGGAACAAGAAAGATTTGATGTATTAAAAAATGTAACCTGTAATTCACATATTGTACCATTCAGCATTTTACAGTGTACAAATCAGCAATTTTTAGTATATTCAGAGAGTTGTGCTACCATCACCACAAATAATTTTAGAATATTTACCCAGAAGAGAAACACATCAGTAGTCAGTTTCTTTCTCCCCACCTCTCTACCTCTGGAAACCATTCTTCTGCTTTCTGTCACTATGGATTTGCCTAATCTTGATATTTCATGTAAATGGATTCATACCTTATCTTTTGTGACTGGCTTCTTTAACTTAGCATAAAATATATTCTAGGTACTTCATTCCTTTTTATTGTGGAATAATATTTTGTCATATGGATAAGAGCACATTTTATTTATTTTGTCATCATTTAATGAACATCTGGGTCTTCAATTTTTGTTTTGGGTATTGTGAATGACCCTGCTGCTTTGAACATTCAAGTGCAAGTTTTTGTGTGGAGATATGTTTTTTGTGCTTGAGTTTATACCTAGGAGTAGAATTCTAGGTTATAGACTAACTCTTTAACTTGTGGAGGAGCTGCCACTTTTCCAAAGAAGCTACACTATTTTTCATTCCACTGGCGTTATGTGAATGTTCTAATTTCTTCAGGTTCTTGCCAGCACTTGTTGCTGTCTTTGGTCATAGTCATCTTAATGAGTATGAAATGGTATGCCATTATGGTTGTAATTTACATCTCTCTACTGGGTAAGAATGTTGAATAAGTTTTCATGTACTCATTGGCCATTTGTATATCCTTTCTGGAGACGTGTCTATTCATAAGCTTTGGCCGTTTTTAGATTGGATTATTTGTGTTCTTGTTGAATTGTAAGAGTTCTGTATGTATTCTAGATAAAAGTCCCTTAAATACACGATTTAAAACTATTTCCCCATTCTCTGGGTTCTTTTTTCATTATCTGGGTGGTGGTCTCTGAAGCACAAGAATTTTTAGTTTTTTTTTTTTTTAATTTTTTTTTTCAACGTTTCTTATTTATTTTTGGGACAGAGAGAGACAGAGCATGAACAGGGGAGGGGCAGAGAGAGAGAGGGAGACACAGAATCGGAAACAGGCTCCGAGCCATCAGCCCAGAGCCTGACGCGGGGCTCGAACTCACGGACCGCGAGATCGTGACCTGGCTGAAGTCGGACGCTTAACCGACTGCGCCACCCAGGCGCCCCAAGAATTTTTAGTTTTGATGAAGGCCAGTGTATGCACTTTTTTTTTCTCCTGTGCTTTTAGGTCATAACTAAGAAGACTGCCACACTCAAAGTCACAGGAATATTGTTTCTAAGAGTTTTATAGTTTTAGCTGTTATATTTAAGTCTATGATTCACTTTGATGTAATTTTTTATGGTGTGAGGAAGAGGTCTCTCTTCATCATTTTACATGGGAATGAATATTCTGTTTTCCCAGCTCAACGCCTATTTTTCAAATGTGAAAAATAATCACCTGAAGTGCTTTTTAAAATGCAGATTCAGGTTTAGTACTGGGACCTGGGGTAGGGGGGCGGGGGGGTCTGCTTTTCTACAAAGCTTGGAAGTGATGCTGCTGATAGTGATCCTGGGACTATATTTTGACCAGCCAGGGGATAGACAACTACTTAACAAGCACTTGAAAATGCGTTCTAACTACATCTGCTCAGAATGCAACTCTGGACTGCTTTTCTTTACTGCTCCCACTTAGTGGCAGACAATAACTTCTCTACTGCTGAGACCACATCCTATTAGGTCAACTTAAAGAGTGAAGATAGTTAAGTAGCATCACTAAGGCTGAATTTTTAATTCCCAGCAAAGATGACTGTGGAGCTACATTGGGACCAGGTGTTCAGTTCTTACACTTGTCAACTATGGATAGGGGTTTGGCTTGTTGATGGCTCATTGTATAGGTGGTAGATATCAGAGAAGAGAGTTATAGGCTGTCTAGAGACTGAATACTGTTCTAATTTCAGAGTGATCTGGTAATCTTTCCCCTTTAAATTTGGGAATTTCTCCATGGCAGTAAGAATGAGAAAATCTTCACATGACTGTTAATGAGTAATTCTGAGCTGATACAGGGGAAATAGAGTTTTCCTTGAATACCAGTTAACCTCTATCCACATTTTATCTTCAGCAACACTGGGTGGTTTGTGTGATTTCAGTAATGGCTGTTAATGGAAGGCACGCAGTCCTGGTGCAAATGCCTTGGAGAGGGCAATCACTGGTGAGGTACTGAGCCTTTGTAGAGGCTTTCACTTCAGTAGACTGAGAATAATAGCTGTTATGCAGAGACATTTTAATGACTTTCTGAAGCAGAGTGTAGGTGCTGAATGTGTTAGTTTTCCTGCCTTCCTACTTCCAACAAAGATTTTTAGTGATTTACATATAAATGACCAAGTATATAATAGGGCCATTAAATTAAGGATAAAACAAAAGCTGTCTAATGGAAAGAGAACATAGTTTTTTTTTTTTATAAAATCAAGTCTAAAGATGGCTACTCTAGGTGAATAAAATTATAACTATGAGCTTTTTGGCAAACATCATAAGATTTTTTTTAACATTTATTTATTTTTGAGACAGAGACAGAGCATGAACAGGGGAGGGGCAGAGAGAGAGGGAGACACAGAATCGGAAACAGGCTCCAGGCTCTGAGCTGTCAGCACAGAGCCTGACGCGGAGCTCGAACTCATGGACCGTGAGATCATGACCTGAGCCGAAGTCGGACCCTTAACCGACTGAGCCACCCAGGCGCCCCTTGGCAAACATCATAAAAAGAAAAACATAGATAGCTCTTAGTATGTAAACATAAAAAATGTATACTAGTTTGTTAGGAGAGAGAAAAATCTATCTTTTAAAATTAAAGTTTAATGATTTAGGATAATTAATAAGAAAAATAGAATGACCTAATTCACAATGTTTAAAAAATAACAAATGGTAGACTTTTTTCTATTATGGTCCGTAAAATTCTAACCTCTGCCCATTGCCCAATTTCAGACTTTTAGGTATTTATTAAATCAGCATCCTACTTTCACTTACCAAAATCTGTATTAGTTTCCCCTTGCTGCTATAACTAAATGCATCAGATTTTGTAGCCTAAATACAAGTTTATCATCTTACAGTTGTACACATCCAAAGTCCAAAATGGGTCTCACTGGGCTCAAATCAGGATATAAGAAGGCTGAGTTGTTTCTCCAGGCTCTAGGGAAAATCTGTTTTCTTGTCTTCTTTGGTTTCTATAGTTTGCATATTTGGCTTCTTGTCTTTTTCTTCCATCTTCAAAGTCTGCAACATCAGCCTGGTCCTTATCACTTTTCCATTTTTTTAAGTTTATTTATTTATTTTGAGAGATAGAGAGAAAGTGCGAGTCATGGAGGGGAAGAAAGTGCAAGAGAATCCCAACCAGGCTCTGCACTGTCAGTGCAGAGCCCCATGAGGGACTCAAACTCACAAACCATGATATCATGACCTGAGCTGAAGTCAGTCGCTTAACTGACTGAGCCACCCAGGTACCCCATCTCTTTGCCATTTTTATTGGTTCTCTCTGCCTCCATCTTCTGTTTTTATGGACCACTGTGATCATACTCGTTTTACCTTCCAATTCCAGGATAATCTCCCTACTTAAAATTCACCTGATGGGTAATCTTAATACCATCTTCTACCTTAATTTCCCTTTGTCACATAAACTAACACATACACAGATTTCAGGAATTAAGAAATAGGCCTGTCTTTTTGAGGGGGTGGGGTGGACATTTTTCAGCCTATGATAATGACCACTTTTGATACTAATCCTTGACAAAGTCTGTGAATACCATACTCATTTCTGGTTGTGGAAGGTATATCTGTAAGGGGCTTAATAAATAGAATGTAAGTATATAACTTTTAGTTTTATATAATCTAAGAATTAAGAGATTTTAGAGAAATGGATATTTATGCCTGGCTTCTATTTTCACTTGTAAACATTGGTTGTCTCAGTTTGCCTTCTCTTCGGAGTTATATATCTGATCTTCTGAGGCAAGATTTGGATTTTTAAATTAGAATCACTTGATCAACCAGTTTTACCACATCTATCTAATGACTATTCACTGTCTTTTTCTTTCTTATGAGTGAAAAACAATGGTCTTTTAGTGAAAAGAGTGAAGTACTTATTGCAAGGATATTGACTTTTATATATCACATAATAAATCTACTGGATCCCTTTTACAGTACAAAGAATAAGTTGTCACAGTGCCAGTAAGCCTGCAAATACATTTGGTAATCAACACCTGCTAGGATTTCTTCATTTACCCATTCATCATCTGTTGAGCATCTAATATTGGAGATTTAGTAGTGAGGCCTGACTCACATGGTATCCAAAGAAAATTGGTTTGCCGAGAGGAGAATAGTATGAACCTTACTATCAAATATGCTCCCCAAACTGTACAAGTTCCTAAAATAGATTGTTTGAATATTTTTATTGACAGGCAAAAAAAACTTATTTAAAAATTAAAATACAGAAATTCAATTTCTAACTTAAAATTTTTTTCTTGCCATTTTAACAATTTTATTACACAATGTTGTATACTTGTCAGAGTCAAAAATAATGGTAACAGTTACCTTGGTAACAAACTATTTTATACCATGTACTACATGCTAGGTCCCTTTTATAGCTGTGAAAACTGATGCAGAGAGAAACTCATAAGTGGTGTTGCCGCTTGAATCCAATAGTCCGGCAGAATGGCTTTAGATTCTATGCAGGTAAACACTCAATAAGCTGCCAGTTTGTGGTATGATGCATATTCAGACAGCCTACAACTGTGTTTTAACAAAATTATTGCTACAATAATGTAAAATCCTGACATCTCAGAATATATTCTATAAATGCTAGATAAAACATTGTTTTTCATATTAATACATGTAATCTGTATTTGTTACTGCAGTTGTTATTTTCTGGTAAAAATCAACCTCATGATTCTGTAAGTATTAAACTGTCTGTGTCCTTCCCTATAAAAATAGTACACTAGCCTCATGAATGATCGGTACTTTGGGTAGATCATGAACTCAGTACAAAATCAATGATGCTTATGAGGTTCTCCTCTATTTCCTCAGTCTCCTAGGGTCTGGGATTAATGACGAGATATTTGAATCTTGTTTCTTTATAAAGAGTCTTATTTTCTTCACTTTGTTCTTTTAACAAGTTGCTCACTATTCTTATTTTTTAGATGGAAAATTTTTTGTTTAAGTTTTGAATTTATCCTTACTATGTTCTTTTATTCTCCATCAAGTCAATAATTTGTCTGTAAGTTCTTGATTTTCTTTATTGAGGAATTTAAAAAATTTATCTAATTATTTTCTCTTCTGTGTTGCCTGTATTGTTCATTTTCATAAATAACTGTTGGACCTCCTTATTTATTTTCTGCGTCTCTTTACTAGCTTTTAGTTGTGATGTTTGTTGCCTTTTTTGCTTTAACTTGTGGAAATATGTTTTTAAATTATCACTCACATTACCTACCTTTGTCCAGTCTATTATCCAGTCTTCTAATTAAAATTTTTATTTTGTTAGTTTTACTCAATAATGAAGATGAGCTGAGAATCAAGAAAATAGTGTCAGTTGGTTATTAACTGGAGATAAAGAGACAATTTAAAAACTGAAAGTTCTGTGGCACCTCAGTGGCTCAGTCAATTAAACATCTGACTCCTGATTTTGGCTCAGTTCATGTTCTCATGGCTCGTGGGTTCCAGCTCCATGTCAGGCTCTGTGGTGACAGTGTGGAGCCTGCTTGGGATTCTCTCTCGCCCTCTCTCTCAAAATAAATAAATAAAATACAGTTTAAAAAATGGAAATTTCTATTATGGATCTTGATTCTGAGAACATTTCCCTTCATATACCAATGGTTTGTTGATGACATTTTATATTCCTGGCTTTATGGGTTTACTTATACAATTTGCTGATAGACACATAATAGTAAGACAATAAATGCCCTTATTATAGAGTTTTAAAATAATCTGTGCACAGTATTTGGAAGACTTAAAAGTTATGGGGTGCCTGTGTTACTCAGTTGGTTACGCATCCAACTTCGGCTCAGGTCATGATCTCACGGTTTGTGAGTTCGAGCCCCATGTTGGTCTCGCTGCTCTCAGCGCAGAGCCCTCTTCAGATCCTCTGTCTCCCTCTTTCTCTGCACCCCCCATCTCTCTCTCTCTCTCACTCACTCTCTCTCTCTCTCTCTCTCTCTCTCTCTCACACACACACACACACACACACACACACACATAATATATCTCAGGCTGCCATCGTGGCTCAGTTGGTTGAGCATCTGACTTCAGCTTAGGTCATGATCTTGCAGTTCACGAGTTTGAACCCCACGGTGGGCTCTATGCTGACAACTCAGAGCCTGGAACCTGGTTTGGATTTTGTGTCCCCCTCTCTCTCTGACCCTTCCCCCTCATGCCCCCCTTCTCAAAAATAAATAAGACATTAAATGATATATATCTCAGTAATATAAAAATAATATGACTAAGATGGTTGATCTTAGAAACAAAGAGGAAATTATAGGTTCCAGAAAAACAGTAAATTCTCACCTTCAGTACATTTTGAAGGTACTACCCATGTTTTCAACCAAAAGAAATCTATAATAGAATGAGCTAGTAATTGATTTCTTTAAAGGAGTGATTATTTCTGAAGTGTGGGCAAAGGAGAGTAAGAGGTGAAATATTTTCCCTTTTTATTTTAAACACCTTTGTTTACTTAAATATTTTAGTTGCAGGTGACAGCATAATAACCATCTTTATTATATATATTTTTAAGTATATAGTTTAATGATTAATATCTGTATGCACTGCAAAGTGATCATTATCACAAGTCACTTACCCATCACCATGCACTTGATCCCCTTCACCCATTTTGCTCTTTCCTTACCTCCTCCTCCTCCTCTGGTAACTCCTAGTCTCTTCTCTGTATCTATGAGTTTGTTTTTGTGTTACTTTTTTTTTAAGTTCATTTATTTATTTTGAGACAGAAAAAGACAGTGCCAGCAGCCAAAGGACAGAGGGAGAGAGGGAAGGAGAGAATCCCAAGCAGTCTCCACACTGTCAGCATAGACCCCAATGTGGGGCTCAATCCCATAAACCATAAGATCATGATCTTAGCCAAAATCAGGAGTTGAACACTTAACCAACTGAGCTACCCATGCACCCCACTTGTTTCTTTTTTAATTTCATGTATATGTGAAATCATGCAGTATTTATCTTTCTTTGTCTGACTTCATTTAGCATAGAACTTTGAAGATCTGTCCATATTGTCATAAATGTCAAGATTGTGTGCTTTTTATGGCTAAGTAATGTTTCATTGTGTAAGTGTACCACATCCTCTGTATCCATTCATTTGTCACTGGACATGTAGATCGTTTCCATATCTTGGCTATTGGAAATCATGCTACAGTAAACACTGGGGTGGATATATTGGTGTGAATTCATGTTTTCATATTTTTCAGATAAGTACCCAGGAATGGAACTGGCTGAACCATGGGCAATTTATTTTATTAATTTTTTGAGGAATGTTTATATTGTACCAAGTTACAGCACTGCTACCATTGTATGTAGGAGGGTTCCCTTTCTCCATATCCTCCTCAACACTTATTTCTTGTTTTTATTTGGATAATAGCCATTCTACAAGCATTCAATGATATTTCATTATGGTTTTGATTTGCATTTCCCTAATAATTAGTGTTGAACATCTTTTTATATGTGCGTTGGCTATCTTTATGTCTTCTTTGGAGAAATATCTACTCAGCTCACTTTTTATCAGGTCATTCATTTTTGTTTGTTTTTGAGTTGTAGGAGTTTCGTAGGTATTTTGGATATTAACTTCTTAGCGAATATTTGTTTTCAAATATCTTCTATTCACTAGGTTGTCTTTTCATTTAATTACGATTTTCTTTACTTTGCAGAAGGTTTTTAGTTTGATCTCACTTTTTTTTTTTAGTTTTGGTTTTGTTTTGCTTGCCTTTGGATTCAGATACAGAAATATATCACTAAAATTGACATCATTGAGTCGGCCACCTATGTTTTCTTTTGTGAATTTTATAGTGTAGCTATTATATTCCAGTCTTTAATCCATTTTGAGTTAATTTTTGTATAGCGTAAGGTAGTGGTCTAGTTTGATTCTTTTGCATGTGGCTGTTTAGTTTTCCAAACCCTATTTAAGGGACTGTTCTTTATCCATTGTACATTCTGGGCTCCAGTGTCAAAGATTAATTATCCATATATTTGTGGCTTTATTTCTGTGCTCTCAGTTCTCTTTCATTGATGTACATGTCTGTTTTTGTATAAATACCATATGTTTCGATTACTGTAGCTTTGTAGTATAGTTTGAAGCCAGTGACCATGATACCTCCAGATTTGTTATTCTTTATCAAGGTTGCTTTGGCTATTCAGTACTTTTTTGGGTTTCATACAAATTTTAGGATGCTTTTAAATTTATGTGAAAAATTCTGTGAGAATTTTGATAGGTATTGCATTGAACCTGTACATTGCTTGGGTAGAATGGGCATTTTAACAACATTAATTCCTCCAATTCATGTAACAGATTTCAGTATATTGATTTTATATCTTGTAGTTTTACTGGATTTATTTATTCAAATATTTTTTGTGGTGGATTCCTTAGAATTGTCTACATATAGTAACGTGTCATCTGCAAATAATGACAGTTTTACTTCTTCCTTTACAATCAGGATGCCTTATATTTCTTTTTCTGGCCTAATTTCTTTGGCTAGGGTAGCCAATACTATGTTGAATAAAAGTGATGAGAGTGTACATCTTAGTCTTGTTCTTAGCTATAGGATTGTTATATATAGCCTTCGTTATCTTGATGTCTACTCCATGTTTTCTTTATGGAGAATTTTTATCATAAATGGATGTTGACATTTGTCAAATGCATTTTTCCATCTGCTGAAATGATCTTGTGGTTTTATTTTTCATTTTGTTAATGTGATGTATCACACTGAATGATTTTCAGTCTTTGAAACATCCTTGCATACCTGGAATGAATCCTATTTGATTATTGCATATTGGCCCTTAAATGTATCAGTGGATTCAGTTAATATTTTGTTGAGGATTTTTGCATCTATGTTCGTTAAAGATATTGACCTGTAATATTCTTTCCTTTTTTTTTTTTTATCAGAAATGCTGGCCTTGTAAAATGAATTAGGAAGCTTTTCTTCCTCTTTAATATTGTGGAAGAGTTTGAGATCAACAAGTAGTATATCTTTGAATGTTTGGTAGAATTTACCACTGAAGCTGTCTGATTTTGGGCTTTGGTATTTTGGGCAATTATTAATTACTGTTTCAATCTCTTTATTCATAATCTATATTCATATTTTCTGTTTCTTCATGACTCAGTCTTGGAAGATTGCATGTTTCTAGGAATTTATGCAGTTTTTCTAGGTCGTCCAAATTGTTGGTTGATAATTGTTCAGAATAACCTCATGATTTTTTGTATTTTTTTGCTCCTACTTACGACTGCTCCTGTTTGATTTGTAATTGTATTTACACTTGACCCTTGAAGAACACAAATTTGAACTGTGCCAGTCCACTTACACATGGATTTTTTTTATATAAATACGATATGGTACTGTAAATGTGTTTTCTCTTCCTTGTGATTTTCTTAACATTTTCTTTTTCTAGAGTTCTTTATGGTAGTGTTATATAGTACATATCACAGAAAATATGTGTTAATTGACTTATTGGTAAGGCTTCTGGTCAGCGGTAGAGTATTAGTAGTTAAATTTTTGGGTAGTCAACAGTTAAATGTGGATTGGGGGTGCCTGGGTGCCTCAGTCAATTAAGCGTCTGACTTCAGCTCAGGTCATGATCTCATGGTTCCTGAGTTTGAGCCCTGTGTCTAGCTCTGTGCTGACAGCTCAGAGCCTGGAGCCTGCTTCCGATTCTGTGTCTCCCTTTCTCTCTCTCTGCCCCTCTCCCACTTGGGCTCTGTCTCTGTCTCTCTCAAAGATAAATAAACGTTAAGAAAAAAAAAAGATATGTGGACTTTCAACGGCACAAGAGCTTAGCACACCTAACCCTTTAGATAAAAAGTCAGTTTGTTTATTTGAGGTTTTTGCTGTTTCTACAGGTACACTTGTATCAGTATAAATTTCCCTCATAGAATGGTATTTGCTAAACCCTTTAGATTTTGGTATGTCATATTTCTGTTATCTTTTGTCTCTGGTATTTTTTTATCTCTTTTTTTCATGTCCCTTTCTTATTCAGTAGTGTGTTATTTAATATCAGTATTTTTGTTTTTTCCCCCCGTTTTCTTCATGTAATTAATTTCTAGTTTCACACCATTCAGTTTGGAAAAGATGCTCGGTTTGGTTTTTGTTTTCTTGAATTTATTAATATTTCTACTGTGGTCTAACACGCAATCTATCTTGGAGAATGTTCCATAAGTACTTGAGAAGAATGTTTATTGTGCTGCTTTTCAATGGAATATTCTATATATCTCTATTAAGTCTTTTAGGTCTTGTGTGTCACTTAAGGTCAATATTTCTTGATTAATATTTTTATCTAGATCTATCCATTAATTGAAAGTGGGATATTAAAATTGTATCATATTTTATTCTTGTCAATTTTCACTTTAGATATGCTTACACTTGCTTTATATATGTTGGTACTCCTATGTTGGGTGCCTATATATTTATCAACTTTATATCTTTTTGCTGGATTGGAAACTTTATCATATAATGCCTTTGTTTGTATTTTATTATAGTCTTTGTTTTACAGTCTATTTTGCTTGATGTAAGGTTCTCCTGTTTTCATTTCCATTTGTGTGGAATATCTTTTTTCATCCCTTCACTTTCAGTCTGTGTGTATCCTTATTTCCGAAGTGTGTTTCTTGTACACAGCATGTATATGGGTCTTATTTTTTTAAGTCTATTCAGTCTCTGTGTCTTTTGATTGGCAAATGTAGTCTATTTACTTTTATAGTAATTATTGGTAAGTATATAGTTGTTGCCATTTTGCTAATTATTTTCTGGCTGTTTTTGTACTTCTTCTTTGTCCTTCTTTTTTTTCCCTTGTGGTTTGATGCCTCAATTTAGTGTTTTGTTTTAGATTCATTTCTCATTTTCTCTTGGGTGTTTACTATATGTTTTATTTCTGTGATTTTCATGAGGTTCACATAAAATATTGTATGTAAATTTTACTCTAAGTTAATAGCAACTTAGTTTTAAACACATTTCAAAGCTTTACCTTTTAACTCTCCTCCCCTCACGTTTTATATTTCTGATGACACATTTTAAATCTTCTGTTTTGCTTTTCCTAATTATTTATTGTAATTTTACTACTTTTTCTTTTAACCTTTATGCTTGCTTTATAAAGGATTGATCTACCGGCTCTGTTATATATTTACCTTTTCTATGGAGATTTTTACTTTTTTAGGTTTTCTTACTATTATTTAGTGCCATTTTTCTTTGGGTTAAAGAATTTCCTTTCACACTTCTTATAGGGCCAGTTTAGTGGAGATGAACTGCTTCAGCCTTTATCTATAAAGCTATTGATTTGTCCTTCAATTCTGAATGACATTATTGATTGGTAGAGAATTTTTGTAGCTTTTTTCTTTCAGCACTTTGAATATGTCTTCCTTCTCCTTTGTGCTAGTAAAGTTGCTGTTGAAAGTGTGCTAATAGCTTTATGGGATTTTCCTTGTATGTGACAAGTTATTTTTGTCTTGCTACTTTTAGGATTCTGTCTTTATCCTTAATTTTAATAATTGAATTATAATGTGATCTCTTGGGTTTCATCTTGGAATTTTCTTGGGTTCTTGAACCTGGATGTCTGATTCCTTTTCCAGATTAGGGAATTTTTCAGCCATTATTTTTTGAAATAATTTTTCTAGCCATATCTCCCTTCTCCTTCTGGAATTCCTATGATATGAATGTTACTCCATTTGATGTTGTCATAGAGGTCCATTAAAGTGTCTTCACCTCTAGGGGCGCCTGGGTGGCGCAGTCGGTTAAGCGTCCGACTTCAGCCAGGTCACGATCTCACGGTCCGTGAGTTCGAGCCCCGCGTCGGGCTCTGGGCTGATGGCTCAGAGCCTGGAGCCTGTTTCCGATTCTGTGTCTCCCTCTCTCTCTGCCCCTCCCCTGTTCATGCTCTGTCTCTCTCTGTCCCAAAAATAAATAAATGTTGAAAAAAAAATTTAAAAAAAAAAAAAATAAATAAAGTGTCTTCACCTCTTAAAAATATTTTTGTTTGGGGCGCCTGGGTGGCGCAGTCGGTTAAGCGTCCGACTTCAGCCAGGTCACGATCTCGCGGTCCGTGAGTTCGAGCCCCGCGTCAGGCTCTGGGCTGATGGCTCAGAGCCTGGAGCCTGTTTCCGATTCTGTGTCTCCCTCTCTCTCTGCCCCTCCCCCGTTCATGCTCTGTCTCTCTCTGTCTCAAAAATAAATAAACGTTGAAAAAAAAATTTTTTTAAATATTTTTGTTTCATTTTGCTGCTGTGTCTGGGTGAGTTCCATTGTTTTGTCTGTCAGCTCACTGATTCATTTTTCTACCTTATCCTTTCTGCTTTTGAACCCCACTAGTATATATTTCAGTTGAGTTTTAACTTCTTTTTTGGTACTTTTTAATATTTTGTCTCTGTTGAAGCTCTCATTGTGTTATTCATTTCTTCTCCCACATTGGTGGAGCATCTTTCTGACCATTACTTTGAACTCTTTATCAGATGGTTAATTTATCTCCATTTTGTTTAGTTCTTTTTCTATAGGTCTGTCTTATTCTTTGGTTCAGAACATATTTTTCTATTGCTTTCTATTGCTTATTAATTTTGCCTAACTCCCTGAGTTTGTGTATTTTTCTAAAAATATTTTAGGTAAGATAACTACCTCTCTCCCTCTTCTTATGTAGGGAATGTCCTATGGACCCCAGAATCATAGCCTTCTCTGTCCCCAAAGCTACATACTCTCAGAATGTCCCCTATGTGTGCTCTGTGCACCTTCCTGTTGTCACAGGGTTATAGCTTTTGGTGCCTTGGTGGATGGGCGTTGGCCCCTGGTCTCGCTTCCGGGTGCATCTGGCACTGCTGGGGCATGTTGGTGGCAAAGCCTGCCTCTAGCCCAGCCTCAGGCACCTCCCTGACTGCTGCAGCATGTTCTTGGGTGGGTCTTTTGGCTGACATTCCCACTGTTGCTAGCAGATTAGAGGGAGAATTGCCAAAAGTCACCCACCAGTGCTGATATTAATAAGGTAAATTCACACCACAAAATTACCTTCCACCATTGTGTCAGTACCCAGGGAGTGTCCTGTTTATTGCCTCTTTGGCAGGTACTTTAAAGTTAGTAAATGGGTCTTCTTTATCTTCTCTGTACTGTTCAAAATGATGTTTTTGTACTGGTTTCTGGTCAGCTGAGTCTGCATGAGCCCTTCGGGAGCAGATTTTCCATTCTCTACAGTTGTTTGGTTTTTCTCATCATAATCCTTGTTGATTTTCAAAGCCCATTTTTGGGGGGGCTCATCTCTCCTATTCAGGATCTAAGGGTTAGGGTGACTGATGCGGAGCTCGAATTCCCGTCCCCTTAGGGAAAAGGACCATTACCTTTGATATCCCCCCCCCCCATTGTTAATTGCCACAGCTGAGTTGTTATTGTTTTTCCCCCTGGGGAGTTTGTGTCTCTCCTTCTTTCCCATCTTGGTGGCCTTTTATCCTTTGATGGTAATGCTCTCTTCCTTCATTTTTCAGGTCCCTTTCAGAGGGAGATATTTCATGTGTAGTTGTAGATTTGTTGTGTCTGTGGGTGGAGGTAAATGGAGGATTTTTCTATGCCACCATCGTGAACCCCCTTGTTCCTATGAATTTTGTTTAAACAAAACAAAAAAAAATAAACTTCAGGGTTAATATATTTTGGCTTCCCTGTCACAAATAGAAAGAAATTCAAGAATTTAGCATAACTTCTTTAAATTATAATGTCCTAGGAATTTGAAATAAAATATTTTCTTTATTGTGATTAGTTTATTTAAAAACACTTTCTATTTTGTCTACTTTTTAAGGCTATTTAAGCTGTGGTTTAGGTCTAGAGTTTGGTACATTATTTATTTAGAATCTATTTGAATGAATTTTTCTGTTATTTGTCAATTCTTTGAAATCTGAACAGTTATTACAGAAAAGTATTTGCTCATTTTTTATAGAAACTTAAATCAAAATGAAAAGGGATCCCTGTATCAAATCAGTGCCAGTTAACACTTCTTTGAAAAGATTCTTTTTAACAGATTCTTCGAGAATCTGTTTCCTTGAAATTTGTGAGAAAGAAAAAGTCTCTAAAGATGCTAACATTAGATGGCATACAGATTGGAATTGGTTTCTGAGTGCTTGAAAGGAGACTTAAATGTGAAAATGTAAATGTCATTGTTCTTTCCTTTACCTTTTATTTTTTCTAAACAACAGAACAATTTGGTGTCTGTGTGCTGATGTCTTTGACCCTTAGCAGCAAATTTAACCTGTATGTGTTCAAACTGAGATGTATAATAACATGACTCTTGAATTGGGCTTTAATGTCTTTCACTGTTTCTAACTTTGGTACAATTGAAAATTATAAAAGTCTCATGAAGGTATGGTGAGTAGCCAAACAGTGGACCGTAGTTTGTGTATGAAATCTTCATGGTTTCTTCTAAATGAAGGTAAAAACAAAGTTCAAAAAAAGATAAGTTGTGGATTTACATGCTAAATCTGGACACTAACGTGGAACCATATTCTAGGGTACTATTTAATAGACATCAGTGGTTTTATACCACAGACTGAAAATTTTTAGGTGAAAATAAATAATACAATAACAGAATAGTTAATTTAATAGAACTTAATTTTGCCTGGTTTTACTGTTAATTTTTCAAAATGTATCATCATGTCACTTCAAATGGCATTAATATATATCATTGATATAAATATTTGATAGCAGTTCTGAAAGACGATATTTCAAATTGTTTCTATTTTGCTTTTCACTTAACTTTATCATCCTGTTGGGACATTTAATTCTTTTTGCTTGTAGTGTTGACTGTGTTATAAAATCTTTCTGTCTTAATTTCTGCTTTACTTAAAACCTTCCTGAATATTACCATTGGAGTTAAGAACAGCTGTTTTGTGAGGCTCCCTTACCCAGCATCTTAAGTTCTGATGGCTGAAATTCAAAGCTCTTTAAGAAATGGCAACAGCCAGCCTTTCGGATTCACAATTGTTAACACTACATTTATGAAACTTGGGAATATAATACATTTGGGCAGATTCACTATGTGACATTTAACTATGTTTTTATTAACAGAATTCTTCATGAATAGGATGACAGTTTCCATTCCCATTTCCAAAATATTACTCAGCCCCTCATGCATAGATCACAGGCCATTTTTGCAAAACTTTGTAAGATGAGTTCAACTTTGAAGAATTTCCTTTAACTGTGAAAGTACTTGGGGTTAATTTATATATAATCCAGGAATAAGCCATGGCTCCACATAGTCCAACACTATACACAACATTCAAGAAACAAGCACATCCAGTAATCTTAATGTGTATTTTTTGTATAGATTACATCATAATATGCTGAAAGTTCCCCCAAAAAGCCTTGTTAAGCACTTGCTGAAGTTTGACATTCGTGTCACTACAAAAATTAACTCTATTCTTTCCCCTAGTCCGTGTCTTTTTCTCATTGTCTAGATTATACAACCTCACCTTTCTCTTTCATTTTGTCACATCATGACACTGTCTTCTTGCTACCAAGTGATCATTGGGATTTCTGCTGCCTCCCATTACTTAGCTCAGAAATTCCATGCCTCATCCTCAACCCATGGGTTTCCCCCAGAAAGAACTTAAAGGAACCTCCAGATAATAGTAGTTCTTCCATTACTCTGATATTTGTTGTGAGACATGCATATGGAGACTGTCTAGCAGATAACAATTTCTACCATTGTTTTTTCTTTTATCATTTAATAATTTGGTAATAGTGTGTGGTTTATATACCCTTCAAGACTTAAGAAAAATTGCGAATAGGTAGCACTTCTGTTACTCATAGCTTAAATCTAGAAATTCCCTATTATATTTATTTCATGAATAAAAGGAAATATCTCTGCTATACCTCTTTAAATTAAATACCAAATAGCTAGGTCAGGTTTAGTCACAAACTTGAAACACAAGCTGATTGTCATTGATTCCTAACATAGGTCCTCAAAGCCCTTGTACCTTCTGTATGTGGTATTTAAGAAGATCTAGACAAAATTCTTTTCTTGGCTTTCTTTCCTAAATATGCACTTTTTCTCCTCCCTTGATGTACATGACGGTGGCTTAATCAATTGAAGTAAGTTATGTTTATGTGTCATATTACAGATTTTATTTTTAGAAGTGATTAAGACAAAGCCTAATCAAATATCTTAACATTGGTATTTATTATGAGTTACTTAAATAAATGTATTCTATGGGTAACATATAAAATGTACATATAACACATACATAAATGTATTTTGAAAATCACATTTCTTTGTTTTTTGTATGTAAACCATTTATGAAGAAAATTAAAATATAAATCTATATATGCACACACACATCCATTTCCTTCTCTGTCACACACACAAAATAGACCTATAGTTTGTTTTTACACAAAGTTTCATTGATGATGTAGAATAAAAGGATTTACTATCTTGCTATTAAATTCAAGCATCATCATAATCATCACAACAATGATAATAATAGTGCTTACTGTGCTATTACTATATATCCAGTACTAATGTAAGAAATTTATAAAAAGTAACTCATTTAATAATCTTAAATACATAAAGTGAATTGAACACAGGTAAACCCAAGGCCACACAGCTGATGAGCGGTTGAAATAGAAAAATATACTATGAGAATTGCTCTGGATTTGCCAACGATAATTTCCAACATTTTTACTTGGAGCAGTGTACGTAACACTTTGTGTGGAGTTCAGAATTATTGCTGTTATTTGTAACTGTGGTTTTCACAGTGGGTGCTTATTTGAGCTTCAGGTATCAGAGTCAGCCCCTTTGTCACTGAGTAGAGAAGGTGGTTGTGAATGTGACACGCCTAAGCTGTGTAACCAGTACAGTACTGTAATCCTTACCACATTCTTTAGCATTAGAAATTAGTGAAAATTTAAATATTTACATAAAGGAGGTTGCTTTATCTAAAAAAACATAAAGAACATAGAAACCTATTTCTATGTTCTTTGGAAAGTCACAGTTCTTAGCTTCAGTTTTCTTGTTTATAAAATGAGGGTGTTTGTTAAAACTATAAAGATCGTTATAGCTCTAAAATTTCTACATATCTCTGATATCTTTTAATTAACATTTTATCACCAAATCTAATTCTCAAAAGGTTAACACAGTGCAAGGTGTAAACCCATTGTGTTATTGTTTACATTAAATCCAGAAGATCTATAGAGGGGGGAAAAAAAGGAAAATAAACATACATTTGTATATATTTAATATAGATTATACATCATAGAGAAATACCTAATATATATGTTAGGTATCTGATATTTCAGTTTTGCCATAATATTTCATCATGTATGCATACATTGAAATCAGACCTTTAATATTTCTCATTTAAGTAAAATCATGTTTTATAACTTAGGGAATTAAAGTTGTTTCTGAGGAATGGAATAATTAGACAAATAGGGACTTTTTTATAGTGCGTTGCCTTAAGATTCTCTTTTGATTTCCTTTGAAGTATACAGTACTTCTTTGAAGTTTGTTTTTTTCTTTTAGTTTCAGATCATTTCTCTTCTATTACTTTCTTCTTCCAGAGTTTGTGAGATAAACACATCTGATTTATTACTGAAAAGTAATGGGTTTCAAAAGATCTTTAAAAATCAGTTACAAAGTATCAGTTTCTCAACATTATAATTACCATCACTGATCTATAGTTTGAAAGTGTTTGGATCTCGTTATCTAAACAATGATGAAAAAAAAGGGCTTCTAGTTAACAATTAAAAAGTAGTGTAGAATTAGTGATTTATGTTTGTTGGGGACAACCTTCATATCAGTGAGCTTTTGAATATAGTATTTATGTTAAACATAAAGTGCATTAATACTGAATTTTTTTTCAAGAGAATTTACCACAAAACAGAACTAAACGAATCACAATGATTCTCCTTTGTGTAAATATGTGGTAGAAAAATCTACCAATTGTTTAACAGTGATTTTCCTACATTTGGCATGGGAGTGGGAGGGTACATTCTGAGTGGATTCCATTGTCCACCTTTTGTACTTTCGAATTAGAATACTTTGAAAGGACATGCCTTTCTGTAATAACTACCAAAATGTGTAATTATATTAAGAATATTTACAGTTTCGATACTGCTATAAATTCTGAAATCCAAATTGCATGTTATATGTAAAGAACAATTTGGAAATGGATAAAATATTAGTTATTTCCCCACCTACCAGAATAGTTTTATAAACATTAATTAATCATGCTTCAAATATTTGTGCAGTCTATTTAGATGAAGAATTTGATGTAAACTAGTGAAGAAATTATGATTTGCAGTCTTTCACTGTTAATTTTTTTATTTGTTAAGTATGTGTTATGTAGCAAAAGACTAAGACAAATAGTCACACCATATTCTGGAGCTTTGAGTTTAATAGGTACATAATATAAGTCGAATATATCCACCACAAATTAGATTAATATTCTTTTTGTTTGATGATCAATGTTAGTTAAAGTAAATGAGAAAGGCGAAACTAAAATGGAAATGTTCAGGGAGTGAAATGAGTTGTTTTTCTTCGGTTGCAAACATCAACCTTAGTTCTGAAAATAGCTTTGATGGTGCTTTGCGGAAAGTATCCATTTTCTCACCATTAACTAAGATGTTAGCTGCAGACTTTTTGTAGATATCCTTTATCATGTCCAGGAAGTCCTCCTCTATTCCAAATTTTCTGAGCCTTTTCGTCATGAAAGAGTGTTGGATTTTGTCACAGGCTTTTTCTGTGACACCTAATGCAGTCATAAGAGTTTTCTTCTTTAGCCTTTTGATGTGGTGGAATACATTCATATTTAAATGTTGAAATAGTACTGTATGCCTGGGATAAATCTCATTTGTTCATAGTATGTTATTTTTTATGCATGGTTGTATTTGATTTGCTACTAGTTCATTAAAGATTTTGACATATACCTTATGAGAGATATGGATGTCTAGTTAATCTTTGTTGTGATCTCTATCTGGTTTTGGTATTAAATTAATGGTGGCCTTATAGAATGAGTTAGGAAATAATTCCTTTGCTTCTGTTTTCTGATGCTTTATAACATTTCTTCCTTAAATGTTTGGTGGAATTCACTGCTGAAACCATTAGGACCTTGTGCTTTGTTGTTGGAAGGTTGTTAATAATTACAATTTCAAATAGCTATAGACGTATTTAGATTATCTATTTCTCCTTGTATGAATTTAGGTAGTTTGTGTCCTTTAAGGAATTGATCCACTTCATATAATTTATTATTGGGCAGATTATTGGGCAAATAATGGTTTATTGTATTCCTTTATTATCTTTTTAAGTCTGTGGGATCAGTAGTTAAGAACCTTGTTTCATTTTTTGTGTGGTAATTGGTGTGTTCTCTTGTGTTTTCTTTGTTGGCCTGGCTCACAGTTTATCAATTTTATTGATGTTCTCAGAGAAGCAGCTTTTGGTGTTATTTTTCCTTTTTCCATTTTCATTGATTTCTGCTCTGAATTTTATTATTTTATTTTTCTATTTGCTCTAGGTGTAAATTACTCCTGTTCTTCTATTTTCCTATGGTAGAAGCTTAGGTTATCAGTTTTTAGATCTTCCTCTTTTTTAATACAGGTACCTTGTGCTATAAATTTCCCTCTAAGCATAGGTGCTTCTGCTACATCCCATAAATTTTGTTAAATTTTCATTTAGTTGAAAACATTTAAAAAATGCTTAAGACTTCTCTTTGACCCATGCTTTATTTAGAACTGTGTTGTTTAGTTTTCAAATATTTGGTTATTTTCATGCTACCTTTTCATTACTGGTTTTTAGTTCAATTCCATTGTCATCTGAAAATACAGTACATAAGATTTTTTACATGTTTTTAATGTTGAGCACTGTTTTATGGCCCAGGATGTGGTTTATATTGGTGAATACTTGAGATGAGCTTGAGAAGAATATGTATTTCCTTGTTTGATGGAGTATTCCATAAATGTCAGATAGGTCACGTTAATCAATGGTGCTATTCAGATCAACTTTATACATACTGATTTTCCGTTTGCTTTGTGTATCAATTATTTAAATGAATTCATTAACTTCAGTAGTGGATTTTTTAAATTTATTCTTTCAGTTCTATCATTTTTACCTCTTGTGTTTTGACACTTTCTTGTTAGGTGCATGCACGTTTAGGATTGTTATGTATTGGAGAATTTATTCTTTTTATCACTATGTGGTATCCTTTTTTATCCCTGGTAATTTTCTTATTCTGAAGTCTACTTTTCCTGAAATTAATATAGCTGTCACATTTTTCTAAAATATTAGTGCTCACATGGTATGTTTGTTATTCTCCATTCCTTGTAATCTATCTAAGTCTGTATATTTATTTTAGACAAAATATAGTTGGGTCTTCTTTTTTTTATCTCAGAGTCCCTGTCTTTTAATTGGTGTATTTAGACCATTCACCCTGAAAATAATTATTGACACCCTTGGGTTAATATTTATGTTAAAACTATTTTCTACTTACTGCATTTGTTCTTTGAGGACAAGAGGTGAAAGAAAATCCTGAATTTCGGCTTATTACTGCTTGGAATATAAATTAATGACTGCAGGGGAGGTGTGTGCAGGTCTCTTCGGGAAGCTTTTTTGTGAGCTTCCAGTTTTCTTTTCTCACAAAGCTCTATCCATGTAGAAACATGAAAACATTCATACGGCATTGCTTCCTGACAGTTTTTAGCCAATTTCTGTCACTTTTGTAATCTTAGAGGGTTTCATTTAATCACTTTCTTCCCTTTATGAATGTTTTAATATTTTAAGCATTGTATCTAACTTGATTCTGAAATTCATTCAAAAAGTGAATCAAATCTTTTAGGAAGATAATGAATTTCTGGAAAACTTTGTTATCCAGGAATATTTTAAAAATGATTGGTACTGTTTTTACTTACCATTCATGCTTATATTCTATAAAATACAATCATTTGGGGGCGCCTGGGTGGCGCAGTCGGTGAAGTGTCCGACTTCAGCCAGGTCACGATCTCGCGGTCCGGGAGTTCGAGCCTCGCGTCAGGCTCTGGGCTGATGGCTCAGAGCCTGGAGCCAGTTTCCAATTCTGTGTCTCCCTCTCTCTCTGCCCCTCCCCCGTTCATGCTCTGTCTCTCTCTGTCCCAAAAATAAATAGACGTTGAAAAAAAAATAAAAAAAATACAATCATTTGTATTCAAGTTTATTATATGTATATACCTTATGTAATATATATTATGTGTATATTATATTGTATATTTATTATGATTACTATTAATGTTTATTTATTTTTGAGAGAGAGAGAGAGAGAGAGAGAGAGAGACAGTGCAAGCAGGGAAGGGGCAGAGAGAGAGGGAGACACAGAATCCAAAGCAGGCTCCAGGCTCTGAGCTATTGGCACAGAGCCAAATGTGGGGCTTGAACCCACGAGCCATGAGATCATGACCTGAGCCGAAGTCCGATGCTTAACCGACTGAGCCACCCAGGCACCCCAAAATAAAAGTATTTTTTTGAAGCCCGTATAACCTCTGTCTTGGTGTCTTTTTGTGTGACTCATTCTTTTTTTTTTTTTTTTTTTGCTTTCTTTTAGTGTTTATTTATTTTTGAGAGTGAGACAGAGTACAAGTAGGGGAGGGACAGAGAGCAAGGGAGACAGAGAATCTGAAGCAGGCTCCAAGCTCTGAGGTGTTAGCACAGAGCCCCATGTGGGACTCGAACCCCTCAACTGCAAGATCATGACCTGAGCCGAAGTTGGACGCTTAACTGACTGAGCCACCCAGGTGCACCTTGTGTGACTGTTTCTTAAAATTCATATCAGGATGAGATACTAATTCATATCAGGATGAGATACTAATGAGATGTGATGACTTGAACAATTTGGAGTATTTTATTTTAACCAGGCTAGTATCCTCGCTCAGTTCTGTCAACTGTACATCAAGTACAAACAAATGTTCTTGTTTAAAATAAATAAACACTCCTAATTATCTCTTAATTCTGTAAAGTCTGAGAATGTATGAATCACATAGTAATCATTTAGAAAGACAATTCAGAATGCTGTTATTTGAGCTTAATTCTCTTGGCTCTCTGACTTGAAATAAAGCCTTTCTCTCAAAAACTCCAAATCTCCCTCCTTCAAGGGATTTTCTTCTTTTGATCTATGAATCACTGACACCTTTTGCCTTTTCAACGTCTCTGAACATACATCCCTTAGGGTTGCTGTTAGGATTTCAACCCAATAAAAAAAAACACAACACAAAAACAAAATAAAACTTTGTAAGTTAGTAATATATGGGATCTTAGGGTCTGTTTCACTCCTCTTATTTTATAGGTCAACAAATATTAAATTCCTACTGCATATATAGAAAAAAGAATGGTGATATTTTTATATAGAGCATTTAGAGTACTGGGTCCCAGAAGCAGGAAAGAGTTTCAAAAAGGCAGAAATAATCATCAATGTTAATAAGCACTTTTGTCTCATTTAAAAAAAGTAATGTTCATTTAAAAAGTGAAAATATTTCTGAAAGCTTTTTGAATGAGTCTTACTATACTTTACTTGTCTTGTAAAACTGCTTGACCCTGGAAATTCTAAGATAGATGAGTAATGTAGACAATGGTTGCCTCTTAAGTGTGCTTTTGTGTGACCCTAATTCATCATTGTCCAATGGTTAATAGATGGAGTGTGGCTACGTTAAAAAAAACACATACACTCTTGTTTTTAAACATAATCTGTCTTGTTTTTGTCATCTTGGCAATGGAAAATATAGTTTTATTTTGATAAAGGTTGCAGAATTCATTGGAAAGGGAAATCGGATGGTATTAAAAATGTCTTTCTAAAAGCAATTTTAGATATCAAAGTTACTTACTGATTCTCAATCTCTTGACAAGATATACACCAACAATTTCCTAAAGCCAGTACAGAATAGTAATGGGTGATTACTTTTTTAGCAAAGAAAATGCAAATGGATTTTGAATTGAATGAATGTTGTACTAAAACTAGGTGATGAATATTTGAAATGAAGTAGAAGGTCCTTAGGAGAAGAATACCATGAATCAGTAATATTTCCACTACAGTACAGCCTGATTTTTCAGTTTAGTACCATAGTGCATACTATGAAATCAAATTGTCTTTTGTTTATGTGGTTGAAAAATGCTTTTCAGGAAAGTATTTTATTTCATAAAGACTTCTATAAATGAAGCAATTTTCCTGGAAGTGATTTGGGTGACATATCATTGTCTTCAGTTTCATTAATAATCCAGGTGAAAAGAAAATAGGCACAAATTTTGGGAGCAGAAGAATACAGATTTTGTATACATCAATAAATTAGTAGGCTTGTAGCATATGGTTTGTGGGTCCCACATGCTGTGCTATTTTCTCTGATAGAATTTCTCTTTGTTCCATAATTCCCCCTTTATTTTATCCATGTTTAAATTTTATTTCAAATATCATTCCCTCAGGGAAGAATTTCCAGATTCTCGGATAAGGTCAGGGCCTAAAGTATACTTAACTTCTTACTAGTACTTATCACATCTAAAATTAAAGATTAGTTGTTTAATGGTGTTAATTATTACTAGAAGAAAGCTGCCTGCCCATGGGTATAGGCCATGAGTACAGTGTTGATGTATGTATCCCTATGCCCAGGAACACTACTCTGAACATACTTTCTAATCAATAAATGTGTTTTTTTTTTGAGATGAAGGAAGAGATGGAAAAAGTGAGATTAGGAGGTATAGGAGATTCAAATCATGGACTTTGATTTATTTGGGGGATTTTTGTTCATTAAAATTTTTTTCCTTGGTAAGTATAGGGCCAAGAAGAATTTATAACATTTGATTGACAAAAGCAAAGTAGATCTCATGTCAGATTGTATGTGTAGACAGCTTTGAGTGTAGCAAGCCTGGAATGAAGTAGCCTATCAGAATATGATATGGCAACCATGACACAAGAGACTGTGGCATTGGGAATGGATTCATGATAAATTCCAAGAAAGAATTCTTAGCACTCTGATTGGGTATGGGAGGGGATTATCCAAGATATTGTCAAGGTTTCAAGTCAAGGGAGATTAATAATGGTAATGACATTATGCAAGAAAAGACAAGTCAAGAGGAAGAACATGTTTGAGGAGGAATAGCAGCAATAATAACAAATTTCCACTTGAGAATTTGCTTTTTGTTTGATACTATACTAGACACTGCATATGTTTTTCTGATCTGTGTACCAATTCAGTATTATTCTTCCATTGTAACTATTAGGGAAGGTAAGGCTTTCAGAGATTAAGAAACATGCCTAAAGTCACACAGGAAGTGTCAGAGTTTGGATGTGATTATGAATTTTATGCTGGCTCCATTATGCCACATTAGGATGAGATGCTAAGGTAAATGATAGAAGCCACACACACACACACACACACACACACACACACGCAATATAGTAATATGTGTATAAGTAATTATACTTGTGTGTGCATGTGTATGTATATGTTTGAGAAGTTAAAACAAATTTATGGATATTCAGCAAGTGGTCATAATTTTGAGGCAAAGTTTTAGAGTGATACTGAAGTTGAAAATTGACTGTTTTCGTATCAAGTTTTTATATTAAAAAAAACCTGAATGTGTATGAAAACTTATCTTGCTAGATCTTAATTCTTTAGATTAATAATAGCCATGGAATGCATGAAGGATGTTACAACCCAGACTTAGGAATTTTTTTTTGTAGGTAGAGTTGAAAAAATAAGAATCATAAGTAATAGAATGAAAACCCAGAATGTTTTCATTAAAAACGTCTTGTGATTATTTTATTCTTTTTATATTAAAAGCAAATTTATAAATTCTACACCTGAAACTAATACTGTGCTGTATGGTAACTAACTGGAATTTAAATAAAAACTTGAAAAAAATAAAAGTAAATTTCTCATTTTTATTTCTATTTTATTTATTTAGTTGAAATTTTTTTTGTGGTGACAGATAACTCAAAGCCTTTAAAAATAGCTATGTATAAGATGCCAATTCTGATATTGTGGGTTTGTCTTCCATTGGGAGGCCCTAATGAGCAATGAAATGATCCAAGAAGATGAGAAAAGGGACTTAATAAATGAAAATTGACTGTAAGGATAATTGTGTAGTATATTAAAATCATCAATCATTGAGTATATTGGAGGTGATTATTTCACATCAGAGTAGAGAAAATGAAAGTATGAGAAAGGAACATGTGCAATGATTTTATCTTTCATTGTAATTTCTTGAGCTGTAGCTCTAGAGTATTGGCTCTGACCAGTCTAGACTGAATATTTGCATTTTTGATTTACACATGTAATTTTATATTGTATCCCATAGTTTCATGCTTAATAGTGTGATGCTTTGGAAAGATATTTCAGTTTTAGTGTATAGCATGGTGTATCTGTTCAAATTGATGGGATTACTTCCTGGAGCATTACAGATTCAGTCCTTAGTATTTTTGCAGGGTAGAATTCAGGCAAGAGACCAGAAAGCACAAGCTAGCAGAGTTTCTTGAGTACATTTACAAGAGAAGTGACTTAGCAGTTTGGGAGAGGCTCAAGTGCATCAACAGAACTGGTCCTAGGGTTTTTGTTGACTAAGGGGCAGGAAGCTGGGTTCCTTGGGGCAGGAAGCTGGGTTTGCAGTACTGTTTCTTCCTTATTTGGACAGTGGTTTCCTGTCATGGCATCCACCATCTTGAGTCTGTCTGATTTGATGAGGCTTGTTGTGGAGCTCTGCCAGGACAGGACTCTGACCTTTCACACAGCTGGCCCAGAAAGTGAGCTCCTTCCTTCTTGGAGTGTAGCAGCATGAAATTGTTTTGCTTTACTTAATACCTAGCATCTCTTGAGAAAGTCCACTGGGGTGCATGCGTATCCCCTTGCTTCCATATTAAAATTCCCCTTGACCATCTGAGAACTAATTGGACATCTTGGATGTCTCCAGCCTAACATCTTCCCCCTCCCCTGCTTTCCTATAGGACCCAGGCCTCACAATAGTATCTAAATACCTACCACTTTGGCAAGTTTTCCCTTTAGAGCTTGCATGCATTTAGTACAAATATTTATATACTTGTATAATGCCTAGTGATAAGCTGAATATAGAGTAATAAGTACTTGTTACGAAATTTGGTAAGGACACTATCACTACTGGCATAGAAAGATGGGAATATTTATTCCTATAAAACAACTCATGGAATATGTGATGAAATGGTACAGACTAGTTTAAGATCTATGACTGAAGTCATTTATCACTATTTTATAGATGAAAAGACTTAACAGTTTTGTTTTATGAAAAAGGGAATTTTAGTTACTTTTGTGAGCATTTAGAATGTTGTTGTTACAGTTTTTCCTAATACTATACTGTGGTATATACCAAAGAGAACTTAACAGTACTACTTTGAATTTTTATACCCAGAATACTCCAAAATAGAAAAATAACTAGGGTAATTTGAATGAGATTATTTTCAGTGATCAGACAGCTAAAAAAATAGAAATGTTTCTACATTTTTTGATATGTTGAATGAACACCTAGGAAACTCAGTGGGATGTCAGCAAATACTTAGGCACTGTGCTTGGTCAGTACTTAAAGGTGAGTGATGGGACCGTGGTCCCTCTCTTCATAAAACTTAGATAATGAACATAGGAAAAAAGGAAAATGAAGTGCAAATACCAGGAAATGTAGAGTCCTAAATCCTTTAAAAGATATACAATGTTGATAGCCACGTGCCATTGAATAATTTAGATGATCTTAAGTCTCATTATTATTAAATCACCTATTTTCCCAATAATCTTAAATAATTCCACCAACTTTATATGTTATTGCTTCTTGTCAGAGTGAACTTTGGTAAATAAAATCAGAAATGAATTGCTTCAGAATCTCACTATGTTACTTCAAACTTTCAGATTAACTTCAATGTTTAAACCTTCATGTATTCATCTACTTAATAGGGATACAAATACCTATACCAGCAATATCACAAGTTGTTATTTGAACATTTTGAAATGATAAAATACTATGCAAATATTGGATATTATTATTTCACTCTAGCTAAACAAGGTTGATATAGATGATCTCGATGTTGGTGCCTGCCAGCAAACATATGTTAGCTCAGCAAGAAATATTCTTCATATATTCTATGAAAATATTTACATCAGGAACTTTTCATTAATAAAAGTTAATCACTTAACAACTTGACTATTTGTTTCTTCTGTCTCGTTTGTCACAAATTTAGGTATATGAACAAAAGGCATATGAAGGTCTAGGCTTTACAGTGAAAAATGTATTCTTTTGTTTTTTTAAGCTCTCTGGTATTGTATTATTTTAGGAAGAGTTAGTGAAAGTGTAGGCAATCCAGTGTAATTGTCAGCCCTCAGGCTCCAAAATCCAGCAAACTTTGCTTTGCATCCTGGCTCCAGTTGTAAAGATGCTTCCTTAGATGAGTAGCTTAAACATAGTATGTTTTGAATTCTTGTAATATCCTAAGTACTGTTGCAAATTCTTTGCATATGTGAGCTGTTTAATTTTCCCAGCAATGTTGGAAGTAATCTACCATTGTCCCTGTTTGAAAGATGAGGTAACTAAGCTAATAAACATTGGAGACTTAACAATGTTTACTACTGCCTGTGCTTGTTTCTATAAATCACACTTCTCATCTATAAAAGAGTTTTGACTCTTATAAGTTTTTGATGAATACATGAGACAGTAGGTGGTAATAGCAATTCAGCACACTGTAAGCACTCAACAGTAGGATTAGAGTGATATATTCCAAGCATTTGTTGGTCAATATATTCATTTTTTCAACTTGGGTAGTGATGCTAAAACTAGCATAACTTATGAACAGTGAAAAAGAAAAAGAGAATACAGATAGTTATTAATTTCAAGTAGTTAATAAAGAACTAAGTGAAATCACTTATCAATAGAATGAAAACCTTAAGTACAAATCCAGAGGATATAGTGGGGTGTTTTTTGGTAAAAACATTCTTTTATTGAAAAACCATATTTAGATGTATAAAAACTATATAATTATTAAAAACATCTTTTATTCATTTGAGTCTATATACTGTTTCCATTCAACAGTGTCACAAACACATCCTTAAAAGAAATAACACTGCAGTTATTCACATATAATAAAGAGTATCATTCTCTTTCATTAGTCTTTAGAAAGTTTTAAATACAGCACATGTACTGAATATGTTCTTTCACTGAAATAATGGCCCTTGGATATAACAGAATTCTGATATTATTACAAAATATTTTATAGGTGTTATTTTACATAGTATATTCCATGCACCACAGAGTGTGAGCACATTTATTTATTTACTTATTCATATATACAACTTCCATTATTAGAAACATCTTTGCTTCATGTGCATTTATAGTTTAATATTTCTGTTTTCTATATTTTTACTTTATTGAGGAATAATTGACACATAATTGCATATATTTAACATGTACAGTGTGATGATTTGATAGACATTTTCATGTAAAATGTTTACCTACGTCACGACAATAAATGAAGACATTCATCACCTCATATAGTTAACTCTTTGTTTTTGCAGTGAGATAGATGTTTAAAATGTACTCTCAGCAACTTTTAAGAGGATATAGTGTTTAAGGCATGCCTGGGTGGCTCAGTCAGTTAAGAGGCAGACTTCAGCTCAGGTCATGATCTCACGGTTTGTGAGTTCAAGCCTCACGTCGGGCTCTGTGCTGACACCTTGGAGCCTGGAGCCTGCTTCGGATTCTCTCTCTCTCTCTCTCTCTCTCTCTCTCTGCCTCTCCCCTGCTCACACTCTCTCTCTGTCCCTCTCTCAAAAATAAATGAACATTAAAAAAAAATTAAAGAGGCTGTAGTGTTTAAAATTTTTTTTCTGTTTATATTTATTTTGAGAGGGAGGGAGAGAGCAGGTGTGCAGGGTAGGGGCAGAGAGAGAGGGAGAGAGGGAGAAAGAAAGAGAGAGAGAGAGAGAGAGAAAGAGAGAGAGAATCTTAAGCAGGCTCTGCCCTGTCCTGTTAGTGCAGAGCTTGACTTGGGGCTCAATCTCATGAACTGTGAGATTATGACTGGAGCCAAAATCAAGTGTGGAACAGTCAACCAACTGAGCCAGGCACCCCAAGGATACAGTGTTTTGATGGGCTGATGGTTAGAATGGAAGGGATCACTTTTCTTCTCCACTATCACTCACTGTTAAATCACATAAGTTTATACTTATTCGCACTCAAGAATATGAATCTAGAATAACCACAGAGCATGTGACAGATGCAGTATACATGTTGGCCCTCCAGTATTCCTAATGAGGCAAATGGCTCCAAGGAACAGGGTCACCGTTTTACAGAACTCAGTTCTTGGGGCAACTGAGTGGCTCAGTTGGTTGAGCATCCCACTTTGGCTTAGGTCATGATCTCACAGTTTACAGGTTCGAGCCCTACATTGGGTTCGCTGCTGTCAGAGCAGACCCCACTTTGGATCCTCTGTCCCCCTCTCTCTGCCTCTGCCCCACTTGGGTGCTTGCTCTCTAGCTCACTCTTTCTCTCTCAAAAAATAAACATTAAAATAAAATAAAATAAAATAAAATAAAATAAAATAAAATAAAATAAACACACCAAAGCTCAGTTCTTGCTGGGACACTGGCTTTTTATTTTCAAGGTTTATGTCACCATCCAGGAAGTTGTAAATTAACAGTATATTAATGTGCATTTAAAAGGAATAGTAACAAGTTCAGCATTAGCCAGGGCCACATCTTCATCTGGGTTTAATATTGTCAGGAACCAGTGAATCCCAAGTCTGGAGGTAGAGACTACCTCTAGTGCTTCAGGTAAGGACAGCTCTTTATTCTCAAGTTCTTAACAGTCTATGATGGATGCTCTGTAGATGTTCTTTAGAACTGTGTTGGAGATGGGTGTCTCAAACTTTAATTTGTGTAGGAAGCATCTAGGGAGCATGTTTTGGGGCTGTGATTCAGTCAGCCTGTGGCAAGAACTGAGCCCTTTGCATTTCAACCAAATTATTAGATAATGCTCATGTAGGTGGTGAGTACATGATACCTGGAATAGCAAGGCTTTAAAGCCCATATGATGCATTACTTAGATGAGTGTCATATATCTGTAAGTAATTTTAAAGATCAGTCTTGTTTGATATTCATGAACGAGATCACTGTATTTTTTTAATCTGTGTTGTTAGGTGTTTTAAGCTCTATTTTATATTCCAGGGAACATTTATTAAGTATAATTTAGATCTGAAATAATTTTTCTTTAAGCGGCTCCCAGTGTATACTGAGTCCACAGGTCCACCAACCAATCTAATGCATTAGATTTGGGGTTTGTTTTCCTTACTGAAAAACCCCTTTTCCTTAAGTCATCTCTGATAAACACCATTATTTTTTCTTGTATGGAATGACAGTACTTCAGTATTGAAGCATGAGGCCAGGATCATAACTTCATCAGAATGTATTTTAACTTGAACAAGACTCTCTTCATTGCCTGAGGGAGGATGCATTATTAATGACATGTATTTTTTTTGCTTGCTCCAGAAAAGATCATATAAAGCTGTATTTCTACTGTATCTTTAAAAGAAAATCAGCTTCGTATGAGCCAACTTTCTTTGAAGATATTGTAGCAAGGAAAAATGTTGACACAACTCATTTAGCATTGTGTTCAATATTAAATCATAATTTTGGAGATTCCCATTTGGTTTATCTTAAAATCAAATGAAATCCTTTGTGATGTGATACATGATTTGTAACAGTTTGGGGCCAACAATATTGTAAGTTTTGAATTTTAGTTCAGTTTAAACCCGGTGCCTACTTGTAATTTATTGAGGCCAAGTACCATAGACTGCACCTGGCTTGGAAATCTCTGCCTGTGTGGTTCCACACAGAACCACAGAATCACAGAAATGTGATTATAAAGAGTTATTGACTTTATTTATTTTAAAAAATTGTTGTATGATATATGTAACTTAAAATTTGTCCTTTTTCCCATTTTGCGTGTATAATTTTATGATATTAAATGCACTCACAGTGTTATGAAATCATCATCACAAGTCCATCTCCAGAAGTGACTTAACTGTTTAAGATGTATTTTTTTTTCATTTAGATTATTCTTTTCTAGAGTTGGTTACCCACATTTAATTAAATGTACATATTTTAAATTTGAGATTACTTTTTAAATGGGAGAGTTGAGTTCCATCTGTTTGAGGGCACTGAAAGAATTTGACTTTCAAAAATGATTCCTGTTTTGCTGTTGTTGTTCCTCATGACTTCCTTTTTATAGGAATATTTTCTTTAAACATATTGACAGTCAATTTGACAAGCTGTCACTTCTGGCAAATGCCACTTTTTCCATGAGTGGTTTTCTTCTTTCAGCAAATAGTATTAGTCACTATGTCTTATTGTGTTGAATATCCCCTTTTAACACTGATAACGTAAAGTCTTTTGACTAATAATTCTCACAAAAATCATATTGAAGAAAAAATTAGAGGACCAAAGGCATTTACTCAGAAAGATAAGGACAGTGGCCAAACCGATGAAATAAATAGAAAATTAAACAAAGTGAACAAATTTTTATGTGAAATGCATGCTACCAGGAACATTTGGGAATTTGAATAAATAGGCCTAATACTCTCATGCAGGTTTAACCTTTCAAGATAATTTACAGAGTAAGGAGATTAAAATATTTGTTACTTTACTGGGACAACTCTGAACTAGCTGAAAGGCTGATCATATCCTCTTCATCTCCTAGTCTTGTAGGCTCTGCGAAGGAAAGGTGCCACATATTATGAAAGTGTAAACAGGGGTCATTAACCTTTCATCAGTGTTTCCAAGGAATTATCAAGTATCAAGGAAACGTCTCTTAACGGAAAAACAGAGACTTGATGCTAAATAGATGTTTGCTAGGTAAAGACTTAAGGTTGGAGCATTACTGGTAAAGGAGAAGAGGAGACCTGATCAAAAGCCCTGGGTTGAGAAGGCAACAAAACGAAAAACTAGTAGGACTCAAGCCTGGCTCAGGAAGGAGAGATTGGTCTGTACATAGGTTGGAGACCATGTAAAGCCTTGTAGAAAGTGTTCAACTTTTTGGATCTCTAAGTACAATGGGAAGCCACTGAAATGTGTCAAGAAGGAAATTAACATTTAATTTTTTTTTTATTTTTAGGGGCACTTAGGTGGCTTAGTGGGTTAAGCCTCCAACTCCTAATTTTGGCTCATGTCATGATCTCACAGCTCGTGAGTTCCAGGCTTGCATTGGGTTCTGCACTCATGGTGTAGAACCTGCTTTTATTTCTCTCTCTCTCTTTCTCTCTGTCCCTCTCCCACTCACATGCTCTCTTTCTCTCTCAAAATAAATGAACTTATTATTTTTATTTCTAGAAAATAAACTGTAGCTACTAAGTAGTGAATATGAGGCAAGAATCTTCATGGGGATAGAGTTAGGCTATTTTTGCTGATGTCCAAGAATACTTATTTCCTCTCTCTTGGTGTAAATGAGAGATACTACAGGAACATCACATGTGCTTCAATAACTGAGGGAGTGATATACTTGCCGAAAGGGACATTAACAATACTTGAACAGCTGTTAATGTCTGTTGCCTTTAGGAAATGTGTTTCATCGAACATTCAATGTTTCAACCCTTATTAACTTATTTCATAAAGCATTATATTCTGACTGATACTTTCACTCAGTGGTACTATGCTTTTTGTGTGAGTATGTGAAACCCAACTACTGTCTGTAGTCATAGTTTACAAATATAGAATTAAAAGTATGTATCTTATCTTTGAAAATGCCTCTTACTCCATAAAATAAACATCATATTCTCAGGTAAGAACAGACTTTGGAATCAAAATTATGTTCGAATTCTGACTATGCCACTTTTTCAGTCATTTGAACTTGAGTAAGGTATCTATCCTTTTTGAACCTCGCTTTAGTCATCTGAAAAAGGCAGTAATAACATGGACCTAGTAAAGTTGTTTATATAAAGCCATCTATGAAAAGCCCTTAGAATAATGGCTGAACCATAGTAAGCATTCACTAAGTGACAGATGCACAAATAATTCAAATTTAAAAAAGATGTCAAAAAAGGATACTATAACTTACAAATATGCTTAAAGTCTACAACACAAATTATTGTTTATCTTAATGATCATATGAGGGGTGTCTGGGTATCTCATTTGGTTAAGCATCTGACTTCCTCTCAGGTCACAGTCTGTGAGTTCCAGCCCTGCCTTGGGCTGTGTGCTGACAGTTGAGAGCCTGGAGCCTGCTTCGGATTTGGTGTCTCCCTCTCTCTCTGATCCTTCCCCACTAACACTCTGTGTGTGTGTGTGTGTGTGTGTGTGTGTGTGTGTGTGTGTGTGTGTGTCTCAAACATAAATAAATGGTAAAATTTTTTTAAATAAATAAGTGGTCATATGAATATATTGGGCAAAAATGCCTTTTAGATTTTCGACTCAAAAAATATATTAAATTTATACTTGTCTTTGATTGGGTAGCATTCTATATTTACATGTGATAATTTAATTATGTCTGTCTTACAATAATGGATTGTCAAGCAATAAATTGTTAAAATAAAAAGACTTCCAGTATAAAGAGAGAAAAAAAAAGATCCTTTAATACTAAGGTCTGATCTTTTTGTAGATGCGGTGTATCTGCACAGGATCAGAGAACTCTTTGGCAGTCTCTTTTGTGTACCTAATACGCCTGTCATTTCTCTTTGAATCAGACCTTTAGAACTATTTATTTAGTTAGCTAGTTAGCTAGTTCTTTGTTTATATTCATATATCATTAATGTGTTTTTCCTACTTTCAGTATACAATCTAATGTGAATCAGCCTTTTTCATAGAACTACTTTGTGAATAATTTCATCAGCTTCCTCAACACCTGTATTTTAAGATGCAAATCATACTTGAATGGCATTAAGATAGGGTACTCTGTTAAGATGTAAAACCAGCTTTTTTCTATATAGTTGAGGGTTGATTCTGAACGTTTCATGTGACCTATATTGGTCCTCCAAATCTTTCTAGGATGCTCCAGTGATGTGGTAATTTGCAGTGGAGTTATTCTTAATAAGGAAGTAACACTATTGTTTTTTGGACATAATTCAGCCTGAAAAGTACTATTTTTTCTTACCCAGAGCTATAAATGTCTATAAAATCCTTTCTTCTGGCAGCAGCAGCAGTAGCAAAAAAAAAAAAAAAAAGTCCTACTACACATGTAGCTTTCATAGTTCTGGATGTTGTGGTTCTAGGCTAAAAGTTCCCATTTTTCCTTCAAAACTTATTATACACAGAGCTGACACATGATGACCAAAGCACTTGATTTATTAATGTCTTGCAGTCATCCAGTATCTACCAGAATGAAAACTTGGTTAATGGTAGCTCAGTCAAGAGCAAGCAACTATTCCTGAGCATAACATAAGGACTTCTGCTGCCTTCCCATTAATTGAAGACAAATGGCCAGCCGTGGCTTATGGTTATCAAGCACAAATAGTGAATAGGCAGCTGTCATCCTTAGCAGTTTCTCCATGATTTTTTATACTCAGAGGTATTGCCTTTATGTGTTTAAGGAAGAGAAATCCCCTGGCCTGATTCTTACTTCAGAGAGGCTAACCCATTTCGGTCATAACCCTTTTTTCCTCATGTCAAATTCTGACCAATAAGAATAGGGATGCTGCCTTCTTGAGAGGAGCAGGTAAGAAGATGGGTTGGGCGGGGGGAGGAAAGAAGGCCAAAGTACACTGTTTGAGTGTGGGACTGAGACTAGAATGTGAAGAGAGGACCTAAAAGCTTCCTCTCTACACAACTAAAGGTTATGTGGATTCATCCTAGAAACAAGGCTAAAAGGAAAAGTAGTAGAACTACAGTTTGTAAAGTCCATGGAGTTAAGACAGACTGTCATTTAAAAAATGTGAATACCCACAGTTCTTTAATTTGATTGTGCCACCATTGAAACCCTAATTTTGAAGGAAATGATCATCACATTAGATGGGAGATATTAATTACAAAATGCAGCCTTAATTTCAAAATATTAACATAAAAAAACAAAAGGTGATTGTTAAGAATCAGAGAATTCTGAGATCTTGCAAGGTTTAACTGGCAGGTTTCTAAATCACTGGGAGTTTTTGCCCTTTTTCTTTTCTTCCATTCTCTTCCTCCCCCCACTCATTTCCCCCCACTATTTCTCACTAAAAACCACCTTGCTGTCGCCAGCTAGTTCAAGGAATCCATGTGTCCTAGGAACAAGCTAACACTGTAATCTAAACTATCTAGAAGCAGTTTGGGGAAAAAAGGAAGGCCAGCTTTCTGGTTAAGTGAAAACATTATCCTGCTCGCTCCTGGCAAAGTGTTTTGCTTGCGGCATATGTGGATTCACCCTGTGGGTTTAATTCTTTTCAGTTAATCCTTTGGTTGACTTTATGAAGTCAAAACTAAAGACGCGCTGCTGGCATTGTTGAAAAGAGATAACTGATTTGTGTGGAACCTGCAGGCATTTGATCCTTTGAAGAATCAAATTGGGCTCAACTAACACAAATGAACAGGTTTCCTAAGGCAAAAAACTTGGTTGGGAGTGAACTATGTGCTTATGTTTGGGAGATTTTTATTTTATTATTATGTTAATTGATTTTCTGTGACGAAAACTTGCCTTAGATTTGAATAGAATGGTCAGTGACTAAGAGGAAACAAGAAGTTGGTTCCCCCCCCTCACCTTTTCCCCCACTTTCGTAGTTCACATGGGCGAGAGATTGTAATGTTACGTAAGGGATGTATAGCATTTTTGTTCACAGGTTGGTAGCTAGCCTAGGATATGTATAATTAAAAAAAACCTGTATTTTAAAGGAATTTATAAAAAAAAGATGTATTCATTAAAAATGTGTTAATTTAAATGTGCTTAGACTCTGAAATATGAATTAAGTCTCTTTACATCTTAGGATTTCATTAGATGCAAATTGGGTTCAATTTTAAGTACTACTTGTGTGTGTATAAATACAATGTGAAATCCCTGAATCTTTTGTGAAGGCATTTGACCTTCATTCATTTATACTTCTTCCATCTTTGCATATATTTATACTTCCTTGCATTTTTATAGAAATGCATTTGACCCTGTCTAAAATGTGGCCACTAAAACATTTTTATATTCCCTTTCCTATTCAGTGCAATACTGTGTACGTGGCAATTATTCTGTACATATTTAATTTGTTAGCAAAACTGTAAAAGCCCTATGTGTTTTTAAGATACGGGACCGAGGTAACTTTCTAGCCCTGTAACAGAAGAAAAACACTCTGAGAAGTCAGGTAGATGGGGAGATCATTGTGTTCTTACCTGAGGAGATACTCTTTTCAGTAACTTACATGCCCTCACAACCTCAGGTTCTTGTACAACAAGTAGTTTGAAACCAGGTTGTTAAGTTTCACTTTCCCTAGTAGAGTTCAGACAGTCAAAATCAATAATGTGATTTATACATTTCAAAAAGCTAGTGCCAGACTTCAACAGCAAAACGGTCGTACGTCTCCAGTGGTGACAAACTGAGGGCTTGTTATTTGGGCAATGTAGTCATGGAATGTGAAATTCCTATGTGCATTTCTTCCTAAAAAGAGGCAAAACAGGAAGCTTCTGTCTTCAGCCTATAGCAATAACCGTGCCAATGCTCAAAGTAAAGAACTTACATAAAATCTTTTTTTTTTTTGCTTAAATTTAAAATATTTGTCACTGTTTTCAATTACAGAATCCTACTTCTTTTACAAGGTATAATACATGCTTGATTTACTTCAGAATTGGGTCATTTTTTAATATTCCTTTGGAATGTTTAAAAATAAAATTTGGTCAGCAATTATTTGAAACCTTCTTAGCTCTTTGCTCCCTAAAGTTTTAGTAACACTATCATTTGGATTAGTTCTTAACAGTTGGAAAACCATAGAAGACTGTTATCAAAGAATTAAAGTCCTTTCTTGAATGACTAAATTGATGCCACCTAATATATAAGAAGACTGTATTTTTGATTAACCCTGATACCTGTGCTTGGAAAGTTTATTCTAGTATATTTTACTGGGGTTTAAATCCATGACACTTGAAAAATATAAATTGTAATTAGACATTGAGATTACTTCTCATGGTTATTATATATATTTTAAGTATTCCATGGTAAATGTGACCCGTAAAACTGTTAAATTAAAAGGTTGACATTAAATTTACCTTCTATGGGAACATTTAGATTACTAAAGGAGTAAAAATAACAGATTGATAACATAGCATTATTAATTTCCAGCTTTCACTTTGATTTAAATGACATCCGAATGCCAATGAATAAAAATCATACTATATTGTCAGATTTCATGGAATGCTACGCTTAAGATTTGTGCATTTGGTTGTGTGAAAAGTTTACATGTAAACATATCATAAAAAGCATGAACTTTAGTTAATGATACATTATGCTAAAATACTTAAGGGTGAAGAGTACTGATGTCTGAAACTTCCACCTAAGTAAAATGTAGTGATGGATGGATAGAAGGATGACTAGATGGATATACGTAAATGTGCTAAAGCAAGTATGATGTTAATTATACAGTCTATATGGTAGGTATATGGGTGTTTACAATTCTTCTAACTTTTGTATGGGTTTGAAAATTTTTATAATAAAATGTAAGGAAAGAGTGAATGAGGAAGATATGGAATGTACACATACACACACACTGGAATATTACACAGCCATAACAGTGGATGAACTTGTGTCATTTGGGACAGTATGGGTGGACCTAGATGGTATTAGGCTAAGTGAGATAGGTCAGAGAAAGACAAATGCCATATAATTTCATTCATAAATGGAATCTAAACAAAAACAGAATCAGACCTATGAATACAGAGAATAAGCTGATGGCTGCCAGAAAAAAGGTGGGCGGCTGTGGGCGATTGGGCAGAATGGATGAAGAGGAGTGGGAGACACAGGCTTCCAGTAATGGAATGAATAAGTCACGGGAGTAAAAGGCACAGCATAAGCAATGGTGGTATAACAGGGCAGATGGTCCATTTGCAATGAACATAGAATAATGCATAAACCTGTAGAATCACTATTTTGTATACCTAACACTAGTGTAAAATTGTGTGTCAACTATACTCAAATTTTAAAAAATGATGGGAAAGCTTAAAACCTGCTTGAATTATAATTATGTAAAGACTATTAAAATACTGTAAATATTCATTTTTCAGAGTTTATGTTCACAAAATTTACTGTTTTTTGTTGTCTCAAAATCATGTAAATAATGATTTTTTAAATTAAGTAGAAAAATAGAACTTTTGTTGTTGGGCATATAAGATATCATGCTACACATTAAGTTTAAAGATGCATTGTTGTTTATTTTTCATTGTTAATGGAGTCATTACCTACCACTTGTTACTGAACAATTTCCATAATGCTTTAGACATCCTTAGCGATATTTGATAAGATTTTCAGTTGGAACACTGTAAACATCCGGTTTTAACTTTAGATTTATAAGTAAATTCCCATTGAATCATGAATAACCAATATAAAGGTATAGTTAGTAAAATCTTGATATTCACTAAATGGCTTGAACTTCATTGTTTGAAGATAGTAATTGGATTAAACTTCTAAATGGTATGGTCACTTCATAGCCATGATAGCATTAGGTAGAATTACTCTAAAAAAGTTATACATTAGTCCAGCAAGCAAAGTTAACATCTAGCACTTTTCCTATTCTTGCTCTTTGAGGTGAGATCTCTATTTGAACCTTTACCTTCTTCCAGTGACTCGTACATACAAGACTTCAATTCATAGCTCCCTCACTAGAAACAACATTAGCAACAACAAACTGGGGTTTGGCATTAGTCACATTTGCTATGCCAACATTTCAGAAGCAATCTGTGGTAGATCATTTGGCTTACCAAAGTTTTTTTTAAATATAAGGACTCCATTTTAATGTTTAAAAAAGACTACCCATGTTAAATTTTAGTATCTGTTAATTGAGAGAGTTTATGAAACAATTCAGTACCTCTTAAGATAAATTTGAATGTCACTACAAAAATGATTAACACATCTAATCAAGAGTATATGTGAACACAAATACTTGTGAACCACTTTTTTCTACTTATGAATGCTGAATGACATACGGCATTATGGGAGTCATGCAGTTTTGCCAGAGGTTAGCCAGAGACCCTGGGCTGCTAGACTGATAAACATAGTTTTGGTGCTTTGCCTGTATGGGGAGCTTTTCTAGAAAATTTCCAAAGAATGTATGTCCAAATATGGATCCTGAAAACAAAAGAGATCTTCTAAATTTGTAAAGGCAAGATTTATATGGCTGTCTTGTGAAACACCCTATGGTAGGAGATCAGATACATGTTAGGAGTACAAAGATTTCAACAAGAAGAACCTAAAAATGTAAATGGAAAAGTATGTCATGTATACTATTGGAATATTTACCTGAGGGAAATAGATTACTTTTAATTTGAAAGAAGCAAAGGCATGTGAAAATTCTCCAAGCCATTTCCTTTTCTGATTTCCTTTATACTGATATTAGCTGGGTTTTTGTTACATCAATATTGCTACAGATTATTTGTGCCATTTTGGCTTTTAATAGATCACCTGTTGGGAGTAAATTTTTTTCATTCCATTATGTACATTATAGAAACATTTACACAGTTGATATGAACAAGAAAGGTAATTTTCAAGTGCACCAAATGCTTTAATTTTGGTTGCATTTCTAAGTGTTACTATGGCATAAAATTTCCATATGACTAAATAGCTGGAAGGAAGCGTTAATGTTTAAATATTAATTTTAATACCAAATTTAAAACAGATTAATACATTGGATTAATACATTTGACATTTAAAATTCTCTAATGACACTATAATTCTATAAAGTTATGTATTTATAATTTGGAGGGCTAAGTCCTTCATGGTGCAGGACAATACTATCCACCAGAGTCATCTCTTTTTGCCAGATATTTCTCTGTGGGTTCTTGATGCCACTTCTCAGTGTGTATCACTTTATAGTCTTAAGATGGGTGAGGGAGTGGAGAATCAGGCTTTAGTGTGCATTTGTAGTTTATAATGTTAAAATTGCCAGTAGTTGAAATTAGCATAGAAAATCTTGCAAATCATCTGAGTATTTATGGTCTTTTGTGTGTGTACAGCCTGGTATGGTAATTAATTATCAAACCTACCAGTTTTAAAACAACCAAGCTAAACTTAAAGATCCAATGGAACACTATTTTGCAGATCTTTGGATGTTCAAACTCTTTTCTTTTCAAATAACTATCAAATACCTAGTGGTGAATGAGAGATGAATAGGTGATTCTAGAGCTTAATTGTTCAGTAAGGTAGCCATTAGCTACCTGAGGCTATTTATATTTAAATGTAAGTTGATTGTAATTAAATGAAATAGACAATTCACTTCATCTGTCTCATTAGTTACATTCAGGTGCTCAATAGCCCTATGTGCCTGGTGGCTACTGTATTGAAAGGCACAAAAAGACATTTCCATTACTATAGTTAGTGCTTATCCCAGGATAACTCCATTTTCTTTAAAGCTTTGACTTCTGAAAACAACACCACATTGTTAGGAGGGTTACAGAAGCTTTTTGGGAACCAGGTCATCTTTCAGAGCAGTTTAGTATTTTAGATGTTGGTTTTCTTAAACATAGTCAATATTTTTATATTTTTATTTTTTTGAAACCAAATGTGCATAATTGGGGGCTTTTTTAAGTTTTTTTTTTAATGTTTATTTAATTGAGAGAGAGAGAATGAGCGAGCAGGAGAGGGGCAGAGAGAGAGGGACACATAAAATCCTAAGCAGGCTCCAGGCTCTGAGCTGTCCACACAGAGCCCCATGTGGGGCTTGAACTCACGAACCTTGAAATCATGACCTGAGCCGAAGTCAGACGCTTAACGAACTGAGCCACTCAGGCACCCCTCAATTAAATTTAAAAAAAAGAGCACTCTTGAATAGCATTTACAGGTGCAGATACTGTACATTCATTGTCATTTAAGAAAAGGTGGTCATCACCTGGAGAAAACCCCCCTGTAAGAGTCTGATGAAAAATCACTGTTTTTCTCCTGAAATTATTCCTTAAATTGTGGTTTACAGCCTTGGTTATAACAATCAATCTCAACACCTGCCTGCAGGTAGCTAAATATCATTGATTTCACTTTAAATTCAAACCTACAATTCTCACATGAGCACTCAACATCCCCAGGCATCCTATTCCATTTCTCTCTCTTATTTCCAAAATGATTTTACACCTTCACTCTTCAAACAGCCCTCCCACAGTAGTTCCCCACTTGCCACATGACTAACCTTGCTTCTTAATTCATTGAGAAAAATAGTTATCATACCTGACTTCCCTCATCCATGTAACTGCACATCTACCAAGTCATCTGGTTCTAAATCTAATTCTTTTTTTTTGTAAGTTTTTAATGTTTATTTACTTAGTTTTTTGAGAGACAGAGAGACAGACTGTGAATGGGGAAGGGGCAGAGAGAGAGAGGGAGACACAGAATCTGAGGTAGGTTCCAGTATCTGAGCTGTTAGCACAGAGCCCTGTGCAGGTCTCACACTCACAGACTGTTGAGATCATGACCTGAGCCAAAGTCAGATGCTTAACTGACTCAGCCACCCAGGAGCCCCTTCTAAATCTAATTCTTGACCTAACGGTTGACATTCATCTCTTCTTATTTCAAATCCAGCCTTTCCTCTTGGACTCTGGATTTCATTTCCTCTCACCTTACTCATGCATTTTCTCCTGAAATTATCACTCTCCTTTTTAAATAGCGATTTTTTGGTTTCTAAAACACATTTTGGTATCTACTAACATAAAAAAAATAAGTAAACTCTTTGGATCATTTTTTGTTTCCTAGGTATTACTTTGATTTTCTATTCTTCTTACCACACCCAAACTTACCCCACACTTAAATCTTTGTAAAATTGTTGGGGGTTTTTTATTTTATTTTTTTTAATTTTAGAGAGTGCACACAGGGAAAGGAGCAGAGGAAGAGGGAGAGAGAAAGAATCTTAAGCAGGTTCCAAGCTCAGCACAACACCCAGTGCACAGCTTAATGCCATAATTCTGGGATCATGACCTGAGCCAAAATCAAGAGTTGGATGCTCAACCAATTGAGCCACCCAAGCACCCCAGTTAAATTACTGTTAAAGGTGGGGCACAGGGTGCTGGATGGTGACCCTTGTCTCAATAGTAGAACATAAGAGAAATTAAACTAGAGAAGTTTATTACTCATGGGTGCTGGAGGAAGTACAGGGTATGCCTTGAGGGGACCACATGGGGAAGATTAAGGCTGAATGTGGACAGATCTGGAGGTAGGGCCTGGGACAAATGCCTTAATTAGGGTCTATGGGTACAGTGCTTTGAGGTTCCTGGGCTAGGACCAGATTGGCCAAATCAGACCAGAAGCATGATTTGGGTAAGTCCCAAAGGGGTCTTTTTTAAGGGGAACATAAGGGCTGAGAGACGGGAGAGTGTTGGTCACAAGGGATGTTAAGCAAGTCATATAAGGAACTCAAATTTGATTATGACTTGGCAGATCACTGTCTAGGGCATATGCTTACCTGAAGAAGCAAGTGTCATTTTAAGATCCATGCAGGCCTTTTGGCCAAACAAAATGAATACCAAGGCACCAATTCCATGAAGCAGTTTGCTAAACTTTTGATACATGCACACACACAGACACACACTAACACTCTTGAAGGAATTATAAATAGTTCATATTGCAGTTATTTACCTCATAATTTCTCTTTAATACGGTTCGTTAAGTCTGCCTTCCTCTCAAAGACAGTTTTGTTGTCTCCTTCCTTCCTTCCTTCCTTCCTTCCTTCCTTCCTTCCCATTGTTCGTTCATTCCTTCTTGCCTTCCTAAGGTCACATGACCATTTTATTGCTAATTCCAATGGCCATGTCTCTTCTGAGAGTCTCTTTTTCTTCTGAGTCTCTGAGTCCTCTTCTGAGTCTATTTTTCTCATCATTTCTTAACCTTCAAATGTTAGTATGGGTCCTAGCTTAATACTTGTTCTAGATTAACTGATCCAGTCTAATGGCTTTAAAAGACAGCTACATGCAATTGCTACTGACAGTTTTTTATGATTCATTTTATCTTGTCTCTTGAACTTAAAATTTATTTCTTAAATAGCACTACTTCACAAACCCATCGGGAGTATATCTGAGATGAAGCTCAGACTTTATTTACATAATCTAAGCAGACAGCTTGATTTTATCCAATAGCCCTCCCCAAATAAATAACAAAGAAGCCAACTTAATGTGCTCCCTTTCTAGGCTCCCCACCTCAGTATGGCAACATTATGGCCTAGGGGCTAATGTCACATTTGTATATGCTTTTATAAACTTGATGTTTAATCTGTCAGTCAGTCTTGTCTCTTCTACCTCACATATCCCATCTCTTTTCCCTTCTCCATTTCTTCATGATCAGTACTTTATTCCCCCCTTGTTTCCTACCTAGACTATTATAGTTGCTTCCTATAAAGTCCTTCTACTTCTGTAGAATTGTACACTTTACTCAAGTGTAGGGTTTTGTAGAACCCTACCATTAAATTTCTCTTCTCTTCCCTACAGATGAAATCAACTTTGTAAATAACAGGTAATATTACTCTAAAGACTTTCCATTACTCTAAGATAACTATCTGAATTCTTCAACCTGGCATATAATATTCTTCCTTATCTGGCCCTTGCCTAGCTTTTTACCTCACATAATTATGTTTCCCAATTCGTTGTAGTCTTAGGCCTAGCTTTCTTTTGCCTTGGAGTCTTTCTGCACCGGCTATTCACCTGCATGAAATGTTCCTACACCAGATAATTTTAATGTGGGCTTCCTTTTGTTTTCCAAATTTTTAGATTAAAGATAGTTTCTCAGAAATTTGCTGACCAAATTAAAGTAGCCACTATTTACTCTGAATTGTTTCACTTTATGATAGTTGTTGGTGGGGAATTTACACCCTGTACAATCTTTATTTCACTTGTTTACAGGTTTATTATTTATGTTCATCTGTAAAGTAATCTCGATTCTGTCCCAGTGTCTACAGCTTTGCCTGTCCCAGAATTTTAATTCTTTGAATAAATGAATGTCTGAAGCATGAAATCAGTATAAGCTGCTCTCTTGGTGTTAAAGTGCCAGGTGATAGCTAACTTGGATATTCTGAGGCTACCAGAGATCCTCAATCTGATTGACATTTCACGGACTCAAACACTGATGATGAGAAAATTTTATATTAGGACCTGAATGTGGTTGTTTCCATTATATCACCTCCCTCTCCTCTTCATCCTTTACTGCAGTCACCATGGCAGTAACGAATTTCTGGAATCAGAATTATAACACATCCCACTTGGTATATGTGACTGTTCTGAGAAACAAGTATCACAAGGCAGCCAGACAGCCTGATGATTATTTAGTAGCTGTCTTTCTTCATTGGACAGCAGTGAATAATATGTTCCATCTCTGCCACCAAGAAAAAAACAACCCATTCAGAATTCAAGCTCAAGGAATGATTTTCACATTTGCTGATATACAGATGTTTGTTTTTGAAGCTCATCTGGTTCATGTGATTTCGATGTGTTTGTTTCAAAATAGGTAGTAAATCATTCTTATGATTAATATGAAGAATTTATAGAACAATCCCGCCCTCCTAATATTGCTGTTTTGTTCAAAAAGGACTTCTTACATCCTAACTTCATAGCCTTTTCTTCTGTGTTTCAGTGCAACAAAATGGAAATAAGGAGGAGTATTTTGGTTTAATTTGTTTTCATTCACCTTAATCTCTATCCAGAGGAAAAAAAAAACAGGAAGTGCTTTTTTTTTTTAAGGAACAATGTTAATTTGTATTCTTGAGGTGGTATCTTATCAAAAGCTTAAATAAGGAAGGTGAGTCAGTATTGTGTGGATGGCTTAGCTCCACACTAGGCCATCTGTCCATTTTACCAGTTATTTTCCATAGTTTATGGAAATTGTCTAGAAGGCTAAGCTCATATAAGCTTTCTACCCATATTATTATGTTAACAGTCATTCTGATACTCAGCCCCTTACCTAAATGGGAGCTGGAGACCACAACTACCAGCAATTAAAAAAAATAACACGAAGTAATCACTTGTAAAAAGTATTTGTCGGGGCGCCTGGGTGGCTCAGTCGGTTGAGCGTCCGACTTCGGCTCAGGTCACGATCTCGTGGTTCACGAGTTCGAGCCCTGCGTCGGGCTCTGGGCCGACAGCTCGGAGCCTGGAGCCTGCTTCGGATTCTGTGTCTCCCTCTCTCTCTGCCCCTCCCCCGCTCATGCTCTGTCTCTCTCTCCCTCTCTGTCAAAAATAAATAAAACATTAAAAAATTAAAAAAAAAAAAAAAAGTATTTGTCAAGAAGTATTCAGTCTGAATAAATAAATCTTTTCTTTTTATAAAATGATGAGACTGATTTAGTTGTACGACTTACAGGGTTGGTTTTTACACTGTATGCATTCAGTATATAGTGCTACTTTGACTTAAGCATTACATCAATACTTTAGTCTTTACATTTCTCCTGGGTGGAATGGGTTAAATAGGTGATGGGCATTAAGGAGGGCACTTGTTGTGATGAGCCCTGGGTGTTGTATATAAGTGGTGGATCACTAAATTCTACACCTGAAACTAATATTACACTGTATGTTAACAAACTGGAATTTAAATAAAAACTTGAAAAATGATTTAAGGTAAAAATCAGCTTTAACCCATACTAAGAAATTAATCTCTAAGTATAAGAAAAATAATGAAATCTCTTGAATGTAAATTAGAATCTTGACTATGAATTTCTACTACCAAAGTGAATTGAGGAGGGTATTAGGGTTTACATGGAAGTACTGTTTATAAGCTGTGCTGTAACATTGGATATTTTGGTAGCTTAGGGTTTTTGAAAATTTATATGCAAATAAATGAATGATGGTGTATAGGAACTGTAATTATTTAGATTAATTGTTTAAACTTGGCTAGTATAAAAGCAATGAAGGAAAGAGTCTGCATTATTACTCCATCACTTTTTTTTTTTTTAACGGTGTTTCATTTACAGTTCATTCTAACCAAGTCTCAGAACCTTGGGCATTTTATTTCACTTCTCCTGCCACCATGACGGAGCCTTGTCTTGTCAGAGAGTTTGAAAGTTGAGTTCTTTTAGCTCTGAAGAATAAAACTATGGGAAAAATATTCAATTCAACTAGGCAATAAGTGCTATGTATGAAAATATTGATAATTTACATTACTTTTTAAAGTCAGTTTTTGGGGTTTATTATGAACACAGTTCCTAGTATGTATAAATTACTTACTTTTAAATTATTAAAATATTTTCCTCCACATCACATTAATAACAATAAATATAAAATATAACTTTTAGGTAATGTTTGGTAATATTTCAATAGCTATTAAAAGGAAGAATTTAACCACACTGTTTTAAGTTAGTTATAATTAGTTAGCCAATGATGTATAAATTATTAAGTTGAACTTAGAAATTTTATTTGGAAAAGTATTTGGTTAATTGAAAATAATTAAATTGTAATTAAATTGTTATTCAATATTTAATATTTAATTTCCTGTCAAATGATAGCCACTCAAACTTATATTTCAAACAATTTTAGCAGTTTTATATTTAATATACAGTTGGATTTGCATATGTGAGGCAATTATACCTAGAGAGAGAGACTTGCTGAAAATATTTAATACTTTTAAATAGTAATTTTTATAATATATTTTCATATAGATAGAACCTAAGTCCTATTTTCATGCAGTGGATACACAAATTAAGAAGTTCTAGTGAAATATATAAGTTACATACTTTTATTTGTATTCATCACATTAAAATCATTGTAGTCTTTTGTTTTTATTTGCAAATATCTTTCTTCAAAGGCTCCTTACCTACTGTCTCAGTTCTAAAGAATCCCTTCTCTTTAAAATAATAGGTCTGATAATCTGCTTGTACTTTAATACAGAAAATTTTATAATTTAAGAATTTTCTTGATCCTTCCTATTCTACTGGGAAGAAATGTGTTCTTCTGCATCTTAATTGATATGTATAAATACATCTTCAAATTCAAGTGCTAGGGTTTTGGAGAAGTAATATTTTGCTTTTGTTCTGTTTGCTCTTCAATATTAGTAATAAAGAAACACTTTACCTAAATATAAAGCAGTGTAGTAAAAGAAAAATGTCTTCATGAGTCCCTTGAGAAAGAGCTATTTAGACTTACATTTCTTACTTTTACCACTGAGTATATAACTACAATTTCTTGCATTTCAGCTTATTTGTGATGCTAACAGGTAAAGTAGAAAAAAAAAACAATCATTAAGAAAAAGACAGTGGGAAAGAAGTAAAAAGGGTAAATTCATCTCCCAAATAACAGCATACATATTTGAATTACTTTCTTATAATATTTAAAATATTCTATATAGACTAATTTTATAATACTTAAAATATTTTATATGGACATTTTTATTTTGAAAGTGCTAATGTTCTTTTAAATTCTAAAGGTAATGCTGACCTTTCTTATGTAATTCTGCTCCTAAACTTTTACTCATAAATGCTTCATTCAGGTACCTCCTTTTTGCTCATACACTTAAACCATATGCCTTTTACATGATTTGTTGGATAAATTAATTCAGAGAGTTAATTGGTTAATTCCAAGAATGGTATTTATTTTCCATGAGCTAGCACCTTTTCTTTAAATGTGCATTAATCATATGCTGTTAACTTCATCATGTATTAGATCAAGGACTTGGTAGAACTTTCAGTGGATTTTCAGCTTGTATTTACACATCGTAATTTTCATTGGTTTGTTTTTACAGTCCCAGACCCCTTACTATATAGATAGAGCTTGGAGAGCCAAGCCTTTGGGCTTTTCTTCACTGGAGTTTCTCTCCTATTAAAGCTTAATGGCCACCATGGTATCTATCTGAATGTTCAGTTTTCTGAAACCCTGTAGTGGCAGTGTTAGAGAGTACCTTCCACCAGCTTTATGAATTTGTAATTGAATATAGCTGGTAATCAGTAAGTAGATTTGTTTTCTTCCATCATTTAAAGAGAGTTCTACAGTAAAATAGATTTGACAGAGTGAAATCTTGTAAGTATATATGAATCACTATCAAACCCCATTGAAAAATTAATCTCCTTGGTATTCTGAACATAGTACATTACCTCATATCTAGAACTATTCATGAAATCTTAATCTGCTTTGTTGTTATGGACATTTTTCTTCCTTCACATTAAGAAACTTTTTTTCTGGTAACTGCTTCATTGAAATATATTTTACATACCATACATTTCACTCACTTAAAGTGTATATTCACAGAGTTATAGTCTATCACCATAATCATTTTCACAATATTTTTATCACCACAGAAAGAAACAGTGTATCTATTAATAGTTCACCCTCCATTCTGTCCCCAACAGCCCCCATTACTAGGCAACTAGCAATCTTTGTTTTTATATATTTGCCTATTCTCCCCAGTATCTGTAATGGTATCGTGGTAAGTGATGTGACTGAATTCTTCCAGCACATTGTTTTTGAAGTCCATCCATGTTGAAGCATGTATCAATACTTCATTCTGCTTTATTGCTGAGTAATATTCCACTGAATGGATATACCACTTTTATCAGTATACCAAATGATTTTAATTTGGGTTGTTTTTCTACTTTCTGACGATTATAATGCTGCTATGAACGGTCATTTACAACTTTTTGTGTGGATGTATGTTTTCATTTATCTTGAGTATATACTTAGGAGTAGAATTTCTTAGTCATATAATAACTATATTTAACTGTTAAACTTTTCCAAAATGGTTGTACTATTTTACTTGCCACTGTGTTACGTATGAGGATTCCAGTTTTTCTGCCTTCTTCACCAGCACTTATTATCTGTTTGTTTGTTTTTTTATTATAGCCATCTAGTGGATGTGAAGTTGTATCTATCTCATTGTGGTTTTGCTTTGCATTTCTCTGATTCAATGAGATGATTGATGTTGATATAATGCTAATGTTGATCTAATGCTAATGATGTTGAACTTTATTTCATGTATTTATTGGCCATTTGTGTATTTTCTTAAAAGAAATGTATATTCATATGCTTTATACTTTGTTAAATTGGGTTGTCCTTTTATCATTAATTTGTATATATTCTTTTTATATTCTATATACAAGTCCCTTATATGTATGATTGGAAAGTATTTTCAACAGTTCTGTGTGTTGTCTTTTCATTTTATTAATGATGTCCTTTGAAGTACAAAAGTTTTAAATTTTGATGGAATCTAATTTATTGTTATTTTATTGCTTATAATTTTAGCATTATATATAGTAAGACTTCATTGTCTAATACAAGTCACATTTACCCCTATATTTTTTTAAGTTTTGTTTTAATTTTAGCTTTTAATTTAGCTATTTCATCCATTTTGAGTTAAATTTTGTATATGATGTTAGGTTCATTTTTCTGACTTTGGATATCCAGTTGCCCCAGTACCATTTGTTGTAAAAACTATTCTTTCCCACTTTGAGCTGCCTAATACCTTTGTTCAAAAATTAATTGACCATAAATATAAGGGTTTATTTCTAGAGTCTCACTTCTAATAATTGATGTGTATGTCTTTGCTTATGTCAGTAGCACACTGTTTTAATTACTATAGTTTTAAAAATTGGAGAGTGTGAGTTTTTAAATCTCTTTTTTTTTCAATATTGTTTTGGCTATTCAGGTTTCTTTTCAATTCCATACAAATTGTAGGTTCATTTGTTTCCATTTCTGTTGGGAAAAAAGGCCCCTGGAATTTTGATAGGGATTTCATTGACTCTGTACAACAATTTTGGGAGTATTATCATCTTAACAGTATTAAGTCTTCTGATCTATGAACATAGACTGTTTTTTCATTTATTTAGTTCTTTAATTTTTTCACAATTTTTATAGTTTTCAGTGTGTCTTAAATTTTGGTAGTTTATATCATTCTAAAAATTTTTAATGCATAATTCATTTAATTTATTGGCATATTAGTGTTACAGTACTCCTTATAATCCTTTTTAATTTTTGTAAGATCAGTAGTAATGAATGAAAGCACTCTTTCATTCCTGATTTTTGTGCTTTGAGTTTGTTTGATCTCAGAAGCCAAAGTATCATTCTTTGTTGGTTGCTTGACATTTTTTTTGCTTGTTTAATAGTTTTAATACTAATTACATGATAAAGGATAAACTTATAATTAAATTAAAACTTTTTCCTTACATCCTCTGATAACCAGAGGATTGGGGAGAGTGATCATGATCTATAACTATACATGTGTTTTCTACTTGCCAACTGTGGTTTTGTTTCTCCTATATTGGAGTTTCATGTCTCTCATTGAAAATTTTTCATGCTCAAAATTGGAAATTTGCATCAAAGCCAGAAGAGAGGAAAATTGACAATCAACCTGTACTATAAAGTTAGGAGGACAATTTCAGGATAATAGGCTGCCTCTCTGACCTCATCTTACTACTCTTTTTGTAGCTATTTTTGTTTTAACCACACTGACTTCCTTATAGTTCCTTGAATTCAAGCACACTTTTATTTCATGGCCTTTGTAAGGCTCTTTGTTCTGTCTGGAATATTCTTCCATAGGTATCCCTGTGGCTTTCTAACTCATCTATTTAAAGTCTTTGTTCAAAAGTCATAGTGAAGAAAAACCATACCACCTTATTTAAAATTGCAATGTCCCCTCCCAATACCAAGAACACATTATATCACGCCCATAGTTTATTTTTCTCCTTAGTATTTTGTCACTTTTGAGCATATTATATAATTTGTTTATTAGTTTTTTTGTGTCTTTCCCACTCTTCTACAATATAAGATGTATGAGAGCAGAGATGTTTCATTGTGTTTCCTCTGCAATAATAGTTGTGCCAGAAACATTTTAGTCACTGAATAACTTTTAATAGGAGATGAGTAAATAAATAGGTGTTCAGAAACTACAAACAGAACTGTTTTAGAAAAATATGCCATCTTCAGCTTGAACAGAAAGACTCAAAGAGCTCTTATTTCTTTAACAGCTGTGAGGATGCATTGGTAACTTAAAAATAAACTCTTATGCATGACACTTTGACCTAGAAACCTGGATTGCCCTGGAAACCTGACAAACTTTTCTTGTATGCAAAGTTTTCTAGTATACTATGCCAAGTATAGTAGAAGACAACATTGATTATATTAAAAATGATCAATGATAGGTAAATTTTGTCAGGACTGGGAGAACTTTAAATGGCTTTTGGGGTGGCAGTAACTTCGGGATTTTCTGAGTGTTTCGACTTTCAAAACTGGCAGCTCTGCCATGGCGCTGTTCCAGGAGATACTGGCTTTTACATGACATGAGACTTTGAAACCAGGGAGACTCCCATACCTGGACAGTATGGACATTGGCTTTCTTCTGGAGAGTCACAGAGAATACCCCATGGATGACTGTATGGACTCTGGACTGTGGACTTTTGAAGAGGCTTTTACTGGAGAAGAATGCTTAATACTGCTCTGCTAGCCTGCTGTCCTCCTTTGTTACATTCTTCTGAATGAATCTGAGACCGAGTATGAGCGGTGGTGGTCTTGTGTGTTTGACTATTCAAGAGAGCCTAACATGCAGGTTGGGGTTGTTTGCAGGTATAGAAGCAGGATGTAAAAGTTGAAACTGCTTGGCCTTTGTCTGCAAGAAAGTGCATCTTGCATACACTTGCCCAGTATGTTTATAATTAGCCAAATGTAGGGCACCTGCATTGATTTACTGTGAACTATTTGAGTTACTGTGAGAAAGTCCCTAAACCATTGAGCCACAGCCTCTTCAACTATACAAATGATAACATTGTCATTGATATTCTCTATGGTTTATGCCTAATTGAGCATTCTGTAACTTCTATAATTTTTTTCACACTGTATTTTTTAATTTTCTTATGTATTTGAAGACATGAGGTGTTTTAGATCATTTCCTCTATGAGAAAAAATAGTGTAGAGAGCATTCTCAGGCTCCCAAAAGAGATAACAGGCTACTCTTTGATCATCGTACCTCTAACAGTATATATTGGAAATGCCTGTTTTGTATGTTCCTGAATATAATGTTACAATAAAATAACTCTGTCTGTGTGTGTGTGTGTGCGCGTGTGCACGTACGCACGTGCGTGCAGCTGCCTGCACAGGCACATGTATCATATAATGGTAATGCTTTTGATTGAGAGACAGGAGAACTTAGGTAAGAAACACTGGTTTAGACTTTGGCTATGCTGCAAGCTTTGTGTATTAAAATGAGTGATGCGGATTTAAGGTCTTTGAATGTTAGTTTTCTCCCTTCACAGTAAAAAGTTGGCATCACATGAATTCATTTTCCTTTAAGTTACACAATCATGTGGATTGATGACATCATATTCTTCATATCATTGCATGCTGCTTTGACTATTGAGGCCATAAGAACACACGAAATGATAGTCTTAATACAAATTTGCAGAGAATTTGCCAAATTAAGTTTTTCAGACATTCTTCCCTGAAGCTCTGCCTGTGACAAACATTGTTTTATAGTTGTTTTTATCTTTTCTTATTGGCTCTAACACTATTGATCTTTGCCCTGTTGTCTGACCTTGTCATTATGCTATATCCTGTGTAAGGATGATGATAAATTTTGTCAATAAGAAATATATTGAGAATTTCCAGTTTTCTTTTTTATCATTTATTATCATGCCTTTGGAAATACATTTATGTATATATCTGCATAAAAATTTATTCTGTGAAAAGAGTAAATGACCAATGGCTCTTTGTGTTGCTGCTTCTATTAAATAATTACTCTCAGTTCCTTTCTCACACCAAAGAGCACAGAAACCTGTATTACATGCTGAACGTCCCCAAATGTTATTTGTCATGATGTATGGCTATGTCATATCTAGACATAAAGTAAAATCCATTATTTGCCCTAATTTTTAGGTTGTGAAACTGACTGGATTTTACTCTCCTGCCCACTTGAGTATAGAAACTACCATAAGGTAGAAAATGAAAATGATCTAAGAACACAATGTGGGTAATGTGACTGCCACGTTGGATGATATTGGTAGTTATTCTCTCCTATATCTGAAAAATTAGTGACAGAGGCAGGAACAGGAGAGAAAGCATTTCTTCCATTCTTAGAATCTTTTTCGGTGTTCATATGCTATCCTGCACTCTGGAATAAAATCATACAAGTTTCTTAGGCTACAGAGGGCGCAAGGTATTTCATGAATTTTAGGATCACTTGCCTCCTTACATTTAAAGACCTCCGAAATGTGGAAATAATTTATTTTAGAGTAAATTAGCACTGCTTTTCTTGCTTCCTTGAACATAAAATAACACTGAATTTTGCTATCAGAGAAATTGGCTCTGTAACGAAGGCAAATTTAGACATGTAGTGACAGACCTCAGATTCCATGCTGCTGTATCACAGCCTTATCAAATAGCAGTATGGTACTCAGATTCCCACTGATGAATTAACATATAAAAAATTGAGATTTTATTGTACATGTATGTGCTTTTTCACTTGTGTCTTCTTTAGAGCAGGTGCAGCTCCACACCATGAATTCAACATGCATGATAAAAAGTCATAAAACAAATTTTCATATTTAATATGTGCATACAGAAATAATAGAAAAAGATAAATATGCTCACCAAATGCAAAGAAAATTAGATTTATATAAATACCTGTTATTACCTTCTCCTCAGCTCTGCAGAAAATATGAAACCAGTTGGAATGTTCATTTTATGTGGTTTTCAAGGTACTGTTCTCATAAGGATAAAATGAGAAACAGTAAATTATTGTGAAGTTTAGTAATAAGAGCAAAGAAGGCATGTATTTATGAGACCAAAAATACTGAGTAGCATTTGGCCAAAGGATCTTGAAACTCATTTGAACTGATTTCTTTTAACTGTTGAAATAAAAATGATTTATTGGTTAAAGCCTATTTATAAGTTTTTTTTTTCTCTTTTTACCATTCTCTTAAGAAGTTTTCCTTTCCTTATGAACAGTTTGGAATATGGTCTTCATATCTCATAAAACTGTCGCCACCCTGCAATATCAGAGATGATTTCCTTTTTGGAAGTTTTAGAAGATGTCATTGTGTGTCATTCTAGACAAATAAGATGTGGTTGGCTTAAATGTTTTGGAAATCTCTAAGGAAAGAAATAACTTGTTGATTATATTATGCCCTGCTTGGGGAAATGGAAAGTCGCAGCCAAGATAATGCTGTCTCTGCCAGTCACATTTGATTGTGTGGTGTGCTTGCCTTTGGCTCTTACTCTGCCATTTGGAGGAGCAGATAAATATCAGTTAAATCCTACACATTACTTTTGGGATGTATCTGCAGATGATGTAAATGCCTTAATTCATGAATGGATAATTGAGTTGAGCATGAGCACGAACTGATTTTTCCCTACTCAAAAAAGGTAAGCCAGTATAATTTTTACTTTTGGTTCTTTTTTTCTTCATATTATTATTTCATAATAGTTATGGTAGTGACCAAACCAGATATTTAAAGTATTAATAGTTTGACTAGCTTTAAAAAGGAAAATATTTAGAATACCATTCTGATGTGAAATAAAGCATCAGTGAACTTCATCTCCCAATAAGCAGTCTTAGATGTATGCTTGTCTTAATAATCGATAAATAGGCATATTTGTACAGGGCACTTTGTAAGGTTCTCTGGGGAATACTCAGCATTTTCAAAGGGTAGAGGTAGGTGTTTTGTTTTTGGCTTATCGCTCATTTTAAAATCTTTACCAGATGGCTACTTAGATTTAGATGAAACTGGTAAATTTTAAGAAATATATGAGGCAGGATGGGAATGCAGGCCGGTGCAGCCACTCTGGCAAACAGTATGGAGGTTCCTCAAAAAACTAAAAATAGAACTAGCCTATGACCCAGCAATTGCACTACTAGGCATTTATCCAGGGGATACAGGTGTACTGTTTCAAAGGGACACATGCACCCCCATGTTTATAGTAGCAATATCCACAATAGCCAAAGTATGGAAAGAGCCCAAATGTCCATCAATGGATAAATGGATAAAGAAGATGTGGTGTGTGTGTGTGTGTGTGTATATACACACACACACACACACACACACACACACACACACAATGGAATATTCCTCAGCAATCAAAAAGAATGAGATCTTGCACTTTGCAACTACATGGATGCAACTGGTGGATATTATGCTAAGTGAAATTAGAGAAGGACAAAAATCATATGACTTCACTCATATGAGGACTTTAAGAGACAAAACAGATGAGCATAAGGGAAGGGAAACACAAATAATATAAAAACAGGGAGGAGGACAAAACAGAAGAGACTCATAAATATGGAGAACAAACTGAGGGTTACTGGAGGGGTTGTGGGAGGGGGAATGGGCTAAATGGGTAAGGGGCACTAAGGAATCTACTCCTGAAATCATCGTTGCACTATATGCTAATTTGGATGTAAATTTAAAAAAAATAAAAAATAAAAAAAAGTTATGAAGAGACCATTTGGTGTCTTCTGAAAATACATTTTGGTACCAATTTTTTGGCACTTCAGTCTAATCTAACTCCATTTCATTTGGTTCCATCTAATGGACTATAGAAGAGACCTATGCTCTGTAGTGATCAAACAGATGTACACCTCAGCATCACCATTTAAGAAGGGACAGAAATGACTAAAGCCCCTCAGGAAGATAATGTTAAAAATTTTTAAATGAAAGCTTATTAACGTTTTTTACAGAGGTAACCATATTATTTAATTTGGCTCCATTCAGCCCTCATATATATATCACTTGCTTTCTGCTCATCCTTAAGAGAGTGATTCTATTATTTGCATAGAATTCCTTTATCTCTACTAGATTATAAATTCCTTAGGGAAATCCATGCTTTATAAAGCTTTAGTTTCTAGAGAGTACTTACTCCATAAACTTACATAGAATAGGTCTTTAACAAATCTAATTAAATTAGAATACTAGTGGCCTCTCTTCTTGGTTGTCTGAGATATTAAATACTTGAGTCTGCAAAATTTGAAGGACTATCATGTATAAAAGGAGAAAAAAATGTTATAAAGAGAGTAAAATAGAAACAGAGGATGGGGAAGAGGATAAGATGCCAGATGAGGATTTCTTATGTTGAGATTAAATATGGTACTCTCAAAGCCTTAATGAATTGTCAGGGGAAATACTAGCCTGCTCTTTATTAGCCGTGTTCAATATGTCCAGACAAGTATTTCAGAGGAATTTTCTAGAGAGAATTTAATTGAAGGCTGGTTTACTTGATCTTTTGTTTTCTTTATCCTTGATTGTAAAGAAAAGAAATAGAGCATAATGTATTATAATATTTCTTATACAGGTGTGAAATATATACCGTAAACCTAAATGCATATATAGAGACTATGTGTAAAAGTTTATTCCAGGAAATTTTATTAATAATTAAAATTTCACCAGTTTTGGTGCATCTGGGTGGCTCAGTCAGTTGAGTAGTCAACTCGATTTTGACTCACATCATGATCCCAGGGTCATGGGATGGAGCCCTACTTTGGCCTCTGCACTGAGCATGGAGCCTGATTAAAATTCTCTTTCTCCTTCTGCCCCTCCCCTCTGCTTACCCTCTTTTTCTCTGTAATAAAACAAAAAAGTGTAACGGTTTTGAAGATCTTGAAACCAAGAAGATCTTGAAAATGCACAAATAAAGTGTCACAGAAGCCCCTTTTTAACTTCTCAGAAGCAGCCCCTCAGTTGTTGGCTGTCTTCTAATTTCACATGAAATTCCCATATGCCTGGTTATCTTTTTTTTATGTCTGCATAAACAAAAAAGATTGACCGTAGCAAAGTTCCCATAGTGGGAACTGGGCCATAAAATAGCAGTATGAAACATTAGGTAGCAAAACAATGTTCATAATTAAAGACCAAAGTTTTATAATGACTTGGAGGCATCAGATGAGAGAGGAAACTCGTTCAGTGTGGACGAAGAATTAGGAATAAAGGGGCCAAAGCTGAAAGAAGCACAGATTTCCATTGAATATAAGAAAAACACTAATAATATTTATGTTTTCTGAAAATGGGTATTTTTCCTTACGTGGTCTCCTCATATCAGATATTTTTATGCACCAAATGAAAAACAATGTAATGAAAACATAAGAAAGGATCTCATGAGACTATAGAAAAAGTGACCTGTAAATTCCTCTGATGTTCAGTGTCATTAACAAAAAGTTAATTGAACATTGTACACTGTTTTAGAAAAGACAGAACTGAGTAAAACGTTTAAGAAAGCTACTTTAACATTTGTTTTCTGCTTTACATATTCAACCTTCCTAAAACATACTTCTGTAGATCACTACATTGTTTGATGATTTCACATGCATAAGTTTTGAGTTTGTATTCTGGCATTGACTTAAAAGTTAAAAATGGTAGCAGTACCTTTTTTTTCTTAGCCAGTTGAATCTGTTTCTCTCTGTATTGCTCAGATACATTACATGACATCTAATTGATAATGAAAGGGTTGATAATTAGAATCATTTTTTTAAAAAACTCATTACAGCAAATAGAATCTTTCTTGAAGTTTCAAATGATTGGAACTGAGACTTTGGCAGGGAGTGCGATACAGAAGATTAAGGTGCGGTCAGCTAAAGAAATAGTATGAGTGTTGCTTTGATGACTTTGAATTTGGTAGTGAGCATTATAAGCTGTTGTTCAGGACAATAAAGTGCAAAAAGTGAGATTAATCTGTCACTAACATACAGTAACTATTAAAAGGATAGAGGTAATCATGGAAGTAATGTTCAGGGCTAAGAAGGCAATGATACCACCCTAACCCTTGCAGTTAGAGGCATTATGGAAGAAGACCTGGCATAATTTCATGACTTAATACACTGAGAGGTGGAGAAGACAGGGAATTGGGGGGTGGAGGATAATTTTTTTCTCTTAGTTAAAATTTCAGCATCCTCTAAATAGGATGTCATGTTATTTTCAAATTTCTCATTATTAATGATTGTCTAGAGTTACCAAGCATATTAGTAGGCACAGAAATTATTGGCATTAGTTTCTAATAGAAGACAACAGTGAATCCACTGGATGTAATTAATGTGCTAGATGATAAAGGACCTATTGTCAAGGACTAGTGAAACGCATTCAGTACTTTAGTTTGAATTCCATAAACTGCCAAAAGACCTATTCCTCTCCCCAAATTCCATTTGGTACAATTGAACATTACTTTTATTTCTTTAATTTCTTTACCAAATTTGATCATCCATTCCCCTTAAAATATTTTTGTAAATCAAAGAAGTTGGGCAAGTCATCTTACCTTAGAGCTCATATCCTCCTTAGTTGTTAGGAAGGTAAAATTAACTTGTTGACATATTTTATAAATAGGAGTAGATTTAGTTTTTATTTTTTTACGTTTTTTTTTAAAAAATGTTTATTTTGAGAGAGAAAGCAAGCACTAGCTTGGGAGAGGGGCAGACGGACAGAGAATTTTACGCAGGCTCCACGCTCTGCAGAGAGCTCAACACAGGCCTTGATGCCAGACTCTGGGATCATGACCTGAGTCAAAATGAAGAGTCGGACAATTAACCTGTTGAGCCACCCAGGCACCCCTAGTTGTTTTTATTTTGAATAATGGCAGCTGAAGCTCAAAATTTTATTAATAATCATGGATAAATAGGTTGTTTTTATTTTTATTATGGTAGAAGATCATAATATTATTTTTGAATAATCATGGAGAAAGCAAAAAAAATCACAGATTCCTCAGGTAAGGTAAGATATGATAAGTTTTTTGTAATGATTTGATACTTTCTTAAACCTTGTATTTTGTGTCTCAGGTAATGAGACATTAGGATAATGATTTGAAAAGTTTTCTTCTGACTTGTCATCTTTGATTATCTTTCAAAGTTTGTAAGAAAATCTTGTTATGCTTGCCCTCCTTGTACCATTTTTATGAATATGTCTTATGTCAACTGGGAGTGCAGTTGAAGTTTAAAAGACTTGACAGTGTACTTTGTTTTCTAGTTCTTAGTGCATTATAGGGTCAGATGACAAATAGTTAGAAGTGCATGTAATTTAAAGTAGTTATTATGTCAGAGATAATGTAGAAGTTTCTGGAACTTCTTCTATTTTGTTTCCAGTTGTGTATAAGGAACAATTATTATAACTAAAAGAGTAAATTTTCCAACACAGAAAATATCTCCATCAAATATTTAGTATACTTGGAATTTGAGTGGAAGAATAAAGACAAAGTAAAAGTAAACTGCCTGGGATTTTCATTTAAAATCTTCAAATGGGAAAAAATATTTTAATGTGATAGAAGGATTAATTTTTTATGACAAGACAGAAACAGATAATTTTACCTTACTTTAGTTTTTAATATTGTTCAATTAATAAATGCAAGACATGTTATTTTCATTATTATTATCCAATTATATTCCAAGACTATGATTGGCATTTTTAGTAAGGTCTCTCTGTGCCATTGATAATGTATGTGTTTGTAGAGCTCCCTTGCTTATCACTGGCTTTTGATGGAATTCACTTTAGTTAGTTGGTTATGTAGGCTCTAGAAGTATTGGATCCTAGTTACAGAACATTGAAAAGAATATGTATAAGATATATGCCTATGTACACACATTTATGTACTAGTTTCCCATGTTTACTATATATTGGAATACATACACAGTTTTCAGGCATTTAAATGCATATATTTGTCCAGTAAGTAGAAAAAGAAATTATAATAATGTCTTAATATATTTAAATGAAGAGTGCTTATGGATAACTGATGCAGTGCAATATAAACATAGATGGCATACTAATTAAGATTTGATAAAATATGAAGTATAGAGTTAATCTGATCCACAGATAGTTTACATGAGTCTAAATAGATCAGGTTTAAAATTAAATAATTAATCTATACCTGTTGCAAAAGATGTACTCATATTTCTAAAGATTGATTGGATGAAATGGATCTGCAACATTGTCATTTGGTGCTATCTTTTCACTATTTGTATATTTAATAATTTACCTTATTAATCAAAATTCATTGTGTTTATTAAAGTGTTTAAGGTAGAGTAGGAAAGTATACTGATTTAAAGTATGGTCTCTGGGGGTGCCAGGGTGGCTCCATCAGTTAAGCATCTGATTCTTGATCTCATCTCAGGTCATGATTTCATGGTTCTTGAGTTTGGGCTCCACACTGGCAGTGTGGAGCATGCTTGGGATTCTCTCTCCTCTCTCTGCCCCTCCTTCACCCCCTCAAAACAAATAAACAAACATTAAAAAAAACACTGCTGAAAAACAGCCTCTTTATAAAAAAATAAAGTATGGTGTCTGAAATGATGATGCATCATTTGATATCTTGGCTCTACTACTTATTAAGTATGCATTTATGAGAAAATTATGTGTTTCCTCAGTGCTTTACCTTCCACAGCTGTTGTTGTGGGAATTAAAATATGAGAAAATATTGTGAGATGACCTGTATAAACCACTTGGAAGAGTGTGTGGTACCTTGTAATCATTTGGGTTAACCATAATTATTAAGGAGAATCAACTTAATCTTCAGAGTATTGTTTTTATGGAATATTAGGTATCTAATAGATTTTCCCATTTCAACCCAAACACTATTTTTTGGTTCCCCATTATGTTCAGGGCATTGTGCTAGAGTAGAGACTTAAACATGATTAAGAGAGGGTCTTCACTCTTAATTTTTTACGATTTCGTCTACTTTTGAAGGCAATGTCCATATATTTTAATGATCTGCAACGTTTGATTAAGGACATGGGCATGATAACACTTAATAAGAAGCACAGGGTGGTTTACTTATATTTATCACATTGTCTGTTTCCTCCTAAAGAGTTCAGTGAGTATATGTCAGTGCCAATTATCTTATCCATTTAACAGTTTTGAACACTAAGGAACAGTAAAACAAAAATAATGAATGCTAATAAGTACTCACAGCCTTTAGCAAAGTTATATGTAGAATTGCAAGCCAGGTAAACATGAATCAGAACCAAGGTGGTTAAGGTGTTCCATTTTTCTTTCTACAATGCATAGTTGGATACCTTTGATTGGATGAATTTACCTTGTGGCCCATTTAATATGTCAGAAACACAAAAGAAGTTTGTGTGAGTGGAGTGCTATAGGAATGCTAAGTGTGTGTGTGTGTGTGTGTGTGTGTGTGTGTGTGTGTGTGTGTGTATGCAAGAGTTTGTGGAGGTTTGGGGAGCTGGGTGTTAATATTCATCACTCTAAAGTTTAATTTTCCATGAGAGTTGACTTACATACCAAGGGGTATACTAGCCTCTCTGAAACGCCCAGAGTCTAAGAGACCCCCAAAAACGAACCACCAGAGTCCAGAGTCAAAGCTAAGCAGCAAGGGTCATTTATTGCAGGTTCGAACCTGGACCTCTGCGCCCCCATTGCCGGTGACGCCAAGAGGCCCTGAGAGAGGTTTTTACACCCCTTTTATAGACAGGTACAAACAAGTCATGGGGAAATCAGGAATTTTCCACAGTTACAGAGCTGCGATTGGTTGGTGTTTAAAGTTGGACACTTAACAGTATTCGATTGGTTCCTGCCTTTAGGTCAGACCACAACCGGGGGTACGGGTATCACAATGATTGATCAGGAATACACGGATGTGCCAAGCAACAATGATTGATCAGGAGTACACGGATGTGCCAAGTAACAATGGTTGATCAAGAATATACGGATGTGCCAGGCAATAATGATTGATCAGGAATACATGGGCATGCCAAGCAATTGTACAGAAGCGGAACAAGCTGGTTAAGCTTGGTTAGGTTTCAGTTTTCCTGTAACTTAAGCTTTTAAGTTTTAATTTTCTCAGGCCTTTAAGTTTTAACTCTCTCAGGCCTCTCATCTCCACTTAATGAAAGTCTATTGTAAGGCTAACATTATGTTAGGTGCTGTGAGAGTGATAAAGAAGAGATTAACCATGATCCATTTCCACAGAAATCTCTCCTAAAACTTATTTTTTAGCAGCACTATAAAGCAGGCACACAAGTGGTTCTAAGAAAACTGTGATGAATGTGGGAAAAATACATTTGTTGTTGATGCTCAGGGACTGCTTCCTGAGGAATGTAGCATTTCTCCTGGAAATCGAAGGATAGCATAGGCTTTGGAAATGGGAAATAGAAGTACATTCTAGCAGGTGAACATGGCTACAAGATTAAACTGGCTGAGTGTTTCCTTCACCACCATGATTCTTTTTTTTTCAACATTTATTTATTTTTGGGACAGAGAGAGACAAAGCATGAACGGGCGAGGGGCAGAGAGAGAGGGAGACGCAGAATCGGAAACAGGCTCCAGGCTCTGAGCCATCAGCCCAGAGCCCGACGCGGGGCTCGAACTCACAGACCTCGAGATCGTGACCTGGCTGAAATAGGACGCTCAACCGACTGCGCCACCCAGGCACCCCTCACCACCGTGATTCTTATGAGACCTATCAGGCATGAAATAATTAATAGACTGAGTTAATCAGCTTTTAGTTAACTGCAGAAGACTGATCTATAGAAGTATGACTTTTGACTAACTAGCAGTTAACTATTATGGCATACAGCCACCTATAGAATTTATAATGGCCGCCTAAGGTTAAAATGAGAATGAGAAATTCTGTTGTGATTCAGTATGTCACTTTTTTAAAGTTTTTAAAATTAGTGGATTTACTTTTTCCATTTAGTTCTTCTAAAATTAATGAAGATCCTAATTATGAGTATACGTGAGCTTCATTCTGCTCACTTACCCCTCATATCTTAGATTGGGTGACTTTTTTTTTTTTTTGACTCTTTCCGTCAGGCATATTCTCCCTCTGGCCTCTGGGAAAAACCCACTGTTCCTGGCCTGATCAGGACCCAGAGTCCTCTTCCCCAGTGTTTAGGAAACAAAGAGGATTGGACACCATGTAGATAGAAGGCAGCAATTAGTAATCGAGATGTGGAATTGAACTCTGGCACTTACCTGCTATGTGGCATTGGTCATGGTACTGAAGTTTAATTTCCTCATTTAAAAAAGAATTAAATAGTAGTCTACCTCAACTGTTACCAGAATTTGAGATAATACATGTAAAGCAGCTACAACATTAAGCATTCTTAAACAATAAAGTAGTGAACATTCAACACATATCTAAAGGGAAGTTGCTATTGTTATCATTATTACTAATATGTATTTGAATGAAATAGTCTTTAATAGGTTTTGGTGAATAGATCTTTATTGAATCCCAGAGTTCTTTGGGTTAAGAATGAACACAATTATGGGGCACCTGGGTGGCTCAGTCGGTTAAGCGTCCGACTTCAGCTCAGGTCATGATCTCACGGTCCATGAGTTCGAGCCCCGTGTCGGGCTCTGTGCTGACAGCTCAGAGCCTGGAGCCCATTTCAGATTCTGTGTCTCCCTCTCTCTCTGCCCCTCCCCTGTTCATGCTCTGTCTCTCTCTGTCTCAAAAATAAATAAACGTTAAAAAAAATTAAAAAAAAAAGAATGTACACAATTAAACAACACTGTGACATGTGGTCTCCAAGATGGCCTTTTTAAGAAAAAATCCTTCATTTGGGTTATATTTTATATAGCTTTCCTGCCTGAAACTTCTTCAGAGATAATTACTTCAAAAAAAATAATTGGAGGAGCAGTTGCATGACTCAGTCAGTTAAGTGTCCAACTCTTGATTTCGGCTCAGGTCATGATCTTGCAGTTGGTGAGTTTGAGCCCCATATTGGGCTCTGTGGTGACAGTGTGGGGCCTGTTTGGAATCTTCTCTATCTCTCTTTGCCCCTCTCCCCCACTTGCTCTTGCTCTCTCTCAAAATAACTAAACTTTTAAAAAAATATTAGTTGGAAAAAGGAGATTTCTCTGATTAACATGAAGAAACCTATGTGTTTTCATTCATTGTTTATATCAAGGTATGTAGACCGTCAGCAAAGTATTAGTGGAGTAATAGTGGTATACCTGGTAGGATCCTAGGAACTGGCAAATTAAGGCCTGAGGTCTAGTCTTCCCCTCAGCCTGTTTTTGTAATTAAAGTTTTATTGGAACACAGCCATGCTCATTGGTTGACATATTGTCTGTGATAGCTTTCAGGCTACAATAGAGTTGATAGACCATATAACCTGCAAAGCTGAAAATGCTTACTCTCTGGCTCTTTAAAGAAAAATTTTTGCAGTGACTAACAAACTTACAATTATTGTATTAGGGAAAAATCACTGTTTCAACATTTGTGTTGTATAGAATACCAACATCTTATGACTACTGTTGATAATTGTAAGTATTAAATGTTATCCCAATGTCTGAGTAAAAACTTACTCAGATTTAATGCACTTGTATATTTAAGGGTTAGAGTTGATAGCTACTTACTCTCATTGTAGTGAATATTGGGGTAGATTTCAGAAACTGAGATTCTACTTTGATCACTTGCACCACGGTCTCAATTAAATTGTCTTGCTATACTTTCTAAGGCTACTGAAAAAGTACCTAAGTGTGATTGATCAAAACACTACAATAATTGAGCATCTTAGCTCTAGCAGGCTAGATGATAAAGGAGAAATGCAGTGAAATAAGTTTTTATCAGGAGAGAAAAGAAAGTATACCAGCTGCCATAGCAAAATCAAATTCTGCTGCTGGCTTTAATGACATTTATTATATGAGATGTTGTGAGGCAGTAATGGTGTTGAGAGAAACAGAATTGGTACCAGGGAAATTTGAGACTAGATCCCAGTTACACTACTTACTTACTCTCTACCTGTGGGCAAATTATTTATCCTCTCATAATTTCAGTTATATCTAGAATTGGGAGAAAAGCATGAAAGATTGCATATAATATTCTCATTTATATAATGCAGTCATTTTCATATTGTGGTGCAATTTAAATGGCCCCTCAGAAACTTGAGGATTAATACAGCATGTATGTTATGGCTAGTATGGTTTTTAGTGTGTTTATATATCTTTCCTCAAACTTTGTCTTAGAAACATAATTTTACAACTCTGTCTTCCTTGTAATATTACTATCATTGCTAACCCTACTCAAATATTACTTGATGATCAGTATCATTAATCATTATCAATATCATTAATATTTGCTTGTACATTTTAAACTTCAAATATTCAGAAAAAACCTCAAGTATGTAAGAATACTTAATTTAGTAAAATAGCAATGTCAAGTTGTTAAATTTGTTACTCAAAAATAATATTTAATTAAAATAATTAACTGTAGTTAAATACCAATACATTATTAGGACATACTTATTTTGTACTTATAGCAAGTAAACAAAAATTTTTCACCTGTGTTGTTGACATAATGAAAATTGAAATAAAAAGTTATCTTTAAGCCTGTGTATTTTTATTATGAATATAATCTCTATTATTTAAGTTCCTTTTTTTTTCCTAAAGTAAAATCTGCATGTTTTTTGATGGTGTAAGACCTAGAAGGAAAGGAAGATAAACTGTGTCTTAATTCACATTGCCTAAATGTAACTTAATTATCTTCTACAACTGAAGACTGGAAAGATACAAAATGAAATAATAATAGCCAATGTTTCTTGAGTTTGTTCTTTGAGCCAAGCATTATTTTAAGAATTTTCATGTATTATCTGATTGGATATTCAAAACAACTCCATGAGGTAGGTACTGTTGTTATTTCCATCTTAAAAGTGAATAAAATGAGGTACAGATTAAATAACTTTCTCAGGGTTATAAGGTATTAGAGCCAGGAAGCCCACTCAGACCAGGGAGTCCAGTTCAAGAACACCTGTACATAAGGGCTGTGATCTAGTTACATAAAATAGAACATAGAGAGTGCCCCTTAACAAGTTTTTATTTGTCTCCATTTGCATTGAGACTGCCTATAAAAACTGAAAACATTCATTTTAAATATTAGTCTGTTGAAGAATTATTTTAAGCTAGAACACATTTCCAAGTATTTATATTTTTGTTTAAATCTGGCATTTAATAAATTGGTGACTATCTTGGATATTAATTGGTCTTCAAAAGCAAAGAATTGAAGGAAATCTGAAATTTAGAATACTTAGTGGACAGTTTCAAAACTTAAGTTTAAGAATTACAGGGTTATATATGCACACGAAGAGATACTTAACGTAACGATGTGAAGTTTTCTTAGCCTTGCTAATCCACTTAAAACACTGAAAAATGATCTTCCTTGAGACACATAGGCCAGACTTCTTCCATTTACCACCAAGAAGATAATTGGAAATACATAATACAAATGTTCTCAGCTAATGTAGTAATTTTAGAAAGTTATTTAAAAATTATTTCCAGTTGGAAAAAATACAGGTTGCATATTAGGGATTACAATCTGCTTAATGTCACTAGAAATGAAGAAACTAATATTGACACATTTGACTTGAAGAAAACAAAACATTTTTTACTATGATCATCTTTAAATAAAAAGGAAAATTCTGTTCAAGGAAACACGTAGGGTTCACATTCTTATGATAAAATACAGTTGGCATTATTTCTAAAATGATAAAGGCCAATATTTGATATGATGACATCTCTTTCTATTTTGTTTTTGGCTTTTGTTTGAGTATTAATAGGAATATACGCAGAAATGTGTTTGTAGCAGGATAAAACAAGGGTCATAATGATATTGGATATAATTTTGTAAGAATTATGAATAAAAGGGGCGCCTGGGTGGCTCAGTTGGCTGAGCATCCGACTTTGACTCAGGTCATGATCTCGAGGTTCGTAAGTTCAAGCCCAACTTCAGGCTCTGTGCTGACAGCTCAGAGCCTGAAGCCTGCTTCAGATTCTGTGTCTCCCTCTCTTTCTGCCCCTCCCCTGTTCACGCTCTGTCTCTGTCTCAAGAATAAACAAACATCAAAAAAATTAAGAACTGGGAAGATTCTTTAAAAAAAAAAAGAATTATGAATATTATATAATAATGCTGAACCATTACTGTGATTTAATTTCTTAACAACTTGGTCCATTTAGTGGGTTTTCCTTTTCTTAAAAAAAATTGAAGTACTATTTTAATACTTCAAAAAAAACTATAGGCAGATTGAATTGTTCAGTAACGCTCATTTGTATTCACTATGGACTCTTGAATATGGAATGTAGCAGCCAGTTATGTGAAATTGATGATGTTTACATATTATGAGTAATACCAGAAAAATCCAGATCTATTCAATTAAACTTTTATGTGTAAAATTTCAGGTATATTAAAAAATCTTATAATAATTTATGTTACAATAATTTTATCTAATCAGATACCCAGTCATGTTTTAATAGATTTCCCTGGGAGAATAAATAGGATTTAAGCTTATAAGTTGGTATGACATGCAGATATATGAACATTGAGATGACTAAACTATTATGTATTATTTTATTTGTAATAAGATAGCTTACTTAGAGCACTAGATATTTTTGAACTTAGAACAAAGAAAATGTGCATTCATGAAAGATTTTTGCTGCTTGCTTGACTCTTCATTTTTACTTCTGTCTTCCTCCTGAAAAGATTTCAGGTATCTTACAGGAATATACACATGAGGTAAGAACAAGTAAAAGAGGGAGTTGGGACAGGTGTCAGGAAGAAAAGCCAATGCTGGAAGTGAAGCTGTCCTGAGTTTTTTGTATTCATTACAAAAACATACTCACATGAGTCCACCTTCATGAATGAGTCCTGTGTATGCTAAGGGAGGACAAACTTCCTTCAATTCTAGAAAAAAAACCTATTTTTTAAGTTTTATTTATTTTGAGAGAGAGACTGAGAGAGAGCGTGCACACGAGCTCTTGTGCACACACACACGTGAGCGGGGGAGGAGCCGAGAGAGAGGGAGAGAGAGAATGCCAAGCTGGCTCTGTGCTGTTAACTTGAAGCCTGACCCTGGGTTCCATCCCATGACCATGAGATCATTAGCTGAGCTGAAATCAAGGGTCAGACGCTTAACTGACTGAGCCACCCAGGTGCCTCAGAAAAAATGTTTGTTTGTAATGGCACATCATTTAAAGGTAGTTATTTTGAAAGTGCATCCTCAGAAAATACATGCATTTTGAGTTCTTCCAAGGCAACTGCCTGTCAACTGACAGTTTCCACACATCTGTGCATTAAAGAAACCAATATTTAAAGTAATTAACATTAAATTATCTCGGTATCTGAAAGTATTTCATGAAACATAAAGGAGAGATTCAATTATGTCAAGTGAAGTTTTGCTATTACATTTAACACTTGAAATAATTTGGTTACTTCCATGTAGTGCATTTTATATAGAGTACTCGGTTAACTCAAATATTTTGATTATCTATAGAATTCCAAGTTATCAATCACTGATAGCTGTCAAATGCTCATAACCAGACAAATACAATTGACATAGTATAAAAGTTGAATTTCATTCTTCTTATATTAAATCCCCTGAAAATTCAAGCACTTAGAAGTGTAGAAATAGTTGTGTATAGTTTCTTTTATATAAGATTTATGAACACTGGCATGGAGTCAGAAAACCAGGGGTTTGAATTCCAGTTATGTTCATTTTTTTTTTTGCTGTTTCAAGTATCATTTTACCTTTTCAGCCTAAAAGGGAGAGAGATGTGTATAATTCGTAATTTTTTTCTCTTTCTGAGATTTTATGGTTCTCTGGGTGACTGAAGTGCTCCAACTTTATTTTTCTCAAGTATTATGTCTTTCTCAAAAAGTCAGTCTTCTAAATTATGATATGTTTCTGTGAATGCTTAAATTACACATTTTATTTGAGTATAATTAAATTTCTATTTTTTAAAGAAAAGATCTCCGTTGCTATCTGAAATGTCTTTGAGTTCTCATTACAATGATTTTCAAAAATACTCTGAATCTGGATCAGTAATTTGCTATAATACATTCTCACTCACATTCAGAAAAACTATTTGTTATTCACTAGTCCAGAAGCAAGAGTGTACTGTGTCAGCAACAATATCTCAGCGATTCACCAATAGAGTAACATGTCATGCTTACACTAACATGTACAATCTCATTGTCACCTTTTCCCATACTATTAACAGAAAATGTCTTCAAAGACAATGAAAAGATTATGAGAAAAGTAAGGTTTAAGAAGCCTAAAACTATCTATGCATAACAAGTTGAAAGTGATAAAACAGAAAGAAATGCCATAAAGACATAAGCATGACCGTTCACACGACCTCATTTACCTTACATTTATGTATGTTCTTGGTTTGTTTACATTAGAGTATATCTTCATTGCAATGAAAATGCGTTTTGTTATTGTATGCCACTCATAAATATTAATGAATGCATTAACATTTTACATGATTAGCTTATTCATCATGTTAAGTATATAATTCATTTTTAAATGTTCTATATTATGGATAAATTCTTTGTTAATTGTTATGTAGGTGTTCAGAGCTTTTACGATATTTGGAAAATCATTTGGGGATTTTGGGTGGTCTGGGTAGGCATTATTGTTTTTATTATTTAAAATAATGAAATGTAGACTCCTACTACACTTTGGAAATCCAAAGTTTCCATCCAGCACGTGACAGGAATGGAATATATTGAGATAATGAAAGATATCTGTAATTGCTGTGGTCCCTTCATATATGGCCATAGAGAGATGAGGACAAAGAATCCAGATACTTTAACCTTAACTTAAAACTTTGTGCTGTTTTTATTTTTTCTTGACATACTGTATTTTTTCTTTTTTCTTTATGATAGTTTGGAAAATAGTCAACTTGTTTTACATTTACTTTGGATTTTTATCAAACTACTTCACACATCTTAGGCATTTATCTAAAAATCAAGCTCTTCTGAACAATTGGATTCAATCATTTGAAATTGCTAACATTCCATTGGTTTTTATCTGTAAGAATGACAGTTTTGTATAGTTAAATTAATATTAAATTGGTTATTGTTTCCCACCTGGCATTTCACTAAAAATGAAATGAGGTTTCAATACTTTTTAATTTTAATTCCTGTTTTTTTTAAATGTGTTTAACTTTTATTTTTTATTTTATATTTATTTTTGTAAAATATATAATCATTGGTTGCATATATTTTATATATTCCTGTGTCTTTTACTGGTTTCATTGCTCATTCTTATTTCTTTTCTACAAAACTATCTGTAACCCATTAATCCTTTTTTTTAATATATCATTGATTTTATCTCTGATCACTTTTTGTAGAATGTGAATTTGGCAATTTTTTCTGAGGCTGTGCGTAAAGAAAATTTCTTTTCTTATGGGTGTTATTAAAAACCTGAATGTATAGAAACTCCTGGGTCATAACTTCTTGCAAACGTCTATGAATATGGTTCCAAGTACATACTGAGGAATTAAGCTACATACTGTCTCTGTCTTGTGCCTTAGAAATGAAGAATTAAAAAAGGGGGGGGGGTGCCTGGGTGGCTCAGTAGGTTAAATAATCCGACTGTTGATTTTTGATCAGGTCATAATCTCACAGTCATGAGATTGAGCCCTGCGTTGGGCTCTGTGCTTACAGCATGCAGCCTGCTTGGGATTTTCTCTCTCTCTCTCTCTCTCTCTCTCTCGATCTCTCTCTCGATCTCTCTCTCGATCTCTCTCTCTGTCTCTCTAAATGAGTAAATAAACATGAAAAAAAAAAGAAAGAAGAGGAATTGATGAGTAGTAGAGGAGAGCCAGCATCAGGTTCTAGGGTGATGGAGGAAAATGGTTAAGAAAAAGTCTTCCTAGTAATAAAATGGCAACATAAATGTTTACTATTGTCTTTTTTTGTTGTTGTTACAGAGGAGAAAGACAGAGGTTAAATATTTTCGGCGGTTAAAAAAATTAAACTGTATTGATGTTTATAGAGAAACATGACAATCAGAATATTGTACCTATAAAGGAATATACCGTCGTTTTTGAAATGGAAGAGTAAGGACAAAGAATTAAAATTGTTTATAATGTTACTACTGTGAGATTTCCAATTTTGATATTTTTGGTGTGTCTTTCTAAATCTTGTTCCATGAATGTTTCTTTTTATCTTTTTAAAAAGTGAAATTTGGATGATTTAATGCAAACCATTGATATCTTGCTCTTTGTTACACAACAGTAAGCTTTCTTTAGTATTGTTTAATATTTTAAGAACTTTGTTTATAATGGTGCATAGTCTTTCATCTTAGTAATGCATGTTTTATTATTTTCCTTATTAGAAATAATAATGTGATGAGTATCCTCAGATATAGATCTTTGCATGAATCCCTAATTATGAAAGGAAATGAATACCTTAATGTAGTTACTATCCTTAATTCTTGTCAAATAGCTTTTGAAAAAGATTGCACCTTTCTACACACCCTAATTTCATAGCAGAGTATTTCATCCTCTTACCACCAATATTATTTTAGCCATTGTCAATTTGGCAGATAAAAAATAGTATTTTGTTAAAATTTCTAATCACATGATTAGTAGTTCATTTGAATTTTACCATTTTTTTTTCACATTTAATGGCAATGTGTTTCCCTAAGGTAAAATTCAGGTTTATGTTCTTTATACATTACTTGCTTTTTTATTGATTTATAAGATTTATTTATATATTAAGGACATTAACATTTACTTCCTGTACGTATTAAGATCTTTTATTTTAGAAATGTTTATAATAGAATGTACCTTTCTCTTGATATGATTGTTGGCTTGTTTTTATGTTTTACTTTGTCTGAAATCAAATCCAGGGTACCTGTCACATATCCATGAGAAATTATTTTTCTGGTATTATTTATGTAATTATTTATTAGAAAAACATTTGATACTTCTGCAGAAACAATTCTTTGATGTATACATTGGATCATTGGAATCTATTCTCTAGAGTTTATTTTTAATATTAAAAATTATTCATTTGCTCTATCATTTCCTAAATTTCTGAATCATTGGTTTGATTTTCTGCATTTTATGGGAAATGGGGAAGAGTTTCTGTCCCCTAAAATTAAAGTGAACCCCCTCCTTGTACATGTTCATTTGGTACTACTGTTATTGTCATAGGGACCATATAACATTGTGTACACACTACAATAACAGTAGCTGAAAATCAAACGTACATAAAGGTAGTAGGTAACTGTAAATGAAATTTGAGGAACTTTTTTCTGTGGCTGTTTTTATTGTCCAAACCACTTTGCATTGATCCCTAAATTATTTGTTTAAAAAAATTTTTTTTTCTTAACGTTTATTTATTATTGAGAGGGAGACAAAGCATGAGCATGGTTGAAGCAGGCTTCAGGCTCTGAGCTGTCAGCACAGAGCCTGACGTGGGGCTAAAACCCACAAACCCCGAGATCATGACCTGAGTCGGACACTCAACTGACTGAGCCACCCAGGAACCCCGATCCCCAATATATTTGTAATTGTTTTGGCCCAGTATTTAAATAGTTTGAAGTGTAAGTCTAATTTATATCAATATTTAAAGCCCTTTAAAAATTTTTGGCCTCTTCTTTTTTTTTTAATGTTTATTTTTGAGAGAGAGAGAGAGAACACAGGGGAGGAGAAGAGAGGGGGGACAGAGCATCTGAAGCAGGCTCTGCGCTGAACTGACTGAGTCCCCCAGTAGCCCCTGGTCTTCGGATTCTACAAGTGTTTACCTGTTTTGGTTTCTAACCAACTGAACTATTGAGTGTTCTATATTCCTACTGCTTGTTGTACAGTTTCCATATGTTTTTGCTTTTGTTCCTAGTGCTATTTAGATATCCCAAATCTCAATTTTACTTATGTTTTAAGGTTTTACTTAAATGCTTCATTTGTTAAAGTTTTATTTATTTATTCTGAGAGAGAGAGAGAGAGAGGCAGAGAAAGAGGGATAAAGAGAGAATCCTAAGCAGGCTCCGCATTGTTAGCGCAGAGCCTGATGTAGGGCTAGAACTCATGAACCTTGCGATCATGACCTGAGCCAAAATCAAGAATTGAATGCTTAATTGACTGAACTACACAGGCACCTCTTAAATGCCTCATTTTGAAATTAAGGTAACATTATGTAGCGTGGTACCATTTTGACTTCCATTTTGTGCCCCAGCTTATTTGTAACCTAAATCTTTTGGGGCCATGTAAAATCCAAAGTTATCATTTTTTATTCCCTTTCTACATTTGTGGATAGCTTAATAGGCAATGCTGATAGGAATAAAATAACAATGTAGTTATATTTAATAAGTGTAGGTATAATTTTATTGCCGTAACTTGAATAATAATAAATGGCTTTTCCCAAAGTATATCAATTTGTAATTCCCGCATGCTCACACCCACATGTGTATTGTAGAGAGAGAAAATTGTGAAATTCTATCCATCCATCTAGATCAGGGTTGCATGACTTCAGCTCTACTTGTATCGTGAGCCTGATAATTACTTGTTTTGGAGAGCTGTCTTGTGCATTGTAAGCTGCTTATTAGCATCCCTGGCATCTACTTGTGACAAATGAAAATGTCTCCATATATTGCAGGTATCCCATGGGAAGTAAAATCACCACCTTTTGAGAACCAGTGATCTAGATAGATACAATTTCAGGTTTTTTGAGAAAATGCTATGAACATTTCTGTTCATACAGACATTTGCTTTAGCCAAAGCATAAACTAGTTTTTTTATCCTATATTTCTGTTTTAATACAAATGTTACTCTTGAAGAAAGCATAAACTGTCCAAATCCTGTGGACACTAATACTGTGTATTAGTATTTAGCCCTCCAGACTTAACCCTGGGAGAAAAAAGGAAAACAGTTTTGCAAAGGCATCATGTAAATATTTCTTCTTTTCTGAAATTTAAGAGCCTCAAATATTTTCTATGATGACTGTGTTCTTTTTTAAAGATAATAATCCCATTTTTGATGCCAAAACCCACTTCTATATTGGAAAACATAAGCATTGGAATGACCAAGCTTAGTATAAAGTTATCTAACAATGTTTTGATTTATAATATACTTAAAAATTGTGAATACAGTCCTTAATGATGATGAAGGTTTTTTTGGCGTTTAAACAAAACTCGAGTTTTTCTTATCTATAACTTTTTTTTTTCAAAATTTTTAACGTTTATCTTTGAGAGAGAGACAGATTGCAAGCTGGAGAGGGGCAGAGAGAGGGGCAGACACAGAATCTGAAGCAGGCTCCAGGCTCTGAGCTGTCAGCACAGAGCCCCATGTGGGGCTCAAACTCACGAGCTGCGAGATCATGACCTGAGCCGAGGTCAGATGCTCAACCGAGTGAGCCACCCAGGCGCCCCTTGTTAGCTGTTCTTTCTCCAGACAGTACCACTGCATTTAAGATAATTTTCCTTTGTCCTCAATCCTTCCTTTCTAAGTTTTGGCTAGTAAAATTTAGCATTTAAGACCTAGATTCTGATATTGAGACTTTTGGTTAATTTTTTCTCCCAAGGACTACATTTGATTTTAACTTTATACATATTGTTTCTTGGCTTCATTAGGTGCTATCAACTCTTTACAATGTGGCATTTTTTGATCCATCATTCTGATAATATCCTCAGTTATTTGGAGTATTTTTTCAGGTAGCGTACACAACAAAAATACATGGGTAATCTCTTTCCTAAGGTGCTATAAATTAGAACATATATTCCTCTTCTGTAATTTCATGGCTGGTAGTACACTTATTGAGTTGCAACAGTTTTCTCTGAAAAAAATCTGTGGGTATTTCTTCCATGGTATTTGACTTTTAATGTTGCAGAAGAAAATGAGGACAATTTCTATTTTTATTTGTTTGCATGTGCCTTGTTTTTCCTGGCTACAAGTTTTTGTTTTTGCTTTTCTTTTTCTTCTACGTATCTAGCCAGAATATTTCCATTTGTAGTTGCCTCTCATAAATGTTGCTTGAAAAAGGCCATCTTCAAGTATAGCACGTATTCTTTTTCATCATGCTTGCAAGGTATGTAGATTCATGTGTGAATTATGTACATTTTTCATCTTATATATTTAAATATTATGTAGAAATTAATAAATGTATATACAAGAAACTGAGAAAGAAATAAAAATAGAACTTCTGGTATTTTCTTCCTGTACTGCAAGGGATTGATCAGTAACACCTCGAGGAGTGTACTCATCTGCCTTTGTAGACCCTTGTTCTGGATAATGAAGAAACCTTAAATTTACCTGTTGAGATCCTTTTACTTTCTTGGAAAGTATTCAGTAGTATGTCATTTTGTCATTCCAAAGCCTTGGCAGTCCTTAGGTTGCTTCATTTTCCTGTGCATCATTTTTATCATCTTCTCTTACTTCTTATTTAAAATTTTCAATTTTAGATGTGATAAAATAAATACACATAACCTAAAATTTATTGTAACCTTTTTAACCATACATTTCCATATCTTCGCATTGTTACATCTCTCTTATTTCTTGACCAAGTTTTTTCTTCTCTGCTTTGGAAACTTAAATCATTCCTATATATCAGTTCTATCTTTAATTTTATTTTTCAGAATTACAAAAATACTGCAGGAATTCATGTCTCTTATAATAAAAATTTCAAAATAGAAACGTATAGCAGAATAAAATGCAGGAGTCACAGCCTGCTTCACCTCACGCTATATACCCTACCATACCTTCTGGCACAATCTTACTCCTTTCACAATTTATGATACTTTTCTTATGTAGAGTTCTGGAAAGTTTTCTCTGTGTACTTGGGCATATATATGGACACATATACTCTACATAAATTATATTTTACTTATTTTTCTGTCTTGTTATCGTGCCCTAATAATATATCTAGGAAAACTTTTCATGAGTGCCTATTTAAATATAAAGGAAACGTTGATAGTACTTCTAATACTATTTTTCATTTTGTAAGTAAGTTCTAGTGGTTAAAAAATTCTACAGTACAGAATGGAGCATAGTCAGAAAAAGCCATTCTAAAGGGTAACCCCACCTGCTGACACCACTTTTCTTCCTAGGAATAAAGGGTTGAGACTTGTCTGTCTATTCTCCCGTAAATTATGTAGGCATATGAACACATATGTCCTTACTTATTTGCACAACATTCTGTTCTGCGACTTGTTTTTCATAGAAAAATAGAGGTTTATCTCTGCACATATAGATTTCCAACTTTTCTTTGTATGCTGCATAGTGTTCCATGCGGCGGATAGATTTTTCATCTAATGACTTTATTAGCTATTCCTTTCCTCTTGAATGGTTGGTTTCTGTATATATTTTGTTACTATGAACCATACTCTGGTACACCTACATTAACACAGATTTTTGCATACTGCTGGGAGTTAAGCTGTGGGATAATTTTCTAGTAGCCAACTTTCTTGGGCGAAGGGTGGGTACGTCTTTGTTTCTAGATATTGCCGAATTACTTTTATAAGAGATTGTCATAGTTTATGTAGTACAGGTTTGCTTGTTCAAGCTTATAGTGTGACTTTAATTTTTCCATTTCATTTTTTCCTGGATTTCTTTTTGCTGCATTTAAGCATCTGAAAAATTTCTGCTTCTGTGGGGCGTAGATCTTCTGTCACAAGCCATTAAGCTACCAAGTAGTCTTGAAGTAATTTCTGCAAGTGTGCTTTTTCTCTAAGGTTTCGGGTGAGGGTCCCATTGATGGTTTTGCTATAGTGGTTTGGTTTTGTTTTTGTTCTTGTTTTTATTTTATTTTATTTTTTTACTTTTTAAGTATTTATTTGTTTTTGAGAGAGACAGAGACAGAGCAGGGGAGGGGCAGAGACACAGGGAGACACAGAATCCAAAACAGGCTCCAGGCTCTGAGCTGTCAGCCTGGTGCCAAACCTGGGCTCTAATTCATGAATCCCTAGATCATGACTTGAGCTCAAGTCAGAGGCTTAACTGACTGAGTCATCCAGACACCCCTTTTGTTTTGTTTTGTTTTGTTTTGTTTTGTTTTGTTTTGTTTTGGTATTTAGTGTGTGTTTTCCTTTTTACTCTTCCTAGAATGTACACCTTGGCTTGGTGCTCGTCACAAGACAGCTTGTGTTTATTGTTCTTGGCTATTTGCACTATTTGTGTAGAATTACAAGAGAAGGTTTTTTTTTTTTTGGTTTGTTTTTTGTTTTTTTTAAAGCAAGCCACTAACACTCAAGCTCATATTCTCACAAAAACTCAGAATTCAAAGTCCATTAAGAAATAGGCAAAGTAGTAGGGAACAATTTCTTTTACATTCATACTTAGAAACTTTCATGCCTCATAATTCTAGTTGAGAAAGAACTTCAAAATTCTTGTTTAAACAGCCGATTTAATAGAATTTAACTTGACTGAGTGAGATGCCTATTAATGTGAATATCAGTCCTTTGTTTTGTTTTGTTTTCATATATAATACCCTGAAGTCAACACCTGCATTTTGAGATACGGAATTTCAGGCAGGTTCCAGTTGGATCATTTATTTAATAACATGTTGAGCCTGTGGAAGGAAGGAAACTGAGCCTTTTTTCTCTCAGAAGCCAGGCAACAAGTCTGAAGTGTGAAAAAAAAAATGCCTTTTGCATAAAGCAATTTACTTAATTGAACAAAGTTTTTTTCCTCCCTCAATTTTAGTTTTGCCTTTTACCTAGCGGGGAAGATAATCCTTAGGAATTAATTTATAGTCTCTAAGGACAGCTTCAAAACTTCACAATTCATTGAACTGGCATAACACCAGAGAGGTTTGCACTTGATTTCATTTTAAATCCTCTAGCTCTCTGCCTATAGGATTCACATTGATTTCAGTGTAACTTTCACATGGGCCTAGGTGGCAATATTTGTCTGTCAGGAATGTGAGTGCTAACACAATAAAAATAATAAAGCAATCTTTGTGCTCTTAGCAATTGTCCTGGTGATACTGTGTTTTCCTTTATATCATGAAGTTATTTACAAAAGCCATCTATTATATAGAGTACCATTAGAAATGCAATTTTTTATGATGAATGATGTAAAAATAATATTTTTTCATAACCATTAATTTGATACACATTTATTCGGTGCCTTTTATTCTTGGTGCATTATGTTAGGCATGTACTAAAAAGACCTGCAGAACCCATGAGATTCTTTGCAGTGACATAGGTGGTGGGGCTCCATAATGGGATAGATATTAAATAAATTATCAAGATAATTAAGGTGAGTTTTCTTGTTTGTCCAGTAGATAAACACATGGATCCCAGTTTAGGAAAAATAGGACAAATATTAAGTAAATATTAAGGTAATTAAGATGAGTTTTCTTTTTTGTCAAATATATAAACACATGGATCTCAGTTTAGAACAAAACCAGCTACTTAATAATTAGGCTTCCAATGAAACTTGTAATGCTTGTTATGACAAACTGGATTCTTGGCATTTCAGTTGGTAAATGGTGTTTTTGTCCCTTTCTGGAAAATGAAATGATTATACTTTGTTTTTTCGCAACATAAATGGATGTTCTTTATTTATTAGTTACATATGAACTAAATTTACTATTCTTGCTCTTATTTACTCTTCTTCCAATTAACTCAGAGAACAAGGGTTTTAGAGAAGATATTACTTTGAGGTGTTCACATGTCATCTACACCTGGGAAAAAGTGAGACAGAGAATGTGCCAAACTTGGGTGCTGGAAGGCAGAACACTGTTATTTCGTGAACAATTCATGTGCCTTCTAATCGTAAATGCTTTGGCTTCCTATGTGGCCTTTCAAAATGCTGATTCTATGCCAGGTCTTCCTGTCCTCCTGTGTAGGTTTGAGTCTGTGTAACAGTATGATTTTAAAGCCTTTTTTGGGCAGTCTTTTGTATTAGTGTCATGGTATATTGCATCAATTAAGCAAACCCAAAAGTTATGCTGATATAACTGCAGATGTTGAATACTAAAAGACTGTTCAAGTATTTGGTTCTAGTGTCATGTAAATTTTAATGTGAACACGTACATAAAATGTTTGCTGGAAAAATTACAGCCAAATTGAGGGAAACAGTTTATTTCTTTCTCTATTGTTAGTGATATTTCTTATTAAGTATGATTTCTTCTTGCTTTACCTATAATCCATTTAGGTATCACAACAAAAGTGTTGATAATTAAAGTGTACTGATGATAGCTTACTAGAAGTTTTCTGAATGGTTTTCCGTAATAAGTGGCCACTTCAAGAGCTGTCCAATTTTTGTCAGCTTTATTTTGGTTGCAAATTGCACCTTTTGGCTTGGAACTTAATTGTCGCTTTGATATAGCACAACTGCCAACGGGAAAAAACTAGGCAAAAGCAGTGACCAAACAGTGATCACTTTTGGCCACTTCCATCAACATTTGGATAGTATGTGACTTTTGTCACTCAAAATATATGAAGTTTCCATTGCACACATCATTTTCCCCATCCCACTTGATGTGGCCCAATGATGTATCATTGATAGCGTATAAAATATGTCCTCCAATGTAGCAGCATTAATGTCCAGAATCCATTTTTTAAGTCTCCTATTCCTCACTCAGTCTCAGAGATACTCACTGTCAAATCTGGTATGTACTAGGTTTCTTTTCTTCTTTACCCTTATATGTAGTAAGTCAAAAGTATTTAACCTAATCTCTTTGGCCAATGAGAAAAATAAGCCATTTTGAAAACTTTGTGCTTCCAATAGATAAATAATTTTTTCTTGTCCCTTAAATTACAAACCTTCTCCCAGGCCTCTGTCTTTAAATTCTCATTTTTCTAGGCACACTGCTTGGGGACAATTATCTATTTTCATCGTTTCACTATGAGCAGTTGATGTGCATGCAACTAGTTTAAGCCATTCCTGAGTTGCACAGCCTAATTTCTAACTGCTTGTTGAACATCACTAATTGTCTGGCTAGATATTGGCATATATAATTGAGAGTGCTACAGTGGAGGTATGCACAGGTTAAATCTAACAAGCAAGAAATATTCAATAAACTTGTATTGAAGACAAAAAAAATTCTCCATTTAAAAGGTTATTTCAAATAAACCCTAAGGGGAGTAAAAGCCATCTGTACTTACATCTTAATTTTTAAAAAGGAAAAAGTAAATATTGAAGAAACAGAAATTTTGTGCCTGGGGGAGAGTTTCAGGTGCCTTTAGCCCCTGTGGTGTGTCTGCCCTCAGTTACTGTAAGTGGCTTCCTGCATTCCTTTTTCAGGTTTTGCTAAGGGCACTGGGGCCAGATGGCATGCTCATGCAAACAATAGGGAATTTCTTCCTTACAGAAGTATCTAAAATGTAATTTTTAATGTCTTTTAGGCAAAGATTTTATTTATCTATCTATCTATTTTTGAAGGAGAGAGAGACAAAGCATGAGTGGGGGAGGGGCAGAGAGAGAGGGAGACACAGAATCTGAAGCAGGCTCCAGGCTCTGAGATGTCAGCACAGAGCCCAGTGCAGGGCTTGAACTCCCCAACTGTGAGATCATGACAGGAGCCAGTGAAACACTTAACTGAATGAGCCCCTAGGTACCCCTAGGCAAAGATTTTTTTTAAATAAAACCTCATGTATGCTTACAGATTATTGGCCTTTTTTTGATCGCTTAGATGATTTTGGATGTACTTAGAATACTGACAACCATTAGCCAAGAGCCATTAGTTCCATAAGTCATTAGTTAATTATTACTGTATAGAAGTATTAGTTAGGTAATGACATGTAGTTTACTTTTAATATGGGGGAATTCAAATACAAAGCAGTACCAGGTGTAACAAGTTTGTAGAAGCTCGGAAATGTAAATCTTGAGTTACTTAATGTTTATTACTCATTGTGTGGAAGTTCTGATCCTGCCATTTCTTGAATCTGTGACCTTAGGCAGGCATTAATGTCCCTGAGCCTCTTTTGGCCTAAGTTGAAAGAGGCGATAATAAGCTCCATGTTGACAGAATTGCCAAGAGTATAAAATAAAAAAATACATTTATAAGGAGAATATAAAATAACAAAGTGATATAACTATTAAACCACAGTATTTCCTTAATATATTAGGAGTTAAACATTGTGTAAAAGGAAAATAAAATTCAAGTATATACTGACTATGGAGGCAATGTTCAAAATTCAATTTTACATGAAAAATACAAGAATCAAAATTCTACAGATGTTAAGCAAATCTGTGTGTGCACCCACACATGTGCACGTGAGCGCACACACGAACACACACACACACACACACACACACACACACAGTCAGACACACACAGAAAGAATGAGAGACAGACAGACAGACAGACAGGAGTTTGGAAAGAGAATACCAAACCAGTAACAGTGATTAAACACATATTTTTGTTTTCTTCTTTATATGTGTCTTTAGGACATTGCATCCATCATTCATCCATCCAACAAACATACTTAGGCTTTTGTATCAAGGCCATATACTATATGACCAAGCCAATAACTGAGAATATATAATGTTGTAAGGAGGAAGTCTAAAACATAGTTTCCAACCTGCCTTCAACTTGATACTGCTGGATATGAAGCTGGTGTATTTTTAGATTTCTTTATTAATTCATTTAAAAGAGATTTCCAGCCTTGGGTTTCAGTTACTTACCAAAACCCATAGAGAAAATGTGTGTTTGAAATTAATTTTGGTATTCTGGAACTTTTCCTATACCATTAAATCATGCTATTTCTCAACCTGGCTTCCTAAATTTTCTTCTTAAAGTTACATTCTTTGTAGTCTTGTAGTCTTTGTAGACTTGGAGATGTAAATTGAGTTATTCAGGCAAAATACTGAATTTCAAGGCATTGTTACAAGCTAGTTTGCCCTTATACAGAAACTCTTTTATTTGATGTAGGCATTTTTTGTCCAGTTTTAGAAGATTTTGAACACAATGCTTCAATAGCCACATACTGATTTCTTAATCCCATCTGTTCATGTACTTCAATTTTTATGGTGATGTTTGTTAGGTTTATAATCTTCGCTGGCCTTGGTAAGGCAGATGAAAAAATTAGAGCTATTAGACTGTCACAGTGGTAGTGTGAGCTTTTTTTCTTGTTTAGTGTTAATTTCTTTATAAAACAGAGATAATTTATTCTCAGGCATCCAGGAGTACACATTTTATATGTAGCACTGTATATTTGGGACTTCGAAAACACAATGGTTTTGCTTATGTATTTTCATTAGTCTTTAACATCTTAGGTTTGTCTACTAACATAAAAATTTAAACTATGTAAGCAAGTTTAATTCCTTTATTAGAATTTAGAGATTATCCAAATTTGTATACCAAGAACAGCTAGTTATTTTATTCAACAAACAGTAATGTATTCAAGAAAGAGTGAATATCTAGTGTGTATGAGTTATGTCATTTATACTAGAAGATAAACGTTCTGGTTTTGTCTGTTGGTATTCTACCTATTCTTCTGTGGTTCACGAGTTTGTAACTTTTTAATCTTTAAATATAAATAAATTTGAATATCAATAATTAAAATACCATTTTGCTTTCATAAGTTAATGGATGTGAAATAAAAAGCAACAGTAGGTAGCACTGAAGTTATAAACTCTTAAAATAACTTTCTCAAAGATTTATCCTTAAAAAACCCCCATTTAATCCTACCATATTTTATCAAAACTATTTATATATACCATTTTCATCCCTTCCAGCCATCCTATTTGTATTTCAGCCATGTAACACCCGTCTAAAAAAGTACATGTAGAATATTTATATGTGGTATGCATACTCAACTACCTTGCATATCCAGTCACACATACATAAAATAAAAATGTAAAGAGAAGTATGGAATTTTCAATATGGTTAAGCCACACTGCTTTCCCTGATTTTGAAAAATCCCTTGAGACATAGGTTTAAGTTGTTTCCTTGCCTGAAGTGATGGATTGCCTATTTAACAAGCTTCTCAGTAACTAGCAACTGCCAGGTGCAGAGGTCTATCCTTCTACCAAGGCATAACCATCTTGGGAAGTCAGGATGTTGTCCTCCTGCTCCATCTTCACCTATTAGTTATTTATGGAGTTTTATAATATAAAAAGCAGTTAGAAAATTCTGAGTGATTTTTCTCATAGTGTTAAATACATGTACAAAAAAAGGACAAATGTTTTTGGTGAAACAGGTTCAGAATTCTTGATGAGAGCAATCCATGGAGTCAAAGAAAGTGTGCTGCCATTGCCACTCCAGGTTCTTCTTTGTAATCTCTAGCAGATAATCTATAAATATCAATGACCTACAAGCACAAGACGAAGACTACAGGTGCTGAGGCAACATGGTATCATTAGCAATAATCAGTGCATGGCTGTGTTTTCTTACTAATACATGGGTAGAGAACCAAATTATTGAGCAACACTGTATATCTCTTACATTAGCTCATTAGTCTTGGAAGAATTCATTAATCATTTAAGCTTCAAAGAAAAATGCCTAGGATTTGGCAGCATGATCAATGAGACATAAGTGAAAATGTGTATGTTTGAAGAGGAAAGTAAGGAGAATTGCAAGTGTAAGCATAGAAATTGATTGGACCTATGTGTATTCAAGAATGGAAATTGGACCTATCTGTATTTGAGGACAGAAGGTGTGTCACATTCATGGCTGCCAAAATAGTCATAGGCAGAAAACAAAGATCTCTCTCTCTCTCTCTGTCTCTTGTCTCTCAAATGAATACATATATATGTATGTAAATATAAGCACTTTAACCATTACAGCTTAAGGTTTCCATTTATTTCCAGAAACCATAATCCGTATAATCACCTTTATAACTTTATATCTAATCAGTCATCACATCTTGTGTATTTCAAAGCCACCTATATTTTCACCTGAACTGTTGTAATAATCTTTCTTTTGGCTTCTCTGTCATTTTCTTCAGTCCATCATTAATTACTGTGTCCTTGTTTAAAAATAGTTCTGACCTCTCCATTATCTACCCAATGCGATCTAAAATTTTTCAGCTTGGATTTAAAGCACCTGATTATTGTAATTATAATTTATTAAGAAACTTACATTAATGGACACATAACATAATTGTCTTCAACTCCCACAACATCCTTTGTAGATGGGGTATTGTTATCTCTTGCTTTGCTGAACAGGAATTTGATACACAGAAAAGTATCTTTCAAGTCAAAAGAGCAGGTGTAAGGAACAGAACTGGAATTCAACACATGTCTTGTTACTGCAGAGCACAGGCATTTTCCATTCCAACATAGTTTTGTTTAAATTTGACACATTCAACCTTTGTAGATTCATTACCCTCTACTTTCACCTCCTTGTACACTTTATACACATTCAGATTACCAACCCACCATGATTTAAATCTATTATCCTTTTCCCATTGGTCATGTCCTTCCTGATATTGGCGTTTCCTTTGTCTGTATTTATTTCTCATTTAGATAACATCTGCTTATTCATCAAGATTCTGTTCAAATGTCTCTTCTCTAAAATCTCTTTCAACCTATTGAGTTTGTCCTCTACTTCTGCAGTGTTTCCAGATCATACGGTTCATACTTCTATTGCTGTACCCATCCCATTTTATTTTAGTTGCTCATTTATGAATTCATAAGTTACTTCCTGAGGACAGAGCACTTACCTTCCTACTTTTTCTTGCACAACACAATGACTGTCCCTTTGTACATGTTCATAAATGCTTGCTGAATGAGTCAATTCTGTACCCATCTCACCTCAATATACTTGGATAATTGCATTACAAAATATACACCACTTTGATTTGTAAATCAGTTTAGAAAATTAAACCAGAAGTATATTCATGTTAAGTAATAGTGCTGTTTTGCTTGTGTTGGAATAGTAGAAAATTGGTTATTGCTAAGATTTATTTCTGGACAAACACTACAGCTGTCTATTTACAATTTTTCCCACTACAACTCATCATGTTAGTTACAAAGAACGCCTTAATTCTGGCCTTGGGTAGACCAGATATGCTTTATTGGATCTTTTCTGATTAGGTATACAGTCTTAAGGCTGGACTTGTGGTTCTTCATTAGTTTTGTTGTTGTTGTTGTTCTGTTCTGCTATGTTAATATTAGTTCTATCTTTGGCTCATTTTTGAAAATTATACAAGTTTTCTTACAAATATTCAACTTGTAAATTGAATGTTTCTCTGTAATTTTGTAGATCCTGTCAGCCCAGATTTTTTGCTTTGAACTGATTTTAGCAACTAACACTTAAAAAAATTCATTTATCTGAGTTATGACTACCCTCTGGTTTATTAATTAAAGGAATATATTGTGTGTCTACTTTATGCAGATTATTTCGCTAAGATGAACCAAGTGCTTGCCCTGTTTTTGAGAAGTGCACAGTGTATCCTTCAGTTTTTTGTGTCCCAGGGAACAAAGAAAGCAAATGTTAATTTTGAAAAGTTAAAGGAGACCTCTCTGGAGAGGATTCATATTTGTTTTATGGTTGTGCTATAATCAGTGAGTTAACCACTTTGCACTTAAACACAAATTTCTTGAGGCCTGCTATAGGCCTGTAGAAAGGGCCATGTGCTCAGTATAAATTAGTGTGATGTGGTTACAGATATTGGCACTAGAGTCAGAGCTGAATGGGACTTCTGGCTTTTACACATGCTGGTTGTGTGATACCTGTAAGTTACTGGAACCCTCTGAACTTAATTTTGACATATCTAAAATGTAAATAGAAGAGTATTTATTCTAAAGAGACATTGTGATCATTAAATAAGGTATTGTATACGTAGAATAGTATATAGCACTGGATAAACATTAAGTTTAGAGTACTTATTAAGGGCAGTTTTCAATAAATATTTGTCATATTAATAAATGGGAGACAAACATAGACATTACTGTGATGTTTTCTATGTATATATATCTTTCTTGATTTTTTTTGACACAGTTAGACAAACTGAACTGTACTTTGGGTTTTAGCTAAAGAAAACTATCAAAATCTGATCATTGTAAATCATGAATTAATGTTTCCTTTTGTGCTGCTGCTACTACAACTACTATCATTTTTATAGCATTTATATTTTAATGGAATTTTTCATTAACTCCTTTCATCCTTAGAGCAATTCCTGTGAGGAATGGTGTTATTTTTCTTGTTTTTTAAATGAAGAGACTAATACACAGAGGGATTAAGGGACTTGGTCTATGCAATTTGAGTTGTAAGTGGCAGCTCATTCCTACAAATCAGGCATACTTACGCTGGTGCTTTATGTCTGTCCTCCCTGATTGTTGGCTAGTTTAAAATTGGAGAATGATCAGCTTCTTTATATAATATAATATGAATATGCTATCTTTATATGGAGAGGAGTATAAGGAGATATAGGTGGCACTACTGGTCTAAGTGTTTGTATAGATATAAATGTAGGTAAATAAATACGTGGAATGTGCTTACGCATTTTAAATGCACATTGAGTGGAATGTAAAAGTTTTCTGTATAAACTCTACCTTTTATTTATAAATATTTAACCATAAATGTGCAGTTAATTTGTATTCAAGAAAATTATGTCCTCATACCTTAAATTTTTAAAATAAGTTATCTTGTCATCTAGCCAATGCTCAACTCTTCAGTTTTATGGCCTACCACTTGTTTCCCTTTCTGAACTCATGGAGTGATTCAGTTCTCTAGAAGTATTGTGGTTGATCTTGGGGCACCTTGGTGGCTCAGTCGGCTGAATGTCCCAACTCTTAATTTCAAAGGTTTAGGTCATGATCCCAGTGTCATAGGATCAAGACAGAGCCCCATGTTGGGCTCCACACAGAGCGTGGAGCCTGCTTGAGATTCTCTCTCTCCCTCTGCCACTCTCCCCTACTTGCACACTCTCTCTAAAATAATAATAAAAAGTATTGTGCTTAATATTTATTTCATACTGGTGCATTTTCTGTGATAATCAGTTTCCCGATTGTTCTGGGAAATCTTAGGTTGTCTTTGAAGACGATAAATAAAAGGCTGCCCCTTCTGTGGAGCCTTTTTTGAGCTGTCTAGATTGAACATTCCCTGGACTTCATGATACTTTAATTGTCCTGTCACATTAAATGGCATTGATCTAAATTATTTTGGCATTACTCCATTCTGGCCCAAAACCTGGCACAAATTTGAGATCAATAAATATTTGAATTGAGCTCAAAAGACTTAGGATATGAGTGTTTTGGGGAATTTGCTGAAGGAAAATTGAAAGATAAAGAAGAAAAATTGAATAACTTTCCAATTGATTGTCTTTATTCAGTCAATATATATTCATGAAGGCCTATTAAGTGCCTTCTTAACACTAGGGATTCAACAATAAACAAAGTATACAACAATTTTACCCTCATGGAGGTCATATACTACTGCAAAGAGATCTAAATAATATGTAAAATGTATCTTAAATGGTGATAAATGCTTTGGAAAAAGATAAAGCAGTAAGGTAGGATATGGAAGTTTTGGAAGGAGGTTGCAGTTTTAGGTAGGGTGGATATGGAAGACTTTCTTGAGTAGGTGATACTTGAGAAAGACTGGAAGGAGATAAGGACTAGAGATGAGGAAGACTCATGGAAGAGCATCTCGGGCAAAGGTAATAACAGTGCTAAGGCTATGAGGAATGAACATACCTGGCATGTTCAAGGAAGAGCTGGGAGATCAAAGTGGCTGGATAAAAATGAAGGATGGTTAAGGAATAGATATAAAGTCAGAAAAATCACGTAAGATCTTATAGGTTAAAGGAATGTTAGTTAATATGACTAAAAGAGGAAGTGAGTAGAACATTTTGAAAACAGCATAACATTATCTAACTTAATATTTTGAAAGTATAACCTTGGCTTTATGTTGAGAATAAACTGAGGTATGGTGGTTTGTAAGGTTGAGTAGAGGTACAGGGGAGAGAACAGGGAGGCCCGTTATGAATCCATTAAATAGTTTAGGCAAGAAAAGATGATGGCTTCATCCAGGGTGGTAGCCCTGATGGTTATGAGAAGCATTTGGGGTGTGAATATATTTTAAAGATCAGACAGAGTTTGCTCAGAGATTATATGTATGGGTTAAAAGAAAAGAAAGATTCGAGGAATAATACAGAAATTTTGGCTTGAACATTTGAGAAGATAGTTGTCATTAACTGAGGTGGGAAAAACTCTAGGAGGAATATGTATAGGAGAAGGGATCCTTAGCGAAATACTTCTGTAAAGGGCCAAACAGTCCATATTTAAGCTTCACCAGCCAAAAGGTCTCTTGCAACTACACAGCTCTGCTATTTTAGCAGAAGCAGCCCCAGATAACAGGTAAGCAAAAGAAACATGACCATGTTCCACTAAAACTCTGTTTACAAAAAGAGGTAGCAGACATGATTTGGTCTACAAGCTATATTTGCAGATTCCTGTTTAAGAAGCCAAATGAAGTGTTTCAAGGAGGAAGGAATTATTGGTTGTATCAAATACTGCTGATATCTGCTAGCCTTTAGTGACCTTGACAATATCAGTTTCAGGGAATGAAAGCCTAAGTGAAAGAAATACTTGGGTCAAGAGAGAATTGAGGAGAGGAATTGGAGGTAGTAACAACTGCTAGATTTTTTTAAGTCTCACTTTTAAGGGGAACAAAGAAATGGAGCTATATACTGTGGGTTCAAAGTAGAGTTAAGAGAGGCTGTTTTTAAGATGGGTAAAGAATAGCATAGCATGCTTATGGAAATGATCAAGAAGAGAGGGAGAAATTAGTAATGCAGGAGAGAGTGGGGCTAACTGCTGGAGCCACATCCTTGTGTTGGCAAGAAGGAATGGAATCTAGAGCACATGAGACATGGCCTGTAATGGGAACACACACTGGTGACCCACAGTGTTGGGTACTGGTTCAGGCATGGGGGCAGTTATGGTGATAGAGACTCAGGAGCAATTTTCTTCTGCTTGCCTCACTTTTCTCAGATAAATGAGAAGCAGTGTCCTCAACTGAAAATGGGGAAGGTGCTGTTGGTGGTTTGAGGAAGAAGACAATAAAATAGTCACGAAGAAGGGGTTTCTTGAATTTAGCTTCACAGTAGAATTACCTCAGGGAGCCTTTAAAAATTCCCAAGCCTAAATTTACAGCCATGACCAATTAACTCAGAATCCTGGGGTGATGCCTGTCTTTAACACTTCTTAAAAATTACTATGTAGGTAAATTTGAGAACCACTGATCTAGGAGTACAGGAGAAGGTGTCAACTAAGAAATATAGTAAGATTGCTGGGTTATGCTGAGAGCTAACTTAAAATTAGTAGCCATGAATTTAAAATGAGACTAGTCAGAGTAATTACAATTTTTCCTCCAGAAGATTCAACATTGTGAGATTGAGCAAGGAATGAATGGAGGTTTGGCTCTCTCTGGGGTTTCACATTTATTAGGTGAGTATCAGAAGTGAGAGTGGGCAACAGGACTTGAGGGTGTATGCAATAAAATGATTATAATGATAAATCATGGAGTTTATACTTGATAGGAAGAGAAATGAGACAGGGCATGAGAGATGGTGAAAAGCCAATAGAATGAATGGATTGCAGGGTGTGGTGACATCCAAGAATTGTTGAAATAGGGGTACTAGACAGAATCAGCTGGAAACTTAGGTGCAGTTAGAAAGTGCAATACTTAAAGCTGAGCCTATGACACAGTGTAGGGAATTACCATGGGGCCAAGTGGCCAAGTTAGGGTAGAGAACAAGATCTCTGGATTCAAGGAGTAAAGTGAATTACTAGGGCAAAATGATAAGACAGTTGTTTTTTTTTTTTAATTTTTTTTTCAAAGTTTATTTATTTTTGGGACAGAGAGAGACAGAGCATGAATGGGGGAGGGGCAGAGAGAGAGGGAGACACAGAATCGGAAACAGGCTCCAGGCTCTGAGCCATCAGCCCAGAGCCTGACGCGGGGCTCGAACTCGCAGACCGCGAGATCGTGACCTGGCTGAAGTCAGACGCTTAACCGACTGTGCCACCCAGGCGCCCCAAGACAGTTGTTTTTAATGAATACTGAAAGTATTATAAATTATGACAAGAATCATATATTGGAAATAGTGACTATGAGGCAGGAAGTTGAAATTGTCAGGGAACAAGAGAACATCATGCTCAATTGATAGTTCCTCATTGTCCTCATTTGATGGGCACTGTTTCCTCTTGAGACATTTTGAACAGTGTGACAACATGAGTTTTCTTGTACCTCATTCAGGATAGTTGCACATGTAGCCAGGTATTAGCAGTTTCCTTTTTGCCCTATTTTATGCTGGCTATTAGTGATTCGGTAGTTTATAATGGTAATTGTAATCATTGGTTTTTACACTTAAACATAGAATATTCAGGCATTTTTTGGGTAGAGACAATTTTTCTCCTTGAAAGAATACACCTCTTGGCTATAGGGTTGGTCCAGTAATAGTAATAAAATTACTCTCCATGGAGAATACGTTTTCTTTATCTTGGTCTTGCTTTTAACATTAGCCTTAATCTGAAAACAAAATCAGCAATCCTAAAGCAAAAAGAAAATAATTATGTTTCTGAAAACAGGAAGTCAAAAAATTACCAGCACATTGGATATGTATTTCAATCTCCTGGGTAACAAGTTTGTTGTGATGGAGGTTGGTTTTGTTTTCTCCTTAGTTAGTGCAACATGTTATGGGGAAAATGCAGTGTGTTGATAAAAAACCTATTAAGTATTTCTAAAGTTGAAAATACCTAAATTCCTTAATCCACCACATCAAATGGTAAATGATTCCCTGCAGTAGAGTTCTGTATTCCAAGTTCAGCAGAACTGACTGATGGATGTTTTCCGATCATTCCTGAAATTATATTGCATTAGAACATCGTGAATACTTGAGGTATACACTACAACTGTTCATCTTCCTGTGTTTGAAAGAGCAGAGCCTGTGAGCTAAGATTCAGTATGAATTACCTCTCTCCACATCACTCAACATGAAAATCGTCTCCATTTCCATGAGAGTGATGACTGATTCATTGAGATATAATGACTCTGTCACTTGGAGGGAATTCTCTTCTCCCATCTTGAGTCCTTTACATAGGCTATTTCACATGAACAAACCAATATCTCTGCCGCTCCAGTTTTCTTACCTCTTTAAATTGATGTTTCTTTACATCTTTATGGATGAATTCATAAAGCAAATTTTTATGGATTAATGCCAATCATACTCTTGTTCCACTAAATGCTACAGACCAGGCTTAGGCAGTCATATTTATGTACCAAGTCAAAAGTTTGTTAATGTGTAATGTTTATTATATCCACATAGTGCTATGTTCTCTATTTAAAGTATCCTACCTATATTAATCTCATTTCTGAAATGAGATTTTTCACAGAAGTGCATTATCAACATCTGAAACCTACAGTTGGACTTTCCTAGGATAGAGATCATGAATCTCATTCCTCGCATCCTCAACCTCATGGCCCATTTATAATGACTGTGTTTGGTTTGTAGATTTGACTTGTTATTTGAAATACTCCATAGCAAGAGTTTTCTGTCAAGAAGGGGGTTTGTAGTTGGATTCAGGACAGGTGCATAACTGAGTCACCTAGGTAGTTTCTTTTCTTCTTGTTTTTCTACATCATACACATGCCTTATTTCCACCTCACCCCATAGAGCTGCTAATCCTCAGGGATAAGGTATCTGAAATCTGATAAAACTCTGTTCTTGGCCCAGTGTTTCAGGTGGAATGAGCTGGGCTTCTAGTAGCCTTGACAAGAGGTCAGGTACATGTTTCACTTACATGCCATGTCCCTCAAAGGAGAACTCCTTTTTAACAGTGATGGTAAACAATTGACAGTTCAAATCATGGATTTTTAATGAATACATCTGAAAAGAATACTGAAATAATCTAACCATCTCCTTTTTCTTTTGGTTTTTTGTTTGTTTGTTTGTTTTTGCTTTTTAACAAGGAAATTGAAGTAGTTCTATTCCAAGACTCATAAGCTAATAGTTTTTCTGTTATACTGCTTCTCAGTTAATGATATGCTGATTACTAGCTGTATGCAAAAAAAAACATTATTAAACCATTTAATATGTTTAAGAACATGATTCCTCCCTCAAGGCCCTTAACATCTAGTTGACAAGATAATGAAAACCATATGTGCCTCTCTTACATTCCTTAGCAAGATGTCCATATTGTATGATGGTCTATACTGTACTTTCTTTCCTCTTCCTTACAGTTTTTTCTTGATACTCACCTCCTAAATGTAATGAGAACGTAGATCTTTCTTCTTCCCTGCGGTGGAATAGGATCTGACCCAGAGTCAGTGTTCAGTGCTGTTAGAAAAGGACCAAAGGAAAACCTGAACCTTCTTCCTTGTGTGTATGCTCTTCACGAATCTTGAAGTATCCTAACTCAGCTGTTAATTTTTTTTTCCATTTCTTCAAACTCTACTGATTGTTTGAGGCCCAACAGTAGTGCTATCTGCATCGCATAGCCCCATCTCTCTTTCACCTGCTTCACTCCCCAAACGGTTTTCCCATGGACTGCTTTTGAATTTCCTCCTAGCTCCTGTTCCTTTCTTATCCCATCCCATTTGTGTCTATGCAGTAAACAGTTGCTGAAAGCTCACAGTACATTAGCCTCTAAAAAGAACTGAGGGATAATGCAAGTATCCCACTAATTTGAGGGCTCTTCTCTATTTTTCTCAAGAACTGATCAGTTGAGCAAAACCTGATTGTCATAGAGAGGGTGTCTGGTTTCTCTTTCAGTTTCTTTGCTCCAGATACAACAAGTTTGGCGAAGAGGCTGTGTATCCATTGCCTACTTAGATTTCTAGTTTTCTAATAGTGCTGTCTAACTCTTTGTTGGTATTTATGCTTTTCATTAGATCCTCTAGGAAGCCTGCTGTAATAATTTGTGAGAAAGCTCTTTGGGAATCAACCCATGAGCACTGAAATCAAAACTTTGCTTCAGTCTTACAATTTCCTTATTTATAATATAGGGATAATCATAGTTACCTCCCTTATGGAGCTGTGAGGATTAACAGAGTCATTACATGTAAAGCACTTAGAATACTGGAAGCACTCATTAAATATCATTATTCTTATGGTTTTTCTTCACTAATCACAATATAACACCATGCTGTTACCATTCAGTACTTTTCTTTTATGGAAGCTTCTAACCAATTAAGAGTATGTATTCATTCATTCATTCATTTATGTTAAGTATTTTTTATTTTACTTCCAGTATAGTTAACATAGAGTGTTCTATTAGTTTTAGGTGTACAATAATGTAGTGATTCAACAATTCTATACATCATTAATCAGTGCCCATCATGATAAGTGTACTCTTAATCCTCTTCACCTATTTCCCACATCCTCTCACCCACCTCCCCTCTGATATGCTTTAGTTTAAATTAGTACTCTCAAAGTTATGTTTTTTCTTTTGTGATACATTTCACAGTTGCCTAAAGACAAATAGAGGCACCAGTACATTAAGTTAGGTACCTGGGATTGTAAGATCTAATGAAGTACAAAGATCTAACCACAGGGTCAGGTACTTCTGCTACTAAACTTGGGTGTCATCAACTTTTCTGCTTCTTAGTTACTTTTGTTCAAAGGTTTTAAACATTTCAGTATCATACTTAAGTAGAGAGCCATACATTTTAACAATATAGAGCATGAATGCAACTATTAGGTATAATGTAAATATGTTTCAAATATTTTAAGTACTCTCTCCATATATGAAATAAACATACATATCATTTGTTTAGATGAATCCTTGACTGTTATTTACTTTGCTAAAGCTCCCATCTTCCTGTCCACATTAGAATTATTTAAATTACTTAGGCAGACAGGGTGGCTCTCAGACTAAAATATGTCTAATTATCCTTCTGCTACTTATTCACGTGGGAATTTTCTCCCTTTTGTACATAGACAACAGAGTACTCAAAGGGGGACTTGGCGTTCTTATCCTTCACTGTTTCCCAACTCTCTTGGCAACTTCCTCTTCTGTGTGTAAAACAGTATTAAAGTTATCCAAATGTTCATCACCACCCCTTTCTACTTTTGATACTCCTCTAACAATGGCACTAATCTACACCAACTCTTCCTGGGTTCTCTTCCCTCATGACTTATGATTTATTAAGGATTAGCATTAGCCTAGGAGCAATGTACTTCCTCCTGTCCCAGCCATATTTAGGAGTTTCCACTTCATACTGACTCACCTTGGGGTTTATCTTTTCAGGGCATTTTTGTCCATCTGTATTTTTTTTTTTTGAGAGAGAGAGAGCGCATAAGTGAGCGAGGGGCAGAGGGAGGGAGGGAGGGAGAGAGAGAGAGAGAGAGAGAGAGAGAGAGAGAAAGAAAGAAAGAAGTGGGACTCGCCCAAAGCGGGGCTTGTGCTCGCCCAAAGTGGGGCTTGTGCTCACCTGAAGCACGGCTCAAGGTTACCTGATGTAGGACTCAAACTCAGGAAACTGAATTGTGACCTGAGCCAAAGTTAGATGTTTAACGACTGAGCCGCCCTATTTATTTGTCTGTTTTTATTTTAATCAGTACTGCATTTTACTTCCATATTATATTATTGTAATGTAAGCAAAAAAAATCATGACATAAAATGTAGTTATTATTTTCTTGATATTTATCTTATTCACTGGTTAGTTTTGACTATAAGTTTTTTAAGTCTTATGATTATTTTACAGATTAAAAAATATAATTCTGAAATAGTAACGTAGCCAAGTAATACAGGGAAGGAATTACCTCACAGAAATTTGTATGATAAAAATGTCAACAACGAAACTAGATACAACTCTGAGATCTCTGGACCTTACTACCCTGAAATGCATCATCATTGTTAATAGTTTATATTTACTACTTGAAATAGACTAAATAATGATAAAATATTGTTTTTAGAGTATTTTATGCCACTAATGAGTCCAAGAGCATTTGAATAGCCTGTGTGTGACAAATGCCCAAGAAAGTTCTAGGACACTGTTGTCTAATATAATTTTCTACAATGATGGAAATTTGCTATATCTCTGCTTTCCAACAGGGAAGTCACCAGCCACATGTGGCTGTTGTGTACTTGAAATGTGGTTTAATGCAACTGACCTGAGACTGACTTTTTAATTTGAACTGTTATTAATTTAATTTTAAAAAGCCACATTTGGTTCTTGGCTACCATATTAGAAGAGTAAGACTCTAGAGACTTCTCAACTACCCTTAAAATTGTAACTCACAAGACCAGGTTACTTTGTGGTCATTCTCAGGCTACTGGCACACTGCAAAGAAAAACAAATCCTACGTTTAACTGTAAGCAGAAAACAAAACAAAACAAAACTTTGAGAGGCAATTTTGATATTTACTAATTTTTTTGTTAAGTGGATGAAATATTTAAGGTCCTCTCATTCCTTTGTTTGAAGACCTCTTACACTTCAGTGCTCTCTTCTCATTTCCATTTCAAAGACTCCTTACAACTGATCTTTTTTTCATATCACTCATACTCCCATCTTTCACTGGCCCTCCTCATCCCGGCTTTTCTTTAGACCCATCATTCCAACCAACATATCAACAGACACTTGACCAAGAATACTGGGCACAAAATCCTCATCCCTGAAAGAAGTTGAGGCAGGTGGTAATTTCAAGTTCATAATTTGCTATCTTCCATAAGAAGAAATATTTGCCAAGTCTAACTTTGGGTTATATGTTAGGATCACTTATGGATATCACCCTTTTTCTACCCTATAGGCAAGACTATTTCTAGTCTGAATTTCATGAGACCTCCAGTTTTAAGAAAAACTAATGTGTACTGAATGCTTGAAATAGTAGCAGCACCTCAAAGCAAGAATAATATCTCAAGGTTTCATCCACTTCTTTGGTCTAATTAAAATTTAAATAATATATATATACACTGGGTGTGATTTAAACCAATGAGCAAATTACATTGTAGATGAAATTAATTAGCTGGGGGAAAGCCAAAACAAAACAAAGCAAAACAAAACAGATGACTTCCTTCTTCCCAGAATTAAGAGTTTATCCTTTACATTTTAAGTTTTATTCATTTGGGATTCATTCAACAAATGCCTGTTGAGCTTTGAATGTGTGTTAATCATGGTTAAAAAAAATTATATATTGCTGATAAAAACATCGACCCCCATATGCAGCTTTCAAGCTATAAAGGAGGGACAGAAAAAACAACAAAGCCCATAACATAAATATAAAATTGCTACCTGTGATCTATGTAATGGAGGAATGAATAGGGTAGAATAATAAATTGTAGCAGGACACGGATGTTATACTAATGCACAGGCATTAGAAGCTAAGTCTTACATATGATACAGAATAACACATGTGCACAGAGATTTTCCTTGATGTTTTGTAGATTTGACTTAGGAATTATCTTCTTTTATTTTTTTTAGCACAGATGGTTTTTAAAAATTTTTTTTTAATGTTTTCATTTATTTTTGACAGAGACAGACTATGACCAGGGGAGGGGCAGAGAGAGAGGGAGACACAGAATCCGAAGCAGGCTCCAGGCTCTGAGCTGTCAGCCCAGAGCCTGACACGGGGATCGAACTCACGGATTGTGAGATCATGACCTGAGCTGAAGTTGGACGCTTAGCCGACTGAGCCACCCAGGCATCCCAGGAACTATCTTCTTATATATTAGATATTAACATCCAAAAATAGACTTTTGTAAGCAACTGTCTGACCTTTTGAATCACACATGTGAAATAAGACTTCAGGTTATTCCATGAAGTTGATGAATGCCAAACAACAATTGCGTTTGAGTAATGTTTCCTTCTTTGCCTAAGGAGCACTACCAGTGCAGTAACTTGTATTTTTAAAAAGTCATTCATTTATTTCATGAAAGTGAGTAGAAATTGAAAAATGAAAGGCTGTTATGGATGAGAAAGATAGATCCATTGAATCGTATGTATTGCATTACCCTCGGGTGTATCTAAACATACTAGATATAAAGTGGTAGATAGTGGGCTCTATTGGAAATAAAAATAACAAAATCAAAAGAGTATGTACAACATGCCAGTATTGCAGGATTATCAAAATTGTGCCTAAAAGTTAAGATCTGAATATTTTAAAAAAATAGACTAGGTCTCATGGAATGGAAAACTGCTTGCTATCATGAGAGTCGTCTTCAACTTTTGCACATTAAAAACATTTAAAAATTAATTGTGTGGAAATGAAATGGAATGTTTCTTACATTTGTTCCCTAGGTGTTATTTCTTCCTATTTTGTAACTATCAAATGGGAGCTAAGTAACTTCAGGAGCCATAATTTAGCTAGGAAATCACATGGATAGGATTCAAAGTCAGAATGATGTGGTTTCAAAGTCTATGTTTTTTTTCTAGCCAGTGATTCAAAAGTATATTTATCAGGAGTTTCAGGCGAATCAGCACCAAACTGTTTTTGTGCTTTGTTCACATAGACAGGAATAAAGAGTAAAATTACAGCAGACAAAGGAGTAGTTGAAATATGCTAATTTTTACTTGCTGTTGTCAAGGATAAGAACTTGAGATTTTGTTTTCTTTTTAAAACCCAATTTAGTTTTCTGCACAGAAAAGGCACCCATTTCTATTTAGAAATTTACTAAATTTTTGTTTTGCTAATCCCAAGGGTGGGATTATTTTTTTTTACGATTAATTATAGTTAATGGATATTAGAATGTTGGGAAGTAAAGTGCAAAATTCTTTTAAAGACTTAGTGATATGAGTTTATCAAAGGAAGAGCTACTCTTTACAATGTATTTGTACTTTGATGTGTATACAAAGTTCTGTTTAACTTTTAGACCTATCTTTGAATTTTCACTGATTGCTTAAGAAATAATAGCTTATTCATATTTTAGGATCTCTCTTTTCATCTTTGTACATTTAGTTTTGAAACACTACCTACAATCATTTCCCACCTTTAGGGAAGGTGTGGTTTTATCTAAGATTCCGAAAGCCTATAGGAAAGTCGTTTTAGAGAATATTCCAGAGGTTACTTACATCAAGTTCTCTGGCTGATTTCTGAAGTTACTGTGGGAACACATTTTCCCACAGTTCTGCTGCTCAAGCCAAAAACCTGGATGCTTTGTTCTTCCTGAGATATCAAAAATAAAAATTCATGAAACTCTCACATCCCACCTGTTCCCTTATCTGGGCTAAATGCTGTGGTGATATTTTTTTTCAGGTTGAAATACTTGAAAAGAAAATCACACACACACACACACACACACACACACACACGCACCCGCACACATTGATTTCTGTACCTGAACAATGCTATTGAATCCGAATTACTAAACTCATATAGTGCTTCTTCCCAGGGAATATAGAATATTATTGTTATTAGGATATTATGGCACCTGTATCCTCAGTGGCTATCTTTTGTCTCAGCTCTCCTTGGTGGCTTATTGTATGAAAACAGAGAAGCAGAAGTCTGACGTAGGAGTATGTTGACAAATGATGGTTTTTATCTTGATAATTTCACCAAATGTATGAACTGAGTTTGTCACTTACTAGAGTAAGTGTGTTGAATGCCCTCTGTGTGTGCATCAGGACAAGTGGTCTAATCAAGTTCAACTGTTCTGTGTCTATTTGGCTTGGCTTAATTAAAATTCAGCCCTGCTTTTGAGCAAGCCGCAGTGGTTTGGCAGACCTTCAAAGGGCTATACTGCAGCAAACAATAAAAGTGATAAAGGCGTATAGTAACAATCAATACAATGCAAACACCCCTCTTACTTACAAATCGAGTCGAAAGTAGTTCCTTGAAGCATTCTTATCTGCTTCTGGTGATATAATTAAAATTTTTGAAACACTTTATTTGTAAGTTTGCCTACACTCTCCTTGTCAATGGGCTGCCTTTTTTTCCCCCAGTGAAGCAAAAGAAAACGATACCAAGATAAATGAGCACAGTACAAATCCTTTTTAATTTTTATAACCCTTGTGTTATTTGTTGCACACATGAATGAAAAATTGCATGAAGGATTTTCACCTATGTGAGGAAGAGAGTCCTGAATTCATCTTCCTTCCATTCATTTGTGTTGGTTGGGGAGGGTATATTGTTGGTGATCATCCTTTTTATTCAGTCCACTGTTTTTGGCTGACTGCCCTGGTCCCAGATTTTCTCACAAACAGCCATCTGGCATTCTCTCTGTCCCCTACATATATCTCCTTCAGGACCTCCTGCAAGCAGGCTGGAGAATTTCACAGCTTGGGGGCATGGGAGTATACATGAAGTTGCAGCCACTTCAGGGCACATTTCTCACCTGTCGCCTATATATCTGTCATTGCTAGATGTTTAGTGGAAAGAGCTGCTAGTACGCTGGGGATCAGTAGACCTTGATGGGGGCAAGTCCCAGAGCACCTGTGGTTTGCTGTATTTTTAACTAGTCTGCATTTGAAGAATGGACACTGACAAAGCCAGATCTCTGTATTTCACATGTTCATTTTGGAATGTTAGTGTGTATAAATTCATATGGAAGATGCTTTTAAAAATTCAAAGAGATCGTATTATTTATTATAGCACAAATGGTTATAGTCTCTCAAATTTATTGATGAGTGTTTTCCTGTGCTTAGGGTGCATATGTAAATATCACTTCACGTTGTAACAGTTATAAAAGAAGGAAAGTTTCAGAAGGTATCCAAAATGTATATACGGGAAACTCCACTTGTTCAGGACATTCAGAAGTGTTTTATTGCAGTTTGACCCCAATGTGTGTGTGCTTTAGGTTTGATTTTGGATTACAGGTTTTACTCAAGGACTGAGATCATTCTTATAAGGACATGTTTCATTATTGTTTGGGATTTATCACTGACTTATATAGCTGAAAGAGAGATGCACTGGGATAGAGCCATCACAACTGTTCACAGAATTATGGCCAGTGGAATGGCTGGTTGCAAGGCCAAGATTTTGTGGACTGTTTCTATGGCTCTCAGCCAGTACATCTCTTATTAGCTGTAATGGAAGCCATGTGCTTTTCACTTTCTTTATATCGTGTCCATTATCTGCTCATTACTCTTAAATTATCTAGAGCTTTCATTCTGTTGTTATTCCATTAAGATCACAAAAGGCATAAAAGAAACTTGAAAAAGTCATTTAATTATTAATATAAGAACAAGCTACCTTACCACACTGAAGAAAATATAATTGTGAAAAACAGGTCAGGTGTTAATTTGTGTTCAGGATGCAATGTTAAGGTAACTTAATAGTCTTTGTAATGACTTATACTGATACTCATATGCTGATACATGTACAAGGTTCAGTGAAATTCCTGCTGTAGAGTACTGACTGTGATATTTCAATTTTGTATCACGCAATTATATAAATTCTAAATGTCTATGAAGACAAAGTTGTAAACACAACTAATAACATTTCTCTTCTTAGGTAATTTCACCAAGATTTCCATGTGAAGAGAAAATATAGAATAGTCAATGTTTATTCCTTCTAGAAATGTCCATCATTTATTTGTGTAGTAATTATTTTGGGAAAATAAATTTATATTTGTGAAACAGATTTTCTTAAAATGTGTCATGAGTGTATTGCTCAACTTTATTCTAATACAGTTGGTGGTAAAAAACATTTCAAGGTACTTATGTTAAACAGTTGAGACAGAAAACAATGGTTGTTGGGTAAAACACATGTAGTTTCCAGTATTTTCATGACACTCAGTGATTTGCTAAATTCTTATAACAAGCAGATGTCTTTTCTGATATTCCTCCTTATATTCTGAATTATAAGATGTTGAACCTACAGCAGAGCAACCAAACAGCGGTAAAAATCTTAAAGAGTTGTTTTTCTGACATAAAACAAAAAATCAGCCACCAGTCAGCACCCTTCCTCTCCAAATGATTATTTGTTTCATTCTGGGGTGAACATAGTCTTAATCTGCTTTGGGCATTATATTGAAACTTCATTAGTGTTAGCTGCAGTCTGTACCATTTCTGAGCCAAATCCTCTAGCTTCCCTTTGAGATCATATCTGGAATAAGCTTACCTTGTTGTATTACATTTCAGAAGTTTCTTAAAGCTAAATCAGGAATAATATCATTGGTAAGTAAGGTTTCATAGATCTGGATAGGAGATATCTACATTGAATGTGAATTAATCTAAAATCCTTTGACATACTAAATAGTTCTCTATTTCAGTGAAACATACAAGTATTCAAGTATTCAGTGTTTCTTTTCAGCCTGTTATCTCAAGCTTAAGTTTCCCACTTTTTCCCCCTGTTGCTCACTTTGACCCATGTGTAAGAGTGAGGCTAATGAGATACATGCCATGAAGTTGCTAGAGGAGAAACAACATAGGTGGAAACTGAGGCCACCCACTCTGCCAGGAACATCCATTGAGGATGGGTGTTTCCATATGCAGCGTCCACCAACTGCAAAGATACATGAGATCAGGACAGACCTTTTGATGTCTCCAAATGTAGGATCAGAACGCCAAATCTGAGCACTCTTATGTGGTTCACCTAATAGAGATGATACGAATATATAGAATGGTTTTATTTTGGAGTCTTTTCATATCGACTCTTAGGAGGCCTTTGGAATAGGGATTTTTTTCTTCCATGATTTTAAACACCAGAATATCAGTAAGATGTGAAGGTCACAGCTCTAACTTCTCATATAATTTGGGATACAAGTTATAATTTGGCAAAAGAGATGGCTAACTTAATGTGTGTGGACACATACATCCTGACATACAAATGCTCTGATCATGGAGTCTTACTCAGAGAAATTAGAAATACATAGTTTGTTTGCTGTTATATCAACCTACATTCCACCATGATTCTGTTCTAGATATTAACTCTTCTCTTTTTCTATTTGTTATGGGACTCTTTTAATGAGATAGAAACACATGTCAAAACAGAAACCACTTAGTCTATGCTTGTGTGTGTGCTTGTGTTTATGGATGAGAGCATGCACAAAATTCTCATACTTTTTAGCTAGCTTCCCAGTAAGTGTTAAAACTTTAAACACTAAAACATGACCATCAGGAATTTCAAAAGTCTGAGAACTCTTCGCATATCAGATAAAATTGGGATAGAGTATTTTAAAAATGTAACTGAATCCCTTTAAGATAGTTTAAAACTGCATCAAGGAATGATACATAGTGAGAGGGAGTTATTGTTCTTTTGACCTTGTATGTTATTAAAATTCAACCTTTGATTTCATGAAAAATAAAGTGTGAAAATCCCATGGTATCAGGGGTGTATTTCCTCCTAGGTCTTTCTCAAATGCCATGTATGGAGATTTTAGAAATCCAAAAATTCGAGGGAAATAAATGAAAATATTTTGACCAAAGTTAATTATTTTTGCAAAGACTAGGATGATATTGAACTGAAGTTTTTTTGTTTTCAAGAGTGATATAGAGACATAAATCTATGTGGATAGCATAACATTTAAGAACAAAACATTGTTAATAAGAATACTGAGATAGAATTTCATGTTGAAGGATAATAATACATTTTAATAAGTGAAAATGTGGAATATATGGACCCTCATATGATAGATACACACCATATGAATCACTAGTAGTGTTTACCTTTTATTTAAAAATTACTTATTGAGTGTCTCTTCTGTGGGAGATGCTATCGCAGCACTAGTAATTATGTAAGTAGTAAAAGAGACACAATTATTGACTTTGTGGGCTTACGTTCGAATTTGGTGGTATACAAGTTGGAACGTTTTCAATGAAACATAGGTTGAATTCTTGTTTTAATGCTTACTGACTGGATGATTTAGAATTTGAATACCATGTGAGAAAACTAACACTTCAACCCTTAACACTTTAAACACTTAACACCTTAAAACTAGTTAGTGAGGGTGCTAGGAAATGAAATCAAGCTTATGTGGCCCTTAAGTTAGTAATTTTTCCATTTTTCTACATTAGATCGTAATTATATAGGAATGATTTGAAAACTGTAACGTGAGAAGTAACAGATGGTTTTATAATTTTTCACTTTGATTTAGTGTTCCTTGGTAAATCTATACAATCAACAAGTATTTATTGAAGGCCTACTACGGGCATGTATACTTTGGAATCTTGGGGATATTGTCAGAAACAAGAAAAAACAAAGTCCCACTTCTCATGAAGTTCAAATTCTAGTATGGAAATATGGATAATAAAATATGTACATGGGGAAATACCAAGTGGTAGTAAAATGCTATGGTGAAAATAAATCATGGAAATTACTTTGTACTAGGTGGCCAGGAATCCTTTCTCCTAGGGACCTGAATGACTAAAAGAGCCACTTGTGCCAAGAGGTGGGAAGGAATGTTTGAAAGAGAGGGTAAAGCTAGTGCAAAGGCGCCTAGTCTGGAATGAGCTTGCCTTTTAAAGTATCTGATATTTGTCCAATGTGACTAGAGCAGTAGCGCTCGAAGTGTGATTACCAGACCAGTAACCTTTGCATCCAATTAGTTAATAGTATCCTTTTCTTGATAATGTCCTTGATTTGAAAAATTATACTGTGATTATGTAAGACCTTAACATTTGGGGAAATTGGGTAAAGATTATACAGCGGGATCTCTGTCTTACATTTGCAGTTTCTCCATAAGTATGAAAATATTTGCAAAGGAAAGTTTAGAAAAGTAACAAGAGCAACTCTAAGAGCAAAAAGAAAGGTTTTAAGCAGTAGAACCAGTGGACTTCTGGGAGCTAGTCTATATTGTCAGAAAAAGTGTTCATGCTCTGGTGTGGAAGATGGGCTGGGAGGCAGAGCTGATGTGAGTGCAGTGACCAGCAGAGGGAGTTGCCATTGTCCAGAAGAAAATGGTGGTGGCTAAGTCTGGCATGATGGTAGTTCTGGTAAGAGCTGTGAGCAGATAGGTGATAGTAGAATGTGCAGTTCTAATGAACAAGGCTTGCTGATCAAGTGTGACTTAAATTTCAGGACCAAGCTATTGGATTGATGCCGGTGATACTTACTGAGAAGGCAAAGATTGAATTAGGAGGTTGACAAATAATGACAGTTGATTAATTTTATGAGCACATTATTAAAGTAAATATAAACAGACAATTCATAATATTTTTATGAGTATTTGTGATTAGTAGCTTCAGTGATAAATTTAGCCTGATGAATGCCATATTGGTTATAAATAAATTAACTCACTTGGGTATTCTCTTATTTACTGTGAAATTTTTAATTGAATGCATTTTATAAAATATGAAATGGCGAGGTATATTAAAGACAATAATGATAACATGTATTCTTAATTTGCTTTATTAATTTTGATATCTTTATGTAATTTGTTTAATAAATTTATTAATTTTATTTAATAATTATTTGTGGAGTGACCGCTTTGTACCAGACAGTTTTTAATCCCTGGAGATATACCACTGAACAAAGCAGACCAAAAATTTCTGTCCTCATGGGGTTGACATTCTAGTATATCTTAGTAGAGATGTACCAGACAACTTAAGAAAAAGTATTTCAACGTATGGTATGTGGGTCATATAGTTTATTTTTTCTAAATTTTTAACTTAATCGACTTACAGTCACTTTATTTACAAATAATTGGATGAATACCATCTTGTTACATCAAATGAAGATTGCAGCCATTTATTGGTATGGAGAAGATGATGGGAAGAGTGGGATTGCGTTGTGGACATGTTCAGGGGGTTACCTTGGACCTGTTAAGTTTGGTATGCCCATTAGACTTCAAAGTGGAGATGCCAGTGAGTAGTAGACAATAAGAAATCAGAGATCAAGTGAGAGGACCAGATCTTTGAGTACCATATATTGCTGTACAGAAATAGCAGTTATATTTCACATAGCTTTGTTTTTGTTGTTGTTGCAAAGATCTTAATATACAAGAGTAAGGTCTTGTTAGGTTTAAATGCATTGAAGAATGATTTTCTTAATTCTTAGGAGAATTTGGTTTGGAATAATTTTATTTCAAAACAAGAATCTAGAAGATCAAATGCAGCTTAATTATATTAACATTACTAAAAGAATGGAGACTTAAGCATGTGGAAAATTTAATTAAAATGTTACTCTCTTCTAAGAGAATGAAAGTAGTAGGGGACTTTTTTTTTTATTTCTTAAAGCAACTTGTATGTCTTTAGAAGCTCTTATTTTTATAGAACGTGAAAGACTAAACATAAGATTATTTCTAGTTTATGTTATTATGTGGTGAAAAAAAGACATTGGTAAGGCTGTGCCGTGTTAACCTGGATTATCTTTGAAGTCCCTGATTGGAACTTTGTACTAAACACTCTAAATGGCATGTGAGAACAGATTTATGCCTGGGAATGCAACCTGAGATAGTTATGGGGGCATTTTATGTTCTCTGTTTTCCTATCAAATGCAAGGAGGCAATAACACCAGCTATTTTATGTTTATATTAATTACTTTGAAAATAAAAATAATGCCATATACATATATAAAGGTGAATGTATTTCAACACTTCGATGATAATATGCTTTATAAAAAGGAAACCTGTTTTCTTCTTAGGTCTATCAGTCTATCTTTAACAGGAAAGATTATTATTCTTAATTTTTTACAAATAAAGAGGCTTAGACATCTAAGAGTTGGGGAAAAGGACAGGATTACTAACCCCACTTTTGGGCAGGAATCATTTCTTAAAGCATTTGTATATTAACTTAGAAGAGACAGAAGGAAGGGAAGTTAAGTGAAAGTACTTCCATAGTGTTTGCTGGGCACTGATCAAGGGATTAAGTTTCTTCTCTGAGGTTTCCACTTAGGATCCTTGATTTAATATTCATATCATTGCTCTCAGGTAATCATTAGCATAGGGATTCAGAAAGAGAGACAAACTCATAAATAACCTGATCTTGATACCCCCTTTTCACACTCTGAAAATGTTGTATCTGAGGCTCTCCTTCTAGAACATTTCATTGTGAGCCAAATGATTCTCGTACTATCAATTTTCTTGAATGTACTTGCTGTTTCCTGTTCTCCTACCTTGGTCTTTTTTTCCCCCTCAGGTCAATAGTATGTAAAGTATGCAGGGGCAAAAAAGAAAGACTGTCGACTAGAGGGGAGATGTAGAGAGCTAACTTTGGGGAATATCAGTATAACAGATGCATTCCCCCAAAGCTTCCTTTTTGTTGACATAAACTCCTACCCAACACTTATCAACTTCTGCCAACCAGAAAAAGCCTGGTTCGCTTTCTAAAATAACATCTTTAGTGGGATATAACCCGCGTACCATATAATTCAGCCATTTAAAATGTAAAATTAAGTAGTTTTTATACATTCACAGAGTTGTGCAACCATCAGCACAATCAATTTTGGAGTGTTTTAATTATCCTCAGAAGAAACTCTGTAGCCATTAGCAGTCACTCCTTAGTTCCCCTCACAAGCCTTTGTCCTTTAGCCATATGCAACTGTGAGTCTCCTTTCTGTGTCTGTGGATATGCCTGTTCTAGACACTAGTATCAGTGGAAACATCCAATATGTTGTCCTTTGTTACAGGCTTCTGTTACTTAACATAATGCTTTTAAGATTCATCTATGTTGAAACATGTATCAGTACTTCTCTTGTTATGTTTTTTACCGAGTAATAGTCCGTTCATTGTATGGATATATACCATACTTTATTAATCCATTCATCAGTTGATTTTTATTTGGTTTGTTTCCACAGTGGGCTTTTTTGGAAAATGCTGCTATGGACAATTTTGGACAAGTTTTTGTGTGGATATTTGTTTTCAATTCTCTTGGGTATATTACTAGGAGTGGAATTGCTGGATCATACGGTAACTCTGTATTTAACCTTTTGAGGAACTGCCAGACTTTTCCAAAAGTGGCTGCACCATTTTATATTTCAAACAGCAATGTGTTATTATTCTGATTTCTCTATAACCTCACCAGCAGTTGTTATTATATGTCTTTTGTTGTGTGGTAAAATACATATAGCATAAAATTTCCCATTTTAACTATTTTAAAGTATGCAACTCAGTGGCATAAAGTATATTCAGTGTTGTGCAGCCATTACTGTTATCTAGTTCCAGAAATTTTCATTACTTGATGATAGCTGTCATAAGGGGTATGAAGTGGTATCTCATTGTGGTTTTGATTTTCATTTCCTTGATATTAATGATTTTGAACATCTTTCCATGTGATTGCTGGCCATTCTTATATCTTCTTGGAGAAATGTGCATTAAAATCTGTTGTCTATTTTTAATTTGGGCCATCTTTTCATTTATTGAGTTATAATGGTGAAAAGACTAAGTCTTAAGTTAATAATGAATGTACTACATGAAAAACTCAACCACTCCATGCTGTCCGTTTAAATATATTTGCCAGTGATCCTGGGCTTACCCATTTTGCAAAGAGGACTCTTTATGACTGCAGAACATTTAGGTTGGGTACCTGTATGTTCAGGATAGTGTGGGAGAAAGTGTACAAAAAGCTAACACTTTCACAGCCTTCTCTCTGAGAACTTCCATGTCTGAAAAACACATGTGAAGAAATATGTTAAAAGACAGAAGCATTTATGGTGTAACATTACTTTATAGGGTATGAATTTTTTTGGTTATAAACTACCAGGGAGTGCTTTGAAGAGGATTTTTCTAGAATCATAATCTTGAAGAAAAGAGTAGAGAAAAAGTTACTACTCCACATTCGTTCACAAGGATGTGCTTATTAGTAAGATGCCTTTAAATGCTGATATATTGATAACTTTTGACTTAAAGTTTTTCAGTGGCAAGTGGAACTTTCTGTTTCCACAATTTAAATGGAATGTGTTTCAAGATGAGACTTAGGATATCTAATGGAAATTCTGTCCCCTCTTAGGTTTATCATTTATTCTAGTGTACTTTCAAAAAGAGGAAATCGTCTTATTGGCATCCTATCAAGCTTAATTTATGCAGAATACTAAATAAATGATAAAGAGGGGACTGAGCCAAGCAAGAGAGTGGGATAGTTCATTTTATTTGCAAATGGGTAACTACAGATATGTACAGTGAGTATTCAACTGAGAAGGAAGTGGTGGCAAAACCAAGATCTTGGTTATCCTAACAATTTGAGGTTTCTCAGTCTATTTCTGAAAAATTGAATCCCTTCCAAGATTCCAATCCCTCACCCTCCACCCCCACACCAACCAGATTTATTCTAGGCAATAGTAAATACACCTGGTATGCAAGGGAAAATATTCCCTTTTAAAGCCAGTTTTGAAGGAGTCTCCAAGACATTGGAAGGAGCCAGATGGTGTGCAGACCATTCTCCAGACTTTATGATTACTTTGGCTAAAGCAGCTGGTCTCTGCAGTAGAAAAGTTTTCATGGCAGAAAAATCCCCTTTTTCCTCAGTGCAGCTGGGCTTGTCCAAGTAAGGCTTTTCCCAGGCAAGTGTGCTCCCTGGATTGGGTGTTTGCAAGTCTGTTGTACTTAGAGAAGTTTTACCAGTTCTGTTGCACCAAGTTGACAAAAAACACAAATGAGCCAATGTTATTTTTTTTCAGCTCATTATGGCTTAATTGCCTTAAAAAAAGTTTTCACCTCTTAGCAGGCTTTTTCTGTTCAGCATCAGAAATCTAACAACTGAGACTATTCAGGGAAAAAGTGGCACTCTTCCAAAAGAGAAAGAGAACTTCAACACAATTCCTAGATTTAAAAGGATTGCAAAGGAGACTTATTTCTGCTAGCTTTGGTCATTTGACAGCTACAATTCTCCTTTTCCAATATGTCATCTTAAATCTCCATCAACTTAGTAATGAGAACCCTGCATTTAATTGTTTGATGTTTAGAGGGCGAGAGGGAGGGAAGGAGAACATTCACTTTGTTTATGTGATGTTTAAATGTAGTTAACTGTTGCCTTAAAAGTGTTACTTTTGCAGTCCCATCATATGGATTTTAAATTTACACTTAATGTTTATGCAGAAATGATCTTGGACTTAAAATAATACTCTTTATTGCAGCTAGAGGAATATTTATCTGAACAGATACCTAAGTGTTTCTGTAAAGAATGGGTCTATTTTACTTTATAGCCAACTAAGGGGAAGGTTAATGGCTATGCTGTATCTTTGCTGTTGTGTGTGAAACATGCAGTGTCCTGTGCTGTTGAGATTTATGGTGTGGAAGACAAAGCAGGTGGTATTCCAGCCTTCCTTTCAACAACAGAGTGTAAACGCGAGGCTGAACTTATCTGTCAGAAAATAAGTTAAAATAACATTAGGGAAAGCCTCGAATTTTGCCCTTTTCCATACCTTCCTGTCTCTAGCTCAGGAATTTAGCCAGCGTGATTAATGACCACTGTTATTTGTGAGCTTTCCAAGTCCCTACAGACATAATGAACTTGACTCTTCAGCCACGTAGAAAGAAACAGGCTGTTGGAGCTCTATAGCACGACATGTTCATGATTATGAGTTCTCTACAGTTGGAAAGAAAGGAAAGGGGAAAAATCATCTCCCCACCTTACACGGACATACCTTAAAACATTTTCCACGCCTTCCCTTTCTTCTTCTCCTCCCACCCTCCTGCCGCCAGACACGTGTGCGAGCACTTACCCCCACACACACACCTATACACACACACACACACACACACACACACACACACACACACACACGAGTCTATTTTCTTCTTCTTTTATTTTTTGGATAACCCAGCATCAAACCCTAACTCTATTTAATCCTGCCTCTTATTTTTTTTCTTCACATAGATCCCATCATTCAGGACTGTAGATTCCTTTGTCATCGTTTTTCAGGGATTTTTCCTTTCCTCTGTTTATAATGTCCATGCCACCTCATGTTTATGTTATTCTCATACCTGAGTATGACAGACTCCAGACCCTCCCTGCCATCTCAAGGTCTTGAAGCCCCTTTATTTACTCGTGTGCTTTATTTTAATCCTACTGGTTTCTTTTCATATCTCTATTCTGATCTCGTGTCCAGGCTTGTACGTTTTCTGTCTTCTGGTATCCTTAATATGGAGGCCTCCTCTTTCTCAAGCTCAACATCTATTTCCTTCAAGATATATTTTAAAAAGCATCTTTTTGCCTCATCCTCCTCAGACTATCCTCACTTAGTAATAACACTCTTGTCTTTTTTGCAGGTCTTCCCTTCTCCTAAACTCTACTTACAAAGTGTTTACTCTATAACACCAATCCTATCTTAGCCTCCTTAGTCAGGGAAAACAGAACTTTTAGCTTATCTTAATTCTTGCTACAGGTTGTTACCCTGCTGTTTACACAGTTGGTATTCAATGCCTTGTCAGATGTAATTCAAACCAGGTCATTTTGCAGCCTTGAGGAACTGAACCACTAGCTCTAAACTTCAGCAATGCCACAGCATCCCCCAGTTCCTCCAGAGTGCTTTGAAAATTCTCTTCCTTACAAGCCATTGAAAATTTGGAGTCTGCTGCTTGCTGCAAGCAGATTTCACAAATTAGTGTGTGGTTCACACTGGTACTGGGAGCGCTGCATTGACCAAAGAAAGAACGTTACCTGAATCTCCCTATGATATCATCAAGGAGTGGGGGGGGGGGGGTTAATCTCCAAACCCCTACTGGGGTTTGTGCAGGATGCCGCTCAGTGTCTTTCCCATTATGGAGTGTTCTTTTGACTAGAAAAAGGATTAGGCATCACCGTGGCAGAAAGACACAGTCTGGTGAAGCTAATAGGGATTTCCATTCACATCCATGTTTTTATTTTGCATGTTACACTCTGTTTTTCTCGTCCCCATCCTAGAAGCCCCCATACATGCCTGGCAGTAATATGACCCTGTATTTCTGCTGCCTTGCTTCCTGACTCTCTCCTACGCAGTTCTAAGCTCCTTGGTAAGCAGATCCTGTGTCTTGTTTACCTTTGTGTGCCTACACTTATCTGTATGCCTGACACACGACAGGTGTTCAAGAACTGTTTGCAGAACAGAATTGAGTCATTTTTGAAAACTAGTCTATATTACGGACTCTGATCATTTTCTTTTATTCTACAAAAAGATTTTCTATCCTAATTTTCCTTGCCAGTGGCATACCACTCAAAATACAGCATGCTATTCCATCAGGCCAGAAAATTCAGATGAACAGAGCTTTTCAGGTATTCATCATTTCTTCTTTTGAACTAGTCTTACAGACATTGATTATCTCTCTCTTAACGAGAGCAATTATCCCATTTTGTGGTAATTCTCTTTTTACAAGTTTGTCTTCCTAGTGGATTGTAATTTTTTTTCAAAAAGAAAACTATTTCCCAGTATTCCTAGGACCTAGTGTGATGTTTGATAAATAGTTGTTGCTCAATGCCTTTTTGTAGAGGTTGATCTCCATGTGGTCTTTGCATTCTTTTCCCATCCCCCTTCAGATGTCTCTAGCTTGTCATAGAATCTGTGCTGTGCATCACAGGGGCTGTGCCTCTTAGCCTCCTGCACTCTTCTGTAACCTTCACCTTTCCACATTTCTCAGGTGAGACGTTCATTAATGTTCATTTACTCCAGAAGGCTTTCTCCTTATGAACAATGTCACATACTCCACATAACATGCATTACATGCTCTGGAAAATAAAGCATAACTTATAAAGGAAATTTGATATAACATAATAAAATAATAAAATATATCATAAATTTTATTATAATCCAAAAACATTTTTTGGAAAATCCTACTTAGAGTTTTTCACTTCTCTCTGATACTTAAGTTGCCCTCATTTTAGAAGACAAGAAATAGGTTGTCTGCACATGAGATCTGGAAAGAGCCATAGGGAAACTCCTTGGCATAGAACTTATTTAAAGTAGCATTAATGGCAGTGGTTTTCTGTGATCATGAGATATTAAAACAGCAGTAATATTTCCAAGATCATCAGATATTACAAGGCCTTTAGCAGCATCATTCTTCAGATTACCAAACTGAAACCATGTGAATGTTCATCAACAGTAAAATGGGTAAGAAACTGTGGTAAATTCACCCAAGGGATACAGGAGTACTGATGCATAGGGCCACTTGTACTCCAATGTTTATAGCAGCACTCTCAACCATAGCCAAATTATGGAAAGAGCCTAAATGTCCATCAACTGATGAATGGATAAAGAAATTGTGGTTTATATACACAATGAAGTACTACGTGGCAATGAGAAAGAATGAAATATGGCCCTTTGCAGCAACGTGGATGGAACTGGAGAGTGTGATGCCAAGTGAAATAAGCCATACAGAGAAAGACAGATACCATATGTTTTCACTCTTATGTGGATCCTGAGAAACTTAACAGAAACCCATGGAGGAGGGGAAGGAAAAAAAAAAAAGAGGTTAGAGTGGGAGAGAGCCAAAGCATAAGAGACTCTTAAAAACTGAGAACAAACTGAGGGTTGATGGGGGGTGGGAGGGAGGGGAGGGTGGGTGATGGGTATTGAGGGGGGCACCTTTTGGGATTAGCACTGGGTGTTGCATGGAAACCAATTTGACAATAAATTTCATATATTGCAAAAAATAAAAAAAAGAAACTGTGGTAAATTCACACAGTGAGGAACTATTTGGAAATGAAAATGATGATATTATAACTGTGTGCCATAACATGGATGAAGTGAGACACAAAGGAGGACTTACTGTATAATTCTATTTATATAAAGTTATAAAGTTCAAATCTAGGAGCTTAGAAATTAAGATAGTAATTACTGCTGGAAAGTGGGAGGGAGTAGTGATTGGCAGGGAGCACAGGGGTGCTTATAAGCACTGGTAATATTCTATTTGCTGACCTGGTTGATGGTTATACAGGCATGTTCATGTTGTGATCATTCATTCAGCTTACAATGTATGGATTTGTCTGTATGTTATATTTCAAAAAACTGAAATTTTGAAAATAAAATGGAGAAATTGTTGAATACCATTGGCTTTTTAAATATACTATTATGTTAACTTAAGAATTTTTTAATAGTCTTATTTCTTTAATTAAATATTATTGGAGGAATCTGAAAGAAAACAGGATAAGGTGATATGTTCCATTTGAAATACCTGAAGAAAATTGTGTTGGTAAAAGATGAATTGTATAGTTGGAATACTCGTTAAAACTACCACGAAGATCACATAACTGCCACATGTTTTTTACTGGTGACAACACTGTTAAAAAAAAATTACCAGCTTAAGCTGCTGTTGCTCATCGTGAAATAATTACTTGAAAATTAAGAAGTTAAACCACTTATCCTCTGTGTATGAACACACATATTATTTTTACATTCTCATGAAGAATTCATTGTGATAATGATTGATTGGGTACAATGTACAAAGAAATGTTTTCGCCCCTGGAGACAAAAAGGGGAAAAAATGGACCTTGCCTGAAGGAAAATATGTAACTAAATACTGTTCTAGGTGGTAAGAGGAAGAGAGTAGTCCTCTCCCATCGGATTGTTTATGTAAAATTTTTGTGTACAAAAGAAATTTTTCAGGCAAATACGGAGGTGAGGAAAGCCATTTCCAGCATAAAGCACTCTGCAGAAACTGTGGAAGTGGGAAATAACATAGGCTCTTCAGTGTACAAGCGGATATATAGAGTGTGGATCTATAGATGAAAAGGTAGGTAGGAGTCATATCATCAAGCCTAATTCACTAAGAAATTTGTGCTTCATTTGCTCAGGGACTCTGAAATCCTGAGAGATTTGAATTGAGGGAGGGACACCAAGGTGGTGAATGCTTGCAGGCAGAAAGAACTTTGAACAAGAATTTAAACAGGGGTAGGATTATATGCTTGCAGTGATGAGGACACATTTGAAAGACATTTAGACCATGATATTGGTGGAAATTGTTTTTTTTTTCATTTTTTTAAATTTTTTATTAATTTTTGAGAGAGAAAGAGAGACAGAACATGAGTCGGGGAGGGGCATATAGAGAGGGAGACACAGAATCCCAAGAATGCTCCAGGCTCTGAACTGTCAGCACAGAGCCCAATGCAGTGCTTCAACCCATGAATGCATGATAATTACCTGAGCCAAATTCTGACGCTTAACAACTGAGCCACCCAGGCATCCCGGAAATTGTGTTTGATAGGATGTGGATGAAAGGTGACAGGGAAGCCAGTCAGGTTGATGTATAAGGGTTAATTTTCCAGGACTTGTTAAATGGCATGTCACAGACATAATGGGGAAATGCTTTTAAATGGAATTGATTTCACAGTGCCTGTGTGGCTCAGTTGGTTAAGTGTCTGACTCTAGATTTTGGCTCAGGTCATGATCTCAGGGTCTTGAGATCAAGCCCTGCATGGGCTCCACACTGAGTGTGGAGCCTGCTTAAAAATTCTGTCTTTCCCTCTACCCTTCCTTTCTCTCTCTCTCTGAAGAAAAAAATAATAAAAATAAATAAAAATAAATAAAAATAAATTATCTAGGTTTTTCTCAAATTTGGGTCAATATGTTTGTATGAAGTCCAGTATGGATTGCAACTATAGTGATTTTCTTCAGTTCCACAGCTTCAGTGCATGTTACTGTGTGCAGTTAATTGAAAATGGGAATATGCCTGACAGTAAGCTGATTACTTATATGCTAATGTGACAGTAATATATAGATCACAGGTTGTCTAATACTTAGTAATTTGGGAAACGGGAAAAAACAAAACTGTGTACTCCAGAAGTTCCTGTGTTAAATATGTAAGGTATTGTTGGTTTAATAAATAAATAGAATGAATAAACAGTAGCATCTTTGAAAATTTAGATGCATACATTCATTAAATATTTTGATAGATTATGAAAATGATAGCAGACATTAAAAATCAAAGTTTTTATAGAAAAAATGTATGTGCTAATGAAGTAGAACAAGAAAAAAAATGTAGTGTGGGATATGCTACAAATGCTAAAAATTAGCCCGAGCAGGTAAAGGACTTGGCCTGTAAAATATACTTGGTATCTTAGAATGACTTTAGCTGGGGAAAACTGATTTTCTCAGGCAGTGAACACATGAGGATGTGGTCCAAGTCTTACCAAAGCATTTTGAACTTGTTTAAGGACATAGCAAATAGACCACTTGATAGTGTATTGAACTGTAAATTAATAAGATTCATTTTAAATATAGTTTTTGAACTATTAATAGGGAGAAAAACAACTTAAAAATAGTGAATAGCATGGGGTTAAGAAATTTGGTAGAATAAACCATTTTAGGACTAATTATGTACAAATGAAGACTTAAGTTACCTGTTTACCACTGCATTTTTGTTGGGGTTTTGCATGATTTTTTAAAAACAGGATAGTAAAAATTTCCCTCAAGTTTGCCAATGATAAGAAATGTTACAAAACAAATGTGATAAACTTCCAACAGTATAAAATTCAATAGACATACATACATATTACATTCGTTAACGTGAAACTAAAGGCATACACTATATATTAGTATAAAACATGAGATTGGAATTAGGTGTTTTTAAACTAATACTGGCAAGGATAAGTATATTTTCCTTCACGGCCTTCTAAAATCCATCTTTTGTGTCATGTTTTATCACTTCTTTTTAAAAAGTAAACTTAGCATGTTGAGAATTTCGTAAAAGCAATTGCAGGAAGCAATTCTATAACTCTAGAGTTTTCATTATAGGTACAGAGTGGTCAATGTTGACATTTACTCTTATAGCAGCATGAAAGATGTTTGAACCTTATTCTGTAGTTACTACCTTTAAAACCAAATACTTAGGGGAAAAAATGGTCCACATTTTCTCCCATTTGGAGTGTCCATGTTTGTGAATACAGACATGTCATAATTAAAATGTTTGAAATATGCCACTAAAATAAGCATGGGAAAATCAAAATAAGGGGCCAGATAGTACTTTAGGATGCTTTTTAGCATCATATTTCCCCTTCTGTTTCTAATGTCCGCATTTACAACAAGGTAAAAAACATTGGAAACACTCAGTCATATGTCTTGGCATTAGCCTTTTAGAAAATTTAATTTACTAAAATAAAGTATTGTGAATGGACTGTAATTTAACAAATGAATTTATTACAGTACACTTTTAAATAAATCTTACTTGCAAACATGTATGTGGAAAAAAGAGATTAATTTCATGTTTCAACTATGAGCTCAAAGGCAGTATCTCAGATATATGCAGTTTGTACCCCCAGGTCCATCTATACCCTTCTCCAGTAGACTCTGTGCCCTGAGAAGGGGACCTGTAAGCAATGCATCAGGGGATCTGTGTCCTCTATCTCGCAGGTGTATGTAACCAGTGGAGAACACCAGAGGGAGATCAGTGACAGGGAGAAAACTGAGTGGCAGTTATTTATTTTTCTGGCTTTCTCTCTGCAAGATGGTTTTTTGAAGTAAACTGGTGATCACATAAAAAAAAAAATCACATCCGCCCTGAGAAAGCCCTGTTTACCCAACTTGCCCTCTGTGTCTGTGTTTTGATGTCTGCTCCATCCCTTTGTTTTGTCTTGACAACATTAGTATTTTATTTTTTACATTAAATCCTCATCAAATTTCCCAATTCAATGATGTTGTTTGTTTTCTAGATACAGGAAAATACCTGGAATGTACTTCTAATTGGCTCTGAAAATCTTCATGACAGTTGAGGTTCAATTCCAAATACATTGGAACTTTATTTTTACATATTTATAAAATGCCTATATTCAATTTTAATCATAATAAAATGTGTTTCAAATCATCGAGGAGTGGTATTAAAGGAAGACCATTCATTTTTCTGCTTTATGAAATGTTTTGAGTTGCTTAGTTCAAAATTTGGAATTTGACTCTGTATATAGCAATTGATGTATGTTTTACTAAAGAATTATACTCGTAAATATCTTTCAGGTAAAGATGTAGGGATTAGATTCCACATTTGTGAGTTGTACGCTCTTTAACATAATCAAAATTTCTGACAAATTTTCTAATAGAATAAATGGTTATAAACTGGAAAAGTAATGAGTACAAAAAGGAAATTTGAATTTTGCTGTGATTATTGGAGAGAAGGCATTGGATAATTATTCCCTGCTGCTAGTAATACTAAATTAAATATTAGGGTTATGTCTACTTTACATGTGAAAAAACTTACAGGTACACAAAGACCAGAATTGTTTAGCAGTTTATAATCTGAGTATGGAGTATGAGATTGATGCTTAACATGTTTTCATTAAGAAATATTATTACAAAAAATAAATTTAAAATAATAACCTAATGTTACAATTAAGTGGCTGTTCAAAAATATATTGCTGGACACAAGATGTCTGGCTCTGGTTGACTATGAAGATCAACAGTTGTTTTCCCCAAAAAAGTAAAAATAAAGCTGTAAAGAATTGACAAAAAGAATGACTTCTATACTTTGGAAATTGACCAAAGGCATGCAATAATCTGAGGGATAGTTCATAGCTTTGTAATATAAATTACAACTACTTAGTGATGTGTACATTATGGGAAGGAGTATATTGTGATTAAGAGCTGAAACCATTGGCTCAGACTGCCAGGTTCAAAGCCTGGCTCTGCCTCTTAGTTTTGTGGTCATGACAACTTACTGATTCCTGCAGTTTCCTCATCTATAAGATGGATTCTGGGGGTGCTTGGGTGGCTCAGTCACTTAAGCATTTGACACTTAATTTCAACTCAGGTCATGATCTCATGGTTTGTCAGACTGAGCCCTGAGTCAGGCTCTGCACTGACAGCATGGAGCCTGCTTGGGATTCTTTCTCCATCTTGCTTGGCCCCTCCCCTCCTCTCTCTCTCTTTCTCACTCTCTTCCTTTCTCTCAAAATAAATAAAAAAACTTAAAAAAAGATGGATTCCATTTTAGCACCTATCATCATAGGGTTATTCTAATTATTTATATGATGTAATGTATACTCAACACTTGAATAAGGGCAGGTACATGGTAAGCACTCAATAAATGTTAATCGTTCTTATTTTTGTACTTTTCTTTATCTCTTACTTGTAAGAGGGAAGAAAAAATCCACTTGCATAATTATTTAGAATAGTCAATTTATGTTCCAGTTCCTATAAAATGGACTTTTCCATATATAGTATACATTGCAAAGAGAAAGGATGTTTCTCTCTTAATACATGTACATACAGGTCATGCGTGTGCTGTCTAAATGAACACATAGGTTGTAGAGACCAACTGCTGACGGGATGTAAAATAGTACAGCCATGTGAGAAACCAGTTGTTAGCTTCTTTGGAATTGAAAAATGCACTTACCATATGACCCACCTTCAACTCCTGGGTGTTTACCCATGAGAAATGGAACAACACGTACATGCAAAGCTGTACACAATGAACACAGCAGCTTTGTTTGCAATAGCTAAAAACAGGAAACATGAAATGTTTATGAACAGGTGAATTGTTTTTCAAAATGGTGTTTTAGCCATACACTGTCATACAACTCAGTAATAAGGGGAGTGAACTATTAATATACGCAACAACATGAGTGAATATCAATATGGTCATGTTGACTGAAAGAAGCCAAATAATAAGAGTATGCACTGTATGATTGCATTCATAAGAAATGCTAGAAAATGAAAACTAATCTATAGTGAAAGACGACAGGTTAGTGGTTACTTAAGAACAGTGGAGGTAGATGGAAATGGAGGGATTACAAAAGGGCTTGAGGAAACTTGCGAGTATAATGGATTTGTTCATTATTTTTTTGTAGAATGGTTTCCTGGATGTACATGTACACTAAAATATATCAAGTTCTACCCATTAAAAATGTATGGCACTTATATTTGTATGTCAGTTATAAGTCAACAAAGCTATTTTCAAAAATAGATTTCTTCCATAACCTAAATTAATGTAGAATTTTAACATTTTTTAGGGTTGTTTTATTGCTTACTTTTAATAGGAAGTTCACTTGGAGCTTTCTCACCAAAATCTAAACTTCAGCTTAGGTTCACTGTCAAATGATGTCCAACAATATGTCAAAGATTATTTATGCCCAGTAAAAAATTATAAACTACAGAGGGTGATATTTTACATTACAGCATTTTTTTAGTGTGTTGTGTCTGTTTTGTACAGATTTCTGGAAGCTCCGTGGAAATATTTATTTGTGTGTGTACACTCCCATCCCCACACCTACATCTATACTGCTGTTCTTTGGAGAGGAGGGCGGTTTAAAAAAAAAAGTAGTTTCCAAGAGTAATTGAATTATCTTTGATTTTATATACGATGATCCAGTCATAAAATTTTAATTTATGCATGTAATTATAGGAAGAGTTAATTAATTCAAAGGGAGGCATATGCATACTGTTATTGTAAGGAGTCACTTCCTTATTTGTTCATCAGTTTTCACATAAAATTGGTTAATAACCTAAGCAATATTGGTGGAATGTTTTAACAGAATTCTAAATATTCTGTATTTTAGTCTGCCACATGATAAAGTTATCAGAAATGTAATGCTTTATTATTATGTTAGGTCATCTATGTAAAATAGGCTACATTTTTTAAAAAATGAGAATTACTTTGAAACATCTATACTTAGATATTTAAATGCCATGATTATGCTACAATGAATATTTAAATCATTGGAGTCAGACATAGTTGCTGCTAATGTCAATCAAATCTAGAATGACCAAAGAAACCCTGCTTTCATGAATAAATAATCTTTCTCTCCATGAGTTTTCTGAATAGTGTAAGAACTCATGTGGGAATAGGGAAAACACTGTTTGAATGACATTTTATCTTTAAAAAAATGGAGCAACCACAGGAGCAGATGTACTATATTAAAGTCTGCTTGACCTGTTCACAAAGCTTTGTGAGTTTCGAACTCTAAATAAAATGCTTTGTTTGATTCTAAACTACATCTCACAATCTCAGATCAGTGTCTGACTGCCTGAAGTCTTTATTATTCTGAGGAATTGCATATTGATAATCCAATATGAATTCTAAAAGAATTTAATGGTTTCTATTATTTTAACTTCATGATATAATAATGTTCTCTTATAAATAAGTCTCCTGAGTTTCAGAGGCCAGCATGACATTGGAGATTTTATTCTGAATTACATACTGGTCATATTACTCTATTTGAAAACACTTTCTAAATATCACAGTAAATTGTATAAAATTGTGTTTAAAATGTGAACTGTACTATAGAAGTGCCCTACTAATGTTGCTTCATGCCATAGTGGTACAATCGAAAGAAAAGTTAGAAGAAAATTTCTCAATAGGATAATTAAAGATGAGTACTAAGAAAGACCTTATATTAGACATAAATCTGTACTGATACCAAAGGACTTGTAGTCTATTTGGGAAATACTCCTGAGGTTTCAAGACAGAGCAGTATCCAGTGTACCCATAAGGTATCTCAAATCCATCCTCCAGAGAAAGGACAAGAAATATATTCAGAATGAAACTCATCTTGGAAACCAGAGCCAGGTGTATCAAAGGCCTAATCCTTTTGGGGGTAAAATTTCTCCACTGTAACACAGAAGAAAATAGAACAAGGGAGTATGTTCTAAAAAAGTCATTGAAACAATAAGAAATTTTGTGTTTTGTACTTTTAGTACTCCTAAACTTTACACATCTCTAATTAAAGTTGACTGTTTACCAAACAACAAGTTAGTGTGCCAGGTGAAAAAGGTATACAAATCTGTGTAGAACAGTCCTACAGTTCTCAGACATTGTATTACTTTGTGGTCGTTACATGTGGAGAGAGTTGATAGTAATACACAGTGGCTTATGATAAGTGTACATTCTCAATAGATTGTGATCTATTCATCCATTACCATTTCTTTTTTTTTTTTTTTTTTAATTTTTTTTTTTTCAACATTTATTTATTTTTGGGACAGAGAGAGACAGAGCATGAACGGGGGAGGGGCAGAGAGAGAGGGAGACACAGAATCGGAAGCTGGCTCCAGGCTCTGAGCCATCAGCCCAGAGCCTGACGCGGGGCTCGAACTCACGGACCGCGAGATCGTGACCTGGCTGAAGTCGGACGCTTAACCGACTGCGCCACCCAGGCGCCCCATACCATTTCTTAATTCCATACATATTCACAGCTGATTTCCTTTGCTGGGAAGATCAAAGGGCCTAAAGTGTGGTCCCTGGTCTTGAAGAGCTCACGGTATAAAGTGTTACATAAACAGTACAGTCTATACTAGAGGGTTCACGGGGAACATAGAGGTAGAGGCATCCCATTCTCTTTGCAAAAAGGTGGCAAGTTCCTGGGGAACTTCTAGTGGCTTTGGCTATTCCATTGGGTGTGTTTGCAAAGTAAGCAGTAACATAGAATAATTGAATATGTGCCACATTATTACATTATAGTTATTTTTTCAAAGGAACATATTTGGCCCAATGGGATCACATGGGCTAAAAGACCATAAATAAATTTAGTATTTTTCCTTAACATTTAGCAACATTTGTTACTCTAGAATATCCTTCAGGTATATAATTAAAAATTAAGCATCTTATTGTAAATATCATTGTACATTGGATTTCTAGGCAAAGTAAGAAGTTACATATATACAAATATATGAATATATATATTCAAAAAGGAAACAAAATACACGTTTTGGATAATGAACTCTCCTTTCTGCATGTCAGTGTATCATTTGCTATGGAGATTTTTACCTACCAAGCATTCAAAAAGCATTGTGTGTGTGTGTGTGTGTGTGTGTGTGTGTGTGTGTTGGCGTGTGTGTGTGTGTGTTATTATAGCCTCAGAATAGTAACTCTGTAATATATCTCAAGGTTTAAGCAGAGTTTTATTCACTTGTGATATTTAGTAAATGCTTTTAAACAGAATAACATATGTGTACATATTCACATACACAAATACATATATGTGTATTTTCAGTAGGTGTCAAAGTAATGTGTTTCCTAGAATCATATGTTCATTGTACAAAAATGAAGGGTTAATTGGAAATAAGGAAAAGTATTACATTTTACTTTTTTTAAATGTTGTGATTATAGGTTATATTTGATAGTAAATCAGTGCTTTATTTTGTCCTTTATTTTGAGCTTTGGAATTGAGTGAATATGACTAGTCTGTATAAATTGTGACCAAATGATACGATTCAGTGTGAGTCTGTTAAAAGCAAATTGAAGAATAAAACACATATATATTATGCAGTTGTACCAGGACATTTTAGGAATAAAGAAAACATGGAAGAAGCTTTCTGAATGAGTGGTGAATCACTACAAGTTGCATGTTTCATTGACGAATTACTTGAATATGGATTTGTGGGCTCACAATCTGCTTGTGTAGACTGCTTATAGGAAATGTGTATCTCTCAAAAACCTTTAATCATGAAAATATCACCAGTGCAAAAACAGGACCTCAGTGAATGCAAGAAAATAGTTCTTTCTACCACAATTCCAATGGCATTTTTCACAGAGTGAGAACAAATGTTTCTGAAATTTTTATGGAACCACAGAAGATCCCAAAATGCCAAAGCTATATTGAGGAAGAAGAACAAAGCTGGAGATCTCATGCTGCCTGATTTCAAACAATACTACAGAGTTATAGTAATCAAAACAGTATGGTGTTGGCATGAAAGCAGATACACAGGTCATTGGAACAGAGTTGAGATCCCAGAAATAAGCCCACACACATACATACAGTTAATTTCTTACAAAGGAGTTGAGAACATACATTGGAGAAAGGACAGTCTCTTCAAAAAATGGTCCTGGGAAAAATGAACAGGCTCATGCAGACGAATTAAACTAGACTACTTATATCATACATAAAAATTAACTTAAACTGGATTAAAGACTTGAATGTAGGACTTGAAGCCCTAAATTCCTAGAAATAAAGTGGTAAGCTCCTTGACATCAGTCCATCAGTCCATATGGAATGGATATCACTCCAAAGGCAAAGAAAATAAAAATAAACTAATGGGACTATATCAAACTAAAAAAGCTTCTTCATAGCAAGGGAAACCATCTTCAGAACAAAAAGCCAACCTACTGAATGGGAGAAGATATTTGCAAATCACATATCCAGTAAGGGGTTAATCCCCCAAATATATCAAGAACTCCTACAAGTCAACAGCAAAAAACCTGATAAGCCAATTAAAATGGGCAGTTATGGAATGAATAAGTCACATGAATAAAAGGTACAGTGCAGAGACTCTAGTTAGTGTTACAGTAATAGTGTTGTATGGCGACAGATGGTAGCTACGCTTGTGGTGAGAATAGAATAACATATAGAATTGTTGAATTACTATGTTGCACACCTGAAACTAATGTTACATTGTGTCAACTTTACTTAAATAATATATTATTATTTAAAATATAAATATAAGTATATATGTGTATATATATGTGTGTGTATATATACACACACACATATATACATACACACACACACACACACATATATATATATATATATATATATATATATATATATATAAAGATAAGGGCAGAGGAATTGAGTAGACATTTTTCCAAAGAAGACAAACACATGTGGCCAACAGGCACATTAAAAGATGTTTAATATCCCTAATTATTAAGGAAATGTAAATTAAAACCACAATGAAATATAACCTCACATGTGTTGGAAATGCCTGTTATTCAAAGGCAAGAAATAACTAATGTTGGTGAAGATGTGGGGAAAAGGGAATACTCATACTCTGTTGGTGGGAATATAAATTGGTGCAGCCACTATGGAAAACAGTATGGAGGTTCCTCAAAAAATTAGGAACAGATTTACCATATGATCCAGTTATACACTTCTGGGTGCTTATCTGAAGAATTTGAAAACACTAATTCAAAAAGATACACTCATATGTTCATTGCAATATTTAAAATACAAACTTATGAGCATCATTTACAGTAGCCAAAATATGGAAATAACCTGTTCCTCAATAGATAAATGGATAAAGAGGATATGGTGTGTATGTGTGTGTGTGCACGGGTGCAAGTGCACACACACACAGACAATGAAATATTACTCAGCCATGAAGAATAATGAAGTCTTGCCATGCATTACAGCATGGACGAACCTTGAGGGTATTTCCTCTGTGAAATAAGTCAAATGGACAAAGGAAAATACAGTATGATTTCACTCATTCTCTAGACTGTAAAAAAACAAAACAAATGAACAAGAAAATGATACAAAACCAAACTGGTACAGAGAACATATTGATTGTTACAAAAGGGGAAAGGTGGTTGGGAGGTAGGTGAAAAGGGTGAAGGGAATCAATTGTATGGGATGGATGGTAACTATATTTTTGGTAATGATCACTTTGTAGTGCATTACAGATGTCAAATTATTATGTTCTGTAGCAATTTTACCTTGATAAAAGAAAAAAAGTTTATTCTTTAGCCTTTAGGAACTAGTAACATGGGACTTTATTTTATAAGGTTTTAATACCTCTGCTTTATATTCCGTCACATCAGAGTTTTGCAAAACCAGCTTCAAGGCTTTATTAGGATATTCTAGAGTGTCACCATAGCCATGGTGGATTTTGAAGTGAAGGAAACTTAAGTCTATGTTGGGAAATTAAAAAAAAAAAAAGGTAATAAGTGTAACCAAAAAGCCAAACTTTAAGGAAAATCTCAATCTGTTTATTAAGGATGACCACCATTGTATGCATATAATGGATAGTATTGGATGCTTGAGAAAATGTAGTATTCATACAGAGTTGCAGGTTTCTCTGGCATAATATTATTTGAAAGATCTATACTATGATCATGTTAATGATGGTAGGTGTGTAGCTCATTTTTAGAACAGTCAGTATACTTAAAAAATATGTTAGACCTTCTTCTAATACTGACCCTGTTGATTGTCTGAATTAGTAATTTTCCTGGATATTCATTACATTCAATTTTCTCACTTCAGTTTTGTCTGCATCTACTTGGATGTGTCATTTATTACTGTTACATAATAAAATTATGGAATCTGGATTTGCATGATCTTGTAAATCACTGAATCTGACTCACTTTTCAGTATAATTTCCCCCTCTCACCATTTGCAATTCATGATTATGTATGCTTGCATTGAAATTTTTTGATTAAAGAAAGCTCACAATGTGCTAATTTCCAAATTTATATTCTAATTGTTTCACTAGTTTTCTCCAGTAACTGAACTGTGTCTTTTGTTTTATTACTCATGAACCAGACCAGTTTTTCACAGTATGCCCAGTAATTCTTAAGATTATTCAATTAATCATTCCTCAGTGCCTTTGTATGTTAATTGATGCACTCATTAATTTATGCATTTGAAAATACTTTTTGGAAGGCCTACCATATTCTAAGAATTCTACAGAGACCTTGGAAAGTGGCAATGACTATGTTGGTGTTGTCCTCCCAAAGACCTTAAATTATACTGGGGGCAAGAGACATGTAGGCAGATAATTATAAAATAATGTGATAAATTCTTTAATCATGGAATATTATGGAAGTATTCAGGAAGAGCATCTGCTCCTATGGAATAAAGGAAAAGGATCGTGAGTAATCAGAGGCTAGGTCTTAAAAGACAAGGGAACGTTGGCCAAGTGAAAACAACATTCTGAGATGAATGGACCTGAGCAGAGGCCAAGAGGGGAAGAGCAGCATTGTGGTTGCAGGGAACTATTAGTAATTGATCGTTGGTAAAACCTGAAGCATGAGACATTTGATGGCAATGGAGACAGGGGAGTTAGGGGTCAGATTATGGAGTAAATGTTGGGCGATAATAAAAAGCTTACACTTTATCTGTAGGTGATTGTTAACTACTGAGAGGCTTTAAGCAGAGGAGTAATCTGGTCAGATTTACTTTAGATGAATCTACTGGCTATATATCATAGGATATATTAGGAAATCATCAGAATAGTGCAGAGAAGCAGGGATGGAGATGGGAATTTGGACTCTAAAAATAATTACTTTAAAAAAGGACCGAAGCACCAAAGACCACACGTTGGCCCCAAATCTGTAGAGACAGAATGTGGAATAGTGGTTGTCAGGTGCTGAAGGGAGTAGGGAATTGAGTGAGACTGCTAATGGGTACAGGGTTTCTTCTGGGAATAATAAAAAGGTTCTGGAATTTAGTACTTAGAGATTATTGCACAATATTGTGAATATACTAAAAAACACTGAATTGCACAGTGAGTAATTTTATGGTGTGTGGTTTGTAACTCAAAAATAGCTGTCATAAAAGAAGTAACAAAGAACTTAGAGTTAGGGGTGTGTAAAGAAAAGTCTTAAGTTTCTTGCTTTGGTGACTGGGTAAATGATTATGCTACCAGTATGATGGAAGGCACCAGAGAAGGAGATAATTGTAGGGAGGGAGTAGGGGTGAAACTGGGGGTGAGTGGTGTTGCTTTTAGCTTTAGAGAGTTTGAGGGATGTGTAACATACACTTGTACTTGAACTGGTTGTTGGCCTACTCCGTAGATATAAATTTTGTAAAACATGTCTAGAGTTTTAATGATTCCCCCAATTTTTCTGTCTCCACACATTGCAGAAGTACAACAAAATCTTAATAGTAGCATCACTCTTGCCTGTCGATCGCATTCCGGGAGTGAGATATTAGAATCTAATATGTGGAAGATTATAGTTTTAAAGGCTAGGCTACCAGAGGTGCTGATGCATTTCAGAGGGAATTTTCATTCATGTTTCCTGTGTCCTTCATGGGATATTATTGATATCATTGATGGCTAAAACCATGATGTTAGATACAATCACCTAGAGTTTTAGGTCAAGTGAGAAGAACATTTAAGGGGTCAGAGAAGGAAGAACAGTACCAGAATGTTCAAATAAAGAATGAAAAACAACTAATTTTACTAAGGATTCTTGGCACATTCTTGTTTTAAAATCAGTGTGATCTCAAGGAAACAAATGGAAGAATTTCAGGAAAGATAGAATGGTTGATATTTCAGAATCAGAGATAAATTTAGTAAGGTAAAAACTGAAATGTGCCCATTAGATTTGGTGATTAGGAGGGCTAGGTGACCTCACTAGATCAAATTTTAAGGATGACTAGTGAAATAAGAGAGGAGGAGGAATAAGGCAATAGGTGTGGATGTGCAATTGCTCTTAAGAAATGTGGATGATAAAGGAGAAGAACTGAGAATACAGGAGGTCTCTGGAAGAGGAGAAATGTTTAATACTACTTTTCTAATATGAAGTCAGTCTTCCTTTAAATGTACAGGAATCTTATTTAACCTATTTTTAGTTCTCCTGGGAAGTCAGAATGAAAGCTCACCCAAGTTTCTGAACATTTCATTTGTTAATTTGTATAATTTAGAGGTCATCCATCCAAAATGCCATTATTCTCCATTTTCCATTTTAACCTGTAGTTGGAAGTTAAATTCACATATCGATCTATTTTTGGGTAGAATTTACTGATAAAAGGTGGGACTTCATTGGTGTCATATCTGTAGGAAACATGTCACAAGTTGATGACATTTCCATTGTTAGTAATTCTGTATTCGTCTTTTGTATTCATCCCATTCAGTATTCTTGGTGAATCTGCGTTAAATCATAGAATAAATAACACATAAAGTAAATACCTTTTTTTAATAAAAGGTATACATACTAACATTTAAAAACACTTTATTACACACTGTGAAGTGCACTTATGCTACCAGCATTTCTATTACAGACAGGTACACTTTTCCCTTTCCCACGTTGTGCTTTCATCTTCTTTGATTCTTCCCTGGATCACTCCCTTTTCTCTCTCATTTAGAATTTTATAATATGTTAACTCAGTACCTTCATTGTCTCTGGCTAAAATCAGGGGATTGTTTTTCTATTTTGTGCAGCAACAGCCAACATGTTTCATTTGAACCTTTCATATGTTTCCAGATTTCCTTTCCTTCCTTTCAGGGTGGAAAATTCCGGAATCGTGTCTACAATTGTTCCTATGTATTTTCAATATGTGCCCACTCCTTAACTCATTGTTGACAATTATTCGTTAAACTGTACTTTTGAAATGCCGTGATCTCCTTATTATCAATCTAGTGGCATTTTATCAATCTTCATTTCCCTTAAATTCAGGCAAAAGTATAGAGATGGTTAATCATCCCTTTGTCTACATCTTGGACTCCTTTTTGGGCTTTCTAACCTTGTAATCTCCTGATACTTTGTCTGCATTCCATCCTCTACCTGCTCCTTCACTGGTTCTTTCCATTCTCCCAGTCTTTAAAGTGTCTGTGATCCAGAGCTACAGATTTTCTCCTCTGCACATTTCTTCTTCTTCATTCAAGCCCCCTCTCCATTCTCAAGACACTTGTGACTATCTCTGTGTCATCAGTTTTGCAGTGTCTATCCCTCCCTAGTCTTTGCCTCCTTCTAGTCCCTGTCTGTTCTCTCACTTTTACCTGAATACTTTGACTTATCATTCCTACTCTAACTTTACATTTGGTGTGCCCAAAGCTTTATTTAATAGGTAAGTAGATTTCTTGATTGATAGAAAGACTACTTCAATGCAAGTCATTATGTGCACCAGAAAAATACAGAATTCAACTGATCAGGATGCAGGAATGCAGAATAAAATGTGAACATTGAGAAAAAAAATTCTTTTGAAATTCTTTTTTAGTTCTGAATACTGCCTAAATATTCTTGAAATGCTGATGTGTCACACCGATATTCAAAGTTTATCATTGTTTATTGCTAGTTATCAGAGTCCTAAATAGTGGGTGATTCGCTGAGAAATTCCATGTTGAAGTTAAAAACAAAAATCAAATTTCCTTTTTAAAGGGCTTATTCTTAAAGGTGCTATTTTTCTTTCTTACCTAGCACCCAAGTCTCCACCTCATTTGATTACTTGTTTCCTTGTTGAGCAGTAATTTAAAGTAGCAGTCTTGTTTAAACAAGTATTACAAGACAAAATAGGTTATCTTTAACTCTTTATCACAAACCTTTAGGCTTGATAGGAATATTAAACAACTATTGATTTTAATGTTTAGCATTGTCATCATTCTTTTAATTTAGAAACTAGCTACAGTCTCCAGTAAACCACTCATTGCAGCCCACACTTGTTAGCATAATCAATTTATCACATTCGTTTTATAAAGTTGTAAGAGAACCCCACAGAAGGGTGTTACTAAAAATTGCCGCTGATGCAAGCTTTTCACATCATGCCAAAGGAAGAGAAGTTGACACTACCAAGAAATAAACTCTCGTGCAGCCTCTTTAATCATTTGTCAAGATGTATTATGTCCTTGTCAATATCAAGGGGGTAAACACTGTCATTAATCTGCAAGTGAAGAAATAAGTAACCATGTCAATGTTCGGGTGCCTGGTTGTTAATGGAAATTCATCTTTATTGCATCTTTCTCCTTTTTAAATTTTCTCCTCTTGTTCTCTTTCTATAAAATTTGCAGTTACATTATAATATTTGGAAAATATATATAATGCATTATTACGATGTTGGCCATTGTGAAATTTGCTGGGTGTGCTTAGCAAGACAGGCACTGACAATGCCGTAGTTAAGCTGAGCCAGCATAGATTAGTCTAAATGAGAACACACCAGCTATAAATTTAACCAAGTGTTCATTTTCTAAAGTGATTGCTTTATGCATTTGCAAATAGGAAATAACCAACTCTTTTTTTTCTAGACAAATATAAAACTTGGATCTTGAAAAGCTTTCTTTAGAACCTTTAAACAGTTATTTTAATTTTAGATGCTGTCACTGATGTGTTATGCAAAAGAGAGGTATTACTTATAGTGGATGTAAAATGGAATTGCATTTATAGCATCTGTTATTTTACTTAAATCACCTCTTAATGTCTTGATACCTTTCTGTGAAGAATCTTTGACTTATCTATATTAATTAGGTGAATGTTCAAATTTAACCTGGATATGATAGTACTTTGTGTTCATCAGATAATCCTACAAAATTCAGTGGATTAGATTTCTTCTTTATAGGATTTTAGTTAAAATCAGTACATTAGCAATGTACTCTGTTTATCCAGAACTTCAGTAAAAAGTTGCCCTCAAAGAATTAGCAAATCAGAAGCCTAACCATGAAAATAGTTATATTCCAGAAGATACAAAGGTTGATTGCCCAAATAATAATAAATCACTATTCATTGAGTTTATGCTGGTGTCAGATAGTGTATGTTAATTTACATAATCTACTGCAGAACACTGTGAATTACATATTATCATACAGTTAAATTAAATGCCTTCTTAAGACCACACTGGTAATAAGTCATAGAACTTGGATTTGTACCCAAGTGTGCCTGGCTCAGAAATGTCAGCTGTTATGCAGTGGATTGCACTGCCTCTCAGAGCATTTGCTCAAGGAATATCTTTAGATTTTACATTGAAAGATATCAGGTATATTTACCTAGATCATTAAAGCACTTGAGTTAGGAATGAAGTATCTACTTTCATGAAATCCCACATTTATTTTTTAGAGATGTGATAAGCAATTAATTTCTTTTTACACAGAACCCGATAGGTAGAATCTTGTAGTACTGCTTTGGTTCAGATTATGGCCCTGACACTATATAGATGTGTGATGATAGGCAAGTTACTTAACTTCTCTGTGTTTCAGTTTCATGACCTGTGAGATAGGCATAACCGTAATGGGTTAATGTGAATATTAAAGGGAGTAATAAAGTAAAGCATTTGAAACAAGGCCTGCAATATAGTAACTGCTTAGTAAACCGCAGTTATCTCTTCCTATTTCAGAAAGCAGTGTCTTCAGCTTATATATTTCCTAACATGAATGGGAATAAATGTCCCATTTAGTTCCATAGCATCCTTAACATCAATACCTACTTGTCATTCTCTACCCATTTCTACCTTTTTGCTTTGATTCATATTCATTCTCTCCCTCTTCCCTTCCCCCCATTGTCAACAGTTTTAATGTGATATAATTCACATAGCATACAATTCACCCATTTAAAGTGTACAATTTGTTGATTTTTGATATAGTCACAGGGTTGTGCCATCATCATCACAACCGAATCTTAGAGCAATTTTGTTCTTCCTACAAGAAACACTGTACACAATTAGGAGTCACATTGAATCCCCTTCCCTTTTCTCCTTGGTGAGCCCTAGGCAACCACCCATCTACATTCTGTCTGTATGGATTTACTTATTCTGGACATTTGACATAGATGGAATAATGCATCATGTGGCCTTTTGTGTCTGGATTCTTTCACGTAGGGTCATGTCTTTACAAAATTCCCTGTGGTAGCATGTATCAACCAGTTCTTCACTTAATCTTAGCCAAAAGGCCGAGAAGTGCATGTATCAGTTCTTGATTGATTTTCTTGCTGAATAATATTGCCTTATGTGGATGCACAGAATTTTATTTATCAGTTGAAATTCATTTGGGTTTCTCGTCGTGGGCTATTATGAATAATGCTACTTTGAACATACATGTAGAATTATGGACTTATATTTTCCTTTTTCTTGAGTGTATACATGAGAGTGGAATTGTGGGTCGTTAGCCCTGATTATGTGTTCTAACAACTACAATAGCCTTCTTCTTGGTTTTCCAGCTTTTAGCCTGGCTCAGCTTGTGAATGCTTTCACATTGCTGCCAGGGTGATCTTTTGGTATCTTAAATATGATTGTGTTAATCCGGTGTTCATGGTATTCAGTGGCTCTTCTTTTGTTTGGGGAATAAACTACAAACACATTAACTTGACATGCACTTGATCACTGAATGTTTATTGAGTTCCTGCTATGTCTTAGGCATTGTTCTAGATGCTTGAGGATATATCAGCACTCAAAGAAAAGATTTCTCCTTTAGGCCACATCCGAATAAATGGACCTTTAAATTGTGTCCTCATTTTGCCTCAACTTGTTACCATTTTGTCACTTGCCATTTTCATTCTCACTATGCCTTTGTCCTTTATTCTATCTTCAGTTTGCTAACTTCTCCATGTTTTTCAAAATTCAACTCAAGCATTGCCCTCTATGAGAAATCTCAGAGATTGCTCCCCCCAGTCCTCCTCCCTTTCAGATATAGATGTGTCTCCTCAGTTGACTCATGACACGTTCTTCCAACACCCATCATAGGCCACAAGGAATTCCATTATAATAATCGATTTATTTGTCTTTGCCACTAGACTGTGAGCACCTATAAAAAGAACCTTAATTTACTCTATAGTGTGTGTTGCCAGCCCAAGGATGGAATAATTCCTGGAAGCATGAATTGCAAGTGTAGTGTCTCAACGTTGAAACACTGGACAATTACAAATAGAACCACCATGCATTACCCTTGAGATCAGGCCACATTAGAATAAATTACTACTAAAATCAAAATAAAAATTCTCTATGTGCTTTGATAATAGAAAATACACTCGTAATTCAATCTATTTTTCATTACACCGTGATGCCTAGGAATAAAGATAAATATGAAAAGCTATTCAGTTACATTAGTTTCTAATTTGCATTTTGGGGAAGTTCTTCTAAATCATGGAATAATAGTTATGTGAGTTATGCATACCTCCTTACATAGATGCTGATTTTATGTGAACTTTTCAACATCCCTGTAAATGGGGCATGGTAAATTACTCATTTCTATTTTACATGTAGAAATGTGGAAAGTCAGTAAGTAGCCTAAAGTATAGAACTTGCTCTCCTAAAAGTGATAAATATCTGTTGAAGTTAAATCCAAACTTATTAGAAAAATCACTGGAAATTCATGAACTAATTTTTAATGTTCACTTTACCAAGGGAAGGAAGAGTTGGAAATGGATAAATGGAGGCTTAGAAGGATCTATGAACATATTTGGGTCTTAGTTTCCTGATTAATTTTTCATCCTCTGTCATTTTTGGTTAAACCTATGCTCTAATGTTATTGATAGCTCCAGTACTCTTAACTTTAAATTAAATACTTGAATCAAATGATAGGTAGTGTGACTACTGAAATGATTTGATCATCAGATATGATAATTTTTTTCTGTATCAAATTCTAAAAGGCATTAATCCCCAGCAAGGCTTGTTTTTCACAGCTTATCTAAAATTACAGTACTGTAATTTTATTCATGTAAATGTAATTATTATAGATTATAAATATCAACAAATATTTGAGATTTTTTGGTTTGTTTTGATCATATATGGTATTTGGTTATATTCATTATGTATTTTTAGGTGAGATAATTGTATAATGGTTATGTTTAAAAATAGCCTCTTGGGGCGCCTGGATGGCTCAGTCGGTTAAGCGTCCGACTTCGGCTCAGGTCATAATTTCGCAGTTCGTGAGTTCAAGCCCCGTGTAGGGCTCTGTGCTGACAGCTCAGAGCCTGGAGCCTGCTTCGGATTCTTTGTCTCCCTGTCTCTCTGCCCCTCCCCCACTCACACTCTGTCTGTCTCTCTCAAAAATAAAGATTAACAATTTTTTAAATAGCTTCTTAATTTTTAGAAATGTAAACTGAAGTAGTTTATGAATAAAAGATGTGTGTATATATGTGTGTGTGTGTGTGTGTATGGAGAGAGAGAGAAAGAATGTGCGTGCGAGAGAGCAATTGTATGAGGCAAGAGGGGAGAGTGAATAATAATATGAGGGGAGGGTGAATAGGAATGGAGAGGCAAAATTGTTATTAGGTTATTTTATGAAGCCATGTGATAGGTACATGGTTGCTCATTTCACTCCTTTCTCTGTTTTTTTTTTAATGTTTATTTATTTTTGAGAGCGGAGGGAGGGAATGGAGGGAGGGACAGAGAAAGAGGGAGACATAGAATTGGAAGCAGGTTCCAGACTCTGAACTGTCAGCCCAGAGTCCGACATGGTGCTTGAAGCCACGAACAGTGAAATCATGACCTGAGCTCAAGTTGGATGCTTAACCAGCTGAGCCATCCAGGCGCCCCTCCTTTATCTCTTTTTGTGTACATTTGACTTTTTCCATTGTAAGGTGTTAAAAATATTTTGTATTTTTGCCTTTGTCATGTTATTTTTTTTGGCAAGGACAGGGCAAAAAGTCAAACAGAACATTGATATTTTACATGTTCACTTCTGAAACTCTTACCAGGTAGATTGAATATAAACATTGCATGTGGTGATTTGGTGATAAAGAGCTTTGGCAAAGACAACAGATAGAGCTTAATGATAATTCACTGAGATCTTGAAATACTCCTATTTGAAGAGCAAAAATATGCTACTGTGTGTTCAGAAGAAAAGCAGAGTTTGTGAGAAGGCCAAAGACAAGTTGAATATTATATCAAAGTACTGATGAGATTGAAAGCGAGACTTGGGTACTTCTGGGTAACAGACCATCTTAAATTCATTCTCACTTGTGCCATTATAATTTTTCCCTTTTTATTATCTTGAATGCCTTTTTTGCTAAGTGCTAGGTTTTTAAATGATATATGTAAAACTCATAATTATTTTACTTTGGTTTTGCAAGAATAATACTTCTTGATGTCCTTTTCTTTTTCTTTTTTCAACGTTTTTATTTATTTTTGGGACAGAGAGAGACAGAGCATGAACGGGGGAGGGGCAGAGAGAGAGGGAGACACAGAATCGGAAACAGGCTCCAGGCTCTGAGCCATCAGCCCAGAGCCTGACGCGGGGCTCGAACTCACGGACCGCAAGATCGTGACCTGGCTGAAGTTGGACGCTTAACCGACTGCGCCACCCAGGCGCCCCTTGATGTCCTTTTCTGAGCTTGTAGAGTATATTCATGTATTTCTTTATATCTTGATTATTAATGGTTTACTTTTAATGAAGGTAACCACATATTCTTTATGAAAGCAGGAAAACACTATAAAGCTTAGGAAGCTAAAGCACAGCTATGCTCTCTTAATTTTTTATGATATATAGCACCCCTTTCATATAAGAATTAAATTGCTTATTTTGCCTTTCTAATTCTCTTAACCATTTCAGAGAAGTGATTCAGCACAGTCACTGCCAGTTTTACTCCAAATCAAGAAATCTTTTAAGTATTCTTAAAAGCTACCATAATAAGCCAGTGGCATTGTATATCTTTAGGAGATCATTTTTGTGTGTGTTGGGGAGAGGAGATATTATGTTCACTTAATGACATAAAGAATAAGTGGAGGAGAAGGCAATATCTTCTCCCAGGAAGACAGAAAAGAGTGGTCATTGTGGGTCAATTAGGCTTTTAGTGAAAATGAATGCTTTAATAGCCTTGTGATTTTTATCTAACCATTTACAAGGCTGTCCTAATTTACAAATGGGGTCTTTTGAGGTTGCATCAAAAGTACAGAGTTCTTTCTTATAATTCTTATCAAGGATGTGACACATAGTATTTGCTGTGAAAGTAAAAGTTATACCTTTAAAAAATTGAAATGTTATTTGATTATCTTGGTCATTGCTGTAAGATGTTGATATTTTTGGTGAGAGTGTACTGTGAGACATTCATATGGATTCTTTTATGATGTTCCTGGTTCTAGTATCATTACAAAGTACCACCTGATCACAATTGATTTCTTGAGCTTGTATTCCATATAGACTATGAGGCTGGAATTCTCTGTGTGATACCTTTCCTTTAATAAAGTTTTCTTCAAGGGCGTCTTGGGTGGCTCAGTCAGTTAAACATCTGACTTCAGCTCAGGTCATGATCTCACAGTTCATGAGCTCAAGTCCCACATCAGGCTCTGTGCTGACAGCTCAGAGCCTGGAGCCTGCTTCCGATTCTGTGTGTGTCTCTCTCTCTCTGCCCCTCCCCCCCTGGCTTACACTCTGTCTCTCAAATATAAAAAAAATGTTAAAAAAATTAAAAAAAATAAAGTTTTCTTCAGTTACTTGTTTTTAGTTCCCTTGATGCCAGGCATATAGTAGACATGAGTTGCTATTTATAAATCAAATGAATGAAGGAATTACTTCTAGTTGTGAAATGTGGGAAAAATTATTAAAGTTCTCTGAATGTAAGTTTCCTCATATATGCAACCAAGGTGATAATGTCAAACATTAAATGATGTTGATAAGGTTTCAGGTACTGAGGGAATGTCAGTTCTCGCTTTTCCCATCATACCATGTACTTCTTATAGGGTGTTGCTCACATCCACACAGGTTGTTCATTGCCTGACTTCACAGAGTGACATTCATGAACTGTTTAATACAAATGGCAGCACAGAAGATGTGTAGTATATGACCTGAAAAACTAAGCTTAGTGTCTCTGCATTTTCACATGTCTGTGCCAGTGATACTCAGAATGGGAGCAGTTAAACTGCTGCATCAGAATTAACCAGAAGTGATTTCTACAAATGTGGATTCCTGTGTCCTCTAGATCTACCTAAGCAGAATTCCATGAGGTAGAACACTTCGATCTCCATTTAAAAGAGCTCCTCAAGTAATTATTTGTTGATAGCTGTATTGTGATACATTTGACATACCACACAATTCACCTATTTTGCCTGAATCTTTCTTATGGACCCAGAACTGTTGCTCACTTGATTCCCTAGTTTAGTGCCCTGTTCCGTAAAAAAAGTGACCCCTTGACATTTTCTTTCTCTGTGACTCTTCATGACTCCACAGTAACAGATTTTGCACATACCATACTGTACATACTTCTTCTGAACTTTGATCACATTCCTTCATTCTTAGGTCTTCAGATTTTTCTTCTACTGGTTTGCATGCTCACACACACACTCACACTCACTCACACATAAGCTTGGAGTCAGATTGAATTGGGTTTCAATTGGGTTTGAACTGGGAGTCTTGACACCTTTGGTCAAGATACACTCTCCTGGTTAACTGAAAAATGAAGCCACTAAATACCTCCTTCATAGAGTTGTATGAGATTCAAATGGAATGAAATGTAAGGCACTTAGTGTATCATGTGACAGATGAGGCTAATAATACCTATTTTATCAAGCTGTGTGAGAATAAAAGGGAAGTTGCTTAGTATATTATGTGGAACATGCTGAACATCTGAAAATGATAGATATAATTAAATTGAAGAAAGTAATATGTATCCCCTTGTATTCCATAAAGTTACTAATTTTAATAAATTCATCAAACATTTACTGATTACTAAATAGAAGATACTATGCCTATGGTGCAGTAGGGAACATAAGTATAAATATTACATGAGCTCTGCCCTGAAGGACCTTACCATTTATACAGTACACAAATAACCACATAGAATGAATATTTTATAATGGAATAATAGAATAAATGCTAGTGTAGATTTGCAAACAAATTGTTATCAGAATGTAGAGGAGGAAGGATTTTAATTTCAGACTGGGATAAGGTAGGATTTGACAAAGCAGATAAGAATTTGGTTTGTGACTTCAAGAATGGTTACAGTATGACCATGGAGAAAGAAAGAGTAGTTTGGTTGGGGAACAGATGCAAGACAGAGAGTTTAGGGGGATATGATTGAGAGGGGGATTGGATCTTGATATTAGAAAGTAGCAAATGATAACCCAAAGACTTTGAATGATGTGCAATAGGCATTTGAGAACCATTAATGATTTTTCATGAAGGCAATGACATCAGCTGATCTGTATCTTAGAAAAGTTATCTTAGCGGAAGGTAGAATATATTCAAGGTGTAAGAGAAAATAGAAACCCATTTATGGGGTTATTCAGAATATTAGCAAGACTGTGAAATAGAGATTAAGCAAAGGAGATGCAAAACTAACCTTCTGAACTCAGGACATGTAAGATATACCAAAGCTCCTACTGGTGAGGTCATGTGTGAAAGCTAGTTGCTCAACTAGGGCAGTACCACTTAGAATAGAAAGGAAGGGAGAGAAATTCTGGAGGGTGGCATACACACAATAGAGACCATTGGATTGACCAATGGCTGTACAACATAAAAAGAAATGAAAATACCTGCAAAAATAATGTAAATTTATTCTGAATAAATCAAGGAAGGGTCTTTCAGAAGCTTCAGCAAATTTTTATATTTTTCTCTAAAGCACTTTTTGACAAAAATGAACAGACATGTCAAAATCCTGACTCTTCTAGAGGGGCCTGGGTGGCTCAGTCAGTTAGGTGTCCGACTCTTGATTTTGGCTTATGTCATGATCTCAGTTCATGGGATATAGCCCCACTTCAGGCTCTTTGCTGACAGCTTGGAGCCTGCTTGGGATTCTTTCTCTCCTCTCTGCCCCTGCCCTGCTTGGATCTTTTCCCTCTCTCTCTGTCTGTCTGTCTCAAAATAAATAAACTTAAAAAATGAAAATGAAAAACTTTCCTCTCAAAATACTGACTCTTCTCACTTGAAAATTTAGCCTATTTTTCTATTTTTTCATGTCATCTTTTCTTTCTCAACGTATTTTGTTAAATTTGTAGTTAGATTTTAGGTATTTATGGATTTTTCCTTTTTGTTTACTAATGCTAATATAAAGGAAAATGGATTTAATATATTTATTTTGGAACTGAGTTCTCTAATTCCAATTGATTTTGGGTTCATATTTCATATTTTTTCAGACAGGCAGTCATGTTCCCAGGACTTATATACCTTTTTTTTCTTGTGTTATGTCATTAGCTGGGATTTCCAAAGCAATATTAAGTAAGAGCCATAAAATGTGGCTACTTATTTTAACTTTTACTATAAGGAGGATGTTTTATTTATTTTAAAAAACATAATTGACATATGACATTGTCTAAGTTTTTAAAGCGCACAGTGTGTTGATTGGCTAAATTTTTTATATTGCAAACTGATTACCACCATAGCATTAGCTAATATCTCCCTCATGTCATAAAATTACCCTTTATTTTTTTTTGTGGGTAAGAACAGTTAAGATCTATTCTATTAGTAGTTTTCAAGAATACAATACATTATTGTTAACTACAGTTACCATGTTCTACATTAAATACCCAGAACTTATCCATCTTATAACCGGAAGTTGGTACCCTTTGACCAACATTTCCCCATTTCCCACCCAGTCCTCAGCCCTTGGTAATCACTCTCTTATTCTCCATTTCTATGTAGTTCTCCTTGTTTGATTCCACATATAAGTGAGATCATACAATATTTGTCTTTCTGTAAGCAAGATGTATTTATATTATCTTTATTTGATAAAAAATGGATACCTGTATTCTTTGTTTTGTTTCCTTGGAATAGACGATGATTTTATCAAGTTTTTAAAATAGATTTCTATTTAATATTTTTGACATAAGACTCCTCTTTCTCATGTCACCTTTCAGTATAAAATTTATACTTGTTTTTCAAAATAAGTTGAGAGTTCATCATCTTAGTGCTTTCCAATAATTTCATTGGGTTTGATTTTTTTTGTTTGTTTGTTTCTGGAAACTTTCTAAGTGTTTGCTGGTAAAATTATTGAAGCCCAGGCTTTCATTAGAGGAACTTCTTCACCAGTGATTCCAGTTCCAAACATGTGGTATAAAATATAGCCTAGAAAAAAAATCCATCAAAGTGTTCAATTTTTTAAGAACAAAATGACCAATTTTACATTCTAATATTAAAATACACATTAAAGCTACAGTACATTTCAAGGTGGTATTGTTGTAGGTACAGAAACATCATATACAACTATGAAGCAGAATAATGAGTATACAAACTAAAACAAGTTTAAATACAGATACAGCCCTCCTGGGGTTAAGCATCCTACTTTGGCTCAGGGTATAGTCTCATGGTTCATGCATTTGAGCCCCGCGTCAGGCTCTGTGCTGACAGCTCGGAGCTCAGAGCCTGGAGCCTCCTTCACATTCTGTGTGTCTTTCTTTCTCTGCCCCTCCCATGCTCACGCTCTGTCTCAAAAATTAATAAACATTTAAAAAATTAAAATAAATAAATACATATATAGCACTTTAAAAGATTCATTTCAAATAAGGCAAATAAAAGGTTTAGTTTTCAGATGACATTTGGACAAATATTACCATTTGGAAAGAAAAAAATTCGGTCCCTACTACGTATGTATGTATGTATATATCAGACACAAGAATTAACATTAGGTGGATTAAAGATATAAATATAAAATTAAAGCTTTAAAAAATGGTAGTGAAAACTTTGGATGAATATTCTTATATCATGGAAGAAAAATGCTTTAAAAAAAAAACAACCATACAGGAAGAAAGCCATACTGGAAAAAGACAAATGGATTTAACTGCATCATAACCTTCAAATATTGTCCTTAAACATTGGAAAATTAAATCCATGAATGCCAACAGTTCATGGTGGAAATTCCAGTATTTATTGTAATATACCTGTCATGTTTAAATGATAGGTTTTTGTTATAACAGTTCAAACTGCAGCTTCTTTTTCTGTGTTTGATGGCTTTCTGTAGAAATTCCCCCAGCTGCCAGACCAAATTTTCTCACCCAGACTTGGAGACTTTCAACACCTATCCAACAGGGCACTGATGCTGCCAAGTTGGCATCAACTCTCTGATTAGCTTCAAGAAAACTTGAGACAGAAGCTGTCAACACTTCATCTTTGGCATCTAAGTGGCTGTGAAAGATGATCACGATTTAGTCAAAAGACATAATCTTGTCCGGTTACACTTGAGAAAAATCATGTTTAACTAAAGAACACATACTGTTATCCTTTCCTGTTTAAACAGTGTTCACAAACATCATGGGGATGATGACTAACTTTTTGTCATCTTTCTGCTTATAGTTTAAAGAAGTAATTCTGTAAAAATTAAGGAAAAGGGCAGAAACACTAATTTTCTGAGATAATTTAAAATATTTAATAATGTGCATTCGATAATTCGCAAAAGCAGAGCAATTGAAGCCATTTCAAGCCACCTGTACACAAAAAGAAAGCAGTCTTGTAATTATTTTGTATTTAAAGACAGAGTTATTTAAAACAGTTTGCTTTTACTTGTAGATTTTCTTAGATCTTTTAATAACTACTAGAAAATATTGTCAAGGTTGGAAAGTCCTTTCCATCAAATTTTAGTGTATTAAATTTTGGAATCTATAAAGGTAGAAACATAACAGTCATTTATTTATATTTTAATCTTTGGGTAACCATTGGGAATTAATGATTTCCTTAGTTTTCTTACCTACAGTAATGTGAATGCTTTTATCTAATTGACCAAAGTTTGATTAAAGACAAATGTCTTTTTGGCAGTGGACCAAACTATGTAGTAGATAAATTTTCCAAGAGATATTAATAAGTATTTCTTGGTAAATAATTCCGGGGTCAAATAATCTGAGGAAAAACTAGAATCAGTACAGTTAAGTTGAATGAATGCCTGCAGAATTTCTTAGCACTTTAAATTTGCTAATGTTTGTTCTGCTACTCTAAGGGATGTTCATAGCATCCAGCATGTCCTATAAGTGTTTGAACACAACCCTCTTTGCAAACAGTATCTAGTGATACCTGTTGAGGAACATGTGTTACATGCAGTACAATTGGGAAACTGCTACAGCGAGGTTTTGTAGAATCTTCAGTATAAAAGTCTATATATCATCTTATAATAGCTCTTGCTGTTAATTCTTCTAAATAATATTGATTGAGGATATTCCCTTTCAGGCACAATGCTGAGTGGCTCAGTAACTAGAATTCCTTTCTATTTCAGCTTTATAGTATGTCTTAGATCCAATGCTTCGTGTATGAGCACAAATATGACCAGGTAAAGCACTTTCAGGCCATCATTAGATGACTCCTTCATTAAAAATATAGTTCACTGATCTTAAGTCCTTATTTACCATTGTACATGTGATTAATAATTTAAGTGTGAATTCATTTTTATGTTTTTCATATGCTCATATGTTTTAATTATTGTGACTTTTAAACTTGATGTGGGAAAGGCTAGTCCTTAGATGAGGATTAACACAGGAGTTTTCTATTACTTGTTTTTAATTTCTTAGGAGTTTCTTTTATGTGAGTTTCATTGTACTAGAAATGCAATCATGTAAAAAAAATTATACAATCTTCTCTATTTTGGGAATCAGTTCACCCCTGAATTGCATAGTGATTTCTGTGGGCTGCAAAGCAGGTACTATGTTTTTTTATTTATATTTTATATGTGTTCAAAATGAAGGGTAATGTTGATGTTATAATAAATGGTATGACACATAGGTGCACGAAGAGGAGTGTACAACTTAATTTTAAGACAGTTTACCTTGAAGATTGTGATAGGCATAGTCTTTCTAAGACAAGAATGTACATCAGCTGTCAGAGTGAACTAGAAATTATAGCTCTGCCTTATTGGGACATAACACGAGCTCAAGTGACCCCTCTTCTCATTGTTCATCTATGTCTGACACTTTCCATTAAGAAGACATGATTGGGTCAGTTTTCTGTGATCCAATATGGAATACCTCTGGTAAACAAGATTTCAAATCAAGGTATCTCAGAAAGGCAATTGGCCTTCTAGTGCCCTGACTTCCCTTTTGCTTGTGTACAAATTCAGCCCACGTCCAGTCAGTGGAGGACAGCCCCTAGGATAGCTTCTCTCTGTTCACATTCAACATGATCCAGGCAGAGCCGCTCTGCAAAAAGCATTTTGCATGGTGCCTTTTTTCTCGGAGGGGCAATGTTTCAGATACTTGGAGACTTCATGGCCTGTCAAGTACACACATGTCGAAGTAATGTAGGTGAGAGATTCTTCTGACAATTTATGGAAAGTAACATTTTAATCTAGAGCTCTCCGTTTGCATGAAGTGTAAGCTTAGATTAAAACCTTTTCGTTTTCATGCTCGGTCTTTGCAGGCTTTTGTAATTTGCTGAGTCTGCTGTCATAAATATGTCCTCATAAACAAATACCTGCCTCTAGAAAGCATGTATCTTGGGCATATATCTTAATCAAATGGTAAGTTGCATATATGGCCATTTAGGTGTGCTATAAATAGTAATGGAGTATTTTAAAATATTTGAAAATTAAGTAAGCAGGTTTTTGACTTGAAATCAATGGTTCTCAACATTTTTTTTATTTCCCAATACCATACCATGACCCAGCACATTCTTATCAGTAATATGCTCTCTCAACACTTGGTGCTTCTAGAGTGAAGCCCATTAGTGTCATTCTTGGTGAGTGACAGTGGACAAAGCTTGAAAATCTCTTGTGGAAGCTTTTTCCAGAGTGGGGCTGACTTATCTGACATAATAAAGACCAATGGCTTTTAGGCTACAGCTGGAAATCATAAAAATAAATTATATACTTGAAATAAACATTTACTTAATAAAAACAGAAGTACATTAATTTATTAATCTTTTCATGTAGGCCCAAGACCTTTTCCCTTAAATACTGGTTTCTATATTGAGGTTCTAAGTCATTTTTGCAAAAACTTCTTAATGCATCATTTCCAATTTCCAATTTCATTTTCATTACAATGGAATAAACCATAAATGTGTTACTCTTTCAGCAGTATGATCCAGCAATCCCACTTCTGGGTATTTATCCAAAGGAATTTAAATTAGAATCTTGCAAAGATACTTGTGCTCCCATGTTAGTTGTAACTTCAATCACAGTCACCAAACTTGGAAACAACCTAAATGTTCACCAACAGATGAATAGAAAATGAAATTGTCACATGTACGAATATTATTCGCCCTTAAAAAAGGAAGGAAGTCCTGGGCGCCTGGGTGGCGCAGTCGGTTAAGCGTCCGACTTCAGCCAGGTCACGATCTCGCGGTCCGTGAGTTCGAGCCCCGCGTCAGGCTCTGGGCTGATGGCTCGGAGCCTGGAGCCTGCTTCCGATTCTGTGTCTCCCTCTCTCTCTGCCCCTCCCCCATTCATGCTCTGTCTCTCTCTGTCCCAAAAATAAATAAATGTTGAAAAAAAAGATTTAAAAAAAAAAAAAAAAAAAGTTTTAAAAAAAAAAAAGGAAGGAAGTCCTACCATTTGTGACACCGTGGAAGACATTGTGCTAAGTGAAATAAGCCACACAGAAATAGAAATCCTCTATGGCCTCACTTATGTGTAGTGACTCACTTTAATCCAGCTGTTGCAAAACTTAAAACTTGTTTTTTATAGAGATAACCTTTGTTTTTTCACTTACACTTTGTCCTTTTGCCTGAGTTGTAAATGCACAATTTTCTTATATAGTAAAATAGTAAACAGACTGTTGTTCAGTAGACAGCTCTCTCTGGTCAAGGAAGCATGCAGAGTGTTAAGGGAACAGAGATGACCTTGAATCCAGAAAATCTATTAGAAACAAACAAACAAACAAACAAACAAACATGCTGCTCGTAAAACCTCCTCGCAGGAGTTTGAGAAGTCCTTCCTAGTTCCCTAGTTCCCTACTTCCCTGTCCTCTACCTGGCTTTCCTCCTCACCTCCTCCCTTGAGAATAAGCACTTTAAATTGGTCAATTCCATCTGATGAATACTGCCATCTTCTTGAATGGTTTTCTTCTCCCTAAAAAAATGGAATTTGTGGATATTTTTTAGTCTGCTGATGTTTCCTATTTATTAAGGAGTGGGATCACTTTCCAGTTCCTCAGACACTTATGAGACAGGCATTGCCCAGAAAAGGCTGAAGAAGAAACTCGCTTCTTTATTTCTCTTCTTTACCCCCTTTCCTGCTATAGTTTTTCAGTAGTGTAAATCCTCCAGTCTATAACAGAATGCTTCCCGAGACTGCAACTCAACTCAAGCAGGATGAGCTGTGAGCATCTTGAACTTAGAGAAATGCCCCAGAAATCATAATCCTCAAAGAAAAAAAAATCCTCAGGGCCATTCGAATGGACGCTGGCCAAAGACCAGATCAAGAAGAGATTGATATTTCCAGATTAGCATCCCTCAGGAGGCATCCTTCCACCATACCTCCCATGAATATTAACAGCCAAAGAATAAAGCCATAAATCTTCATCCTAATTGTACATCAAAATTCTTTGTGGAGTTTTGAAAATACAGAAATCTGTGTCCTCTCTCACAGTTACCAAATTAGAATATTCCAAAGCAGGGGCCTATATTAAGGAATTAGTTTTTAAAATATTATAGGTGATTGCAGTCTTCATCTTCACCCAAGTTGGGAAAGTCACTAGAATAAATATATGAAACATAGTTGTATTTTTGGAAAAGTGAGTTTCTAATGATAAATATTTTCCTTCTTACATATGAATGTGTCTTTTAGTTTAGGATAGTTTCACCTTGGCAAAGAAAGTCATTGCAGAACCTGAAAAAAGCACCTTCTGATAAAATATTGGGGCAGGGGGAAGCACTGGCTCAGTGAATCGGTGCCTACTAGGCAGCCTGTCTTCCAAGGTTCTTTTCTGTTCCCTCTGAACCCAAAGGGGTGCTCTTACTTAAGCCAGCTACTTCTCAAAACGTGCATAAGAATTAATTGGGGGCAGGCAGGGGTGGGGAGGACAGGTTTGGATTGAGGTGGGGTCTGAGATTGTGCATTTCCAATGAGCTCCCTGGTGGTGATGCTGCTGGTCCAGGGATGACCCTGTGTAGCCAGGGTTTAGGCATCTTCTTGGCATTCAAAATTTACGTCTGCATTCTCTGATACTTGCTTTACCTTGAAAACTGATAAAAATTTATTTGCTCCTCTTCAATAATTAAATCCCTGGAAAAGAAAAGAAAAAAGAAGAAAAGAAAACATCTTTTATCAGTTTAAATGGAGAGATGAGGTGGGGGATGTATTCATGCTGGACCTTTAGTGGTATTAGCTCTCTGCCTGGGGATACCAGGAACTGGGTCAGCTCACTGTAACTGAGATCAGATCAGCTAAGTCCTAATGGAGCTAACCACCTGAGTCTCCCCTCAGGCTCACATCAGTAAATGCCAGTGATTTGTTAGGTTATTTGTTAATTGTAAATGTTGTAGATGACTGGTTAGTATGAATACTCAAGCATGGTGGGCATAGTCGGGGCGTTTTGCTCTTGTTTCAATATATTGTCAGTGGTGTAGCATTTCTAGTGTAACAGTAATTTTCCTCTTTGATAGTGAAGTGTGAGATTTGGACTGAATTCTAACACAGAGTGTATGAATCCTTCTTAGAGATAACTGTGTTCCTGTGTTTCCTCAAAGAGCATAAATATTTTAGTGAGTGTTGTCACTGTGTTTGTCTTCATACAGCCCAGTGAATGTCTGCACACTAGAATACTGAGGAAAAACTCTGTTTCACTTAGAAAAAGGCATATAATGCAGTGAAAGTTGTAAACCTTTCCTAAACCCTAATCTGCTTTCCCTGAGATCTTGTGGGAAATACCCCTGGCGGGCATTTACTCTCATCTTCATTGCCACTATCTGCCCTTCTTTCTATACATGTAGGTACCAACCTTCATTAATCAGTATTTGCTGGGCTTTACTTATGCTAGGCAGTGTGTGGTGCCCACAAATATAGCATTAAAGATCCAAGAAATTCAGCCTGCCCCTAAGGGGCTTACAGTCCACTTTGTCTCAGTTTTCACAATCAGCTGAGCAGAAAATTATCCAGTTGAAGTAGAATAATATATGTACTTGTAAAGTGCTTTCAGGATTCATTGTCACTTCTGTCTTGATTAACATTCCTGAAAAAAAAAAACAATATAGCATAGGCAATAAGTACAAGAGAATGTGCTGAAGGTGATGAAATAACACTGGGATAGAGGTGATGGGCATTCTAATAACGTACACACTGTGTCAGTTCTTCCTTCCACATTTACTCAGCACCTATTAGGTGCGACCAAAATAGGTAACAGTTTTATGAAAACATTATGTTTTGGATAGAGTTTAAGAATGTTGTCTCAATAAGTAACTCACCTAAATACAGAGATCCTCTGGCCTCATCTGTCAAAAAAGGATAATATCCTACTTGTTTAAATGCAGTGAGCTGACCCTGATGTTTATAGCAGCATTACAATAATAGCCAATTATAGTAAGAGCCCAAATGTCCATCGACTGATAAATAGGTAAAGGAGATGTGGTATATATATATATATATATATATATATATATGTATATATATATATATATACATACACACACACACACACACATATACATATGCATATATATATATATATATATACACACACACACACACACAATGAAATATTACTCAGCCATAAAAAAGAATGACATCTTGCCATTTACAAAGACATAGATGGAGCTAGAGAGTATTATGCTAAGAAAAATAAATCAAAGAAAGACAAATATATGATTTCACTCATAAGTGGAATTTAAGAAAACAGATGGACATGGAGGAAAGGGAAAAAAAGAGAGGGAGGTAAACCATTAAAGAGACTTACCTGTAGAGAACAAACTGAGAGTTGCTGGAGGGGAGGTAGACCGGGAATGGGTTAAATGGGTGATGGGTATTAAGGAGGGCACTTGTGATATGCATTGGGTTATTATATGTAAGTGATGAATTACTAAATTCTACTCCTGAAGCTAATATTACACTATATATAACTGACTATAATTTAAATAAAAACTTGAAAATTAAAAAAAAAATAAAGGCAGTGAGCTGACACAAGTGGTATCTGGTTTTATTTCTATGCAATAATATCTAAGAAGGAGAGGCAAGGTAGATGGGTAAAACTATTAGCTGGAGCCTAAAGTGACTTTCTGGGACAGTATTAGAAGTGAAAGCCAGCTTGTAGTTTCAGTCATTGAATGTGAGATTCATCCTCCTCCTCCCAAAAGATACCAGTTTTTCTTTTACCAGTTAACCAGTAATAACTGGGGCTTAGAACATAGACCCACATGCCCATTTCTTCCATGAGCAGAAGAACTATATTTAATTATTTCCAGCTTGCTCTTACTCCATAAAAACCCCGGTGGGTTTGGAGTCTAATACCATGTGCAACTTGGTGTCTTCTATGCCTCTCAAAAGAGTCCTTCCATTCGTTTCTATAAGAAGACACCTAATCTTATTGAACACAAAAGTTTTAACTGTGACTAGACTTGGTTCTATAATTCCCATTTGAATTTCCATTCTAAGAATAACTCTAAAGAGCATTGAAGACATTTTCCCATCGATTCTGAAGCTGAATGCAAATGTGTTCAATGACTTTGGGCAACATTTTAAACTCTCTTTTTGCAGATTATAACATGGGAATAGGCCACTTTCAAGATTTAATGAGATCATGTATATAAAGTGCCTAGGAAAGTGACCAGTATGTTTTCAGCCATCATTATGTGTGTAATTATGATATTATTGGTTTCCATTATAGAAAATTTTTTACTGAACTGGGGAACAACAGAAGGAACATAAGACTTTTATCTTGTCCCTTTCTAGATTTGTATATATTTAAAGACACTTAAAAATAGGTATTTCTCCGCAGATTATCTTACTGTTAGGTATAAAAATAATTATGGAGAAAATTCATCAACATTTGAACTCCCTATGAAAATGTGGTGAAATAATATATTTTAATTGGTGTTTTGATTCCATGTAATAGCAAAAAAAAAAAGACAAAAAAAAGAAAAAATTCTTAAGATTAATTTAATGTAAAGCTAAAAGTTGCCTTAGCATATATTTCCTACCTAGTAGAAGTATGGGTGTCACACACCTGTTCTCCCTAAAGCAGTTCAGTTGGGGTCATGCTATTAAAAGGAAGCAGTTCTAGGAAATCAGTGCTATTGGTAACGATGTGTAAATGAGTTAATTTCTCTGTAGCTGCCATAGCGCCTTATATTGGCTTTAAATCTTTTTACCCCTTTGATCTCTTTCTCTATAAATTCAATTTCCTTTGCTGTATTCTGAAAATCCATTTCATTTTCATTTTAAGACTTGATCCATTCTTTTTTCCTGTCCAGAGTAATTGATCTTTCTTACCAAGGGTGTGGCCAGATATGCTCTTCTTTCAAGTCAATTCCAGCAAACTATGTCTTGAAAGGTCAATGCATCATGTTGCTACTTATTTTTTTTCCCCTAGTCCATCTGTTTTCTTGAAAATTTTCACCTGTTTAATAAAGGGTGTAAAGCTCTGACAAACATCTATACCGGGAGGTGGTGAAGTTCACCAATATTTTAAAAATCTTTCTATATGGCACCTCTTCCTTTGAGCATGAGTTGCCACTTCACCCCAAATGTCCTTCTCATGAAAACATGGCTCTGCCAGAACACCAGTGGCTTTCATTAACCTGCCTAATCTGTGAATCTGAACGTTCCTGAAATTCATTAAAGGAAAAATAGCTAATTGAAAATGAATGTAAAAATACCCAATGGGATCTTAAGACCTAGACTTTGAAAGTGATGTGCTTTGGCTTTAATAGGTCTTTTATTTATTTAATTTCAGTCTTCCCTTGGTTTTTGTGACAGGGTTAGTAGAGGAAACAAACCCAAATGTCTTGTAAACTGTCAAGCTGGATGCTCATCTCAGGGGAGCTCAGAGGGTATCATGTTTTAAGTGTTATCTTTCTGGAGCTTGGAGTGTGTCCGCTGACAGCTCCCCTGGGTTATAGCAGTGCAACATTGTTAAGACAGTTGTGTAAGCTGAATTAGAGGAAGCTTTTTGATTAAAATAACCAGATGGAACTTTGAAAAAAACTTTTTTGTTTTGTTAAGGACTTTGAAGGTAAATTTTGTTGCAGGAACCACTTAAAAGATACTGAGGATGTGTTTTTCCTATCAAGTTAAAAAAAAAAAACAACAGAAATATCTCATTGCTCTTTTTGAACCTTCAAGATTAATACATGGCCAATAACAGGGAATCTATCAGCTGACCATGGTATGCAAATCAGAAATGTTCTTTTGTGTTTAAAGGTCTTATTTCTTCAAAGTAATGGACAGTGCTGTCCAGCATTGTCTTACTGATCTTCATAATGAATGTGAGGAAGCCACATAGGCAATATTTGGCATTATCCACACATAATACATTATTTTTGTTATTTTTTTAATGTTTATTTTTGAGAGAGAGAGAGACACACACACACACAGAATCTAAATGAAGCTTCAGGTTCTGAGCTGTCAGCACAGAGCTTGATGCGGGGCTCCAACCCATGAATGATGAGATCATGACCTGAGCTGAAGTCGGAGGCTTAACCGACTGAGCCACCCACGTGCCCCAACAATAGATTTTTTGTTAATGGGACAATGAAATCAAAGCAAGCCTAGCTACATGTTAATGCTCACAGTGGAAGTTTAGCAGTAGAAGTGAACTAATGTTACCAGCAAACCTCTTACTCTGTATTGCTTTTATAATGACTGGCTAGAACATTTCTTATTTTTTTTTCTCATGAATGACAAGATTGCCTATACTGTGTTGGACATGTGGTGTTTTTCCACTTTGCTGTAGGCTGTTTGTGGATTTGTGGATGTGATGGAAAAAAAAAATACTTAGATACCTGATAGATTGGGAGTATCTTGCCCTCTAGAGGCAGTTTAATAGAAGAGGCAGAAATTATCATTCATTGTTAAGGATTGAATGATGGTAGATAAACCGGGCCATCGAATTTGAATGGTTCAAGGCACCTCATTTGGCTCTAAGTTTCACAGTGGACCAGATTGTAGTGGGACAGACAGGGCTCAAATCCTTTGCCACATTCAATTTTAGTAGATATCAATAAAAAACAGAAGCTAAAGCTTTGTTTTAACTTGCGTACTTCAGCTCTTGGGTCTGTGGGCCTACCACGCAGTACAGCACTCATTACACTTTTTAGTTTACTGTAGGCTCTCAAAATATGGTAACTAAATGGGTAAATGAAAATGTAGTAATACAAACTAATATGGGTTCTTTTGTTAGCAGAGGGTGTGATTGCCAAGTAAAAATTTTATTAAGTTCCTTTTCCTTTTACATGCATGTATTCATATACAAATATATTTCAAAACCATAGGCCAGATGAATTCCTCCCATTTTTTAATGGCTGATTCTTAGCACAATGCTTATATACTATTAGTCTACCATATTCCTAAAATCCAGTTACTCCTATGGAGATTTTTAAAATTTGTTCCCAAGTGGCATGTCATTTGATTTGCTGTCTTATCTTTGAAGTAATGTATTTATGGACTAAGGTATGAACAGAGGTAGAAGCAGCAGTAGCAGCAGAACATGCTTATAAGTGCTCATCACATGCCAGACAAAGCACTTTGTCACTTAATTCTCACAAGACTCCAGTGAGACCCTTGATTTTCTATATGACAAGACCAAGCTTTTAAGAAGCCACATATTCTGGATCACATAACCACAGAACTGAGATTTGAGTTTTGTGCACAGTGATGGCAGAGTTGGATCAGCCAGTAACCCTGCTCCCCACCTCCAGTTCCAGAACTAATGACTGACCTCACCCTTGTTCAGCTCTGTCACACATGGAAGTTGGGATCATCAGATTTTCTGTCCCCGCACCACCTTCGGAGCAAGGAAATTACGGCATCGCTGATCTTGATTGTCCTCAAATGGAGGAGAGGGAATGGAGGAGCTGGTGAGAGAGAGATGACTCACTTTCATTCACAGGCTCATCAGGCTTGAGTGGCTGAAGTAGTCATAGCCATCATCCTGTCTTGTTAATTGCTGCCCTTTAGAGATAAGGGGGGAAAAAGTACCTGTCACTTTACAGTTTACAAAACCCATTGAAGTGAAGAGCTAACAGGGTTCCAAGCACATAAACCTTCTGTGTGGCAGAGCCTGTAATCGAATCCACATGACGTGGTGGTAACTGCAGTGTCATTTCCACCCAGCCACATGACCTGACCTCTGGTAGTTGTCATTCGGTTGCTAATATCTTTGAATAGAAAATAAAAACTGGTTGTATGTTTTCCAGAATCTCTTTCACTTCACATACATTCTTAATCCATCAAAAGTTTCATCCTATATAAAGGACTATATCTACATGATGTGTTAATGAAGAATGGCAGGGGGAAACAAAACAAGCAAAAGGGCTTTGTAGTGAAGTTTTTCAAGCCATACCACAGCTATTTGAAAAATGACAATATGATGTCACATAACTGCCACTACTACTAATGAATCGACCTCACAGGTTTTTACATATTCACTGGCATGTCTTGTACTTTAGACTAAAGACACACACTAACCATCTATAGCAGTATTACAATGCAGATAGCGTGTCGTCAAATGCTGCCGTGGATGACAACTTCTCATTTGGTCTTGATCTGTTAAGATGAAGCTCTTGAGAGTTGCAGATGCATTTATTACCAGAATTTTCCAAATGGCAAGGACATTTGTTGCTAACAGTCTCTGATGGGAAGGGGGACTTTGGGAATAAGGCTAAAGTTAGCTAATACTTCTTGAACTAGAGACACAGTGAACAGTGAACACCTTATGCTACCTGTAACCTTCAAGATTGAATAACTTAATGAAGACCCCCATCTTTTAACCTGCTCAAGATAAATTCAGCCTTTTTCTTAAAACTTCTTCCATTTACTGAGCTGGGCATCCCCTTTTGTTTTTCCTCTTCTAATCTCTTATGTGTCCTGCATCTTTTTATATATTTATCATATTCTACCCTTGTCCTGGAACTATTTGTGTATCAAACTTCCCCATTCAATTCTCTGTTGTCCCTCTAACCAATTTCTTAAGAAAAGTGTGTTTTCTGTTAGAGAGGGACTCATGCAATTGTGTGTGTTGGTATGTAACTCTGTGTGTGTGTGTGTGTGTGTGTGTGTGTGTGTGTGTGTGTGAGATCAGCCTCTAGTGCATATTATTGTCACATGTTGATGAGTCTGTCTTATATTAGTGTCTCTTTATACGAAGAAAGAAATTAGAGATGACTTAAATGGGTGGTGTAGTTTGACTTACTACATGGGACCAGGTAAAACAGGCCATCCAAATTAAGTTTTATAGTTTGAATCAAAACTACCATCCTACTAATAGTTACAGATGTTTTTTTTTTCATGAAGGTGCTAGAATTCCTAGCCAAATGTTTTGTTAGCATCCCATGCCAAAAATTCCACTCATCAATGATTTATTTCAACGATAATTACCCCAAATCTCTGAATGTTGGTATCAGATGTTGAATATTAGTGTCCTGGTGCTCAGGGAGTCTTTTCCAGGCTTTTACATATGCTTCTCAATGTGATTCCAATTTTATCCTAGAAATATTTTATTTACTATCAACCCACTTAGCCTATTTGTTAAGAAAATAGAGTATTCATTGTATTTCTTGAATATTATATATAATACCAATTTCAACTTTGCTGCTCAATTAATGTTCAGGTAGAGAGGAAAAGTAGGGAAGGGAGCCAATTCTGTGTGTAAGACAAAAGTGGAAGTCATTCGCAAGTATAATTTGCATCAATCATTTTCTCCTAAGTGTTTCTGTATTAGTGCTAAGTATAATAGTACCAACTTACATATGAAAAGCATAAAGAGTTGGTCACCACTTTTTTCAAATGTAGAATGAGTCGATTTCAAAATGCATATCTATTGTACAGACCACGGAGGAAGAAAATAATGTTGCTAAATTAAACAATGATGTTTGATTGTAAGCTATATCTTGATCTTAGAGATACTAAAATAGATTCAGGGTTTGAGTCTTAGAATAAATAAAATGTGATATTTGTTCAATAAATACTTATTCAGTGCTCTGTACTTTCAATATGGATCCCCTTTTTGAAGGGTGAAGATATGCAGGGTGTTCATGACACATCCTCTTCTAGGAATCTGAGTCAGGCCTCATGTGCATTGCAAGACCTGTCACTACATTTCTGATTTCTGCATGTGTGAAGATCTGTTCACTATCTCAGTTGTTACATACAAACATAAAGCTTGTGCTGCCACACCTTTCCAGAAGATAGCATCTATCCCACAAAGCTGTCAGTCTTTTTCATAGCATTCATTGACCTATCTTGTGGCAGGTTAACTGAGAGCAGTTTGCTCTGTACAGAAAGTTGAAATATTCTTAAACATTAAAAACAGTCACCAACATTAGTATAGTTTTCTCTTCTTTCTAATAAGTCAAAATTTTGCCTTTTAAACTTCTCCATTGTCAAGAGTTTTAAAACATTTGACTTTCAGTTAGCTAACAGCAAAATGAATCTTTTCATATCTTGGCTAACATGGACAGAGCTCGAGGGTATTATGCTAAGTGAAATACGTCAGACAGAGAAAGACAAATAGCATATGATTTCACTGACGTGGAATTTAGAAAACAAAACTAATAAACAAACAAACAAAACAAAACAGACTCTTAAATGCAGAGAACACACTGGTGGTTGCCACAAGGAAGGGGAGTGGAGGAGGTAGGTAAAATAGATAAAGGGGATTAAGAGGTACAAACTTCCACTTATAAAATAAGTAAATCATGGAGATGAAAAGTACAGCCTAGAGAAAATAATCAATAGTATTGTAATAATTTTGTTTGGTGACAGATGGTGGCTACGTTTACCATGGTAAGCACGGATTCGTGTATAGATTTGCTGAGTCAATATGTTATGCACCTGAGACTAAGATAACATTGTATGTCAACTATACTTCAATAATAAAAAATTACAGTTCCCCCTAAGTTTTAATGGCAGTCAAAGGGAGTATGACTGCGTATCTTTGTAGATAATTGGAGTAAGAAATGTAGTAGGAAGGGTGTGGTACAATAGGACAGTGAAGATGGGGAACTTTATCCCTACTGTTTTCTGTCCTACACATATTTGACTTTCAGTCCTTCAGATGCAGGACAGCAGATTGCCAACGCTTATCCCCGTGATCCTTTGTAATTACTTTCTTGTCTCCTTCCCCTCCAATATTTATCTTCATCTCTGCCATGGGTGCAGAGTCTAGCACATTACTATTTCTAACTACTAAAAGCTAATATTTATTTAGCATTTATTATGTGCATGGCACTCTTCTGTGTCATATATTAATCAATTCAACTGATTTACTTTAAAAAATAACCTTTACATTTTGAACTGATTGTAGCTTGATAGCAAAGTTGAAAATACAGTGCAGAGAGTTGTCACATATTCTTCATCCAGTTTCCCCCAGTGTTTATATCTTACACAACTGTCATAAATTTTGTTGAAACTAAGAAATTAACCTTGGTACCTTACTGTTAACTAAACTCCAGACTTCATTTGATTCACCAGTTTATTCACTAACTTCCTTTTTCCATTTCAGGATTCAATCCAGGATGTGAATTAGCTTGCATTTAGTTGTCATGTCTACTTAACCTCCTCTCATCAGTGATTGTTTTTTAGTCTTTGCTTGTTTTCCATGACTATGACACTTTTGAAGAGTACTCATTGGATATTACGTAGAATGTTCCTCAACTTGGGTCTTTCTGCTATTCTCCCATGATTAGACTGTGAATATGAGTAACTTATTCACGTTTCTCAACCTATTAAAATAATACATTATGATTCTCTTTTATAAATAGGGTAACGTACAGAGAACAGTTGAGTTGAGGGCCTGAGTTTGAACTCAGAATGCCTGGTTTTAAACCCTGAACTCATAGCCACTGTGTTATTTTGATTCAGAATTCCTAGATTTGAATCCTTACTTAAGATCTCTCTACTATTTGATGGTTTCAGATTACTTATCTTATCAAACAGTAATAATGATTTATCTTACCAAATATGGTCATGCCTCCTGCAGTACCTGGGTATATTAAGTTTCTGGAACATGTTCACTGTTAGTATTGTCATTATTTTTCAGAAGGCCAGCTATGTCTATTTTGTTAGCTGCACAATCACAGTTCTGTAAGCCTGAAAGAGGCATGAAATTGTAGATTTTGTTGATTCTTCCCTTTATCTTGTTTCTTGAAGGAAGTTCCCTTTATCTGGCACTCTTTTTTGGTGTCTTGTTTGTAGGGAGAAAGTGTTGTAGGAATTCTGCAAAGCAATTCATGTATAGAAGAGAAGATGGATACCCTGATTATTCCTGCAAGTTTGGGAGTCGATTAAAAAAGGCCATTTTCCAAATGAGCTTTTAGAATTTCTAGAAAATAATTTTCAGTGTTAGCTTAGAAGACTCTGTCTGTACATATGCTTATGCATGTTCTTTGGAGGTTCATACTCTGGCATTTTGCAATACCAGAATTTCTGTGCCAGTAATGTTAAATGGTAATTTCTCTGTCTCACACTGGAAAATGTCTCATAGGTTAGCATGTGCATGAAAGTGTGGATGGCTTTTCCTGAAGTAAGAATTGAGGGAAAATAAAATAGCTATGAAATGTGTTCATTTCATTTTAAAAAAAACATGAAAAGCTATTCCTCAATACTGTTATCAACTCAACATTGGCCATCTTTTATTTTTTCAAAATGGTAAATTAATTTATTAGGTCTTTGGCCTAATTGTTAGCCAAGCAGCCACTCGCCTCTGGGGCAACTCTAGAGATCCCAAGAATGTTGGGAAGCCATTCAAAAATCTTTTCATTACTTTTTAAACTAGTATTGATTGATTCAGTCAACATCATTAGGCAGTTCAGTAAGCCAAGCTAGGATTAGATCAAATAAGCATTTTACACCTGTTACTTCTCATACTCCTATAAGTTATAAAATAAACATTTTTTCCTTTCATATTTCCTTCTTTCATGCAGATTTGGACTGTAGAGGACAGGACATCTTTGTTTCTAATCTCTAATAGTTCCTACTACAAGCAAGGTACTTTCCTTGGGGCTATGTTCTAGATAATACTTTGCAGTTAATAATATAGAATTGTCTTCCAAAAGGCTATAATGCTTGAAAAAGTATTTCTCAGATATGTCAAAGAAAACATTTTCATTTATGAGACTATTGATCCTCTTGAGGTACATTATTGATAAGCAAACTTTATAAGCCATAAGAAAATACCCAGGTTGGAGATCGAAATTAGTTTGGCCAGGGATCATGAAGCAGATGTCCTCATTGTGTAGGATATTGACATTGGTGGGCTGATGGTGCTTTTCAACTTTAAAGTCCTAAGTTTGTCTGATATTAAGTTACATGGTTATAATTGCAAATCTCTGCCATCATTCAAAGATTTGGAAGTCAGACTTCCTGCTGGTGTTTAACACTTGGGAATGATCAGTAAGTTGGATTTATTCAGATTTTTCAATTCATATGATGCTACACCTGTGGCCTATAATGCATGTAGTTGTGAATAACTAACCTTGTACAGCATTTCATATATTTAGGTATCCCTTAGTAGTGCCAAGCAGTGGGAAACATTATTTTTGCCCTTGGATTTCTTATTACATATGTATAAAATGATCTTGGGATTCCATGTCTGTAAATGAATGAGACTCTCTATATTCTTGCCCTGTATTCCTCTGTATTCCTTCCATCTCAGGAGGAAGGAAATACATGTTCACTTTTAAATGTGATTCTACTCCCTTTATTAATCTTTCACAAGGCTTCTATTTTGTGTCTTTGATGGTTTGTAGTAAATAAAGCATGTTTATCTTTCTGCTTTTCCCATAGTCTGCTGCAAGTCGGTGAAGATTCTTCCATTCCCTCAGCTACTCAGAACAAAAACCTAGGGGGTTATTCTTGACTCTTCTCTTTCCCCCAAACCCCCAATCCAAACTATTAGCAATTTGCTTACTTCTACCAGGTAGGAAGTGTATCCTGAGGCAGTTTTTAGCTTTACATTAAATTATTCCTAAGAGTTTTTTTTTTTTTTTTGCTTTTGCTTGGAATCAAAACACGAATTAAAATACATTATTTTCCTGTGTTTTCTTTTTAAAATTTTTTTTAAAAATATTTATTTTTGAGAGAGACAGCATGAGAGGCAGAGGGGCAGAGAGAGAAGAAGACACAGAATCCGAAGCGGGCTCCAGGCTCTGAGCTGTCAGCACAGAGCCCGACGTGGGGCTTGAACTCACGTAGTGTGAGATCATGACCTGAGCCAAAGTCAGCGGCTTAACCGACTGAGCCACCCAGGTGCCCCTATTTCCCTGTGTTTTCATAGAAAGTTCAAGTAGTTATGAATTTTCTCCCCAGTTATTTTTTATACATAACAAAAGATAATCTGCAGAGAAATACCTTTTTGAAGTATCTTCTATAATGTATACAAAGTTCACATTATCATGGATGTACTGCAAGGCTTAGAACTGAAAATACACCTATGTTCCTATTACTTGATTCAATCATCATTGTGAAATGCACTCTTAATAAAACTTAAAAAAACATATAATGGTATTAGAATGATACTGACATTCTTTCACAATATACTATTGAGTATGCTATGCTAAAAATAGCCACTTCATTCAGTAGGAGAAATAAACATGGCCTAGATGAGTGTGAAAATAAAGATATGTCCTTGTCTATTTTGAGCAACAGAATAGAGTTTTCATGTTTGTTTTTTTAACATTTCTCAAAGCAAGTAAAATGTGTAAGGGGATGATTTTTTTTACGTTGCCTACATGATTTAAGTTATAAAAATAACAACAGTGACGTGGTACACACTTTAAAGACTCATGCTTTTGTATACACATACTATGTGGCTTATAAATCATTGCACTATTAGATTGACTTTTTAACTTACTAGAAATTGGTCTTCTCATTTAGATGCATGCGTATGACTCCCCATGTCTATTTTAAGATAGATTTAATCATAAAATGATTTACCTTAGGCAAATTAGAATAAACTCACTTGAGTAATTAATTTAGGTGTTTTAAGGAGTTACTTTAGTTCACATAAATAAGAACTTTGTCTCAAGGAATATGAATGCTCTGTATTGCCGTTTGGCCTAGACTTTATTACTTACCCACAAGGCAATCTATTGATAAGCTTTTTGTCATACTTTCTGTTGAGTGAGATGTTTATTGGATGCTGTCTTAGAGTGTGTAGACACTGGTGCTTCAATATTGGCATAAACTCATTAGAAATGGGATTTTGATCAGTCTCTAATCAGAATCATTGCTTTTATATGTACATTTTTTTTCAAGTTCATGGCTAGGGATAATGTTATTGAAGATTTGGGTCAGTTTACAGTTGATCACGATTCTCAGACTGATACAAAAGGAGACATCTTGTCATATGACTATATGTATATATATATATATATATATATATGTATGAGATTAGCAATAGTGATTTGTGCATTTTCATGTGCGTTTTGCAGTTTGCAGTTACCACAACACTTCACATCAATAAAACACTAATGGTGATTTAGTTTAAATCTCATATGTAAGTGTTTATTCTAATTTTCTTTGAGTAGTACTGGACACTGGTATTAACAGAATAGTAACTGTTTATATCACCTGTTAATAGAATGTACATTACTTCTACTCAGTAATTTTTCTTCATGTGTGAACATGTTATTCATTATCAGACACAGGGAAATATGACTTAGTAGTTAGGAAAGTTTAATCATGCTGAAGTTTAAAAATAGCTTATTACTGGGGCGCCTGGGTGGTTCATTTGGTTGAGCATCCGACTTCAGCTCAGGTCATGATATCACTGTCCGTGAGTTTGAGCCCCGCGTCAGGCTCTGTGCTGACAGCTCAGAGCCTGGGACCTGTTTCAGATTCTGTGTCTCCCTTTCTCTCTGCCCCTCTCCCACTCATGCTCTGTCTCTGTCTGTGTCTCTCTGTCTCTCTCTCTCTCTCTCTGTCAAAAATAAATAAACATTAAAAACATTTAAAAAATTGCTTATTACTTTTTAGGCTGTGAGAGTATTTCAGAGTCCCATACACATGAGTAGGAAGTTTTGTTTTTCCATTTTTTAAATAAATCAGATGAAATTATCACTTTAACTCCTTAAAGCCAGTGGGATTCATTTACATAAATGACCATATTAGTAGAAGTAGTGTTACCTGCCGGTCTGAAAACCTTAACTGAAGTTCCAAGAATTAGTTCCAGGGGGTAATTCCTATCCTGGCAGCTGTATGCGCATTAGGACAATTAAATTGCCTAAGGATTCTCATTTTATTTCTTGGTTATTATGTCTAAGTAAATTGATGGCACATTATTGAGATCTGTTCAGGATCCAATGATTAAAACAAAAATGATGATCTCATCTTGATAGTCACATAGCACATTTATCCATTTTTCTTTTGATTTATAGTTTTTTTTTTTACCTAATGCAGTTTAGTCAAGTCTCCTGGGCTTATATATTTTTTTAGTCTCTGATAATCTATGCTAATGGACTGCAAGTGTAGCAATGTAATCTAATGGAGTGGCTAACCCAGAGTCTTGGGAATGAGTTGTGATAGTTTGAAGCAGATTGTCTTTTGTTAGCCTAATTTTATTATTGATTCACATTTATTAAGCAGTTTTAGCTGGATGGATAGTTTTGAATGGCTGAGATTTGAGTAGAAAGTTGGAAGGTATCACCAGTGTCAGCTTCTAAGGAGTAGAAGTAGAAGCCAAACAGATACTTAAAATAAACACTGTGAGTCAACATTTGGTGTTACCTGATAATTCTCAAAACCCCATTCTCTATTTAGCTTTGATAAACACATATTTGTTAATTAAGCTCATTATAATATATGACAAGGACTTACTAGTTATATTTATTATTATCTTCTTCGTTGTAGTTACTAAGTTCTGTCGATGAAGAATGACCAGAGTATTAATGTTAAAAGTATGAAAGTACACTTAAACCATCCCTAGGTAAAATGTCTCATCTCTAATTGAAATGCCTATTTGGATGACAGCATTATGAATTTCACTTCTGTACATACATTTCTGATTATGGCAATTTTAAATCATCTTTGTGCTTTATATTTAGTACTAGAAAAAAGTCATTTGTGGCTAATATAGCATTCAAGTAAAATTAACATTTATTTTAGGGGCATTCAGGTGCTACATACAGTCTGTCCCATTCATTAGAACATTTTGTACTTATCTGCCAAGAGACTCTCCTCAGAAGAGAGTCTGTGGAATTTCTGCATCTGATCTGGCATCAATCACTTTGATTAGGGTCTCACTCCACAAACCAGGCAGCTTCTCTTCCACAGCAGCTCCATATGTCTCCTACAGCTGTTCCACTTTCTAGGCAGAATGCGACTCTCTTTGACTCATAGTTTGTGTCCCTGTCAAAAAGGCAGTCAATAGCTCCTTTAGTTTTGATTGGCCCAACTCTCTTAGGGCTTGGCATATTACTTGTGGTCTGTCTTATTTCTCGGTACTGTTGAGTAAGAGAAATTGTGTCCATGAACATTCTGATAAGTGAAAGAGTTGTATCAGTGCTCGTGCTAAGGAGCACTTTGAAGAACAGGGATAGGGTAGAAACTTTGCTTATGAGAAAATTTCTCCAGGGAAATTTTCACTTTACAACCCAGTGATGAAAGACTACCATCATTTTGTTCTGTGTTAATGATGATTAGATTGACTCTTCTTTTTCTCTGTGACGGGTTTATGCAGATTTTTTCCTTGGAAAACATATTTGCTCTAGGTCCATATACCTGTGTATTTTCCTATGGAAAGACAGAACAACTATTATATATTAACTCTACAGCCAACAGAATTTTCTGTGTGTTTTAGAACTTCCTGTCAATCTCCTCATCACTCAAAATGTTAACTGCAATAGCTTAACTATATGAAAACATGTGGAATAAATAAAATGGGAGCAAAACAGGTTCATAATAAACTATCATTTCTGTAAATGGCTACCTGATTCACTCATTTCTAAAAATATAGTTTTCATAGAGCTTAATGTAGAAAGAAAAAGCAAAAAATCTTTGAGAAAATAGTAGAGTATTACCTGAAGCTTGCTGAGCAAACATTTTTTGGAGAAAGACAATAAAGCTTTTGAACTTGAATTTCTGGGATTGCAACTGAAAGATCAAGCATAAAGAAACTCGATTATCCTGTTGACAGGATGATGTTGGGATGCCTTTGCCTAATTTGGTAAGACTTATACTATTGAGTTTATGTCTTTAATGGGAACAGCTTCCAAAATCCACATAGTAGTTACCATACCATGAAGAGTCTAAATGAAACCTCACTGTACCTACTCATGGATTTGGGAGGGTTATATGAGCAATTGTCATCACCAACAGCATCCATAGTATTTTTTTAAAAAAAACTAATAGGGTATAACAAAGGAGTTTAATTGATTTCTGATTTTAGTATGCTGTACCCTTGAGTTTCAAATGGCTCTGTTGGTAGCCACTTTCCTTATTTGTGGAAATCTAGAAGTGGTTTAAATGTTACTTGATAATGTTGTTTTATCTCAAAGGCAAAAAAAAATGGTAGAGTACTTGAACTTCTCATACAGAATTACATATTCAAACTAAAATGTAGTTGTTTAAAAGGAAGAAGGAGGAGGCAGATGAAGTAATATAATTACAGAACTGATAGGAGGTTGCTAATGAATAAGCAATTGGTAATTTGAGTAGTTAAGAACCCTATCACATTTTATTATAGCTGTAATTTTTGAGTTCATAAAGCATATTCAAAGAGGAATACACACACACACACACACACTCATTTTTAGTAAGATAGCAGTCAAGTCATTTTGTGACTTAGGGTTGATCTTTATATTATTAGTCCATAATTCCCTAAGCTATCTAATTCTACTGATCCAGTCCAGTTCTACCTGCCAAAGTACTCTGTGCATTAAACTCCCTGTCCTTCTATTTTGTATTATAATATTCATGTCCACAATTTAAATCTGGGAGGAAGGTTTTGGTTAGACCTGTCATTCCACTGACTTAATCATTGGAAATCCTTAATTTGCCTAAAGTTATTGGCATATTTTTTAAAGAGCAAGGTAAATACCTCACTGAGATACCAGGTAGTACATGACAGAATAATTCTAGGTAGAAGTAGGAAGGGATTGTGTGTGTGTGTGTGTGTGTGAGAGAGAGAGAGAGAGAGAGAGAGAGAGAGAGAGAGAGAGAGAGAGAGAGAAATGACTCTAGGGTTAGATCTGCCTGCTGGGGCACCTGGGTGGCTCAATTAGTTGAGCATCTGACTCTGGCTCAGGTCATGATCTCACAGCTTGTGGGTTCAAGCCCCGGTCAGGCTCTGTGCTGACAGCTCAGAGCCTGGAGCCTGCTTCAGATTCTGTGTCTCCCTCTTTCTCTGCCCCTCCCCCACTCATGTTCTGACTCTCTCTGTCTCTCTCTCTCTCAAAAATAAAATAAACATAAAAAAATTAAAAAAAAAAAAAAAAGAAAAAAAAAAAAAAAGATCTGCCTGCCAAGGGGTCCTCTACCTGATCCTGACTTTAGTGAGAGCTGTTCATGAATTACCTGATTCATTGATTGTTTCATCCTTATGTTACTGAATCATAAGATTATTTAGAAGCTTTACTATTATTTTAACAAGTTTTCTTTTTTTGTTTTATTTCTAAACAGTATAGTCAGAGCTTTTCAGTGACTAGATAAGGCAAATAGAAGGGTTGGATCAGGAGTAGTGCACACCAAGGGGAAATATGTCATAAAAATGATAAAACATCATCTTTTGCCAGCCCAGTGCACACTGCATTCAGATGCATTGATCTCTTGTTTTACAAATAGTTAATATATTGTTTGCATAAACTGCTTATAAAACAAATGTGCAAACATAAATACCATAAAACATAAAGCTATAAAGAGAGGACATCAAGACATTCATCACACATACCAAAAAAAGCAATACGACTTTGGTCATTTCACAAGTCAAGGGAGTAAACTAAAATATCAGAAGAAAGAAGACCCCCAAATGCACTAGTTTTTAAATATGCTTTACTTATATTTAGCAAATATATATTAAGAAGTGCAGTAAAAGATTCCAAATATATTCATACTTGTTCTTTTCAAGATCTTTATAGTCTGCTGAGGGAAAGGTAGAAATTTAGTTATTGAACTGTTTGTCAAGTGCTTCCTGAGTGTTAGAAACACGTATCCAAAGTTATGAAGCTATGTAACACATGATCCCTTTGCTAAAGAAGTTCCCAACCTCAGTAATATTGGGAACATTTTAATACTCTTTTACCCTCATCCTTATCCTTCCTTCCATTCACCACTGACCTTTTAATTGGGCACCAAGTCTCATCTTCTAATTTGTTAACATAATTAATTGCATGTACTTGTTTATTCACATGTATTTCTATTACCATTAGACTTCTTGATGACTAACACTCCACAGTGGTGTCAACTATTAGCACTTAAATGTCTGTCAGAATAATGAACAAATGAATGCATGGAAGAATGCAAAAGTAACGATTTGTGAGTATCTAGTAGGGGAAATAATTTCCTCACTGGTCATACCAATGAGACCTTTGTGACTGATAGGAGCTATGTCTTAACCTCTTAAAAGTTAGGAATTCTAAACCTGAGGAGTTGAGACATACAGATAGCTTACATGCCAATGCCATTTCCACTTTATAAGTCTGAAATGAATATTTTGAAATCGGTATCTAGATTTAAGGTTTCAATCTATAAATTCAATCTTGAATCTAAGCACTATTATTTCTCTTTAATTTTTCACAAGAAAGACTCCACTTTTTCATGTCAGGGAATGTTGCAAAAAAAATCAGGTAGAATTGTTAGATTGCCTTTGTGAGGAAATATGGATTTGTTTTGAGGAAGATCTAGTGGACAAATACTCAATTTTCAGAGTAATATTTTCATAGATTTATGGCTAATAACTTCCTAAGATAATTTTGTAATGTTTGGTTTTCCACAGTGAACTGTGCTCAGCTGGAGAAACTGAAATAGTCATTTTGTTATTTTCCTTTCTTTGTCACTGGATAATCTTACCTGTTGCTATAACCAGCTGTTTGTATCTTCAAAATGTATCTGGAATTATCACCTTTTATTTCTAATATTTACCTCCATGAGTTTCATTATCTTTCTTTTTTCTGTAGTATCTTACACACTGCTGCTTGATTTCTCTTTTTAAAGCACATATCTAGGGGCGTCTGGTTGGCTCATTTGGTTAAGCATCTGACTCCTTGATATTGGCTCGGGTCATGATATGGTTGGTGGGGTCCAGCCTCACATCAGGCTTTGCGCTGACAGCACAGAGACTGCTTGAGATTCTCTGTCCTCCTCTCTCTGTGGCCCTCCCGTGCTCATGTTCTCTCATTCGCTCAAAATAAAATAAACACTAAAAAAATAAATAAAACACATATGTGGTCATATGCTTAAACATTTTTCATGATTTCCTGTTGCCTCTAGAATGTAAAATTTTTCAAGTGGCATTCAGAATTATATAATCTGTCCCACACATGTTCCTCCTTTTCTCTTTCATGCCCCTTTGTAGCCCCTCCAGTCTTATGTAATCTAAATGATCACCAGGCCCCATGAGACCCAATCTTTTAATGATGCCAAGTATGAGGAAATAGTGTGATATTCAAAGGGTCAATAAAAGTATTTCAGAATTAATTTATCTCACAGTGAAACACTACGGTGGTAGAGTTAACTATAATTCACAGCTGACATATTAAATGTTCTTTTTTTTAAGTTTAGTTATTTATTTTGAAAGAGAGAGATGGGGAGGGTCAGAGAGAGGGAGAGAGAGAATCCCAAGCAGGCTTCTTCCTGTCAGTGCAGAGCTTGATGCTGGGCTGGAACTCGCAGGGCTAGAACTCACACACCATGAGATCAGGACCTGAGCCAAAATCAAGAGTCAGAAGCTTAACTGACTGAGCCACCCAGGTGCCCCTTAAATATTCTTACCCATGGTCAGTGTCTCTCCAGTGTCTTACATTGATTGGAAGGACAACATCAGTCTCCCTTCCACAGCAGCCTTTCCCACCTCTGAAACTCCAGTCATTGCTTTTTTATTCTATCCTCCTTAACATTTTACTTGTAAATATATTTAGCCTGTTTGTTTTCTTTAGTATTCATTCTGCTTCTCTCATTACTCGGTTTTTTTGGTTTTGTTTTGTTGTTTACAATAAAGAAAAGCTCAGAAGCTGATGCTGTAAGCAAGACCTATTATCTGTCAAAGCCAGGGAAATGGGAGAAACCTTAAAATCCTCATTTTTAAATCACTTCTGTTTTCATTATAAATCTATGCTATGTCGCAATTATTCACCATATGCTACTGACTGAAATTCCTCCTTTCCCCTTTTTCTCTTCCCTCTTATTATTCAATATTCATTGTTTTTTCAGCTTAGGTGCCCCAGTTCTTAAAGTCACAATTGTCTGTATTCTTCCCTATGTTCGCTCTGCTTTTTGCCTTTTCTTCTGGTGCAATTACTATCTTGAACAATTTTGTCTCAGGGGTTTCGTATCCTAGATTGTGAAAGAATGTGGTGGCATGGCTAGTGGTTTTATTCACTTTGTTATCCCCAGTATTAAACACATTGCCTTTTACAAAGGAGAGACTCCACAAGTGTTTGTCAAATTGTTTTAAATCGAAGAAGTATATTATAAGGGTAGATTTAAATAAATTCACAAGCAGTTGCACTCTAGACTGTCAATAGAAGCTATGTAGTTTTGAAATAAAAGTGCAGGCATCGTTTATCACTTAACATTTATCACTGATTTCAGTATAAATTCCAATCATATGGATGGGCTGAGGGATGCAAAATTATAACCAGTATTTTTGGGAAAAAGCATTTCATCTTCATATTTGTAATTTCCGTTGAAATAGTTGGACCAACACTACAAAACCATGTCTTCAATCTGATCACCTTTACCCAGAATGTGCATTTTCTTTGTAAACGTGGCTTATAGATAATTTACTTATTTTTGGTTACCTATGATAAATGTCTGCATGACCGATGTTATATCATTCTAGTATTTTTAATGTCAGGTACAATGCTGAGGCAAACACAATTTAAATTAAAGATATTTTGAAAATATTTTGGTTAAAGAGTTGAATCTAAGATCATGAAACTATTTTTGTTTTTATTTAATTTTTCACTATAATATACAACATATAAACATTTGAATAAGATTTTTTGAAAAAGGAAGTCGTTTAAAAATATTCTTGTGAAGCCTAATTTAGGAATTAGAGCATTTTCATTATTACATAAAATAATTATGTAAGGGAAGATAAAAGTAATCTGAATATGTTTTTAAATATCTTGATTAATCAGTGCCAAAACTATCTTTTTTTCATCATGTGAAGACATTGGCATAATGTAAAATTTCCAAATTTAGTTAAAGTAAACTTACAAACTGACATTATAAATATGTGAAAACCAGTTGAGGACTTTTGAGAACTTAGAAATGCTAGATACTTTTAAGATTTGGAAATAAACTTCAGTAATGTTTTGGACATGCTAAAGTATAATTAAGTGTGTAATTTTAAATGTTTTTTTTAAGGTTTATTTAGTCTTGAGAGAGGTAGATACAGAGCATGAGTGGGGGAGGAGCAGAGAGAGAAGGAGACAAAGAATCTGAAGCAGGCTCCAGGCTCTGAGCTGTCAGCACAGAGCCCGACACAGGGCTCGAACACGTGAACCATGAGATCATGACCCGAGCCGAGGTCAGACACTTAACCGGTTGAGCCACCCAAGCGCCCCAGTGTGTAATTTCAGAGAAAGGTAAACAATAAAGATTATTTTTCAGATCTGAACTTAATGAAAGTCTATACAAGTTTTTTGTTCATAGCAATATGAAGTAAAATTACTTTACCGAACTTGCTGAAGGAAGTAACACACGATCCATTTTTGGACCTTGCAGCGTGGGTAACCAGAAGGCAATGCAAGGAAGGGGAAGTCAATTCTTTATAACTAGGGAATACTTGAAAATATTCATCCTGTGAATTAATGGTTGTTTACGGCCCTTGCCTTCTAAAGCTGTCTGATAATGGGCATATCTGTTATTTTTTCCTGTCCTCCAGTGGCATAAAAAGCTGTGGTTAACTCACTGCCCTTTCAGTTTCTTTCCCACCAGGATACAATAAACAGCCCATCCTGCTTTGCGTTCTTGACATCTCTCCTCTTCCTTGTTGCTCTGGTGTACTAACCTCTTGGTGGTAGCCTTTATTCAGCAAAGCTTTTAACAATGACTATAGTTCTTTTTTTTTCTATGTTATCTTTGCATTTGGACAACTACTTCAAAACACTACAAAGTTGCCCTTTTCCCCCATTGTGTCAGTTTGTACATATCTGCATAAACCCACAGCCAAATAAATTTATCTGCTTGTCCAAGCCTATACCCTGGCAGCTTAATAATGACACAAAGAAACCACACAACCATGAAGATTAATATCCCTGTAAACTGTAGTCACTGCCTTCATGTGTGTCCTCATTACAGTTAGCCTTTGTAGGTTTGGCATTTTCCTCCTGACGTATCCCCATTCTCTATCACGGAGATTTCAGTAGCCTCTTTTTTTCTTGAAGCCTCTGAGACTGCTCCCTCACATTCATCATTAACAGATAATTTTACCACCAACTTATCAAAAGAAATAGAAGTCACCATTTCTTCCACAGATTTACATACTCATTCGTCCTGTCTCCTCCCCTCTGGCATGCTTTCTCCAGTTTACACTGAGGTATTCTCTCTGGTGACCATCTCCAAATTCTCCTTCCCAGCTGGCTCTTTTTTTGTCACTACCTAAACATGTTTAAATATCCCCCATAGAAGAATAAAAATAACAAGAAAAATGTATTTTCTCCATCCTGTGCCCTCCCTTGACTTTAACAGAACCTCACACTCAAGTCTCCAACCTCACCTTCTATTTTGTTTTACTGTTTCCCTTTTCTCCATTTACCCCTTAAATGCACCTCAGCTCTCTATCTTAATTCTTCTTCTCTGAAAGTGCAAGGAATATAGCACAAGCACAGTTCATGATGCAAATTAATTTCTCAGGATTTAATAGATGATTGAATCAGAGAGTGAAAGCATGCACATCTTTGCCCCCACAAACATTCTCTTTTGCTCTCCTTCAAGACCAAATCTGATGGTCACATTTGAAACTTACCATCTCTCAGAATTCTTCCTCCTGAAACACCTTATATTTTAACCCTGAACAAATCCATGTACGCTTCACTATTTATTTCCTCAGATTGTCATGAAGATTAAATAAGATGTTACAAAATGTTAAAGTATTTTAAAATGGAATGTTCTGTAGATAGGTTACACAGTACTGTCATCAATATTTCTTAAATATTGTGCATATTAAATATTACCATTAAAATTATTTTGATAGTAGTTATTTATAAACATTAACTATTTTTAACACACAGTTATTATGTAAGGTTATTTTCACCAAGGATGAAATGAAAAATAATGGCTTTTTTCAGAGTGTGTTCTAGAGTTTTATAATGGAGTTAAATAAGTCAAGTCCTTACATTGTCTATATGAAATGTTTTATGACAGCAACATCTTTTTGATAAATGTGGGTTTAATTTAGTGTCTGAGGAAAGCTAACCCATAGTTCGAATTGTATCCATAAATACAGCATTTTTATTGTTAGAATATAATAATGCGATAGGTAAATGTCTATTCAATACTAACTGAACCATTGAACAATAATTCTGAAAGTGTTTTAGAAACTGTAAAACACTATACCAAACTATAAAGTGCTTTCGCTAATCAATTTGGAAATCTTAATACCTGGTCTGATGAGCATTCTATATTATATAGAATAATAAATGAAGACATATATCCATTAAGAAATTTCAATAATACATTTATAACCATTTAACACATTTTTGTACTTTCTGTACAGGTATTACACATGGAATTATACATACCCATTATGCACTGTTCTAGATTCTTCTTTCTATATATACTTATAGTGCTTTTTCTGAAGTGCCTACCTTTCTGAGCATAGCTTATGATCAACCATCCACTTTTGTTTCCCAACTATATTTTGATCTGTGAGTTAGAATATTTGAATCAATGTAGGAAGAGAGGCGCTAATACAGAAAGACAAAAGGAAAAAAGGAAAAAGAAATTGAAGTAAGACAGTAGAAGTTCTAAACCACGAGAGTAAATGGCTAAATTGTGCTTAGTGCAGTGCTTTATACCATGTATACTAGGGTAATGGAGCCTTACATTTATGACAGTATCCTGGTAGTTGCTTTCTAGAGGGCAAACCATGCATATCCCAAAACAGTATTCTTTCCATTTAGCTCAGTAAATACTTCAGGTAATGAAAGTTCTTCCTAAATTTGGCATTTGCTCTATTATGTTTTTACAATCCAGTGGGTTTTTTGGTGTGAATTTTAGTAGATAGTTGGGGATAGCATTTCAGGTACTGTTAATTTTTTTTTTAACTGTGTAAACATTGAAATTACTACATGGACCTATTTTTCCTAAACCTTGAAATTACTACATGGACCAGTTTTTCCTTATGGAACTACTGCCACAATCTGGCTTTCCACAACCTGCGCCATTGATCCTTGAAATCCATCCATAGGAAGATGAATGTGTGGGGAAGGCATACACTTACCCAGCTGCGTGAGGAATCATTGCCTCAAACCCAAGAATAGAGCAGAGAGAAGAACCCCCCAATGGCTCAGTCATGAAATACAGATCATTGAAGGTCAGAATTTTACCGTCTTGCCAATCATATTTCTCCATTCTTCTCTTGCAAGAAAGATTGAGTTAGAGGTAGGAAAAAGGCTGAAAGAATTTTTCTAGTATGTTGTTCCAAGGAAATAGTAGGAGGAAGAAGGCATTTTCTTCTAATAACCCTTTACCAAGGTTTGACTGGTTGTCTCTTTTCTTACTCTCTGCTCCCTGAGGGTCTATTATAAAGAGCAGAGAGGGAGCTAAGGTTTATGCCAGACAGTAAATCTATGCTGTATTTTAAAGAAGCTGGTAGAAGAAAGGAGAGAAAGTACATATTTATAGAGTTTGTTATATGAACTTTCTTACTTACCATTTCTTATTCTCTTTATTATTTGTTCCCACAGGCACAATTTACCCTTTAGTGTCATTTTCTTATTCCATTTTCTTATTCCTTATTCCAGCTCTGCTCCCATCTACCTGCTTTGTATTATTGTCAAATATATTATGTAATATATAATATATATTATTATATATATGTATATATATGAGGTCTTACAGTACAATTATATAGCATGTTTTCTACAATTGCCTTGAAATCAGTTTTAAGAAAGGAGAGGGAATTTGCCTTTATACTGTCTTTTATAATTATGTTATTACTTTTATGGCTGCCCTTATTTTTTTCTGTGAGAAATTTGGCTTGTCATCTGGAGCCACTTACTTTCAGCCTGAACAATTTCCTCTTGTATTTTTGTAAGGTGGTTTTGCTAGCAACAGATTTTCTCTGATTTTGTTTGTCCAAGAATGTCTTTACTTCAACTTTATTTTCAAAAGATGTTTTGAACTGAATATAAGTTTCTTGGTTGAGAGTTTCTTTCTGTCAGCAGTTTGAATATGTTATCCCACTGCCTTCTGGCCTCCATAGTTTCTGTTGTGATGTGAACTGTTGATGTGATTAGAGTTTCCTTTAAGTGATAAGTTACTTTCCTCTTGCTACTTTCAAAAATCTGTCTTTCAGAATTTTTCCTATAATGTGTTTGGGCATCATTGTCTCTGTGTTTATCATGCTTGGAGTTTGTTGAGCTTCTTATATGAATAGATACATGTGTTTTTTAAATCAAATTTGGTAAGTTTTCAGCTATTGTTTCCTTGAGAATACGTTTTCTACTCCTTTCCTCTCTTTCTGGTATTTTCATTACGTGTATATTGTATGCTTAATGGTGCCCCAATTCTAAGACTTTGCTAATTTTTCTTTATTCTTTTTTCTCTCTTTTCCTCTGATTGCATATTCTCTACTGAACTATTTGAAGTTTGCTGATTTTTTGTTCTGCTAGTTCAAATCTACCTTTGAGGCACTCTAGCAAATTTTTAAATTTTAATTACTATAATTCTTAACTCCAGAATGTTCATTTGTTTTTACTAATGGCTATCTTTGTATTGATAACTTTTTTTGACGCAACATTGTCGTCATGTATTTCTTCATTTTTTTAAACATGTTTTCCCTTATTTGTTGGTAACGTATTTATAATGGTTGCTTTGAGTACTTTGTTAAATCTGACATCTGGTCCTTCCCACAGGCATTTTCTGTTTCCTACTTAGCTTTCTGTGTATGGGACAGATTTTCCTGTTTCTTTGCATGTCTTATAATTTTCTTTTTGCAAATTGGACATTTCAGAGAATATGTTATAGCAACTCTGGATAGTGACACCCCTCACACCCTGGGGATTGTTGTTCTTTTTTTGTTTATTTCTTTTGTGATTGACTGAAGTATTTTAATAAAGTGTATTTCTCCCACCCCACAGTATGAAGCCCCTGATGCCTCTCCTCAGAGGGTAAAGCTTTAGGCAGACAGTAGTCACTCTGGGTTGACAGTTTTAGGAAGTCTCTCGTTGTCTCTTTCCCTGATGTCTCTGTTAAAATGTCTGCCTTTGCTGGTGTTAGACCCAGTTTTTAGACTCCATTAATTGTCTGCTAACTGCTCTTTTGTTTTGGATGATACCTGAAGGTATAAATCACTCTATATTCTGATTCATTTAAACTCATGCTCCTTTGCAAGTCAGTTTTTGAGGTAAGTCTGAGTTTTTCTTGACCTCAGAAGGGCTCTTCTTAGCTCTTTTCCTGGTTCTTTCCAATGAACCAGCTACCCTGTGGTTTAGCTTGTTGCTGGCAATGCTTACCACCAAAATATCCATAGTTTTCAAGAGTACTCTTAGGCTTCAAGTTCCCTCTCCTCCGTTTCAAATAAAGTCAGTTCTCTGAAGAATGTTTCAGTTCTGTCTCATTGATTCTGCCCTTGGGCAAAATCTCTGAGCTGCTGCTCCCGTGCTGGCACAGGACAAACAGGCTGCTTCTCATGGACTGGCACCTGCTTTATGACCTGTATGCTGGAGAGGGTCTGTAGTCTGTAGGCTTTCTTAGTTTACCTCTCCCAGAATGGAACCTCTGCCCTATGAATGTCATGGGGGGAGGGTAATCTGAGCCCAGCTCCAGTATTGTCAGCGTGTCACAGCTGGAATAGAGCCTCTGTCCTATGGGTGGGGGGAGTCAGCAGAGGAAGAGAATCCCTCTTTTCTTAGCTGCACTCATCAGGAATTTAGCCTGTGTAACGCTGCACTGTGGAACTGCAGGGGATGAAAATTGCTGGTGTCCTGCTGATCTGGGGAAGATACCATAGCCCTTGACTGGGAGCTAGGACCACACCTGCTCAGATTTGAGTTGACATCCTTATGCTGACATGTGGAAGGGGGATGGAGGGACTAGGTAATTACTCAAGTCCCACAGATGCTTCTTGTTCTTACTGCAGTTTAGTAGAGTTTGTTGAATAAATATTTCTTCATTTGCTATATCTCCTTAGGATAATTTGCTGTATGCCCTGAGGACAATTTAAATGGTTGTTTTCATACGTGTGTTTTAATAATCTTTATGAGTTATGGTTCTTTCTTGGGGAGTAGAAGTACACAACTCCTCAAACTGCCATTCTGTAAGTGGAAGTCCTCCATTCCATATTTTTTATTTTTTTAAATTATTATTTATTTAGTGGGGGGGGGGGGCAGAGAGAGAGCGAGTGAGCGAGAATCCCAAGCAGACTACATGCCATCAGTGCAGAGCCGATGCAAGGCTCCATCTCACAAACCCTGAGATCGTGGCCTGAGCCAAAATCAAGAATCAGACATTTGACTGAGCCACCCAAGCACCCCACCACGCCATATTGTAAAGGCCTTTTGCAATCATTTTTGCATAAATATTAAAAACACCTAAGTGTTAAGTATTTCTATATGTTTCATGCTACAAGTAAGAAAAGTAAAACAAGACTTTCTGAACATCCTTGACTCAGATTAAGAAATAGTAAGCCCATGGGGCGCCTGGGTGGCGCAGTCGGTTAAGCGTCCGACTTCAGCCAGGTCACGATCTCGCGCTCTGTGAGTTCGAGCCCCGCGTCAGGCTCTGGGCTGATGGCTCAGAGCCTGGAGCCTGTTTCTGATTCTGTGTCTCCCTCTGTCTCTGCCCCTCCCCCATTCATGCTCTGTCTCTCTCTATCCCAAAAATAAATAAACGTTGAAAAAAAAAATTAAAAAAAAAAAAAAAAAAAGAAATAGTAAGCCCTCAAGACACAGTGTTTTGGTGAAACGGGGGAAATGCTAGCTTCTCAATCACCATTGGATATGGACTTGGTTGTTGAGGGGCGCCTGGATGGCGCAGTCGGTTGAGCGTCCGACTTCAGCCAGGTCACGATCTTGCGGTCCGTGAGTTCGAGCCCCGCGTCGGGCTCTGGGCTGATGGCTCGGAGCCTGGAGCCTGTTTCCGATTCTGTGTGTGTCTCTCTCTCTGCCCCTCCCCCGTTCATGCTCTGTCTCTCTCTGTCCCAAAAATAAATAAACGTTGGACTTGGTTGTTGAAGTTAAGTGAAAGAAAATACTCCTTCATTTTTAAGCTGGAACTCTGTCATCATTGAAATGTTCCGCTAGCTTGTTTCACACCACTTGAGAGCTGAGCTAGAATTTAAGATGAATGCAAATATCAGTGTTTATGATACAGATCACACGTTGGGAAGGACGACTGTTTATATAGTTGTCTCCCCCTCATCTCCTTTCACTCCTAGAAAATAGCATAATGTTAGAATCAGACTGCTTGGGGTTGGATCCTTGTTTCACTACTGCATGATAAAGACTTGGAGAAGTTACTCCAAACTTCAGTTTCCCATTTTAAAAATGAAAGTATTAATATGGCTGTTAGGAGGATTACAGGTAATTGATCATTCTTAAAAAGTGCTAAGCAATTCCTAATGTATAATAATACATATGTGTCATAATAATCCCTAATGTATAATAACAAGTGTAACATGGTAATAAAAATGAGGTATCATGAAACCATTAATTGAATATTATCCATTCAGCTGCTTGACATAATCAATAGAAAATTGAAGGGTACAGACCTTATTGTTTAATGAAGTATAGCTTTGAGTAATAAAGAGTTTTCTAACTGCTCTCATATTCAGTGATTTCAGTTTATTGGATTTTCTTAAACCCTAGATATTTTTAATACCTTCTCTGTGAGATACATAATAGTTTTTATTAGCCTAGGGCCCATAAAATTATTTTTATCAGTGTAGATAAACTAAACAGTGAAACTGGTGATGCCTGAGTTCCCTGTATCCATCACTCCTGTCTCTCACATAATTTGTTAGGAATTCAGATTGTTTTGTGTTCATCTCCAATTTAGTACCTGAAATGAGACAAACTTTTATGCACAACATTCTTCCTTCTGCTGTTCATTGAGTAGCTCTTACCCAGTCTCCTTCTATTGCCCCAGGTGTTTGGAATGCAGAAATAAGTGAGAAATGATATCTTCAGCCGAAAGAGGGAGATAGCCATGAAAGTAAACCATTAGGGTAAATATTCATAGGTACTTTTGCAGAGATACTTCCCAAATACTGTAGAAACACAAAAATCAGGGACTGCCTAGGAAAGCTTCAAAGAAGAAAGTAAGGAGAAGTCGTGTGAGGTTGTTTATAAATGCCACTGAAGGATTTTGCAGGTATAGTGAGAGGTAAGAAGGCCATTTCTGACACAGAGAACAACAGATGTACAAGCACAAAATAATGAGAATGCTTACGTTATTCAAGAGATGCTGAAAACACCAGGCATTTGGAAAGTTCACTGAATGGGATGGAGAAGGATAATTTCAAAGAGTTTGGACTTCATTCCATAGACACAGAGAAGCCAGAGAGGATTTTAACCAGTAGGAATGATGTGGTCACTTAGGTCTTTAGAATAGTAACTTTGGCTGCATCATGAATGATTGGAGGGCAATGGTGCTTCAAATTCTGTTGCAATGGTTTGTGTCAGCGTAGGTCAGAGCTAGGCAAAATAGCTCGATTCAAGACACCTTTTCTCTTCCATGCAATAGAGTGTTTCCTCCTTAATCTCCCCTGTTCCCCAGCAAATATGTTTCATCTTGTTTTATGAAACTAGTAAAGCTGTTAAGAAGCAGCCACCAGCTTTCTTTGCTTAGCCAGCTCAGGTAAATTGCTTTAATGATGTCCATGTGGTAAGGGAAACATATTCTAATTTGGGAAATATAGATCAGATGCCTCTGAAATTGTGCATTTTAGTGCAATGAAGAAATTGAAGTACATAGTGAAATGTTTTGAAATGTTTTTACTGATGGTATTATGTACCACCTACATAATGTAATGTACGTTTAGAAGAAGTAAAGTTAATTTTGTGTTTCTTCAGCCCTAATAATGAGAGGATAGTGGTGAGTATCTGGGAACTTAACCTAATGTGTAGATTGTTTTAAAGTGATCTCTTTTCTTCCAAACAAAGTAATTTAATGAGAAAGATATATTGATGTGTACATATGGCAAAAACTTGATTTGGTAGTTGAGATTTATATACGTCTTTTATAAATGATTTACAGTGCCTTTTGCTAGTCCATTCTGTTGCTGTCTTCAGCTCCAGCTTTTTGCCAAGGTCACTACATGGCACACTAAACGCATTCACCCACCGTGCCCTTCTTTCTTCACATTTTTCTTGCAGAACACACACACACACACACACACACACTCTCACACACTCACACACACACCCCTCTTTGCCATTATTGGTATTTTTTTCAGGGAAACCTGTGATTTTCTGTCATGTTTTATCATTACGTGTATTTTTTTTACAGTGACTAATTTTCATTTCTTAACCTTGTTACTGTGATGGATAGTGCTTTCAAAATTGTTCTCTTTTCCTGAATATCACCAATAACAGCCCTACCATCAGTTGTGGATGTTGCCATCAAATTAACACATGGGGTGTGTAGATTTACAAGTAAGAGTGAAATTTTATTAGAGATAATAGCTCTTGTATTGCTTAAGACCAGATCACCCCATGACCATCTGGTCCTATATCAGTTCATTTCTCTTACAATTCAGGAATTACTGTTTTTAGAGTGCATAGGGTATAAACCATGCCTAGAAGCTTAGTCGTGTATGGGATTCTCTTGATATTTATGATTTCTTCTGTTATCTTTGAGGAAAATAATTTTTACTGCTTAATAGTACAAAACACACTTCTCTTTATATTTTAAGTAACTTAAAGACAGTTAGAATCCCCCCCTCAAAAAAAGACGTCATTTATTTTGACATCCTACTTTTAATTGTCACAAGCACTGAAATGATATAGTTGTTTCCAAATGAGTAGATTGGTGCCTGGCTTACACTGTGATTTTAGGCCCATAATTTTTTCTTTACTGTGTAAGCTTTAGTGTTGATAATTTTCTTTGAAGCAGCAGAACTCAGCACCCTAATTAACACCTTCCACCATCCCTCTTCTGATACTTGAGAAGTTGGCAGCCCAGCAAATGGAAGAGAGGCTAAAATACTAAACATGGACCCAACACAGATGGACATCAGTTGTCTTACATGACCTTGGGGTGCTTTCACATTTATTTTCTGCACCGATTCCCCTGGATCCTGCTTCCCATTTCCCCAGTACATTCCTCAAGCCTAAGATACCATGTTCCAATGTGAAAAGTAGTCACATAAATTTGGCCTTTCTGGTACATTTAAAGTAGAATGAGGATGTGATTGGTAGAAGGAAGGATGAAAAGGTATGTGAACACTTAGGGGTTATTAATATTTTTGCTGGATACTTAATATACTCTAGAAAATACATAGTAGATAATTTTTAAAGTTAGTGGAAATAGGTTGTCAATGATTTCAGTATAGGAAAAGTTTTAAAATAATGACTCATGGGAGAGGCTGGGAACATGGCGGCATAGGAGGACCCTGGGCTCATCACATCCTTCTGATCATTTAGATTCCACCCACATCGGCCTAAATAACCCAGAAAACCATCAGAAGACTAGCATAACGGATTCTCTGGAGCCAAGCATAGACAACAGGCCCACAGAAGAGGTTGGGAAGGGCAGAGAGGCGGTGCGCACTCCACAGACTGGCGGGAGGGAGCTGGGGCCGTGGAGGGGCAGCCTGCCCATTAAGGCAGAGTCCCCGAGTCTGGCTTGCAAAAGTGGAAGGGCCGGACTGCATGAGTTCTGCCAGCCATTGAGACTTAACATCTGGAATGTTATAAGTCAACAGCTCTGCTCGGAGAGTGGGAGGGCTAGAGGACAACGGGAGGGAGAGTTGTTGAGCCCTGGACGACAGAGCTCAGCGCAGCGGGGAGCAAAGGTGCTGGGAAGCACCATCTCCCTCTCCCATCTTCCAGCCAAAATCCTAAAGGGAACCAGTTCCCGTCACGAATTTGCTTGCACCGCACAAACACCTAATGCTGTGCTTCTGTGCATCCATCGCTTTGACGGGTCTGCCTGCCTCCTGGTGCCACAGGGCCCCTCCTGAAGTGGACCACTGAAGGCAAAGCAAGCTGAGCCTTCCCCTCCCGCCCCTGCGCACCTTGCAGATTCACCTCAGCTAATACGCCATATCCCATCGAAGCAGAATACAAGCGTGGCAGTGTGTAAGTAGCCCAGACAGGGGCCATACCACTCCACAGTGAGTTCAGCCCCTGGGAGAGGGGAAGATAAGGTACACACCAGTCTGACCATGGCCCCAGCGGTGGGCTGGGGACAGACATCAGGTCTGACTGCAGCCCTGCCCACCACCACAAGTTACTCCAGTCAGCACAGGGGAAGTACCCTGTAGTTCCGTGCCACCCCAGGGACTATCCAAAATAACGAAACAGAAGAACTCTCCTCAAAAGAAACTCCAGGAAGTAGTGACAGCTAATGAATTGATCAAAAACGATTTAAGCAATATAACAGAAAATGAATTGAGAATAGTCATAAAATTAACTGCTGGGCTTGAAAAAAGTATAGAGGACAGAACAGAATCTATTGCTACAGAGATCAAGGGACTAAGAAACAGGAGGAGCTAAAAATGCTATAAATGAGCTGCAAAATAAAATGGAGGTGACTACAGCTCAGATTGAAGAGTCAGAGGAGACAATAGGTGAATTAGAAGATAAAATTATGGAAAAAGAGGAAGCTGAGAAAAAGAGAGATACAAAAATCCAGGAGTATGAGGGGAGAATTAGTGAACTAAGTGATGCAATAAAATGAAATAATAGATGCATGATTGGGATTCCAGAGGAGGAAGAGAGAGAGAAAAGTGCTGAAGGTGTACTTGAAGAAATCATAGCTGAGAACTTCCCTGATCTGGGGAAGGAAAAAGGCATTGAAATCCAAGAGACACAGAGAACTCCCTTCAGACATAACTTGAATCGATCTTCTGCACGACATATCATAGTGAAACTGGCAAAATACAAGGATAAAGAGAAAATTCTGAAAGCAGCTATGGATGAACACGCTCTAACATATAAAGGGAGACCAATAAGACTCGTGACGGATCTGTCTACTGAAATTTGTCAGGCCAGAAAGGAATGGCAGGGGATCTTCAATGTGATGAACAGAAAAAATATGCAGTCAAGAATCCTTTATCCAGCAAGTCTGTCATTTAGAATAGAAGGGGAGATAAAGGTCTCCCCAAACAAACAAAAAATGAAGGAATTTGTCACCACTAAACCAGCCCTACAAGAGGTCCTAAGGGGGATCCTGTGAGACAAAGTATCAGAGACATCACTACAAGCATGAAACCTACAGACATCACGATGACTCTAAACCCTTATCTTTCTATAATAACACTGAATGTAAATGGACTAAATGCACCAACCAAAAGACATAGGGTATCAGAATGGATAAAACAACAAGACCCATCTATTTGCTGTCTACAAGAGACTCATTTTAGACCCGAGGACACCTTCAGATTGAAAGTGAGGGGATGGAGAACTATCTGTCATGCTACTGGAAATCAAAAGAAAGCTGGAGTAGCCATACTTATATCAGAAAAACTAGACTTTAAATTAAAGGCTGTAACAACAGATGAAGAAGGGCATTATATAATAATCACAGGGTCTATCCATCAGGAAGAACTAACAATGATAAATGTCTATATGCTGAATACGGGAGCCCTCAAATATATAAAACAATTGATCATAAACATAAGCAACCTTATTGATAAGAATGTGGTAATTGCAGAGGACTTTAATACTCCACTTAAAACAATGGATAGATCATCTAGACACAGGATCAATAAAGAAACAAGGGCCCTGAATGAGACATTGTATCAGATGGACTTGACAGATATATTTAGAACTCTGCATCCCAAAGCAACAGAATATACTTTCTTCTTGAGTAGTGCACATGGAACCTTCTCCAAGATAGATCACATACTGGGTCACAAAACAGCCCTTCATAAGTATACAAGAATTGAGATCATACCATGCATACTTTCAGACCACAATGTGATGAAGCTTGAAATCAACTGCAGGAAAAAGTCTGGAAAACCTCCAAAAGCATGGAGGTTAAAGAACACCCTACTAAAGAATGAATGGGTGAACCAGGCAATTAGAGAAGAAATTAAAAAATATATGGACACAAATGAAAATACAACAATCCAAATGCTTTGGGATGCAGCGAAGGCAGTCCTGAGAGGAAATACATTGCAATCCAGGCCTATATCCAGAAACAAGAAAAATCCCAAATACAAAATCTAACAGCACACCTAGAGGAAATAGAAGCAGAACAGCAAAGACACCCCAAACCCAGCAGAAGAGAGAAATAATAAAGATCAGAGCAGAAATAAACAATGTAGAATCTAAAAAAAAACTTTACAGCAGATCAATGAAACCAAGAGTTGGTTTTTTGAAAAATAAACAAAATTGATAAACCTCTAGCCATGCTTCTCGAAAAGAAAAGGGAGATGACCCAAATAGATAAAATCATGAATGAAAATGGAATTATTACAAGCAATCCCTCAGAAATACAAGCGATTATCAGGGAATACTATGAAAAATTATATGGCAACAAACTGGACAACCTGGAAGAAATGGACAAATTTTGAAACACCCACACACTTGCAAAACTCAAACAGGAAGAGGTAGAAAGCTTGAACAGACCCATAACCAGCAAATAAATTGAATCAGTTATCAAAAATCTCCCAACAGGGGCGCCTGGGTGGCACAGTCGGTTAAGCGTCCGACTTCAGCCAGGTCACGATCTCGCGGTCCGGGAGTTCGAGCCCCGCGTCGGGCTCTGGGCTGATGGCTCAGAGCCTGGAGCCTGTTTCCGATTCTGTGTCTCCCTCTCTCTCTGCCCCTCCCCCGTTCATGCTCTGTCTCTCTCTGTCCCAAAAATAAATTAAAAATGTTGAAAAAAAAATTAAAAAAAAAAAAAATCTCCCAACAAATAAGAGTCCAGGACCAGATGGCTTCCCAGGGGAATTCTACCAGACATTTAAAGCAGAGATAATACCTATCCTTCTCAAGCTATTCCAGAAAATAGAAAGGGGAGGAAAACTTCCAGACTCATTCTATGAAGCCAGCATTACTTTGATTCCTAAACCAGAAAGAGACCCAGTAAAAAAAAAAAAAAAAAAAAAAAAAAAAAAACAAAACAAAAAAAAAAACAAAAACTACAGGCCAATATCCTGATGAATATGGATGCAAAAATTCTCGCTAAGATACTAGCAAATCGAATTCAACAACATATAAAAAGAATTATTCACCATGATCAAGTGGGATTCCTTCCTGGGATGCAGGGCTGGTTCAACATTCACAAATCAATCAGTGTGATACATCACGTTAATAAAAGAAAAGATAAGAACCATATGATCCTGTCAATGCAGAAGGCGCATTTGACAAAATTCAGCATCCTTTCTTAATAAAAACCCTCGAGAAAGTTGGGATAGAAGGAACATACTTAAACATCATAAAAGCCATGTATGAAAAGCCCACAGCTAATATCATCCTCAATGGGGAAAAACTGAGAGCTTTCTCCCTGAGATCAGGAACATGACAGGGATGTCCAGTCTCACCGCTGTTGTTTAACATAGTGTTGGAAGTTCTAGCATCAGCAATCAGACACCAAAAGGAAGTCAAAGGCATCAAAATTGGCAAAGATGAAGTCAAGCTTTCACTTTTTGCAGATGACATGATATTGTACATGTAAAATCCAATAGACGCCACCAAAAGTCTGCTAGAACTGATACATGAATTCAGCAAAGTCGCAGGATACAAAATCAATGTACAGAAATCAGTTGCATTCTTATACACTAATAATGAAGCAACAGAAAGATAAAGGAACTGATCCCATTCACAGTTGCACCAAGAAGCATAAAATACCTAGGAATAAACCTAACCGAAGATGTAAAAGATCTGTATGCTGAAAACTATAGAAAGCTTATGATGGAAATTGAAGAAGATATAAAGAAATGGAAAAACATTCCATGCTCATGGGTTGGAAGAATAAATATTGTTAAAATGTTAATACTACTCAAAGCCATCTACACATTCAATGCAATCCCAATCAAAATTGCACCAGCATTCTTCTTGAAGGTAGAACAAGCAATCCTAAAATTTGTATGGAACCACAAAAGGCCCCGAATAGCCAAAGTAATTTTGAAGAAGACCAAGGCAGGAGGCATCACAATCCCAGACTTTAGCCTCTACTCCAAAGCTGTCATCATCAAGACAGCATGGTATTGGCACAAAAATACACACATAGACCATTGGAATAGAATAGAGACTCCAGAATTGGACCCACAAACGTATGGCCAACTCATCTTTGACAAAGCAGGAAAGAATATCCAATGGAAAAAAGACAGTCTCTTTAACAAATGGTGCTGGGACAACTGGACAGCAACATGCAGAAGGTTGAAACTAGACCACTTTCTCACACCATTCACAAAAATAAACTCAAAATGGATAAAGGACCTGAATGTGAGACAGGAAACCATCAAAACCCTAGAGGAGAAAGCAGGAAAAAACCTCTGTGACCTCAGCCACAGCAATTTCTTACTTGACACATCCCTAAAGGCAAGGGAATTCAAAGCAAAAATGAACTATGGGACCTCATGAGGATAAAAAAACTTCTGCACAGCAAAGGAAACAATCAACAAAACTAAAAGGCAACCAATGGAATGGAAAAAGATATTTGCAAATGACATATCGGACAAAGGGCTAGTATCCAAAATCTATAAAGAGCTCACCAAACTCCACACCTGAAAAACAAATAATCCAGTGAAGAAATGAGCAGAAAACATGAATAGACACTTCTCTAAAGAAGACATCCGGATGGCCAACAGGCACATGCAAAGATGCTCAACGTCGCTCCTCATCAGGGAAATACAAATCAAAACCACACTGAGATACCACCTCACGCCAGTCAGAGTGGCTAAAATGAACAAAACAGGAGACTATAGATGCTGGAGAGGATGTGGAGAAACGGGACCCCTCTTGCACTGCTGGTGGGAATGCAAACTGGTGCAGCCTCTCTGGAAAACAGTGTGGAGGCTCCTCAAAAAATTAAAAATAGACCTACCCTATGACCCAGGAGTACCAGTGCTAGGAATTTACCCAAGGGATACAAGAGTACTGATGCATAGGGACACTTGTACCCCAATGTTTATAGCAGCACTCTCAACAATAGCCAAATTGTGGAAGGAGCCTAAATGTCCATCAACTGGCAAATGGATAAAGAAACTGTGGTTTATACACACAATGGAATACTATGTGGCAATGAGAAAGAACGAAATCTGGCCTTTTGTAGCAACATAGATGGAACTGGAGAGTTTTATGCTAAGTGAAATAAGTCATACAGAGAAAGACAAATACCATATGTTTTCACTCTTATGTGGATCCTGAGAATCTTAACAGAAGTCCATGGGGGAAGGGCAAGAAAAAACAAAAAAAAAAGAGGTTAGGGAGAGAGGGAGCCAAAGCATAAGAGACTCTTAAAAACTGAGAACAAACTGAGGGTTGATGGGGGGGTGGGAGGGAGGGGAGAGTGGGTGATGAGCATTGAGGAGGGCACCTGTTGGGAGGAGCACTGGGTGTTGTATGGAAACCAATTTGACAATTAATTTCATATTAAAAAAATAATGACTCATGAAGTTAATAATAGCTTAATGTTAATCAAAGCTTTCCTTGTCTTTATTTGCTTATCTAACCACATATCACAGAAACTTAGGTTTCCACAACTTTGTGGAGAATATTCCTTATTTACACCAGATATAATCAGAGATCAGTATCTGTCCCTAAAATATACTTTATATTGCATACACGAATGACAAAATTAAAAATTATATCACCATGTACTGAACAGATTTGAGGTACATGAAATTAGAAAAGAAGTTCTAACACTTTTCAGATTTTGAGAATTCCTGGATGGTAATTCTGTTGAAGTCTGTCTCAATCCTAAGTGAGTCCTTCACTTGTATTATTAGTGTTTGTATTGGGATTCTAAGCAAGAGAACCTGACTCTGCCTATCTTATTGAGAAGGACATTGGTTCAGTCATAGACTTGTTTGCTGTCTATCGCAGACCTCAAGGATGAACAGGAAAAGGATATGTCTAGGAAATGCAGTAAAAGTTTTATGAATAGTCTTTCTAGGACATTCTAATCTTCTAATCAAGATAACCGTGTTCTTACCATATCCCTCCAAATTTCCAGAGGAGTATCTGATTGTCTGAGCTTCATTCTTAGGTCTACCACTTGTCCTGATGTGGGGAGGAGGACACTGTGGTTGACCCTACCTTCAGAATCCCATGAATTGATAGATGCCATTGCTTATGTTTGATTATTTCTCCAACTGCTGAACTATATTTCTGCCAAAATCTCTTTTGTCTGTATCCTCAAATGGAACAGGATACAGAACTTCTTCCCTGCTGAAATCGAATGCTCAATCTTTTTATATTTTTAACTATGTATAACCTGAAGCAAATAATCAACACAAAACAAGCAGATGCTGCTAAATACACTCTTTAATCTCAGTTCTTCTCTGTGTATGGTTTGTTACTTCCACTGGAATTGCTAGTTTCTGTCATATGAATCAACTTTGATCTAGACAGGTTAAATCTAAATAATCTAGCTAGACAGATGGTTTGGGTTGGTATCAAGTCTAGAAACGACTGGCTATATGTTCTATTTCTGATTTCCTATTCCTAACTATCTTCAAGAACTCCCTCTTGTGCATCCCTCCCATTCCACTTTGGGGTCTCTGCATTACTTCAGTGAACATTGATTTAGGCCTCTTGTGTGTCAGCCCAGAAATGGTAAATATTTTTATCATGTGTGTCAAATCTGATAAATCATTAAAGGTTTATAGTGTGCAGTGCTGATACTTGTGAGAGGAAGAACATTGGAATCAGTTAACAGTATCTGGTAAGAGTGAAGAAAGGGAGTGTGGGTACAGTTCCCGCACACTTACATAAACCTACTGTGGTCCAGCCCTTGTGGGGATCTTTATAATCCGGTTGGAACGCCTGGAGCTTTTTATCCCATTTAGAAAGTTCCCATAGTCTTCTACGTTAGTGGAGAGGAAACCCTGGATAAGGCAGCGATACTAGAAATGGAATGGATGATGTGGATAAGTGAAATTTTCAGTTTAGTGGTTAGAGCTGAAAAGATGCAGTGGGTCCCCTAGCACTTTAGGCACACTTTTTGGTAACTGTAACACCGAGGAAGGGAAGCTAGCTTGCTCTTTGTGCAGTTTTGTTTGCTGGAAGTACGTTTACCAATTTTTGTAAGTCTTTCCTTTCCCTTTTCCTTTCCACTGTCTTAAAACATACAGACGCTAGGTCTCACCAACTTGAGAGTCCGTCTGTTCATCAGTAGTCTCTCTGTATTACCAGCCAACTTCTGCTGCAGTGTATGACTCCCATCCAGTGACCCACAACAGGGCAGTTAACTAAAGAAGTTATTATGGACAACATGTGATAGAACTTTACCTGACTCAAGGACCCAACTTTTCCCCACTTACATGGATTCTCTGACTCTTCATTAAGGAAAGAGAGTTGTTCTCTAGGCCCTTACCATCTTTGCTTTATAATACCAGCATGCCTTAACCATGAAAGGAAAACTGTACTTGCAGGTGTAGTGATGCAGTCTCACATCACTACTGCTTCACTCTTAACTGAGGAGAGCAGTGTGGAATCCTTTATTCTCACAAACTGTTTTTCTCTCTGCTCTGGGTATAAGGTAAACTGATTTTGATTTTACCTGATCGAAATCTGTTCTAATCCTTTAGTTTAATCAGTCCCTTTAGCTTTAACTTAGGCTCATTTGAAGACTTTTTTTATTGAAGATTCCTGTACTTCTCTCTAACATCTCAAGTATGGAGAAGTGGCTTTCATGACACTCTGTGGTTCAGAGGCAATGGATCCCCTCACCTTAGGCTGGTTCTTGAGGTTTGGTGGAGGAAGCCATCCTGTGGGTGTTCTGCCAGCTCATTGAAATTGACAGTTGGTAAACTTCTGAGGCCAGATTCTCTCAGTTTGGTTAAGACCTTCTAAATATCCCTGGTTTCCTCACCCACTGTAAACCCATCCCTAAAAGTATCTGCCTTGTCTTCCTTTTTTCCCTCCAAGTATAGGCTTTTTCTCTATTGTAAAGTTACCAGGCCCTCTTTACACTGGGCCCAGTAGCTGAGGAAGGCCTCGAGGGCAAACTGAGTCATCTCTGCGCTGAATCATGTCAGTCTGTTTCATATGCGGTTACAAGCTCTGGCGTTTCCACAGTCACCCTGTACAGCAGTTTCCCCCTGGCGATCAAAATGGTGACAAAAATGTCTTCACTGCTTCTCACAGTTTATGGGACATATTGTTTCTCAGCTGAAGCCTAAGTAGGGGAAATATATATATATATATATATATATATATATATATATATGCACCCCCTCACATGTATCTGTCTCCTGTCTTCTTCCCACAAGCCTCCAGTAAAAAGAAAAAGATCACACTTTAAGTTTTCAAAAAACTGAATTTTATTACTTATCAGTAGATCATAGAAATTATAGAAATTTTATTAATCTCTCTAAATCTGTTAGGTTTGATTGTTTGCGATACTTTTTAACATGTCTCTTGACTCTTTTTCCTTTTCACACTCCAGGCTATTTTGCATTCTGTTGCCATATTATTCTTCAAAGCACTATGCTATGATTATACTATATTATTTTCCTTTCAGCCAGTCTAGGATGTACTCCTAACAGTATTCCTTCCTCATTCCTTTGTTTATCATATTACCGTTTACTGATAAGACATCCATTCACCATCTGTTTCTTCACAGCCTAGCCTTACACCCACCTGAGTGAAACTGACTCCTTCCATACTGCGCTCCCTTCTGTAGGTTCACTAGGGAGTTGTGTCCATAGAACATACCTTGAAGTGACATTATAAGTATTGGTATTCTCTTTTTCCTTTTTATCTTTCCTCCAAACTCATTTGTAAGCATCTTAACCAAAAAATCGTATTTACTACTTTTCTCCAGGTTTCACATTGTTTCATAGGCAATATTCAGCTCTATTCACTTTTTTAAACATAATTGGATAGGATTATAAAAATAAAAGCACATACAGAGACACATGGGCCTGGATGATGGGAGTATTGTTTTTATATGCTATTCTTTAGATTTATTTTGTATGTTTTCATTAACAACTATGTGCTGTTCTTACAATTTAAAATTGAGTTCAACAATACTGTAATTTAATTACATTGTGATTCAAACAATTAGACTGTGTAGTTTTATTTATGATACACAAGGAAGTCTGTAGTTAATCAAAAAGCAGCATTTTGGGTGTTTATTTCTAAACATTTTATCTACATTATTAACATAATATTTCCAATGTGCTGCTTCTCACCTGTGACCTTGATTATTCACTCATATTTATATTTCATCATTGAAGAGAGGCTCTAAATTTCTCATTGAAACTAAATCTCAAACTAAATGAACCTGACATAAATCTAATAAAACTAGAGTTGTTTAGAACAGATGGCTCATCAGAGATTTGAACCCAGGCTAACATGATCTGGTAGATTCTGTGAGTTATCAGGCTTTTTATTTCCATTAATGGCCGAGTTATAGTTCTCTTTAACTGTAAGGATTTAGACAACACTACATTTAGGTTTTATCTATATAAAATGAGAAGATTGATTTGGATGATGTTTTGTTTCTTTCTAATTGTTACGTTTTGTGGCTATATGATCAGTCTGCCAGGTTTTTTAGGGAAATTCATGTGTGAGTTAGTGGGGACTCACAAATGTTAGGTTTCTCTGTAACCAAACATATTTAGACTTGGAAAGCACTTTCCCCCTTGGACAGTAAAGGTACTGAGTAATCTTTTTCTGTATTTCAGAAGGTTATGTGGACCTTAAATAGAAACAGCTCACAAACGAGAATGAAGATAAGAGAAATGTGCCTATTTAATTGAAAGCGTTAATTAACTACTGCACTCAAAAATTATTTTGGTGGAGAAAGAGCAATGATGCATTTTTTATGAAGTAGTATTTAACTGTCTAGTTTTCGAATAAGATGTTCTTTAGCTCTATAAACAGAAGATGTTGAAGAAAACTACAGAAAAAAAACCACTTTAGTAAATGTTGGATTTATGGTATGGGCTTGCCATTTTCTCATCAAATTTAGACCAACCCTGAAAATATTATAAGAGTAATATTTTCTCAAGGATGAAATGTTCTTGCTCAACTATTACATAGAAAAGAAGTATAAATGAGCCTATTGCCCGAATATTTGGATACATGGGTCTTCATTGAAATGTGTTCCACTCTTGTTAAGAATAAAACAAAGAAGTGCGCTTATCCTAGAGCTGGGCAAGTTGGACTGGTGCATAGAAGAAAAGGCTATCTGAGATACATATACTAGGCACCAGAGTGCAAATATTGCAATACAGCAAATAGCACAATAGAGCAAATGGTGCAATACAGTGAATATTGCAGTAAAGCAAGTGAAATGAATTTTTTTGTTTCCCAGTGCGCATAAAAACAAGGTATACATTATGCTATTGTCTATGAAGTGTACACTAGTGTTATGTCTAAAACGATATATGTAGCTTAACTAAAATACTTTATTGTTAAAGAATGCTAGCCATTAACTGAGCTTTCAGCAAGTCATAATGTTTCTGTAGGTGGAGGTTCTTATTTCCATTTTGATGGCAGCTGACTAATCAGGGTGATGGTTGTTGAAGGTCAGGCAGGCTGTGACCATTTCTTAAAATAAGACTGCATTGAAGTTTGCTACTTTAATTGACTCTTCCTTCCACAAATGATTGCTCTGTATTTGATACTCTTTGATAGCATTTTACCCAGAGTAGAACTTCCTCCAGAATTGTTGTAAATCCTCTCAAACCTGCCATTGTTTTATCAGCTCAATTTATGTAATAGTCTAAGTCCTTTGTTGTCATTTCAACAATCTTCTTAGTGTCTTCACCAGGGGTAGATTCCATCTCAAGAAACCACTTTCTTTGCTCAGACATAAAAAACAAGTCTTCATCTGTTTAGCTTTTATCACGAGATTACAGAAATTCAATAACATCTTCAAGCTTCGCTTCTAATTCTAGTTGCCTTGCTATTTCCACCAACATCAGTTACTTCCTCCACTGAAGTCTTGAACCTCCCAAAGTCATCCATGAAGGTTGGAATCAACTTTTTCCAAACTCCTATTCATGTTGATATTTTGAGCTTTTCCCATGAATCATGAGTGTTCCTACTGGTATCTAGAATGGTGAATTCTATCCAGAAGATTTTCAGTTGACTTTCCCCAGTTCCATTAGTAGAATCACTATCTATGGCAGCCCTAGACTTATGAAATGTATTTTGTAAATAATGAGTTTTGGAACTTGAAACAACTCCTTGATTGATGAGAAGCAGAATGGATGTTGTGTTAGCAGACATGAAAGCAATATTAATCTCATTGTCCATCTCCATCAGAACTCTTGGGTGATTAGGTCTGTTGTCAGTGCACAGTCACATTTTGAAAGGGGTCTTTTCTTCTGAGGAGTAGGTCTCAACAGTAGTCTTACATTATTTAGTACACTACGTTTCAAACAGATATGCTGTCATCCTGGTTTTGTTGTCTCATTTATAGAGCACAGGTGGAATAGATTCGGCATAATTCTTAAGGGCCCTGAGATTGTCAGAATGGTAAAGAAGCATTGGCTTCAATTTCAGTTCACCGGCTTCATTAGCCTCTGACAGGATAGTCAGCCTGTCCTGAGAAGTTTTGAATCTAGGCATTGATTTCTCTTCTTTAGCTATGAAAGTCCAGATTGCATCTTCTTCTAAAAGAAGGCTGTTTTGTCTACACTGAAAATATAGTTTAGTGCAGCCACCTTCACGAATGCTCTTAGCTAGATCTTCTGGGTAACCTGCCGCAGCTTCTCCATCATCACGTGCTGCTTCACCTGGCGTGCTCATGTTACGGGAAGACCTTTCTCCTTAAATCTCATGAAGCAACCTCTGGCGGCTTCACACTTTTCTTATGTGGCTTCCTCACCTCTCTTAGCCTTCACAGAATTGAGAGTTAGAGCCTAAAGCTCTGGATTAGGCTTTGGCTTAAGGGAATATTGGGGCTGGTTTTGCTCTTCTATCCAGACCACTCGAACTTTCTCCATATCGACAGGAAGGCTGTTTTGCTTTCTTATCATTAGTATGTTCACTGGAACAACACTTTGAATTTCCCCTAAGAACTCTTCCTATGCACTCACAACTTGGCTAATTGTCACGGGGGGCATGGTTTCAGCCTGTCTCACTCTCAGCCTATCCTACTTTTCTCACTAAGCTTTTGATTTAAAGTGAGAGACATGCAACTCTTCTTTTCACTTGAACATTTAGAGGCCATATAGGGTTGTTAATTGGCCTAATTCCAGCATTGTTGAGTCTCAGCAAATAGGGATTCCTGAGGAAAGAGAGAGAGATGGGGGGATTGGCCTGTCCGTAGAGCACTTAGAGCACATGAAATGTATTTATTAAGTTCCGGGTGTTATATGGATATGGTTTGTGCTGCCCTAAGTAATTACAACAGTAACACCAAAGATCACTGATCACAGATCATTGTAAAAAAATATAATAATAATTAAAAAGTCTGAAATATTGTGAGAGGCACCAAAATGTGACACTGAGACACAAAGTGAGCAAATGTTGTTGGAAAAATGGCACCAAGAGACCTGCTTGATGCAGGGTTGACACAGACTTTCAATTTGTAAACAATTTGATACCTACAAAGCTCAATACAGCAAAGCTCAATAAAACAAAGTGTGCGTGTATTTCAGGGCTCTTTCTCTCTACCTAAATAAAAAGATCATTACGTTTATCATCTTGCATTTTAAAAATTATTTCTGATAGAGTGTCCTTGAAATCATCTATCTCATATATTTTAACCAACATACATAAATGTTACAATTGCTAAGTAATTTCATACACTGAAAAACATGACTACTACCTCTGTAAAAAATAGTCCTTCTACAAAGTGCACCGTAAGAGTCAAGGGATTGCTTTATTAAAAATTATACTGAAATGCTTAGAAGTGTTACTTTCCTAATCTTCAAAAGAAAATATGTAATCTTTCATATTCACTGTTTCTCTTTGTGACTTCATTTTAATGTGTGACATAAAGACTATATGTTACTAATAATCTTTTCCTTAATTTTCTTCTTCACCTTTCTATACTGCACTCCTTTATGTACAAAAGTCTACCAATATACCACAGGAGAAAAAGTCAGAAAGATAAAAGAGAATTTCAGTGTATACCTAGCTCCAAACAGTTGTTATTACCATCTAGGCATAAAACCATCTGATGCTTATCACAAATTCAGTATTTCTCCTGGGGTAAATTCTCCTATATTTTTGTAGCTTATGCCAGACAATTTTCCTTTCTTTCAATTCACTGAGTATAATTTTCAACCAGGAAAGAAAACTTTTTTTCTCCCATCCCTTATGAAATCTCAATTTTATATTTGAAGATCTAACTCTGTTTTGTATTTTTTCTGATAGATTTTCATTCATTAATTTGTTTATTCATTAACAAACATTACTATGTACATGCTGTAGATTTTAAACTTCATTAGTTATGAGAAATATCAAAATTAATAGGATTCTCTCTCCTTTGAAGCATATTTTCATGGGAGAAGACACAAAAATATATAGTTAAACTATAATGTGGTAAATTAGATTGTTTAGGTGTATGAAAGGGAAATGAAAAACAAAAAAGGAGAGATGACCACCTGTAGCAGTGTTGTGAATTTGAAAAAAGTTCATGGATGTGGGAATCCTGAAGGATTACTGTGAGTATTCCATACAGCTAATGATGGAGGAGCAGGGCAGGCCGGAACAGTCCAAGTAATGTGAGAAGAATTTGTAAGGATGTAATATGTTGGGGATATGCAAACACTTTTTCTGGACATCTTGACTCCAGGAAGGAGAAGTGTTGAGATAAGTTAATACAATGGTAAATATAGAGATAATAATGAATGGCTTTGAAAGCCATGTTCAAGAATTTGAACTGTATCCTAAGGGATTATGGAGGACCATTGGAGGATTTTGACCACCTGCACAATTAGGTCATTTTAGTGGAAGTGTGTGGAATTGGCTGAGTGAAAAGGCTAGTGGAGAAAAAGGCCAGTTTGAACACTTTTACATTAGTCCCCTGAGAAATGAAAAGAAAACCTACCAAGTGAGATGAAATACATAGCGAGAAGCAAACCAGAATATGTTAATAGGGTATGGTGGCTACTTTGATGGCTGGTGTGTAGACAACAGACACTATTGGAGCAGTTATAAGAAAGAACAAATCTAGGAAAGAATACTATATAGTTTGAGGTGTAGACTAATCCATGATCCATGGAAGAGACTGAGCTGGGAGTAGGATGTAGCATGTAGAAAGTATGCATATAAATAAGGAAGAAAATCCATCCCAAGATAAGACTTGCAGAACTTCATTATAATGAACAATAAGCATGATGAGAGGTTTGTACATCATGGTTTAAAAAAGTTAAGGGAACTGAGGATACTACCTAGTATTTCAGCCATTTGAGAGTATCTTACCACTTCATATGCTTGCAAATGGAATCCTGACTACATATGTTTACAACCAGATAAGTTTGGTTACCCAGAAAAACACATGAGGTCATGACCTAGATTTGAAGGCCAGAAAAAGGTATATAATTAGTGGTCCGTCAATTAGCTATTATCTAGTTGGAAACACATTTAATTCTGTGCAGATTCTAAATATTAAGTTATTTTATGCATCATAACAATTTACTATCAAAATTCCATGGAGAAATAAGAGATTATATTTATTTTATACTGAGTATAGACCATGAAGATTAAAAATAGCTCGTGACTAAAGGATACACTAACTCTATATGTGCAATTTCACATGATCATGGTAACAATTGTTTGAAGATACTATGGTCTGTTATGTAAATTTGTACAATCATGATAATTTCAAAAGCCATGTTATTTACTCATTTAACAGCTCCTTGTTGTGAAGTTGTGCAAGTGTCAACTCAGGAGGGGTATCACTATACTGCCCCCCAAAATGAGGATGAATTTGACCTTTCAAGTGAATTGAAAGTGTATTTTTATAAGAAAGACCTCAGAATTTTAAAATGATTTACTCTGTTTTTATTTTCAAACAAAGAAGTACTGCTATAGTAAAAATCATTGTTACCCAAGATCAGGTATGACATACATGAAGACTTGTTGATGAATGGTCAAAGTGAACTGGTAGTATCCTCAGAGATTTTTCTGGGCCATGGGTGCTTTTTTGCCTGTTGTGCCAGGGTCCATCGTAGGAGGTATGAGTGCTCTAACGTGAATCCAAACTTTCTGAAGAAAGGAAACTATGATTCATCTGTTCATTCAATTAATATTTATTCAAGGCCAAGAGTGTGCTATTGATCGGCCGAAATTTGGAGACAACAAAGATAAATGAAGCACATATCTTCAGTGAATATATTTCAGAAGAAATTGGATACATGGATATTGGATACATGGAAGCTTGGAGATTAGGTGTGGGTTGGACACATGGATTGGAGATTATGGACATACAGGCAGTAGTGAAATTATTGGTTGTCTAGGGAATGTATGATTTGAGAAGGAGATTAAGCAAAAATATCCATTGACATTCATATATATATTTGGGAGACCGGCTGTGGAAAAGGCACCATAAGAGGAGAATGAGAAGGAATAGTTATGGCCAAAAAGAAAATGAAAAAATGTGTTTTTTTTTCCTAAATGTAAAGAAAGTGATACTCAGGAAGGTACTTATTAAAAAGGGCAAGTGATGCACAGAAGTCAAGTAAGATGAATGTGAAAGAGTCTATTGGAGTTGAAAATTAAGTCATGAGCCACTTTGCCGAGAGTATGTTCAGTAAAGGTTTGCCAATAACTGAAACACACTTTGCCGAGAAGGTGATAAGGCCAGTAAAACAATCCTAAACAATTCTTCTAAGAAGTCCCATAGTGAAGGAAAGAGGGGTAATGTTCAGGGTGTTTATTTTTTGCTTTAGGTTTTTTATTGTGTGGTTTCATTTTTGTTTCCTATGGTAAGTACTGAAGCATGTGTATAATACAAGAAAGAATGTTTAGATGTGATAAAATCAACACCTGGAAAAAGGGGAGTCGCATTAAGAGCAAAGAAGGAGTAAAGGGCTTTGATCTATGAATGAAATAAAGAGTTCATTCCTATCTGAAGGAGGAAGGATGGAGGGAAAGGTGGGTTCTAATAGAAATGCATGCAGAAAGTTCTTACTTTTCACTTAACGTCACACAAAAAACGTGAAAGTAAAGTCACTGAAGAAAATAAAAATAGGTTTATATTGTATTCAAAGGCTACTTTGTTTCCCCTCAATTATCATTCTTGAGTGCAAATAGTTTCTGGCCTGAATATTTTCTAATTTCTCTAAGAGTCAATCTGTATTGTTTAGGGACCAGCAGGCTTTTGCTCCCTAGGAAAGGACATCAGAAACAAGTTAGTTTTTTGTTTTCTTTGATCAATATGGCTCACTCTTTAAGAGGAAGTTGTTAATTTCTGTGAGCCATTGATTGTTCTTTTTCAGAGACTGTACAATGGTGTGGCAATTAAGAATGACACATATTGAAAAGATTATTTGTCTGGTTTCAGATTGTTTAGTTCTGATTTTAGAGGTATCATCTGCCTCTGAAAATTTTCAAACCTCCATTTGTATTCTTAGCATGTAAGAAGTGGTTCTGGTATGCCATTGCGTTCTTATACTGACGGTGATAGGTCTTAACTCTCCTTTGGGGAGTTCAAATAGGAGGCAGAAGATCTGTTGTGGATATCCAAAGTGCATACTACCTATTCATAATAAACTTTTAGATAATCATATCTTTATAAGAGCTCCCATAACAGATATTTTGTACGAGAAGTTCTGAAATGCAATTTCTGTAATAAGCTTCGCCAAACTTTAAACTGTTGATTACTGTGCTGTCATCAATGTGTTCATAATGTTTTGTGGCTTATTATGCCATTCACATGATCCTCTAAAAATAAAATGTTGATTTCACTTTACCATAGCCCTATGTATAACTTTGAATTCGAGCCCTTTCATGAGCCCGTTGTCAGAAGGTTATTTGGAAATAATGGTAAAATCTGCAGCCTTTGACTTTTAACCAAAATATCTTGGCCGTTTGTAACATCTTCATGCATATAGAATGACTCTGTAATCATTTGTTCTGGCTCAGATATTGTACAGAAAATCAAAAATAACCTTTTTTTTTCTTTAAAAAACTACAAGAACATTTGTAGTGAAGCAGCAGTAGTTTTTGCTGTGTTTAACCTAGTAAAACATGTTAACAATAAACTTTTACAGTGTAGGGTTAAAGTCTCTTCTGATGAAAAGTTCCTTTGGGGCACACCAACCATATTTCAGTTGTTACCTGTCACTGACCTAAAACCAAATCATTGACTTGGGGCAACCATACACCCTAAATTGAACATTCTACAATCCATTCCATGGCATGCTGCTGAGGGTCTTTGGAATCTGTCTAGGTCAAATCAAATGCCCAAGGAACATGAAATGTTGGCCAGTTTGCATTTACCTATCCCTGGAATCCTTTTCTGTCATATGTCAACATTGTGGGAAGTGTCATGAGTCAGCACACAGCTGTAAAGAGAGCTGTATGATTGTCTAATGTTCTCCTAGTGATGTTTCTGTGTGGTTGTAGGAATAAATATCTGAATTATCAGTTTCAGCACAACTGATAGGGGACTAAATTAAATACAAAGAAAATATACATACTCTTCTTCTTTACCATCTTAAAATATATATAAAGATACATATTTATCATTATATTCATTATATTGTTGAGTATGTGTATTTTAATATATAAAAAGGTAATATATAAATATATAAATTACATTTATATTGACATTTGTATTAAACCATCTCTATGTGGCTAACAGTGCTAAATCTTCTATAGATATGGAAGAAAATGTCAATCATATAATCGCTCTTCTAATATTTGTGAATGCTGCTGTGTCATTTTCTTCAGGAAGGTGTTTGGTTTGTATTGGCTTACTTAACATGGAAACCAATTAAAGGAAATTAGAAAGTATTTGGGGAGCAGAAACAATGTTTGGCACTGGTACAAACATTATTGAAAAAACTTGTATCTATTTTTGTATGTAGTGGTGATTCACATATCCATATTTAACCTCATGAAAATCCCAGGGAATAAGATTCTAAAGACCAGAAGATGCACAGTTTCCTGAACAAATAGGGCTTGTATCAGCAAGCCCTGTTAACAAAAGAGCCAGTGCATCCCATCTTGGTTGACCAAATTAGAAAACCCATTTAGCATGCAGTTATAATGCTTAGGAGATCATGGTGCTTTAATAAATCCCTAAACATAGCCATGGACAGCATCAAAGTGAAGGGCTGCCCAAGCTAAATATAGATGCATGTACCTGGACATTCAGAGTTTTCCTGTTTGGCATGTTTTTTTCAGCACTCCTTATCTATGCATTAGTGGCTAGTGTGGTGTGCTGAAAAGTTTGAGGCCTTCCCTTGCCACCAATTAGCCGAGGGAACTTAGTAAGACCCCTTCAGCTCTCCTGGTACTACAGTAAGCTATGGGAAGAAAGATTTGGACTAGGTGTTTTTTATTGTTCTTAATGGATAACAATCTGGCGAGTTCGATACTAGGATAATGGTAAAGAAAATGATAGCCCTGTCCTGTGGTGGGTATGTATATAGAGTGTAGTTAGCGATTCAGATAAAGGTTATAAACAGCAGCCTAAGAATTTATTTCAAGAAATAATGGACAAAGATTATATGAAAGAAAAGAGAGTTAACAGGAAAACACCTTCCAAAGTAGTGCTTCTGTCTTGAGAGAGAGAGAGAGAGAGAGAGAGAGAGAGAAAGAGAGACCAGACAGACTCATATTATTGGGAAACAGGTAGCCAAGCCCCTGCTTGAAAAGCTACTGAAGGGAGCCTTCTTCAAAGGGACTGGTGCATTGCTGAGATAATCCCTGCTTTAGCCTTTGACAGGCTTGCACCTCAGCACTCGCCTCTGTTTGAGCTATTATGTGCTGACTTCAGCATGAGAGCACTGAAATTGGGGCATGACTGCACATTTCATTACCCACACTGTTCTCCCAAGCCCTGGGAAAATAATACTCTTTAAAACCTGTACCTGTCAATCCATTGAAAAGGGTATATAATTATAATCAAGTTGTCTTACTGTATTTTTTCATTTATAGAACATAATCTAGGATGAAACAGTCCTCAAATGAATAGAGTTATGATTTTTTATCATGAAATAAAGCTAACCTAACTGTTAAAATAGTTTAACAACCAGTGAGAAAGCTTGTTAGGCTATGTGTAACCACATAGTCACATTTTATAGAAGTGACTAGACCTGGGTTTCAAAATAAAGAAGTCTGCTCTGGAAAATATGCAATTAAATGCAACAAAAATGACTATTTTATTTAGTGTAAGGCTGTTAAACTGATAGAATGTTATCTTAGAATATTTGTACGTGAGAATTTTTACTTGTGTATTAACTTTAAAAAACGTAGAGAGTCCTAATAGTTAAGTTTATTGAATTAAAAGAAGTACAGATGATGACAGCTTATTTCTATATTTTGCACCATTATCTGGGTTCTGATGAAAGCAAGGGATCATTTATTCTTTCTAGAAGCATATATTGAGATTCCACTTAAAGGGGTACACAGATAAATAAGGACCCTGCACTTGAGAAGCTTAGCTTTTTGGGTGAAATAATAGAATCCTATTAGAATAGACTGATGGAATTGTAACAGAATTATAATATGATAATACCTCTTCATAATTACCGTAAGATAAACATATAATGTACCAAGGTATAATATCATGTTCTATAGAACTTAGAGGAATTTTGTAGCTGGCAGTTGTGCCTATTAAAGAGCTATGGCAGCAGTGGTTGAGGATGATGAGGATGTGATAATGAGAAGAAAACAAGGAGGAGGGAAACAGGAGAACACTAGCAGACACAGTAGAGGTTACTGTGTGCTAGATATTTTTCTACAAGTTTTTCATCTATGAAATGTTCTTTGAAATATGTACTATTATGAGGCCAGTTTTGAATTTAGGGAAATTGAGGATCAGAGAACTTTGCCTGCCCAAGGCCACACAGTCGTTAAGTGTATGGTTGTTGTTAAAATTGGGCTGTGCCCATGGAATGTGAATGTTGAATGTTCCAGAGAAAGACTGAGAAGTGTTGATGGTGTACATCACTGAAATATCTACAGTGACCAAATAGTAATGTGTATAATACAGTGCACGACAAGGGTGGACAGACAATAGGGCAACCTGGAGGGGATGGATGATAAACTGGACAGCTTACAACACATCCCCAGGTGGCATCTAAACTCCAGCCAACTGTGGCTCTCTAGCCATGCTGTCCCAATGTTACCAGATCATCCAAATTTGTAAAGAATCTAAAATAAGGATTCATAAGTGAAACCCCCAGGTTATGAAGTATTTGACAAGTGAAACCTCCAAATGATTAAATGTTGGACAATTTTTTAAAGATATAATGTTAGATGGGCTCCAGAGAACACATCAGCCAATTAGCCTGATGTGGCCCAGGAGCCACCAGTGCACCATTCCTTCATTATCCAGAGGCATTTACTGACTTTCTTAACTTTCTAGTAGTCTAAACTCAAATTACACAGTAGTTAAAAGTCACTTTCAGTCAATATCGATATTCCTAATTGCTTAGTGAATTGATTTCATTTCTAAAATAATTGCTTTAAGAATAAACACAGGAGCATGCAAAATCAAAGTTCAGCAATATATTTTTGGTTTGTTGCCTTAGCTTTTATGCTCCAAAATTGTGAGCATCCCAATTCCCATCTGATTAACTTCTCCTGAGCTATGGCTGTCTCAATCCATTTCTCTTATACCAGATTATAAAAAATAGTGGGGAAAAAAAGAAGTCCGATGTCCAAAGAGTAAGTTATGAAGCCCTGTTGGAAACCCATATGACAACATTAAATCTTTTTATTTGGCGATCTGAAGGTCGAATCAGGCTCATATTTTGGATAATAGCAAACGCTGGGAAATGTCTCAACAAAGATGTGACACACATATCAGGTGTGTTTTCCTACTTGATGTCTTGCTTGCTTCTTCCTTTCTCCATTTCATCCTTCTCCCTTTCATCCTCACCCAGTATGCTCATAATCCATGTTTTCAAGGTTCTTAATATTGTTCTCCTTGATCTCTAATCCAGTTGTAACTTGATGGTCTTGGCACCAGATGCCACTTGTTACAAGACGAGACATTGAAGTTCTAAAAACTTATTGACAAGGTACTGAATGTCCTGGGTAGAGTGATATAAATGGTGAAGAGCATCAGCTCCATGCCATGTGAAGAATAGTTAAATAAACTGGGGCAAGAAAGAGAATATTTAGGGAAAACATGATAGTTCTTATCATTCACCAGGTCGGCAGTGAAAAAGCTATAGTATTCAAAGTAGTTTGAAAGCTTACTCTCACTTGGAAATACGAACTGTGAGGAGTAGATTTTAATTTAATAGATGAAAATATTCATAAAGAGTACTAACTAAATAGTGTAGTGGATAGCTCAAAAAGTAGTTAAGGCAACGATATAAAGTTTCCAGATTATATGGCAGAAGTTGTTGACCTCTGAATGCGTGCTCTGTCTCAAGAATCTTAGAGAAAAATTATTAATATGAACTAACGTCATTCAAGATGATTTCTGTGGTATTACAGAGGACACCATTTTATCTAAACTAAGTATAAACATGGTAACAGACTATATCATAAATTGACATTGGAGGTGCACCTGGGTGCCTCAGTCAGTTCAGCACCTGACTTCAGCCCACGTCATGATCTCCTGGCTCGTGAGTCCGAGCCCCACTTCGGGCTGTGGGCTGACAGCTAGGAGTCTGGAGCCTGCTTCGGTTTCTGTGTCTTCCTCTCTCTGTGCCCCTCCCCAACTTGCACTCTGTCTCTCTCTCAAAAATAAACAAACATTAAAAATATTTAAATAAATAAATAAATAAATAAATAAATAAATAAATAAATTGACATTGATCAAGATCCATGGTTCATTGCTATATAAAAATATGAACAAATGCCACATTCTCTTGTATTGAGCTTATGTTTTTGATAGACTTATGAATAACAAGTGATTCAACAACAAAACCAACACATCTAGAGTAACATTTAAGAAAACATCACAGTGTGTCCATAATTATTCCCCTCTAGTATATATTTTCACACTTTGTAATTGACCTGTTACATCAGATGATCTTATTTTTAAGTATAGACAGTTTGCATAGCACTTTTTCTCCTTGCTTGGGTCTTTCATAAAGCTATCAAAATGCATGCAGATTATGTCTGCTTTTTAGCACTAAAAGCTTTTAGCTCTTTAGCACTCTTTCCTAGTAATAGTTTGTCTAAAAATATACTGGCCTCACTATTTTATCCCCTATCAAAAGGTCGTGACAGTTTTCTAGGAAAATGAGACAATTTGAGATTATTCAAGAAAAAGATGTTTTTTATTTTAAATTATGTGGTTAATATTCAGTTGTTTATTTGCTTTCACTGTATAGGTCTGGCTTGGGGTGTATTCCAAAGTGGCTGGGGAGGTAAATGGGGTTTTTGTTGCACATTTGCATTGAGAAAAAAACTAGGCTTTTGTAGGAAATACTCATAATCGTCTTCAAAAGAAGTAGCTTTTAAGTAACTACCAAGTGATGCATAGTGCTTTGCTCATGAAATCAAAATAAGTTCCCAAAGAATTATATTTAATCCAACAAAGTGTTGTAGAACATCCTTATGAAAAAATAACAGAGCCTGCTTTGTAATCTTAGTCTATGGCCCTGAAAATTTTAGTCACTACTGTTATTCTCTACAGACTTCAGCATGTCATGCTTCAGTGTTCAATAGTTGTCAGGGAAAAATGTTTGTTCCCTGGAGAAAATGAGATCAGTCTCACCTATAAGCAAATTGATATTGATGCCTTTTGTCCTAGAAATGCACCTGTATTTTATTAATGTTCTCATTTGGATCATTTTGTTTTAACTGGTTAATGTTTCCATGTTATTCTGCATGGGGAGGGCGCAGCCAAAAGAGAAGCTATGGAAAGAGGTAGAACAAAGCACTACTGGATTGAGGGTAGGTAGACATAGCTTGGGTTACTCAGAAGTGTGTTTTAATTGAAATTTGAAATCTTCTCCTGTAGTGAATTCTTCATAGTTATTATTAGGTTTCTCTTTTTTTGTTTTGTTTTTTACTTAAAAGTAGAAAAACATGAAGGGCTGCTGCTTTCTACTTATCTGCATACTCTCTTTTGCCCCAAGTTAATAGTGAACTACTGTGCTGGAATTTGAGGAGAGACCTGTATGATTCACTTGAGCATGCTCAAAAAAATTGTGTGGCTCTGTTTGGTGAGGTCTTTTTCTTACTCATTTCATCCAAGGAAAATGGAAGCCTTTGTGTCCCTTAAGTTTTGAAGCTAGGTGGCATCAGAAACAGTCACTGTGAGGAATGTACTATTGTAATTAAGTTTCCTGCACGTGATCTCAACACTGCGTTCTGTAACATTCTGGGGTGCATATCTCAATATCTTTATTTCTCTGGTTTTTTTTCCTCTTTATCTCTTTCAGCTCTTTAACTGTTCAGCAAAACCTCCTATTAATCAGGGAACTAAATGGTTTGAAACATGATTTTCTTAAAGCTGGTTTGAAGGCTTGGAAGAAATAGGCAGATTTGTTAAACATATTTTAATTCTGTACACTTTCTTCATATTTTCTTTGTCTGTCTCTCACTACCCTAGATTATTGCAAACTGTCCCCCAGAGTATACCCAGAGGAAGAAAGCAGTTCAAGTAGGAGAAGCCCTTAAATGCTTTTTTAATAAAGCTCAAACTGAGAGGAAAACTTCCACATTTAATTAATGAGAATTCAACCCTCTTAAAAGTTTGATGACTTTTGAAACTTACATACTCATATAATCTGATTCCATCTCTAGGGAGGAAAAAAAAAGACATTTTGCTTTCATTAAAGCAAAAATGACCAAAAACGTTGACCATACATTTGCTGTTAAAGATAACTGTATTTAATTCAACAGAAATGGGTTTTTCACTGAGTCTAAATGACCTGCAGCATTATAGAATTGGCTGCCATTCTCTCAGTCAGAAACCAGTCTGTGGAAAGCCAGAACTCTCCTCTACAGCTGGTACAAAGATTGTGCTTAGGGTTTAAATAAAATGAAAAGAATAAGGTGGAAAATTAGAATATGTTGAAGGTTGAAAGATTTGATCCTGTGACTTTTACATAACTCAGGAAGGAAATAACCCAATTTCTCTCCACTTTTAGTGGAAAAGCAAGTCAAAGTCATAGAGGCTGAGAACTTTATATGGATTTTCAAACGATTTATTTAAAGATGTTGGGGAAATTCACAAAGACCTGGATCATGTTGGAAAACCTTGTGTTTTGAAGGCAGGACAGAGCTTCCTGATACAACAATGCCATCTATTGGCTTCCAAGGAATGGCAGTGACCACAGCTTGTTTGGAATGTCTGAAAAGGAGAGAAAGTTTAGGAGTTTGGAACCTGTAAATAGAAGCTAATTAAAGGAACAGATGCTGTCGCCTATGCTTTACTCTTGAATGTGCAACTATATATGAGGCACATACTGTACACGTATAAATGTAATGCATATGGATATACTCACACACGTTGTCAATCACTCTATGCTAGATCATGAGCCTTCCTTATCCTATTTTTACAGTAGTTGGGTTTTGTCTACATATGGAGTAGTAGTTGTCACACAGGAGGATTAGTTTTTATCAGAACAGACACCACTCTCTTTTTTCAGTATGTTACTTAGGTATTAAGTCTCCCACACCTCCTATTGCCCATAGTTATTGTGATTTCTAAGCAGACTTAGCATAGGAAAAACACACTGGACAGGGACTTCTCTCCGTTGAGCTCAATCAGTTCTACATCCAGATATTAAAACACAGCTCATGAAAGCGAAATTTTGGCTGCTTTGAGTAAAGAATAAAACAATTGATTGTGGTTGTCTTTCTTTCTTTGCCTTTAGAGCTTATCAAAAGATGTGCCCTATAAAATCAGATGATTCTGAAAGATAGAGTCTAGATTATAAATGTATGCCTAATATTTACATGTGAGTCAAAATACACAGGGAGTATGCATATATTATTTCAAATAATATTAATACCAAGGAGCTAGGAAATACAGTAACCTGAAAACATTGAAGATGTCAAAATTGTCTACCTAAAATGGAGCTAGAAGTTATTGAAGTAATCAGTTCCCATTACTTTTTGTTCTTGAATATTTATCAAGCTCTGTGCTGGCACTGTGGAGCCTGCTTGGTATTCTCTGTCTCCCTTTCTCTCTGTCCCTCCCCCAATCATACTCTCTCTCTCCCCCCCCAAATAAATAAACATTTTTTAAAAATTGAGATGCAGTTTGCCCAGATTTCTTCAAAGATGGTAAAAAACTGTGTAACAAAATAATTGGTTCAAGGAATTATTATGTTATATTTAATTACAGGTTGATAGTTAGATTTACTTGATGTAGTTTTTAAACAATCATTGCAGATAGAAAAATCTGTGCTAAAAAGTAACATGTTAATGTAAATAACCCTTTTTCCCTCATTTTCATCAATTTGATCAGTTTAATTTTGGGGGTTCTAGGTAGCGCTTCAACTGACTGTTACTGATGAGTAATTTTGCTAATTGATTGTCAAATTGTAGTAATTATTCCTATACAACCTAAGTGTTTACTTGTGGATAGTAAGACTAAGTCGTTGTCATTTAAAACATTTACACTAGTGCAGCCACTCTGGAAAACAGTGTGGAGGTTCCTACAAATATTAAAAATAGATCTACCCTATGACCCAGCAATAGCACTGCTAGCAATTTATCCAAGGGATACAGGAGTACTGATGCATAGGGGCACTTGTACCCCAATGTTTAGAGCAGCACTCTCAACAATAGCCAAATTATGGAAAGAGCCTAAATGACTATCAACTGATGAATGGATAAAGACATTGTGGTTTATATCCACAATGGAATACTACGTGGCAATGAGAAAGAATGAAATCTGGCCTTTTGTAGCAATGTGGATGGAACTGGAGAGTGTGATGCTAAGTGAAATAAGACATACAGAGAAAGACAGATACCATATGTTTTCACTCTTATGTGGATCCTGAGAAACTTAACAGAGGTCCGTGGGGGAGGGGAAGAAAAAAAAAGAGGTTAGAGTGGAAGAGAGCCAAAGCATAAGAGACTCTTAAAAACTGAGAACAAACTGAGAGTTGATGGGGGGTGGGAGGGAGGGGAGGGTGGGTGATGGGTAGATGGAGGGCACCTTTTGGGATGAGCACTGGGTGTTGTATGGAAACCAATTTGACAATACATTTCATATTAAAAAAAAAACCTTTACACTAATAAGACTGTTAAAAAAAACATCTTTATTTGAATACCATGGCTCATTTGAAAGAAGAATAAAGTTATATAAAAAATCAAGTTTATGAAGTTATAAAATAAGAATCTTTTATTGTTTCGATTGCCTGAGTAAAAATATAAAAATAGCACATTGCTTGAAACTGAAGTGCTTTAAGCCCCAGCTTGTTTATGTGTGCCATGTTGATTACTACCTGTGCTTTATATGCATAATATCTTTCTTTATTTAAAAAAAATATTTAGGGGCTCCTGGGTGGCTGAGTCGGTTGAGCATCTGACTCCAGCTCAGGTCATGATCTCGCAGTCTGTGAGTTCGAGCCCTGCATTGGGCTCTGTGCCAACAGCTCAGAGCCTGGAGCCTGTTTCGGATTCTGTGTCTCCCTCTGTCTCTGACCCTCACCTGTTCATGCTCTGTCTCTCTATGTCTCAAAAAAATAAATAAACGTTAAAAAATTTAAAAAAAGCATAAAATATTTAAAAACGTTTATTAATTTATTTTGAGAGAGAGAGCAAGCAGGGGGTGTGGGGAGAGAGAGAGAGAGAGAGAGAGAGAGAGAGAGAGAGAGAGAATATCCCAAGCAGGCTCCACGCTGTCAGCTCAGCGCCCGGTGTGATGCTCGATGCCATAAATCATGAGATCATGACCTGAGCCGAAATCAAGAATCGGAGGCCTAGCTGATGAAGCCACCTAGGCACCCCCATAATATCTTTCTTAAAAATGACCTTTATTTTTTACTAAAATGTATTTTGAAAGAAAGATTTATAATACTTCTATAAAAGCAAAACCAGAATTTCCCTAAGTAGTAGATTATTTTTAAAATTTGAAGAAAAATACAATTTTGTTGAATTAATAATAATAAGTAAACCACTTGCACATCTAACTGATTTACCAAAAATGAGACGGTTTTCAGCAAGAAAAATTGAACTATATTTCATTAGCCTGCAATAATGGCATATTTGGTTTAATTCATGTTATGTTCAAGTAAGGTTCTTGGTAAAAAAGGAAGTTTCCATGTTATAGTTGTAATGTGAACTAGTGCTGAGAATCACATCTTGCATATGTAAGTTCTAGGAAAGGGTTAAAAGGTAAAATCATTTAACTAGTTTTTAAAATAATGTTCAACACTAAGATCAGTCCTACACATGTTGTAAGTGACTTTGGTTCAACAAACCTTTGTGTCAGGCATTTGTGTTAAACTATTTGAAGAGCCATTTGCTCTTTGGAAAGAATCTGGATTAACCACTCATTACTGCCATGTTGCTTAGAAAATACTTAAAAGAAAATCAGAACAAGTTGTTTATATATCTTCATACTGTATAGAATATTTTCATTAGTGTTCAGATACTTTAATAACTAGGCCAATCAGGTAACTTTGGGTATTAGTAATTGTTGGCGTATTGAATATATGACTTTTAGGAAGGCGTGTTCTTATGATGCTGGCTGGAATAATGCAGGATGATCACTTTCTGGAAGGGAACATTTGTTGTGTGTCAGGCATTATGGTAAATGTCTCATATTAGTTATTATGTAATTTAACCCTCACTACAACCTTCTTATGTGGCTACTATTATTATTCCCATTTTGTAGGTAACAAGCTGAGGATCAAACAGATGCAGTGATTTGACCAAAATCTCTTAGCTAAACTTGCAACCTTGATGAACAGTGGCAAGATCGTGCATGCTACAACTCTACCTCATGCTTAGAGGACCTGGTCTCTGGCTTCAAGCCTGGCCTATGGTTCCTCCCCAGGAAACAGAATACAGGCTAGCCCAACTCTTAGGAATCATTACCAAGTATCCACCCACACTTTCTCCCTGGAAATCCAATGTCACAGAGTCTGGTCAAGGATATACAAGCGTGATTTAGAGGAGCCAGAGAAAGAAATAATGACAGTTCTCTAAATCTTTTTTGTTGTCTCTTCCACTTGGTCCAGTCTTTCCTTTCATTCCCCCCGCCCCCCATACCCCAAGCACCTACACTTTAATCTGACTAAGTTTGGAAATTATTTCTTTTACCATGAGTATACAGAGCCACTTCAGGGACACTGACCAGTAAAACCAGTTCCAAATGTACGAGTCTTCTGGAAAATCTTTGACTTCCTTACAAATGTACATATTTTATATACTTATGTCTCTACATCTCTACATGCTTATGTTAAAATATGACAAATGAATTCTCTTAAAATGGTAAAATACGTAATTCATTTCTGAAAGTTGCAGTGAATGCCTATGAAGCCAGTATGGCATTATGGTGTCATTGGTGGTTTCTTACTTAGTTGACAGCTTTTGGTTTTCTTTTACATTTCTAGATTTTCTTGTTTTATTTAAGGGAAGGAAATGGCTACTTACTTAAGAAATTTTAGAAAATGCACCTATGATAAAATAGAAAAAAACATAAAATCACTATTAATCTCGCTGCCTAGGGATAGCCACTTTTAAGCTTTTTTGTGTATATCCTTCTCCATTTAAATTGATTTTTAATTTCACTTAAGTGAAAACTCCATTTCTTTTTTATGGTTTTGCTTTAAGGGAACAATTTCCTTTACCTTGGTTGAGAATTTCATATTCATTCCTCTTTAAGTCCTTATTTTTTATGGGTCATGCTATTATCTTTTTTTTAAATTTAAGAATAGAAAAAGTATTATTGCTTCCCCAAGAGTGTATGGAAATCATATATTTCAGCAAAAATATTATGCTATTTTCTATTTGAAGGATGTGAATGTTTTATTTCTTTGTTCTCAGAGATGTGTTTATCTTTTCTTTCCCTAAATTTTAGGAGAGTGTTAGTCTTCACTTTCTCACTAGACTACTCTTGTTAACAGCTGTAGTTACAGTAAGGCAGGCAGTTCTCATCCTATTAGTTGCCTGATGGTAGTCTGTGAATCCAGACACCCTATCTTAGTAGTTTTGCATTGGTATAATCCAGTGGTTTTCCAAACTGGCTGAGTAAGTGAATCACAAGAATGTTCAGCTTTTAAAGCATATGTTCTAAGCTCTACCTCAGCCATAGTCAACAAGATCCTCCCAATGCTTCGTGGTTGAGAACACCCTGACTGAACCAACCCCGCTAACCCACATCATATCATAGTACCTGGCACAAGGTAGAATCCATAAATACATGTGTTTTAATTTTTTTTTTTCTCTCAACGTTTTTTTATTTATTTTTGGGACAGAGAGAGACAGAGCATGAACAGGGGAGGGGCAGAGAGAGAGGGAGACACAGAATCGGAAACAGGCTCCAGGCTCCGAGCCATCAGCCCAGAGCCTGACACGGGGCTCAAACTCACGGACCGCGAGATCGTGACCTGGCTGAAGTCGGACGCTTAACCGACTGCACCACCCAGGCGCCCCGATGTGTTTTAAAATGAATGGAATTCTGGCAAGATTTATGTATGTAATGCATGAATGGAAAATATATAGAGCATTATTATTTGGTGACTCTTCTCTTTTGTACAGAAATTAATTGCTTATGGTTTTCTCAAAGACTAAGGTCCCCTTCCAAAATAATTGGTTTATACTGTGAGCTTCTAGATGTAATTTGAATTCAGGGCAATAGTGCCTTTTCCATTGCTTTTAGTATCTTTTTGAAGAACCCCCTGGACATAAGAACTTAAGTGGGATGTTTTGTAATTTTTACAGTTCCTTGAGAACTGATTTTGTTGTGTTTTAAATGGCATTACAAATAAAATTTAAAAATCCTGGGCATGTCTAATAAAAGTTTGGTTGTTCATTTGGCATGTAAATGCCTCATACACCTTTTTGTATCACTTCAAAATGGTATTGATTGATTGATAAGCAGAAACTTTAATTGTCTTACATTTAAAGAGGTATCAATGCTCTTTGAATGTTTAATTCCCCTTGGTAATCACCGTGATCCTTTTTAGAATTCACTTGAAAAATATTTGTCTATTAGAAACTGGAGTGCCAGACAATGCTTATTAATATAGTGTTGAATGCAGTACTATACAAGAAACAGTCCTGGAGTTGCTTGATATCCTTGTGCTCTGGTAAGGGATTTTTTTCAAGTTGGAAAACAAAAACAGAAAACGTTTAATGAAACACCTTCAAATATGGCCATTGTTCTTACAACCCAGGTGCTTATGTAAGTCTGCTCATGGGGGAATATTGGTGCAAGCAAGGTAGCTATAAAATTAGTCTGTGTATATTAACATAATTTCATTATAGATAGGGCTATCTGTGAAGAACCTCATCTTAATATAATTTTTTTCTTCAAATAATGGCCAGTCCCTAGGGGAAAGTAACTATAATGTAAGGACAGTTGCCAATTATTAAAAGCATTGTTTAGATGGAAACCCAGAATAATTCACTCTATGAGATATAATTATTCAGATGGTAGTATTAAATTCAAAATATTCCTTTCTTGAAAATAAATACTTCCTTGAAGAAAGTAAATGATTGGAACAATAAAAATATGTAAGACGTGTGTATATAATATATGTAATATAACATTTTTTGTATTGTAATATATAAAAATTTTCAAGGTGGCAGAGTGAAAGAGATTAATCCAACAGCCCTTTATATGAGCTGAAGGACAATGATAGTTCAGTATTCAACTTCAAAAACATACACTTCAGTCATCTCACAATTGTTTGAGTCTATTGAGAGACCAAGTACAAGAGTGTCCATGGTGAGAAAGATTCAACTCTAGACTAATATTGGTTCTGATGAAAAAAAAAAAAAAAGGAAAGGGAAGATAGGGCACATCCTTCATTTCATGGCTTCCTTGTCAGGAGGAATCAGCACAACTTAAATACCAAACAACTCATTTAAGTCATCAACCTTGTCAATAAGCTTATCTTTATTTGTAACTTTGATATGTTTATTCATTCAGAGTGTCAGTAATACACTTTATAACTTATGCCTAAGATTGGAAAAGTATTGGAACACCCACACTTTGAGTATTCTTTTGCTTTACTAATTATCATAAATGTGTCATGGGAAGCAGAAGAGGAATAGAATATCAACCAGGTAACCCTGCGCTGCCTGCCAGAGTTTGTGGTGGTGGTCTTGCTTTGTTTTGTGTTTCTTTTTTTCACATTCACTTTGGTTCATTATAAAGTTATGATAAACCCATAGGATTATTAGATGGACTCTTGGAATTAAAAGAAGAAGTCTTATTTTTATACTATAGTAACTATAGATACGTTTGAGTACCTTAAATACATGCATAAGAGAAGGTCTGTTTTCTAAAAGCATGGAGCAAGTATTAAAACTTTTCCACTTAGGAACAAGTGAAAAAAAATCTGTTACTAAGGCCATTTGTTCCTACTTCTAAAGTATTCAGGGAGTTGTTAGAGTTTTCAGCACCTTATGTGTTTCCATCAAATATGAATATGAATTAGTCCTTCCAGTAGTTAAGACCAGTCATCCCCATTTCTCCCTTACTGGTCTATATTTTATAGGGTATTTAGTTCCAGATGATTTTCATCTACATCGAAACTCACTTGATTCAAGTTAAGCATCCTATCCCATGACACTCAGAGGATGGTTCCAGAAATTACTGCACAGCTTAACATACACATATCTCAGCTTATCTCTAACATTGGTGTTGTACAAATTGAATGGGTCTTAAACTTGTGGCTTGCAGCAAATAACAGCAAAAACACTTTCACCAAAAAACTAGATATGTAGCAATTGGTTTCCAACCCCCCCCCCATTTTCATTATTTTTTGAATCTCTACTGATTATACACCATCTCTTATACCCAGTTGCCTTTGAACTGATCATGTTATGGGATTAACCATGTTCTTAAACTGTTTCAAACCTGAGGTGAACAATTTAGAGATACAGCAAACCTGCTAGAGATGAATGGCCTGGTTTTAAATTATCTTGTTGACTTCTAAACTCCTCTTTTTGATGCTGGGCAGAGTTGATATGCTTTTGCTCTGGGATATAACTATGTATGGATTTATAAAAGCCTAGCTAATGCAATGGAAACCTCTATATCCAATTTACTAGGAAGAACACCGTTTTTCTAATTAATTGTAATGTTAGAAAGGCTTGAAAGATGTAATGGAGCTTCACAATTGTCCAACTAGTTCTTAGTGAGGCTCTTACCATCTCTGGATGAGGGTTAAATCTACACTATTTTAGCCTTTCCCTTCTTTCTGTTTGCCCTATGTTCTTTTTGCCCTTTTTTGTAACCCTCTGCTTTATTCCCTTTGAATGCAGCTACACATCCACATTTCCTGCCACCACTGCCTCTGGCTTTTCCTGTTCTTGTATTTTCGACTTACTTCCTATGTCCTCGACAATTTTGTTGTTGTAGTTTAAACAAGTATTCTCCATGGATATCCTATTTAGTTTTGGTATGAATTCATCACTTTAAAATTATTACAGTGGGTCATCACTTAAGCTTTTCATTGCTAAGTTTCCTATTAGAGGTTTGCTACTCAAAGCATGGTCCAAGGGCCAGCAGCTTGACCTTCACCTGAGGACTTCCTAGAAACACACACATCAGGGTCTGCCCCTGGCTTTGAATCAGAATGTGCAGTTTACCAAGATCACCAGGTTATTGGAATACACCTGAAAGTATGAGATGGAATGTGGTAGAATGCATTCCATATTCTAAAGTAGCATTAAAAAACAGGTTTATAGGGGCATCTGGGGGGCGCAGTCGGTTAAGCGTCCGACTTCAGCCAGGTCACTATCTCGTGGTCCGTGAGTTCGAGCCCCGCGTCGGGCTCTGGGCTGATGGCTCAGAGCCTGGAGCCTGTTTCCAATTCTGTGTCTCCCTCTCTCTCTGCCCCTCCACCGTTCATGCTCTGTCTCTCTCTGTCCCCAAAATAAATAAACGTTGAAAAAAAAATTAAAAAAAAACAGGTTTATAAAACAGTGTTAATTATTTGCAATTTGAAGGGAAAAAGGCTAAAAGAATATAGTTTCTTTTTTCTTTTACAGTGGAGGCTTTGTAAGGGCAGAGATAATCTTCTTAAGCCTTTAATAATGTTCTTAAAACTTGGGGTGCCTGGGTGGCTTACTTGTGTAAGCGTCCAACTCAATATCATCTCAGGTTGTGCTCTCATGGTTCATGGGTTCTGGCGCCACATCGGACTCTGCACTACTAGCCTGGGATTCTCTCTCTCCCTCTCTCTCGCCTGCTTGTGCTTTCTCTCTCTCTGTCTCTCAATAAATAAATAAGTAAAACTTAAAAAAATAAACTTTATCATGGTATTAGCTGTTATTCTAGGAAGATTTTTAATCATTAAATATTGAAAACATTAAGATTTGTCACGTGTATATAGAGTAAGGGGACAGATAAAAGCTCAGCTTCATTTATATCCTTCAAAGTATGCAGGCCATATATTTTACTATGTTTATGTTTGGGTGGTAAAACAATATGTTTATCATTATTGTAGGTAGTGATTATGTAAACTTGACAACTTGAGAGGCATGGTGCAAAAACACTTTATGCAGGTTAACTTATTTGGTGCTTACATCAGCACAACTAGATAACAAAGTTACAATCTCCATTTTCAGAAGAGGAACCTGAAGCTACCTTTCATAGTCTAATCATTGGCAGAGTTGAGATTTAAACCTAAGTCCATCTGATGCTAGAACTTCAATTTCTAAACTTCATGTTGTGCTGCTTCCTTTAATGGGTAGTGCACAATTTGGTTCATCAGTTGAACTAGCAGTAAAAACAGTTGTACCGTAATAGCAAATCATAGTTATCTGTCAAGTTTTCATCACTACAATGTTGGTATTCTTTCAACAGTCACAGTAGAGTCAGTAATCTCCATTTATTGCAGTTTTTCTCCATTAGTTACACTCCCTTTATAATTTTTAAAAGCCTCAAAGCATTTCATTTATGTATTATTTTTATTAATACATTTTATTTTATAACCTTTTAACTATTTGTGTATGAGCTTCTCTCCTTCCTATTATAATATGGTAGTTAAAGCCTTAGTTTTGGAGTCCAACTCTCTGAGTTCTCCTCTGGCTTCGGTGTTTATAAGATGTTACACGGCATATTAGCCTTCTCTACTTCAAAGATCTCGTCTTTAAAATGTGGATATAAAAGAGCATCTGTTTCACAGTTTTGGTTTGAGGTTTATGTTGGGTAATTTATGTAAATTGCTTAACACATTGCATTATAAAAATTAAGCACTCAATAAATAGTATCTCTTAATATTATAAGATTTTCACATCTTGAGAATACAAATTTTGTCATACACATACCTATATATACCAGTTCAGAGATATGATGGGTAATTTTGGGATTGTATTCAGCTGGAAGCATTAAAAAACCTATCAATAGCTTAAGCAGATAAAGGTATATTTTTCTCATATAAAAAGAAATCCACAAGCAGGAATTTGAGCACTGATGTGCCACTAAGAATTCAAGTTTGTTTCATCTTTCTGTACCACTGTTTTTTAGTTTGTGGGTTCATCCTCCTGTTCACGTAATTGCTGCAATAAGCTTGATACTGTGTTCACATTCCAAAAAGATATGAAGGAAATAGTAAAAGAAGAAACAAAAAGGCTGGGGATGGTGGTGGAGAATGCTAGATAAGTCTGTCCATGCTAAAAATCTTTACTGATATTCCTGTGAAAGGATTTCTGCTTGCATCTTCCTGGCAAAAGATTGGATATCTCTACGCGTAGCTGCAAGAAATTCTAGGAAGGTAAATGTTCGGCTTTTAGCCTCTGTATAAAGAAAAACAATAGAGAAGAGGGGTCCTGAATACCTTTGGCGTAACTGATCCAAAATATCCACTCTAGTACTCTTTAATTAGTCTTTCTATGAACCAAAGAAAAAAGTCAACATGAAACCCTCTAAACAGCATCAAGCGTTTTTATACAAAAGGAAATCCATATATATTTAAATATAATGATTCCCTTTATCTAGTATTTTGCCACTGAAGTGTTTGAAGTAAGGAATGAAACTTTACACAGATAATTTATTTTGGCAGTGTTGCCATGGTGACAGGGAAAAAATTGTCCCTAGAACAGACCCTGGAAAAAACTGCTCTTAGCAAATACTCGGAGGTGTTTCTGCTGCTACAGATAATCACAGGAGTTGCCAGAAATTAAAGAGTACAAATAATACATACAGTTTTTTCTCCTTCTTTACAGAGTTGGAGAGATCTTCTTTTTTAACCTCCATAGTCTTTTTGTCACATATTGTAGCTTCTGTCTTTGCATTGTCTCTGTGACAGTTCGGTTATCACTATTTCCATCTCAGTAACCACTCAGACTTGGATCAGTCATGGATGTGCGATCTCAGGAAATTCTTACCTGCTCACTTTGGCTCTCACTAATCCTCCTCCAACGCATCCATTTATGATGCTCCTGTATGCCCCACTCTCAGGCTCACTTAATCTACTGTGGACTTTTTTAATCCTAAACATCACCAGCTGACTGCACCTAGTGTAGTGTGGTGTCACTCTTCTTCCCCTTGCTACACCCTGGTAGCCTCACATTCATAAAGACACTCTCCTATTGGCACAAAAAGTCCTTGTCTTTCTACTTGTACAGAGATAGATACCTTTGACCTAGAATGCGTTTGATTAACATAAGATTACTTGAACTAAACTGATTCCGCATTAAATTTTTCTGTCCATTCTTAGGTCTTTGTCACCATTCTTTCTTTATTAATTCCTTGATTCATTCACTGATTCACTAGTAGATACTTTTTGAAGTGTGTGCCAGACCTTGTGGAATATATAGGATTTATAGAAATAAAGAACTGAGGGTACGTTGTCAAGGTGATTTCACCTATTGGGGGAAAATGATTTTATCCTACTCTTAAGATAGTCTCTAGTTTTTTAGAAGTTTTGAACTATAGGTGATCCATCCTCTTCTCACCTCCCCCAGCCAATACACACACGTACACACACACATTGATATGGAAGTTTCTTGAGGACAGGAGAGATTCCATCTACGTGTTTCTTTTGGGATTACATTTTCTACCACAAGGACACAATAGGGTCTTAATAAAAATGAAATTAGCTTTTCTAAAATATTCTGGGGAGATAACTGAAAAACAGAGAGCGAGTGAAGGATTAACTGTTTTTCTTGATTTGTGAGAAGATAACACAACAAAATATCATACACTGTAATTCAATGAAGATTTGTGAAAATATACATCTTTAAACTTCAGAAATTAAAAATAATATATATTATTAATAATCTTTCCCCATGTATGTATATAGTATGATGTTGTTATACTAATTGGTTAGCAGAGTAGAAATTTGAGCATAAGTAGAGATAAAAAGATGGTTATTTCCACTTCTGTGTTTTTCCAGTTTACTCTGTTCTTCACAAATCTATCAAAAATTAAAAATAACAGGGGTGCCTGGGTGGCTCAGTCTGTTAAGCCTCCAACTCTTGTTTTGGGCTCAGGTTACAAGCTCACAATTCCTGAGTTCGAACCCTGCATGGGGCTCCATGCCCACAGTGCAGAGCCTGCTTAGGATTCTCTCTCTCATTCTCTCTGCTCCTCCCCTCTGTCCCCCCTCTCACCCTCCCATCTCTCAAAATAAATAAATAAACTTTAGAAATTTTTTTAAATTAAAAATAACAACTGATAGTTTGTACAGAATTTTATTTCATATTTTCTTATTTTTCTTATAACACCTTGTCTTTGATTTTTTTTTTGTTTGAAACATATATTTGCCACAGTTGAGTTATGCCTACGTTATTTTTTACCCATGGAAGGTTATTAGGGTCCCATAAAAAGGATGCAACTCCGTTTTTTACTTCTCTGTCAAACAAACAGAGCACCTCCTTTTACAAACTTGGGTGAAAACTGAATTGATTGCTCACAATGTAGTCTTTTATGTGAACATTTAGTAAATCAAGTCAAACATTAAATGAATTTTTCTCATCTTAAGAGTAAGTCGTTTTTTTCTTCCATAGTAACATAATCTTTTTTCTGTGATCTGTAATATTTCCCAAGAAGTTAGACTCTTTGCAAGTGTTTGAATCTTAAATTATTTTTTGTTCTCTGTTAGCTCAAAGATCTCACTCATTGGAATTACAAAACCCTTTCTCTTATTGCTGAAAGCATTTAATGTATGCAAACTTACATTTGGCTTGAGAGCATTTTTTAAAAATAAACTTTTCAAGTTGGAATGTTCTTAGTGAATTCAGGCTTTTATGATGCTGTTTGATTTGGCATATGTTCCTTGTGATATCTGCATTGAAAACACTTTGCATTTGAGAGACTTTCCTTGCCTTATTGGGACATTTCAACTCAATTTATAGTTATCAGTAGGAAAAGAAAGAAAACATTTCCATCCAAAAGAGGTTTCAGTAGGATTTAGCAGCACGTACTTTAAAAAGAACAACAGCAGCAACCTTGAACTTTTGCCCACTTTTCTAAAACAAAGCAACATAACAAGATTATCTCTTCCTTTTTTAAGGATCCACATGAGGAAGGTTGTTCCTAGTCTACTTGAAAATGTAGCAGTCTTCTTCAAGAAACTATGCTGTTTTGCTGGATCCATTATCACTCAGAATGAGACTGAATTTATTTCATGGTGTTACCTTTAATGCTAAAATGTTAGCCATTGCCTGAATGCGTGGATCCTTCACAGAGTGCGTGTATCTTTTAGGATGCTTTTGGCCTCACATAATCGTCAATTCTCAGAAGTTTAGACCATGAAGATGGTTGCCATTTACTTAAAAGAAGCCTGAGGGTAGATGTTTCCATTGTTACAAAGGTACACATATCATAAATGGACAGCTCCTGATTCTTCACAAATGGAACGCTCCTGGGGCATTAGCTTTTAACTCAGAATCCCCCTTTTCTGCTCTGTGGTAGTCCTTACTCTCCAAAGGCAACTGCTGTTCAGACTTCTGACAGTGTAGGTTATTTTTCTTATTTTTGTACCTTTTATAAATGGGATCATACGTGATGTACTTCTTTATGCCTGGCTTCTTTTGTTCAACATTATGCTTGTGATATTTGTGTACCTTATTACATGTAATTGAAGACTGTACTCATTACTGTGTAGTATTACAGGGTGGGAAAGATACCGTAATGGTCTCTATACTCCACTGTTTGAGTAGTTTCCACTTTATAGATAGTATTAATAATGCTGTCATCAGCATTCATGATATGAGCATTTAGTAGATACTTTTAGGTGAACGTAGGTATGTAATCCTATTTGGTAAGTAGGTAAGAGAGGAATTACTTAGTTGCATCTATATGTTAAACTTCAGTTGATACTTAGAGCCAGTTTTCAAACTCAAGACATCTTTTTCTTCATTCTGTGGATTCTATTTTGAATTTTGTAAATGTATTTCCCAATCATTAGGAAAAACTAGAATATGTAAACTAAAAGCACGTGTGTGATGAATTGCATTTCATAAAAAATGAAGATAGGAAGCTTTGAGGGGAAAGAGTATATTTTTATTAGTTCACGAAAGAACATATCCATAAATGCCAAGAACTGTACCTTGAGTATATTAGAGAGTTAAAAGGTTAAAGCCCGGTTTTTGAAAAGTGACCTAGTTTTTTTTTTTTTTTTTTCTTTCCTTTTGAAAGAATATGATAGGTCGCTGAGGGGAAAATAAATCCTTGTCATTTCAGAAAGCATTCTGGTTCTTTCTTTGTAGAAAGTAAAATTCTACGTATCAAACATGAAGATGAGACTTGAAGGAGGTCACTGGAGATAACTCTACCCACTGAAACACTTTTTATAGTTTTTCTAATGTAAAAAGTTAAATCATTAACCTAAGATATTTGTAGCTGTATTCGTTTCCTATATTTCACTTTTTAATAATACTGATCTATTTTAAGACATCTGACCTTGTCATGAGAACCATCAAAAGTTTTGATAGAATTTTTAATAGATTTTGAATGAACCCATTCCAGATTGTGTGTAGACTTAGATATCAATCTCTTAAGGGCTGCAAGAGGTGTTTCCTTTGTGTACAGAGTGCCAGTTCGTACTTAAATTGATTTAGCTAACAATTTTCCCCCAAAAAGTTAGTTCCATGGTACTAGTTTATTTCTGTCACAGTCTTCTTCAGTGTCATTTTAAGTGAGTCAAATGACACGTTGAAACATTGGCTTGAAGAAAACTGCAGTTCATTTTGCTTTGATGAGAAGGAAAAATAATTTCCAGTATTAGATTAGACCGAAAAGAAATATAAAAGAAGTTGTCCTGGAAGATCTTTGCCTTTCATTCTTTTAAGGTTTCATGGAACTGTTGTAGGAATATTCCATTTTGTCTAAGATGTACCTTAAGGCATCTTCTAAGCCCCAAGGCATTTGTCTCAGGCACTGTACCCTTCTGCTGAATTGCCGGAAGTCTTTTGTTTAAAAAAGCCTTTGGTACAATTCTTTACATTTGAATTTAGGCTTGAACAACAACAACAACAGCAAAGTACTTAATATTGCTGCCTTTCTCTATGTAATGATGAGCTCCTCTTAGGCTCTTTTTAATAGTGGTGAGCCATTTTCTTGAATGCTTTTCTAAAAGGAGGTTAAGGAATATTGTGACATAAATCTTATATGTATGCTCCGATTTTTAAAGAGTCTTTATTTTTACTTTTGTTGGTCCAAATATAGAAATTATCTCCTCCCATTCCCCTCTCCTCAATTAGCTGCCAATGGCCTGGAACTTCACAATTTTACCTCATGTGATTCTATTTGTTTGTAATCCTATATTCAACATTGTACTGAAGTCTGTTAAACATTGATAAGCTGCTTTTTATGCAGCAGGTCCTCAGAGAGCATTGCACTAAAATGCTGTAAAGACTGGATTAGGTTTAGGTATTGTAAGGTGGTTTCGAGACATTTTCCTAGTGTCTTTTCTTCCAGAGGTGCCAAATCAACTTGGCCTTGATTTAATATTGCTAAAATTGTAATGCTGAGCTGACTTGGAGCGTTGAATACTTCAAAATGAGTTTTTCTGGGAGTGATTTAACAAAGAGTTCATGGTTTTTTTTTTTTTTTTTTTAAGTACGGCAGAACGCAGCGCACACATGGGACGTTACTGTGTAGTTTCTGTGAGGCACTGAGTTCTTTGCCAGGATCTCAAGTTCCCTTTATTGCTATTCTAGTTATACCATCTTCTGTTATCTCTTGTCAGGATTCTGATGGCCTCATCTGATACTGTTTTTATTTACTAAGGAGAATTGTATTGTGTTTGATTTCTTGTGTTGTATATGGAATTAAAATCTTCCTGCATTCCAGAGATAACCACTATTAACACTATATCCTTCTTATATGTTTTCTGTATACATGGACATATTTTGAAAATTAAAATGGTGTGCTTCATCGGTCATTTTATAACTCAGTTTAAAAACATTCCTATTATATAATATTTTATGTACATAAACATATATATTTCTTTATAGGATATAAAGAGTAATAAAACGAGCATACCTGTAACTACCACCGAGCTTACAGGATAGTACCAATATTTTTAAGTCTCATGTGTTCCTATGAAATGTTAATCCTTTCCCTCTCTCACAAAGATAAGTGCTCTTCTGAATTTTGTATTATCATTCTTGTCCTTAAAACAATTGTTTCACTATATACATATGTATCCACAAATAGTTTTTGTGTGTTTTTGAACCCTCTATCAATGTTATATTGCATGTAATCTTTTCTAACTCATAATTCATCATTTTCTCTGAGATTCCTCCACACTGACAAATACAGCTGTGGTTCCATCGTTTTGAATTCCACTTAGGAGTCTGTGATATTAACATTTGACACTTTGTAGACATGGTCTTGTTGATGGGAGGTGGCTTGCTCTCCGATTCTATTGTAACAAATAATACTCTTATGCAAATTCTTATATATATATGTATATCTCCTGGCACACACTAGCTAGAATTTCTTCAGAGTCCCTGACTGAGAATGAGATTGATGGATTCTGATGTAGATGTATGAACTTCAAGGTGATATTCATTTGCAGAATGGTCCACAAATAACCCTAAAACCATTAGTGTATAGAAGTTCACTTCTTTCCATATTTTTACCAACCCTTAGTATTATCTAAAGTTGTAATAAAATGTTGCCTTATTTAATTTACATTTCCCTGATTAACAGTCATTTTGAATATCTTTTTACATTTGTCACTCCTGTCTTCTTTTGTGTGAGGCAACTGTCTCTCATATTCTATATAATAATTTTTGTCAGCTTTGTGTTGATAAATATATTCTCCCTGTTTGTAGGTTATATTTTCACCTTATTAATGATATATTTTTAGAACTGGAAGCTCTTAATTTTAGTGTGGTCATATTTGTTAATCTTTACTTATTGTTGTGTTTGAGTCTTGTATAAAGAATTCTTCCCTACCATAATATCGTGCACATATTCTCCAACATTTTCTTTTAAAATGATTTAAATTTTCCTTTTCACCTTTAAACCTATAATCCACAGGAATTGAGTCTTTGAATGATGTGACAGAATTATTTTTCTTTTCTTTTTTTCCCTATGTGAATAGTCATTTTTCCCACTACTTTATGTTAAATAATTTATTCTTTCCCCACTGAACTGCGGTAGCAACCCCTGTCCAGTATCACCTGTTTTAGAATACAGCCAGGTGCTGTAGAAAATAATCTCCCACGTGAAAAGATGCTCAGTATCACTTATCATCAGGGAAATAGAAATCAAAACTACAATGAGGTATCCCCTCACACCTGTCAGAATGGATAAAATTAACAACTCAGGCAACAACCGATGTTGGCAAGGATGCGGAGAACAAGAACCCCTTTCACTCTCGGTGGGAATGCAAACTGAGGCAGCCACTCTGGAGAACAGTATGAAGGTTCCTCAAAAAATTAAAAATTCAGGGGCACCTGGGTGGCTCAGTCAGTTGAGCATCCAACTTCGGCTCAGGTCATGATCTCGCTGTCTGTGAGTTCAAGCCCTGCGTCGGGCTCTGTGCTGACAGCTCAGAGCCTGGAGCCTGTTTCGGATTCTGTGTCTCCCTCTCTCTCTGACCCTCCCCCATTCATGCTGTGTCTCTCTCTGTCTCAAAACTAAATAAACCTTAAAAAATAAATAAAAATCGAGCTACCCTACAACCCAGCAATTGCACTACTAGGAATTTATCCACAGGATACAAAAATGCTGATTCGAAGTGGCACATGCACCCCGATGTTTATAGCACTAGCAACAATAGCCAAATTATGGAAAGACCCCAAATGTCCATCGACTAATGAATGGATAAAGAAGAGACGGTATATATATACAAAGAGATATTACCCGGTGATCAAAAAGAATGAAATCTTGCCATTTGCAATGATGTGCATGGAGCTAGAGAGTATTATGCTAAGCTCAATTAACCAGAGAAAGGTAAATATCATAGGATTTGTCTCAAATGTGGAATTTAAGAAACACAACAGATGAACCTAGGGGAAGGAAAGGAAATGTGGTAAAAACAGAGAGGGAGGCAAACCATAAGACACTCTTAAATACAGAGAACAAACTGAGGGTTGCTGGAGACATGTTGGGTAGGGGATAGGCTAAATAGGTGATTGGCATTAAGGAGGGCATTTGTTGAGATGAGCACTGAGTGTCATATGTAAGTGATGAATCACTAAATTCTACTCCTGAAATCATTATTACACTATATGTTAATTAACTTGGATTTAAATTAAAAAAAAACATCATCTCCCAAATTTCACTGTCCTAATACAATGTGACTGGTTTTAGCCAATGTTTTCCTCCACTTCATAATTCAAAGTACCAGGATTTTTCTTCTGTTGTGCTGTCACTATCCACTAGGACATTGTAGTCATCTGTACCCAGCTGGCAGATTGAGGAAGAAAAGACTAGAGAAGGCACACCAACTTCTTAAACACTTCGGTTAGAAAATGATATCACAGCCCATATTTCATTGGCCAAAACTAGTCGTGTAGCCCTACATAAATGAAAAGGGTGCTGAGCAACATTGTTCTCTGATGAACAGGAGCTTCCCAGAGGCATCTCTCTACTCTATGGAAGGGTACGATTTTTGTAGTTTTCAGTTAGCTATATCAGTTATATCAGGTTTCTGTTTGTGCATTGATCTCTTTCTGTTTGATAGGGCAAGGGCCTCCACCTTCTTGATCTTCCAGTGTGTCTTACCTATTATTTGTCCCTTTGTCAAATATTACAAAGAAAAATTGGGTATTTTAATTGGAAAGCATAGAATCTGCAGATTGGTTTGGAAAGAATCAATATATTTAGATAACGAGTGTACTCATTATCCATTAGCATTGTATCTTTCTACTGAAAAAGGCTTAAATATATTTCTTGTCTTTTATAATCTTATTCAAAATAATCTTACACTTTTTTGTATTTATTCCTAGGGATTTTATTTGTGTTAATATTATATTATTTTGTTAATATTATAAACCACATTTTCTAAAATTTAGTTTTCTTTTGCCAATACATAAACATGTAATTGATTTTTGGAGATAAATCTTATATCTTGATATCTTGGTTTGATGAATTATTAATGGCAACATTTGTATTCACAGTTTTGGGGTGGGTCGGTTATATGTGGATATCATGTAATATATACATGATAGGATTTATTTTCCTGTTCATTTTGATATTTGCTTGTCTAACCGAGTAAAAGTGGTGATAATCTTGATTTGTTTCTAATTTTGAAGGGATATTTTGACATTTCATCATCAAATATAATGTTTGCTGTAGATTTTGTTTATAATGCATTGTATCTGTTGTAATACATTGTAGTATTCTGTTTACCTATATTTTATTTAGATTTTTTCCATCTCTTCCTAAGAAAAATTGACCTGTGATTTTCTTATACTGTCCTACTTAGTTTTGGTATCAAGATGACACTGGTTTCATTTTGGGGTTGATATTTTCCCATGTTCTGTTTCTTAGAAGGTTTTTGTAAGTTTAAAATTATGTGTTCTTCAAAGGTTTAATAAAACCCACCTATATCATCGTTTGAGCTTCATGTTTTCTTTAAGGAGATACTTTAACTACTCCTGGTATTTTACTAGGGTTTAAGGAACTATTCAGGTTGTTTTTTTTTTTTTTTTTCATTTTTTCTTAGATCATTTCTCATAGGTTCTTAGTTTTGCGTAATTTGTTTAATGCATTTAGCTTTCACATTTATAGGCATGCTTTCTTACTGTCTTTTAAAATTCCTTTTGTGTGCCTCTTTCCTTTTTTTTATCGTCCTGATCAATTTTTCATGTGGTTCTAAAATTAAACTTTTCTCTAAATATTGGCTATTTCTATGTTGTCGATTAACTTTTTATTATTCTTATATTGTTTTCCTTACATTTTATTAGGATTTATTTAGTTGTCGTTTTTCTAACTCCTGATGATCAGTATTTAGTGTATATAGCTTAATTTCTGCTGTAAATTTTAACAATGCAAAAGTTCTTCTATGTACAGGTACTTTGTTCATTTACTTCTAAGTATATTTGGGATTCCCTTATAATTTCTTCTTTTTCCTTTGAATTATTTAGAATTGTTTTTAAATATCCAAATGTATTGTCTAGTTATCTTTTTGTTATTTCTGTCTGATTTGATTGTATTCTTTGGTATCAAATTTTTGAAATTTGCTGAGATTTGCTTTGGTGCATAGTACCTGTCAACTTTGTGTAACTATTTCATATGAGCTTAAGAAGATGTGTTGGGACACATCTGGGAGTATGGTTTTTAGATGTTCATTCAATCAACCTTGTTAATTGGGTTGATAGGATTTTTCTGGTGAATGTGTTGAAATCTCCTAAGCTCATGGATTTTACCATTTCTTCTGTAATTCTTTCAGGCTCTTTTTTTTTCTTTATATATATATTATATATATATTTATATATATATAATATATATATAATTTTTTTCTTTATATATATTATATATATATATTATATATTATATATATAATATATATATAATATATATATATAAAGAAAAAAAAGAGCCTGAAAGAATATATATATTATATTATATATAATATATATAATATAATATATATAATATAATATAATATATATATAGGAGCTATTTTAAGTAATTCATTTAAATATTATATTAGTATTATCGGCTTGGAGGATCGATTGTTCTATTATTATATAGTGACCCCTTTTATTGCTAATAGTGCATTTTAGTTTAAAATGCCTTTTGAGTGATACATTGTTACATAGTTATCTGAGGTTCCTTTTGATTTGTATTTTCTTGGGCTGTCTTTCTCTATATTTTATCCTCATGCTTTCTGCCTCTCATATCCAGGGATGTCTCTGTCTGTATCTTTAAACATTATATTGTTAATATTTAAAAATATGTGTATCTAGATAGATATCCAGTCTGACCATATTTGTCATTTAACTAGAATGTTTAGTTCACTCATATTTACATGTATATTTGTTATAACTTTATACTTGAATTTACTTGTAGCATAATCCTTTCTGCTATTTACTTGCTCTGTCTTTGCTTTTTTCATCTTTATTGCCTTTTTTTGTGGTTAAGGCTTATATTCTTATTCTAATTTTCCCCCTTCCATTTTGGAATTTATGTGCTATATTATTTTAGTGGTTACCCTTAAAATTTTATTATAGATTATTTTACAAGCTAAAAAAATAATCAACTGTTTAATTTATCCTCCCAAACAAAGTCAGATCCTTAATGATCAGTCACCTTCCTCTCAATTTATCTGGTCTTACTACCATTGTTTAATTCTAGTTTGTATGTGTTAATCTTCACTTTTATATATTATACCAATAGGTTTGTATTATAAATTTAATGTAGGTCACATTTACATATTTACCACATTCTTTGTGTACCATTTTCAGAATGTTTGGTTAAGAATTGAGATTTTTATCCAGTAGGAAGGGAGGAATTATGGACATATTTGACCTCAGGAAAGACACAGTCAAACTGATACTTTAAGGAGACTAATCATGTGCAGTTAAAAAAAGAACACAGAGAAGAAAAGATGAAAAATAGAAACACAAATTAAAGGCTGTTTCAACAATCTAGCAATTTGAAAGAGTCAGCTGAACTAGTGGGATGGTTAAGAAGACAGAGAGTAATAATCAAAAGTAAAATTCACTGTGGAAGAATACGTAAAATTTAACAACTAGTTTGGCATAAGTGGTGAAGAAAACAAAATGATGAGGTATTTGGACCCATATTATTAAAAGGTTGGCAGAAATACTAGCAAGTAGTAAAGTCAGAGAGAAGAGCTGCTTTGAGAAGAAAGATAAAGCAGTGCCTATGGCATGTACCAATGATATCATCAGCACAGAGTTCCAAATAGAAGAGAGTACTTGGGAGAGATATTAAGACTGCAGAAATAGACATTACAGAGGTAAATGTATACAGGTAATAACTGGAAACAGAGAGAAGGGGAATATGTCAGATGAAAGTGCTTTGTGGAAGACTGGCCACAGGTATTCCCCACAGAAACTGTTCACAAGAAGTCAGCCCTGGATGTATAGAATTCAAGACAGGGAGAGTTCATTCTTGTGGGATGTCAACTTTATGTAGTACCGGCCTAGGTATTTCGTATGCATATTATCTCATGTAACTATTTAAGGAGGTGGTGGTGTGGTATTAGTGAAGAAGAATGGTTCAAAAGAACACAGCGTTCCATAGTATCAAATGAAGCAGAAGCAATAAGAAGAGAATTAGAATTAAGGAAGAGGGATTGTGTCATTAGAATGTAATTAATGAGTTTTTTAGAGGATAAGTTTGGATTTAAAAGAGATGGAAACAAAACTGTAAGGACTTGATATGAGAACGAATCTTGTGTAAGTGAACATTGAAATGCAAGCAAGATTTCATAATGCAGTGGCAGAGGATTGTAGCAAGGCTGAGAGAAGAGGCTTTTGATTTAAAATAGAAAAGATAAGCTATGTGATGAGCATACTGTCTATACATAATGGGCACTCAACAAATATTTTGTGAATGCGAACTAAATGGTAAGAGTTTGAAAAATAAGATCCAGAGGGAAGGACAGATAAGCAATTGAAAGTTACTGAACTGATAAGTTATATGATTTAAAATTTCCAACAATATCTGTAAGAAACACTACTTGGTGAAATTGCACAGATAAAGCATCAGCTTTGGAGATTTTTCGACTTTTAGTATGTATTTTTAAATGTACAGCAAATATAGGAAAAGAAAACAAGCACTGATAAAACATTACTTAAGAAATGGCAACTTGCTATCAATAACAGTTGGCGTTTACAATTTGAAAGGCCAAACAGAAATGAATGTTGATAAAAAAAAGAAAAGAAGAGAAAAGGTTCTTACTTGAAAACATGTGTGTGTAAGTACACTGAAGAGGTGTCCTTAGTATACTATTTTATAATTCATTTGAAATGTTAGTAGCCCCTTTTTATCTTTGGCTTTCAGAACACATCCTCACCACTCATAATAACCAACATTTAAAGCAGATCCCTCATGATTGTTATTTGTTGTTCGCTTAAATATGCCTATTTTTGATGACTTCTCAAGTCCCCAAAGCAGTTTTTTCCAGGTGGATTTTTCTATCTCTACCTTGCAGTAGTTATTGAAAGTGATTTCACTTGCAAGATAAGACATTTATTGACACATGTAAATGGCTTACTTTCAACCAAGAGATTGACTCACATTTCAACAACTGCAAGGTGGGGTATCATGCCAAAATTTGTTCTGTTTTTCAGATTATAAGCTAAAGTCTAAAATTTGTGCTGCACAAACATTCATCCTATTCAGTCTAACATATTTGCATGCATATTTATTTTCTTTGTAAGTACTGAATGACTAAAATATGTTTTCTATGTGCTTACATAAATATAGTACCAATGAGACACTGATAATAATAACAGTAGAAACATTTATTGATTCCTTACTAAGTGCCAAGTTCTAATCAAAATGTTTTATGGGTATCATTGTACAAAACACTTAAATAACCTTATGTGGAAGATACATTTAGTCCTGTGTTATAGAAAGGGGGATAGACAAAGGGACACAGAGAGGTTAAAGCATGTGCTTCTGATTACAAAGCCAGGAAGTTCTGGAGCTGAAATTCTAACCCATGCATGCTCACCGCAATATCCACTCTCTAATGAAAAGAATCTATTCAGATTTTATAGTAGTTGAAATTCATAAATACAGAAGTTTTGAAAATTCCTAACTCTATTTAATTTCCTGAATTTAAAATAATCCACAAATTTTTCTTCCTGCCATTATATCATAAGAAAATAATCATGTAAGCCAAGAGTGTATGTATGTGTGTGTGTGATGTATGTGTATATATATGTGTGTGTGTGTGTGTGTGTGTATATATATATATATATGGATATATATATGTATACATATATATATGGATATATATGGATATATATGTGTATATATATATATGGATATGTATATATATCCATATATATATATATACATATATATCACAATATACTGTTAAGTTGTAAGAACAAGTTATATTCTAGTGTATACAGTTTGGAATAATATTATCAAATACCAAAACTTAATATGCTCAGGTGGTAGCATTATTTGGACAGGTTATGTTTGATATGGAGTCTCTCATTTTTTTTAAAGTGGATTAGTTTTGAAGTAAACTATGAAATTTTCAAAAATTTTATATAAGTAGACCTAGGTTTGCAATGTAATATAATAAGTACTTTTAGCTTTGATTATCCACATATGATAGCCTAGCCTGTATGAAGTGATATTTTATAATTAGTTCATCGTAAGTTTTGTAAAAAATACATAGATCACAAGCCATTGAGCACTGTATTTATGTATTAAGAGCACATGTGTTAGGCTCATGGCTTGGGAGAACAAATGCCATTAAAATGTCCATACTACCCAAAGCAATCTACAGATTTAATGTAAGCCCTATCAATCACCAACAACAGTTTTCACAGATGTAGAACAAATAATCCTAAAATTTGCATAGAACCACAAAAGGTTCTCTGAATAAGCAAAGCAATCTTGGAAAAAAATAAAACTGGAAGTATCACAATCCCAGATTTCAAGATATACTACAAAGCTGTAGTAATCAAAACAGTGTAGTAATGGTACAAAAACAGATGCAGAGTTCAGTGGGACAAAATAAATAGCCCAGAAATTAACCCATGATTGTATTGCCAGTTAATCTGCAACAAAGGAGGCAAGAATATGCAATGGGAAAAAGACAGTCTCTTCAAAAATGGTGTTAGGAAAACTGGACAGCTACATGCAGAAGAAAGAAACTGGACCACTTTCTTACACCACACACAAATAAATTAAAAATGGATTTAGGACCTATATGTGAGACCGGAAACCATAAATTATCTAGAATAGGGCACAGGCAGTAATTTCTTTGACATCAGCCATAGCAACACTTTTCTATATATGTTTCCTGAGGCCAAGGAATCAAAAGCAAAAATAATCTTTTGGGGCTGCATCAAAAGACAAAAGTTTCACACAGCAGAGGAAGCACTCAACAAAACAAAAAGACAACCTAGTGAATGGGAGAAGATATTTGCAAATAATATATCTGAAAACGGGTTAGTATCCAAAATATACAAAGAATTTACATAACTGAGGACAAAAATCCCAACTAATCCAATAAAAAATGGTCAGAGGGCCTAAACAGATTTTTCTGAAGAAGACATACAGATGGCCAACAGATACATGAAAAGATACTCAGCATCACTCATAATCAGGGAAATCACATCAAAACCACCATGAGATACCACCTTACACATGTAAGAATGGCTAAAATAGAAGAAAACATAAGAACAAGGGTTGAGCATGTGGAGAAAAAGGAACACTTATACACTGTTGGTGGGAATGCAAAGTGGTGTAGCAACTGTGGAAAACAGTATGGAGGTTACTCAAAAAATTAGAGCTACAATTACGTTAGGATCCAATAATTCCACTCTAGGGTATTTACCTCCAAAAGTGAAAACACTAATTCAAAAAGATAGATATGTCCTTGTGTCTATAGCATCATTATTTACAATAGCCAAGACATAGAAGCAGTCCAAGTGTCCATCCATAGATGAATGGATAAAGAAGTGGGGTGTGTGTGTGTGTGTGTGTGTGTGTGTGTGTGTGTGTACACATACACAATAGAATATTACTCAGCCATAAAAAACAATGAAATCTTGCTATTTGCAACAACATGGATGGCCTAGAGAGTATAATCCTAAGTGAAATACATGTGAGAGAAAGACACATACCACATGATTTCACTCATGTGGAATTTAAGAAACAAAACAAACAAAGAAAAAAAGAGACAAAAAAAACCCTCTTAAAATTTTTTTTTTCAACGTTTTATTTATTTTTGGGACAGAGAGAGACAGAGCATGAACGGGGGAGGGGCAGAGAGAGAGGGAGACACAGAATCGGAGACAGGCTCCAGGCTCTGAGCCATCAGCCCAGAGCCCGACGCGGGGCTCGAACTCACGGACCGCGAGATCGTGACCTGGCTGAAGTCGGATGCTTAACCGACTGCGCCACCCAGGCGCCCCAAAAAACCCTCTTAAATATACAGAACAAAATGGTGGTTACCAGAAGGGAGATGGATGGGGGGGGGGATGGGTGAAATAGGTGAAGGGGATTAAGAGTAAACTTATTGTAATGAGCACTGCATTATGTATAGATTTGTTGATTCACTATATTGTACACATGAAACTAATATAACACTGTACATTAAATACGTACATTTGTTAATCCAAACAAATAAGAGCATAACTACTATAAAAACCCAAATTTGAGTCCTTGGGACCATTAAAAAAATTTTATATTTAATCATAAATATAGCTGGGGCACCTGGATGGCTCAGTTGGTTAATCATCATACCCTTACTTTTTAAATGTTGACTACATTTGGGTTTTTTTAAAAAAAAATCTATCTAAATGTGTATTTGCAGGTCAGATTTCTCTCACATCCTTCCCATCTTTATTCATTATTGCTACATAAAAATATTACCCAGAGCTTAGTGTGTTAAAATGAAACATTTCATATCTCATGGTTTCTGTGGATTAGGAATCTTGACATGGCTTAGCTGGGTCTTCTGGCTCAAAGTCACTCACAAGGCTACAGTCAAGATTTTAGCTGGGGTAGCAGTCATCTCAGGGTTCGGTTGAGATAATATCTGCTTCCAAGCTCCCTCAGTGGTAGTTGGCAAGGTTCAACTCCTTAAAAGTTGTGGGACCAAATTTTTCTCTGGCTGTTGGCCGGGGGGCACCCTCAATTTCTTGCCACGTGGAATTTTCCATAGGGCACCTGGCTTTATCAAAGTGAGTAGTGAGGGAGTGCCAGTAAATTGGAAATCAGCATTTTGTAATTTAATCTCAGAAGTGACCTCCCATCGATTTTGTATTATTAACCATTCATTAGGTCCATCCCACACTCAAAGGAAGAGGATCACCCAAGGTCATGAGTACCAAAAGTTAGGGATTAGTAGAGGCCTACAGTAGTAATATATCAAATTAACTTGAGTATTGTATAAGCATCTCAAAGTATCCAAAATGGATCATGGCTTCTTAACTTCCCAAACTTGGTATTCCTCTAGCATTCTTCATCTCAGTTAATGTTAGTAAAGTATACCTCTACTTTCTGGCCAGACCTGGGATTGATCTTTGATTTCATTGTAACTCACTGACACACCCAACCTATTTGTGGCTCCTGTTGGTATTATTTCCAAATTGTACATCATTTCTGACAATATTGCAACACTAGTTTTGTTAAAATGTTGTCTTAACCAGTATCATTAAGTTTGTCTCAACTACTGCATTAGCCTCCAATCTAATTAGTATCTTTCCTATTTTTGTTCCGTTATGGTCCATTCTTCACATAGTAGTCAAGGTAAGCTTTTAAATAATGTATATTATCTTATCAGTACCAGTATTAATTCCCCATGGCCACATCAAGAAAATTATCACTGGGGTGCCTGGGTGGCCCAATCGGTTAAGTATCAGACTTCTGCTCAGGTCTTGAACTCATGGTTCAGGAGTTTGAGCCCCGTGTTGGGCTCTGTGCTGACAGCTGGGAACCTGGAGCCTACTTCAGATTCTGTGTCTCCCTTTCTGCGTGTTCCTCCCCCATTCATGCTCTGTCTCTTTCTTGTCTCTCAAAAATAAATAAACGTTAATTTTTTTTTAATTGTTGGAGAGGCAAAAAGGTTTCCAGATAAGCAAAAGCTGAAGGAGTTCATCATCACTAAACAAGCCTTTTAAGAAATAAATGTTAAATTATTGATCACACATTAAGCTAGTTTAAAGGTTAAAAAATGTAGTAAAATAAGTATAACTACAATAATTAGTTAAGGGGTACACAAAATCAGAAAATATAAAATGAAACATCAAAAACAAAATGGGAATAAAAATATAGATTTTTAAAAATGTATTCAAAGTTAAGTTTCTCTCAGTGTAGACTGTTATAAACATAGGTTGTTCTTTGTAAACCTCATGATGACCACAAAGCAATAGCCTACACTAGATACACAGAAGCAAGAAAAGTATGTAAACATGATAGTAAGGAAAACATTGAACCACAGAGAAGAGAGCAAGGAAAGGAAGTAAAAAACAACCAGCAAACAATTAACAAATTGGCTTTAAGTACATACCTGTCAGTAATTGCTTTAAATGTAAATGGACTAAATTTTCTAAACAGAGGACATAGAGTAGCTGAATAGATAAAAAAGCAAGACCTAGCTATATGCCTTCTATAGAGAATCACTTCAAATATAAGGACACACATACTGAAAATGAAGGGATAGAAAAATATGTTCCATTAAAATGGAAACCAAAGGAAAGCTAGAGTAGCTAATGTTATATCAGACAAAATAGACTTTAAAATAAACACTGTAATAAGAAACAAAGAAGAGCATGACATAGCTATAAAAGGGTCAATCCAATAAGAGGATATAACAATTATAAATACTTATATACTTCACATAGAATACCTAAATATATAAAGCAAATATTAAGAGACCTAAATGGAGAGATAGAAATACAATATTCATAGAGGACTTTAATACCCCATTACATCAATGGATAGATCATCCAGGCAGAAAATCAATTTAGAAACATTGGCCTTAAAAAATTCATTAGACCTTATAGAGTTAATACATACATAAAATTGATACAACAGCAGCAGAATACATATTCTTCTCAAGGGAACATGGAATATTCTCCAGGGTAGATCATATGTTAGGCCACAAAGTAAGTCTTCATAAATTTAAGAAGATTGCAATTATAGCAGGTATGTTTTATGACCACAATGGTATGAGACTGGAAATCAAGTACAGGAAGAAAACTGGAAAAGTCCCAAATATGTGGAGATTAAACAACATGCCATTGAACAACCAATGAGTTCTTAAAGGAGGAAAAAGAGAAAAAAGTGCCTTGGGAAAAATGAAAATAGAAACACAACATACCAAAATTGATGGGGTAAGCAAAAACAGTTCTAAGGGGGAAGTTCCTAAAGATTTAGGTCTATCTCAAGAAACAATGAAAATCTCAGTTACTTTATACCTCAGTGAACTGGAAAAAGAAGAACAAAGCCCAAAGTTAGTAGAATGAAGGAAACAATAAAGATTAAAGGGGAAATAAATGAAGTAGAAACTAAAAAGACCATAGAAAAGATCATTGAAGCTAAGAGCTGGTTCTTTGAAAAGATAAACAAAATTAAAAAAACCTCAAGCTAAATTCACCAAAAAAGAAGAAAAGCTCAAGTATGTAAAATCAAAATGAGAGAGGAGGAGTTATAACTCATACCACAGAAATACAAAGGATTGTAAGAGACTATGAACAATTATACATCAACAAATTGGACAACAAAGAAGTGGAAAAATTCCTAGAAACATAAAACCTTCCAGTCAATAATCATGAAGAAAATCTGAATAGACCAGTTACTAGCAGGTGACTAAATCAATAATCAAAAACTTTTCAGCAAATGAAAGTCTAGGACTAGATGGCTTCACAGGTAAATATCCAATATTCAAAGAATTAATACTAATCTTCTCAAACTCTTAAAAAGAGAAGAGGACAGAATGCTTCCAAACTCATTTTATAAGAACAGCATTACCAGATACCAAAACTAGCCAAGGAAACCATAAGAAAAGAAAATTACAGGCAATATCCCTGATGAAAAAATGTGCAAAAATTTTTTTACAATGTATATATATTATCAATCTGAATTCAACGATACATTAAAAAGATCACATACTGTGATCAAGTGAGATTATTCCAGAATGCAAGGATGGTTCAACACTTACAAATCAGTCACTGTGATATATCAGCTTAACAAAATGAAAGATAAAAATTATTTGATCCTCTCAATAGCTACTGAAAAGACTTTGACAGAATTCAACATACATTTATGACAAAACCTTTCAACAAAGTGGGTAGAGAGGGAATATACCTCAATATAAACAAGGTCACATATTTTAGGCTCACAGCTAATATCATGCTTAACAGTGGAGAGACAAAACATTTCCTGTAAAATCAGAAGAAAGACAAGGATCCCTACTGTAGCCACTTTTATTCAACATATTATTGGCAGTCCTCATCAGAGAAATTAGGCAGGCAGACAGACAGACAGAAAGCAAGCAACCAAGCAAGCAAGCAAGCAGCCAGGCATCCAAATTGGAAAGGAAGAAGTAAAACTGTCACTATTTGCATAAGGCATAATTTTATATATTCAAAATGCTAAAGAGTCCAGCAAAAAACTGTCAAAACTAATAAATGAATTCAGTAGTTTCAAGATACAAAATCAATATACAGAGATTAGTGGAATTTATGTACACTAACAATGAATTATCAGAAGTATTTAGAAAATAATTCCATTTACAATTGCATTTACAAAAATCTAGAAGTAAATTTAACCAAGAAGGTGAAAGATCTGTACAATGAAAACTGTAAGACACTGATGAAAGAAATCAAAGAAGATGCAAATAAATGGAAAGATATGGCCTGCTCCTGGACTGGAAGAATTAATGTTATTTTTTTTAATGTTTATTTATTTTTCAGAGAGACAGACAGTACAAGCAGGTGAGGGGCAGAGAGAGATGGAGACAGAGAGTCTAAAGCAGGCTTGAGGCTCTGAGTGGTCAGCACAGAGCCTGATGCAGGGCTCGAACCCACAAACTATGAGATCATGACCTAAGCTAAAGTCAGACATTTAGCCGAAAGAGCCACCTAGGTGTCCCAGAAGAGTCAATACTCTTAAAATGTCCATATTACCCAAAGCAGTCTACACATTCAATGCAATACTATTGAATCAAAATTCTAATGGCTCCTTTTTTGATACTTGTGATATTTGGTACTTTAAAATACCCTGTGGAATTGATTACGTAAATATTAAAAAACAGAGAGGTGGGTTTCCATTCATTATTTAACTGAAGTCACTTATCTCTATATTTTTATGTAATAATTCTCTACAAAGCTCTAATTGAGTCCACAATAAGTATAAATATTATGGAAATATTGTTCTTTAAGTTGTTGTAGAAATGTGACTTGTTCAGAAAGTTGTCATCATTATTTAAACTCATTTATGTCATTTATTTAATACCTTCATGTGTCTTTGTTAATATAATAAAATCTCCATTTCTAATGAAAAAAGCAGTAGGCATCACTCAAGATGTGAACCTGTATTAACAGATTAGATGAAATATTATCTTCTAGTTATAAGAGTTAATTGCCATGAATATTCCACCATAAATACTCTTAATAAGTGGTATACTTGGGTGAAAACAATTTTTACTTTTGAGCTGTCTCTTAATTATAAGTTGGGTGCTTTTATATTCTCCATCATGAGTATAATGGGAAGCCACTATATATTTCCATTATCCAAGCTATTTTAGTGTGTGTGTGTGTGTGTGTGTGTGTGTGTGTGTGTGTTGAAAGAGAATTTTTGAGGGCACCTGGGAGGCTCAGTTCGTTGAGCATCCAACTCTTGATTTCGGGTCAGGTCATGATCTCATTGTCGTGAGATCAAGCCCCATGTCTAGCTCCTTGCTGGGCATGGAGCCTGCTTGAAATTCTCTCTCTCTCCCTCTCCCCCTCCTCCGCTCGCTCATGTATGTGCATGCATGTGCTCTATCAAAAAAAGAATCTTTTTTTATTTTTGAGAGAGCTAGAGCAGGGGAGAGGGACAGAGGGAGGGAGAGAGAGAGAGAGGGAAAGAGAGAGAGAATCTCAAGCAGGCTTCATGCTCAGCATGAGTTGAGCCTACAACCTTGGGATCATGAACTGAAGCGAAATCAAGAGCCAGACGCTCAAACAACTGAGCTACTCAGGCCCCCCTATTATCCAAGATTTTTAAGAAAGCATTTTGTAGTGTTTATTTACTAATATTTGATAATACCTATGACTTTAAAATTAATAAAGGCAGAAAAAAGTGACAATTAGCAACAGTGAAAAGACTAAAAGGCATCAGGATTAAGGTAGACATGAAGTAGAATCATTGCAAGAGACTCCTGGTGGCAGAACGTCCTGGTGTTTGATCTGGCTCGATGCTTGGAAACACATTTCTGAAATAAATAGTTCCTAGTGCTGACATTATGCTGAAGTACCTACTTAGGAAGAGCTTTCTTTTCTTACTGCCTAGCTATGCCCTTGAGCTAAGCACTAGAAATTTCTAAGGGGCAATGGAAAATAGAAGAGTAGGCAGTATTGGGAGTACACGTGTAGTTTCACATTTCAGGTTTATAAATGTAGATGTATAATGTAATCTATAGAATAGCACATTTCTAGATTTGCTTTATCTTCAGGAAACATAAAAAGAAAAGAAAGATCCTTGAAATTTTTACTAGTTTGGAGGGAAACTTTGTAAACAAATAAAAATCAAGTTTGATAAATATTCACATGATACATATGAAAATATTCAACTGCAAAACATGATTAAGACTTCTCTCTAATAAATGTCATTATGACATACTCTGTGGTAAGCTGTGGCCAGTGTATATGGATGTGATTTCAAAATCTTGGTATAGCTCATTACTATTTCTTGTGTCTTTAAGGCATTAGTTTTACTTAGGACATGCAAATGAAGAGCAAGTCTGTCAAGCAAGGAAGAGAAAATGTGGTGCTTTCTTAAGTGATATAAGTAATACATTTTAAAATTATTTAAGGGTTTTTTTTTTGAGCTGTACTGTCTAGTAAAGTAGCCGTTTGCCACATGTGATGATTAAACACTTGAAATGTGGCTAGTCTGAACTGAAACGTGTGAAAAAGCGACTGAACTTTAAGGACTTAATATGAAAAATAAGCACAACATTTTATTATATTTTTAATATTAGTTACATGTCAAAATGGTAATATTTGGGATATATTGCACTAAATACGTAGATTTTTAAAATTAAATTCACTTATTTCTTTTTCCTCTGTGACTCTGAGACCTTTTAAAAACTGCATATATGTCTCAAATTTGTGGCTTGTGTGATATTTGTGATAGACAATGTTCCATTTTTTTCTAATTAATAAGATACTTCTTTCTTGGTATGAAATTTTAATTTATGAGTTAATGATAAAGCTACACAAATAAAAATATATATACTTAAAATATATGGTAAAATAATAAAATATTAATGTTAGCATTTCATAATTTCTTGTTGAATTTTATTCTTGAGTCAAGATGTGGAAGAGAATTATCCCAAAGGATATTTACAAATTCATCCACTAATCAAGGATGAGAGTGATAGATCCTGCCCTCCAGCCTATTCTAGTCAGAAAAGTCTGTGTCACCAATTAACATTATTTCTCTTGTGGATCGTAGGGTATCATTTGCTATATTAGAATCCTTCTGGAAAAGTAAAATGCATAGGAAAGATTAGCAAGACATTAACTATCAACTTTGATTTTTTTAAGGACATGTGAAAACTAATTTACTCTAATTACTCTGTAGCTGCAAAACAAGCTTTGTATGCCACACACATAATCAAAATCCAACAAAACTACTAAAAAGGATTGGTAAAATGACAACAGGTGCTGGGAAGGGTTTTGTACGTTGACCAGTGAATTGGAACTTGAAATTGTTAGTCTTACAAAATGAATCCTTGAAACTGGAACATCAGTGTAATTGACAAGCCACATGTCACCATTTTTCCCTAGAGGAATAACAGATCATTTCCAAAAAAAAGTACAGAGCCTATAAAAATATAAGAAAGTAATGAGAAAATGTAGAATAAAATTAAATGGACAAGTATTTTTGGTAATATATTTGGTACTGACTGATAATTAGGCATGAAGGGTAAATTGCTCACAAATGGTACATTGGGACAGGAATAGTGTGATGCACACTAAAGTATCTCTGAAACCAAACCCAAGGCGCAGCATTTTGTGGAAGGGAAAAAAATGAATCAATGACTAGTATTATATATATATATATATATATATATATATATATATACACACATATATATATATATACACATATATATATATACACACACACATATATATATACACACACATATGTACATATATACACATATATACATATATATGTATATATATGTATATATATATACACACACACGTGTATATATACACACACACACACACACACACACATACAGTTCCAACAGACAAGGTGAGGAATAGAGAAGACAAAGAGGATGTAATTCTCATAATGTTTCTTTAAAAGTGACCAAATTTATTCTTCACACCTTTTAGTATTTCCATCATGAATTCCTCTGTCCTTCCTTTGCTTTCTTAAACCAGTCTTATTTTTAAAGAAGCTTGGGCTGAGTAGAATATTTTTATAAAATGGCCCTCTACACCATTTCTAAGAATCATAGGTCAAATTAGTCAGACTGCTGTTCTAACACTTGATAATTAGATCCACCCCCTACCAAAATCTGCAGTTAATTGGTAGAATTTCAAGCTTAGTAGGTTTCATTTCTTAAAAGCCTCATATAGAGAAAGTACAAAGGCTGATCTAAGTAAATGACTTTTAAAATTGACTTTTAAAGCCTTTTCTTTTGCCAGAAAGAGTCATGGCCAGCTTAATGTATGTGTTAAAATGGATTGCTTGTTGTGTTCATTATTGTTACATTACACATTCTGTTGTAAACTACAGATGATAAAGGTACTCTTTATACCAAATATTATATAAGCTACGCTGAATTTTGAAAGAATTTAGTGATACTTTTTAGGATAAATATGCATGAGAAATACATGTGGATAGATTTAGGAAGCGTCTCCTTATTCTAGTCCCTTATTTACCATTTGCTATTTGGGATCAAGTTTGGGCTATGCCATCCATGGTTGTTTTACTCTACAGAACAGAACACCAGGAGTTCAGAGACATGGGTGTTTGTTCTGACTGCCATTATTTTGCTGTGTATGGCTTGGTAAGGAGTGAAAGGGAAGAGAGGGATTGGATCACACAAAGAGGTACTCAATAAGAAAGACCTTTCTGAAATGTATATGGAATTCTTTTAATTAAATTTCTGGATTATTCAAAAAAGTGGGGACAGAAAGGAGTTAAGTGAGGCAAGTAAAGCAAGGTGGCTAGGATTTGGATTTTAGGAGTTACCTAAACCTTTTACTACTCAAATATGTCATCTGTACAATGTGAATGATATTACCTACATCTTGGCATTGGTAGAAGAACTAAAGGACATAATATATTTAATACATTTCACAGAATACCTGGCATATATTAAATGTTCAGTTTGTTGTTAGAGCAGCTGCTTGTAGGAACAGCTAAGTTTATAGTATGGTAACATGGATATGGACTGTCAAGAGCAAATAGCGTGATTTCAGATTCAGTTTTTTTTGTGCATATGGCTTTGTGAGTTGAGTGCCCATTTTAGTCAAAAATATGTTTTGGCAGAGAGAGAATTTCTAGAGGTGATTAAAAGTTTGATGGTAACTACTCTTGGGTTTCGTAATTTAAAAACATTTTCACAAAGTCTGTGATTAATTTTTCCCATTTAAAATTTTTATTCTCAATAATGTGCAGCATTAAATATAATTAGAATTTCATAAGGCATCTTGGGAGTTTCACTTATTAAACTATGCAGAAAAAGTTAAATTTCATAGCTGGTCAAGAACTCAGAGCAAAAGATAGTGAAACATGGCTTACGGTCCTTAAAAGACCTTTTAATGTGGTTACTTGTTTGTAATGAATGCAAGTAACAAATTGAATGTCCACCTCTGAACAGAACCTAAATTAGCTATTTAGAAATGAAACAGTGACATAAAATTGAATGAAATTTATACCTTCACCACCTTTCACAGGGTCATTTGTTGATTAAATTATCTCCGGTGCTTACTATTTGTTTTACTACATCAATCACCTGTGAATTTAAATTAGAAGCATTTTGAAAATATAATTAGTAAGTTATCGCTTGTATCTACCGAGTAGTAAATTTATATTTTATAGTACTCACCTATAGTGTGAACCTCTGAATAATTCATTTCTCACATTAAATAGGCAAATTACAAATATCCAACAACTTGTAATTCTGGAAAATGATTCTTTAAAGGATGAAGAGTAATAGTTAAGCTGTACATTTGGTCATGCATGCCAGTACATAATTACTGTTTGTGGTTCTTTAAGATCAACTTAATCTCTAATATGTAATTCAAACATCTGTTGAACTGTATGGTAAAAAACATGGGTAATCCAAATGGTTCATTTTTCAAGCAGATGCCGGTTTTTATAAACAGTGTTTTTAAAACAACTTGGAAATGAGACTTACTATTCTGCAGTTAGGTGATGACAGGGGTAGTGTTGGTTTTGTTTTCCTCCTCTACCTCTTTTTTCTGTGTCTTCATCATTATCATTGTCTAAAGATCCTCAGATTCTAGAGGCATGAAAATCACCTGAAGGGCTTGTGAAAACACACAGTGCTGGGCTCCATCCCCAGATTTTCTGGTTCAGTAGATATGAGATGTGGTCTTACAAGTAGACAGCTGAGGCTCATGCTGCTAGTCAAGGAACCACGCTTTGAGAATCATTGCTCTGGCAAATGCCTCTGTCTCCTTATATATCCCCTTGTCTATCTCTCTAGTGCTAATATGCCCAAAAGTACCATATTACTACTGTTTGTTCCACTGTATACCAGTCTTTGTGGACTCCAAAAATAAATCACAATTCTGATCTCTCTTGAGTGTCAGTCCAGTCTAACAACTGCTACAGTGCATCTCCCCTTAGAGATCCCTTGGGCTTTCAAATTTAACATGGCCAAATCGGAACTTATATGTCAAATCCCACTTGATTATTTCAGTCAAGAATCTTAAAAATTTCATGAGGAATTTATTTGTATTGTGGTTTAATCAGTTTGGGCTGCTGTAAGAAAATACCACAGCCTATATGGGTTAAACAAGAGACTCTTGTTTCTCACAGTTCTGGAAGATGTCCCAAATCAGTGCCAGCAGATTCATTGTCTGAAAAGAGTCCTCCTCCTGTCTTCTTCCTTGCTGTGTCCTCATGGAAGAAAGAGAGTAGGCTCTCTAACCTCTTTTGCACTTAATCCCATCATGATAGCCCTACCCTATGACTTCACCTAAATTTAATTGGCTCCCAAAAGTCCCACCCCTAATAACCATCATATTGGAGATTAGGGCTTCAACATATACATTTTGAGAGACACAGATACTCAGTCCATAACATATAGTCTTGAATGATCTTACCACAAATTAATTATAGTTGTAAGGGAAAAGTAACAACTAGTATAGTAAATATACATTGGAGAAATGGAGCAACACATTGACTGGGAGTGGTCAAAAATACCATTACTAAGCAAAGGCAAATGAACATTATGTGCTTGCAGAAAAGCCCTGAGAGCGCATAATTGCCTCATGGCTCTTTGAATATGACTCACACCCATGACCTAGCACATAAGGTCATATAACTTTATTTTCAAATATCTTTTTTTTAATGTATGTTTATTTTTGAGAGAGACAGCAAAAACAGGGGAGGGGCAAGAGAAGGAGACAGATGATCTAAAGCAGGTCCAAAGCAGGCTCCACCAGTCTGACAGCAGACAGCCCGTTGTGGGGTGGGGCTCAAACTTAGGAACTGAGAGCCCAGGACTGGAGACCATGAGCAGAGCTGAAGTCAGTCACTTAACTAACTGAGCACCCAGGCGCCCCTCATGCCTAATTTTTTTTTTTTTTTTTTTACCTCACTCCAACCCACTTCACACTTCCCAGTTGACTTTACTACTTTTCTAATTTAGTTGAGTCGGCTTCTGTGCTGATACCACTTTCATGGATGGTTTAGCAGCTCTGTCCTGCTTAGGGCTATCATAGAACTTATCACATTGTATTATAATTTTTCTGCTCATTTCTCTGCCTCCCTCGCTTGACTGCAAGTTCCTGAAGGGTGGAAACTGTCTTACTCATATTTGTTTCCCCACTTCCTAGAACAGTATTAGTTAAGAAATAGCTTTTTAATGAGTATATTGAATAAATGAATGGATGAGACAATTTTTAAATGCCATACATCACTGATTAAATCTCCATTTTAATTTGGTTGGTAGAACCAACATTCTAGAAATGTACGATAATGTTTAGTTTTATATTTGATACTCACTACTGGAGAACAATGGACTCTGTTCCATGGTCTTCATCTTAATTAGCATTTTAAAACTGCTATTTGTGGGGACATTTTCTGCTTTACTATTTAAGGTGATTTACAGAATTTTGGGTAATATAGTTGACTTTCTTGTAAAATACTTTTATATGAATGTTTTAGGTATCAGTTACTTATTTACTAATTTATTATATTTAAATAACATATAAATGCATACACTTGTGATTTTATGTCTTTATATTGAGGGATATAAAGAGAGAATGACTGAAAGAATATAATAAAATTTTCTAGGTTGTGGACATCTTCTCTCTCATTTTCTAACTTTTCCACAATTAATGGAAATTAACTCTATATGAAGAAATAATATAGGATTTTTAAAAGCCAAGGTTTAGCAGTTATATGATTTTCTAAAGAACTCCCATGCTTTCTATTTTTCTTTGAAAGGGAAATTTTTTTCTATTCTTTGCAGACTAACCATCCTATCTGTAAAGTAAATACATTGACAATCCAGATTCAGATGTAAAGTGGCAGTAAAGTGAATTCATTTGAAAAATCCTCAGGAAGAATGTACTAACCACTCCAAACTCTGGCATTCTTACTAGAGGCATACTAGGAGACTGCCCTCCCAGTAGCCTTTTGTGTTTTGCAGATATTAAAGAAAAAACAATATGTTTAGAGATGCTAATTACCCCCAAAACAGCAATGTATTCCTGTGATTTTTATACATAAATACTGATATATCAAGAGGGAGAAAGTGTTAACTCTTTTTTTTTTTTGGCATTTAAAACTTTCCAGACATCATTTATGATTTCATTTTGAATGTTAGTCTTTAGTTGGATTTTTTTTTTAATTGTTTCATGCATTTGTCCTTTATCCATACTTGTCTACTTTGACTTAGTGGCCCAGGACTGATAATGAGTCAAGACCTTGTCAGTTACCAACAACTGACTAATAGCCAAAATATTATAAATTTCCTGTTTGGCCTAGCATGGAGGTCGTTGTTCATGTAGCCATACATTCTGCAGTCTCAGAACTTCAGGCTCTTTTCTCTTTATATAATGAAATACTGCTTTTCTTTTAATTGTGCCACTTGGCATTGCTGTTCGGTAAATATTCTAGATCACGATTCACTCTCTTGCAGTAAGGTACAGAGTTTCTGCTTATATTTGGTGCTTGCCATCATAAAGAACCAAAATCTGCTAGACCCTCCCCTTTTCAATGGAGATGAGTGAGAAGCCTATTACAAAAACGGCATCAACATCTGGAAGAGTGAACTCTTCACAGATGCTTAGTGGGTATTAATTTCCTTCCCCTCTTCCACCTTGCTCCCCTTCACTTCTTTGCTTACCTAGAGTTTTAAAAAATTACTTACTTGACCACTAGTGTTTTAAAATACATTTTTTCTGAACATGTCAAAGCATTTATAACGTGAACTTTTAAAGTCACATTTACCCTATCTTGGCGGTAATTGGGGATTGTGTGGGATTAGTCACATGTACCCTTCCATTGGAGTCTGTGATGATTAGGAGCAGAATTTGTGCTTCCATCATTCACTGCTGAGAAGAAAGCAATGTCATGCATGCATATTCAGCTGCTGTGCGATGTGCTGCTGCATTTCATGTTACATATAGTTACCCAGTGCCAACTCAGCACAGTAAATCTCAGTGGTAGTTTCTAGCCATTTTTCTAGTAACAGGAAAAAATATACAGTTTTCCATTTTATCAAATAAATTTGAATTCATAGAGGCCATCAAATAGCTCATACTGTCTAGTTTATGTGCCTGTATATGCTGGCAGTATGGACGAGATGACCATCCTGGGAAGACTAATCAAGGGTCTTGCGTAATATTTTGGAGATGTGATTATTTCTGTGTGTCTTTAACTTGTTTTAGTGTGAGACCTCTGACTGTCCCCATGTAAAGTGTCAGGAAGGACGTCTTTCACTCTTTGTCTTATTAAAGTTTCTCAAATTTTTAAAGAGGGAAGGCAGACCTAACTGGTGGCTGTTTTAACCTCTCCATTGATCCAGTCAGGCAGAGTACTGTTAGCACTTCAGAGACGTTTCTGGCCATAAAACCTTGAATGTGATGTTTCTAATAATAAGATTTAGGTGGGATGGCCCTAAGGATATGCAGTCTTCCCCGTCCTCTAGATCAGTGGCCCTCAAATTTGGTGACTATCAGTTACCTGGGGAACTTGATAAAAATTCAAAAACCCCAGACCCTAGCTTAATCCAGTGCAGGCAATTTTGATATATACTAAAGGTTGAGAACCACTGCTATAGACATTCTAACAGAAAAGATTTATTATTTACCCAAGGTAGAAGCTCAGAGGGCATGAACCGACCAATTGGTTCACCGTCCTTGACCTCCAGCCACTGTGGTAGAGCTCTACTGAACTCCCTCAGGCTTGATGGCTTTACTAAAGGGAGACTGTACAAGAAACCACCCTCCCCCTCGTTTCTGCAATCCCCAAATCCATAAATCTCTCAGAACGATACTTTCTATAAGTCTGATGCTAAAGTTAGTTTGAGAGTAGCTTGAGCTAAACTTAATTATTCTTTGAAGGTACAATATTTACATGTTTACATGCAGAAATATTAATATGTTTAAATTTAGGCTTCTTCCCTGGGACCTGCTAGAGATTTTTGGAAATATTTGATATAGATACTGTATTGATTTCCAGAATCCTGAAAGTCTGCTTTTTGAAACATATTTTGGTCCCAGAGATTTCAGATAAGGATTATGAACACTGTGCTTCATAATATTGTGCTCCTTCTGAAGAGCTGGCTTGTTTTTATCCCATGGGTGCTGCACATTATTTGACTGGCCTTACTTTCCTCTAAGTGTGGGGGCTGGAGAGCTCTAAGCTGAGCCTTTCATCTCCTTTGATCAAGAGCCATGTAATGTTATTGTACAGGCTTGGCTCATTCTCTCATTTTTTCCTTTGTCTTGATATAATTATCTGTTTTATCATCACCTCCATCATCATTATTATTATCAATTAAAATTATTTTTCTGAATGCATTTTTTAACCTGACATTTTATTATTAGTTTGAATGTGTATAAATTAATTAGCTCTTCTGTAATTGGATAGATAGATTCATAAAATAGACAAATACTCTAATTACTGATCCTGGGGCATTCTTTTGGGGTGGATTTCACATAACTGTCCTCACTGCTTCTCCCTTTCTCATAATAAAATAACCTTTATTTCTGAGGGTAACTTTTCTGGTGAAATAGTGAGCGTTCCTTCCCTGCTAGGTCAGATTCCTAATAGGAGGCTGACCGGGTACTAGCAATTTCACACTTTACTGCCCTGAATAAAAGTCTCCAGGAGCATCTCTCTACCCAAAACACTTAAATCTCTCCAGTCTGGAGAATTCCAGACTTTTAAGTTGTGATTCTGATTCTAAAAGTTATTTCTGCAGTGGTGAGTGGTTGGTTGGAAAGTGACCCATCCTCAACAGCAGTGCCCGCTTCCTGGGGGGGAATATGAAAATTCCGAAGAGAAACCTTATACATAGTGTTGCTTTCCTGCCCCAGTTCACTGGCTCATAGCATGAGAAAGAAGACAAGTGACAAATCACTAAGTTTTCCCTCAGGTCTTGAATTATCAGCCTGGATAGCAAACAGTTCTGATTGCATATTTCAGCAGTTACTATGCTTTCTTTCTTTCTTTCTTTCTTTCTTTCTTTCTTTCTTTCTTTCTTTCTTTTTTTTTAAGTAATAGACTTTATTTTTTAGAGAAGTATTGGGTTAACAGAAAAATTGGACAAATGCAGACCGTAAGTGTAAGTGCTGTGAGTTCCTATATATTCCCTCTCCCTCCACTCCACAGTTCCTCCTCTTAACATCTTGCATTAATGTGGTACATTTATCACAGCTTATGAACCATATTGATACATTATTAACTAAAGCCCACAGTTTACATTAGGGTTCAATTTTTGTGTTGTACAGTTCTTTGGGTTTTGAGAAGTGGATAATGTCATGTATCCCCCATCACATTATCATACAGAATAGTTTCACTGTACTAAAACCCCCCAGTGCTCTACCATGTTCAACCATTCCCCCTCACCTGCTGGCAGCCACCCATCTTATACAGTCGGTATAGGTTAGCCTTTGTGAAGATGTCGTATAGTTTGAATCATACACTTTGTTGCCTTTTCAGACAGGCTCTTTCACTTTACATATTTAAATTTCCCCCATATCTTTTCATAGCTTGACAGCTCATTTGTTTTTATCGCTAAATAATACTCCATTGTAAGGATGGACCCCACTTTATCCATTTGCATATTGGAGGACATCTTGGTTGCTTCCAGCTTTTAGGAATTATGAATAAAACTGCTATAGACGTTTGTGTGCAAGTTTTTCTATAGACATACATTTTCATTTCATTTGGGTAAATGCTTAGGAGTGTGATTGCTGGATTGTATGGTAAGATTATGTTTGGCTTTGTAAGAATATGCAAAATTGTCTTGCAAAGTGGCTGTACCATTTTGCGTGCCAGCCAGCAACAAATGAGAGTTTGTACTGTTCCACATACTCACTAGCATTTGGTATCATCAGCATTTTGGATTTTTGCCACTCGAAAAGGTGTGCCATGCTTTACTTTTAACACTTAAAAAATAGCAAATTTGTGTTCACAACATACATTGCTTTTAATTGGTAATAAGCATCCTCCAGGTTCTATAAGATCATTGTTCTTCTTTTTCTACCCACCTTAGAACCCTCCAGAATTCACTGTTCTCTCTTTCCTAAACAAGTCTGTGGAAAGTCATGCTTGTCTTGCCATTTCACTCTACTTCCACCTTCAGTTTACATTCTTATTTTTGCCTATCTAATAGCAAACCCAAGACTATGTTCCTTTCCCTCATGACTCAGAAAAGTTGCTTTAAGATCTCAGTGAGTCCTGCCCTACCTCTATTTTCCTAAATGAGCCTCTGTATTAGGCTTGTTCACTAATGCTTTTCTAATTCTCTGCTGCCTATTTTTTATTATTATTGAGAGTTTCAAACATACATAAATGTATAAAGAACGATATAATGAACCAGTATACCTATTACACACTTGACCAGTCACCAGAATCACCAGAAAATGGCCATCCTCTTCCCTTGCTTACTTTTCCCACTCTTGTATCATTTCGTAGCAAATCCCAGACACTATCCTATTAGTTCACACATAGATAAAAGAATATATATATATATATATATATATATATATATATATACACACACACACACACACACACATATATATATATATTTCTTCTTTATTAACATTTAATGATTAACATTAGATGATGATCAGACCTAAAGTAAAAATAGTAATTTCTATCATCATATATCTACAATTTTCAAATTTAAGGTAGGTTCCAATAAGGTTCCATGCATTGTGATTGGTTGATTTATATTTTGTCCCTTTTAATGTATAGAATCCCTCTGCATCTTTTTTGTCTCCTTGCAGTTTATTTGTTGAATAATCAAGTAGTTTGTCCTGTAAAGTTTACCATAATGTCACTTTTAGTGTTTACATTCCTGAGATGTAGTTTAACATATTTCTCTGTACTCTATATTTGCTGTAAATCAGAAGAACCTTTATGTGAATTTGATTTACTTTGACATGACTACTGTAACCTATTTTTTTTGTTTGTTTTCTGTTAATGCCAGTTCATTACAGGTTTTCTTCTAATCTGACCCTAAAGAGTATGCCAACATATTAGTTTATGCTAATCTTGAAATGTTTAATGAACTTTGAGATGAATTGTGTAAAACTTTCACAGTGTTGGACATCAGTTAATGCCATAGCTGGACTAGAACCCTGGACATTTGAATCAAATTGCTTTTCCCTCTAAGCATTCTGTTAGCTTTGTGAAAGTGGCGTGCCTCTTTATACATGTTAAATTTCCTGCAGCAGCAAACTGAGGAGTGCATTTGCAGAACGTTCTCTATGCTGTATAATGTAGTTCTAGTAAAAAAAAAAATTAAATTGCTTAAGTACTGTCACTATAATCCTATCACTTGGTAGTTAAATTGTGTGAGCTCTTCATTTTGACATCTAAATAGGAATCCTGATTAGAGTACTTGCTCTTTGATCTGGAAGAAGTTACTGAACCTGGTTTCTCTGTCTGCCAGATGGGATTTCTACCAGTAATGACCTTAAGGAGTTGTTTTGATTATTCAATAAAGATAATGTGTTGAAAATGCCTAGTACAAGGACTAGGGTATAAGAGTAAACACATAATAATGTTGGGAACTATAGGCAAGGGGAGTATCGTTAGGAGAAAACTGAGGCAAAGAGAGGGTAGGGAAATTGGACTATTATTACCTAACTGGTATGCAACATATTTGTGTTTAACATAAGAACCTGGCTCTTGTATCAGAACTGACCTGTAAGTATCTCTAATGTTATGAAGGCAGGAACATACTTAGGTCTAGGTATGTGGAAGAAGCAGTTGGTGAATTGATTTTCAAGGTGATAATAACAGTCACGCTGTCAATTGCACACAGCTATAAAATCCTTTAGGCTACTCAAGGCTGTTTACTACTTACCTTGGCCTCAGATAGACTAAAATTGTTTCTGTTTTGTTTCAAAAAAAATTGCACACACCTGCATACACACCCGATGTGGAGGGTTGTTTCATTGCCAAAACATATCAAATAAGTTCCTTTTTTGTCCTTTGCACAAATGTTATAAAACTGACATATACAGTAATTATTAAGGCATAATTATTTGTGGTGGAATTTAAGTAATGGAAATAGTTTCCACTACTCTTTGGTTGGGTAAAAATTATAAAAGCACTCCACAGAGTTTTTTTTCCCTTTGAAAAACACTTATCAAGTGGTACCATGGCTGAAGTAAGCTTAATTGTTCTAAAAATTTCTTGAGGTTTTTTTTCTTTTTTCACTCAGGTTCTCCAGAATGGGTATTACATCTATGTACTTACTTTCCTCTTCTCTTGGTACTTCCTTTAGTTTCAAGTGAGGTTATTTTAACTTTAGACGTCTATTCTATTTAATGATCATTTACTCTTTTTTGTTAATTAACATATCTAAAATCTTACATTGGAAAATAATTTATCTCTAGCTTATTAAATGTTGTATACATGATTAGCAAAAGCAACCGCCATTGGCTTGAGAAGGCTCAAAGTTAAAATGTATGATGATAATGTTGGTAGAATTTGTGACCTTTTATAAGTCATTCTGCCCTTCAAAATTAAGTGTGCCAGAATTGACACAAAGTATATTGAATAGATTACTCTCATGTTTTGTTGCCTTCTAACAAGAACTCTATAAAACAACCGTGAAGTGTTATGTCTTTGAACTTTTAGTTTTTCAATAAAAATCACTGTAGCAATTTTAATTTGTACATCTGACTCTTCAAATTTAAATGCTTATTGTCCTTCATGTGCTTCCATGCCTCATTACCTTACACTTTGAAACACACACACAAAAAGCCATACCTACAAATTATCAGGTTTTCCCTGAGATGACTATCATACATTAAAACATGCCCTCAAGGAGACATCATTACTTCCAAAGCTGGTGCAGCTCTTTTACAAATTATCTTTGATTTTATATGAAGAGAACTTGTTACCCTTTGGTACATGATGTCAGAATGATACTAGTGATTTCACTAGAAAAAGTACATGTCAGTGGTTAGATCTTGCTGGTCCACATAAGTGTCCAGTTGGTAAATTGCACTGTAGTATAACCTGCAAATATTTAGATAGAAGAATTGACAGATAACAGCCAGGTAAAACTATATCACTTTCTTGCAGTAACTGGATAATACCAGATTAACATTTAAAAAATATCAAGACTATAGGAGAATTAATAAATGGTAAAATGGCATCCCTTAATATTTAATATTTTTAATGTCATCACTTATTTTGGTGTTTAATTTATCAAGGCTATATGGAATAATAACAGTAGGAGTTTTTCTAGCAGCATTGTGTAAACATAATGCCTTATAAACACAATGCAAAATTGAGGAGGATCATTTTCCAGTCTGGCACTCACTGGCTCCATTCTTAGGACAGTGTAAAGGAACTCCGGAAAGAGACTTGTGTTTTTTCCAAGTAAACCTGAATGCCCATCTCTTGGAACCAGCTAGAGAGGGGCAAACCAGCTACAAGTACAGCCAGCAGCGGTGGATTTCCGTGGTCACCTTTTTTCCCTGGAGTCCATTTGCAGCATGAAGAAAGAGAGGAAAGCAAAGGCATTCAAAAAAGCTGGTGTGACAGGGGAAGTCCTCCTTCAAGGATCTTCTTGCCCTCAGAGAATATTTTTCGGAGCATGAGAATAGCCAGGAGTGAAGAATGGCAGGTGGAAAGGGAAGAGGAATAGCCTCAGAATTACTAAGGAGGAAAATAATAAAAATGGTAAAAATTGGGGCAGACGTGTTAGAAGAGTAATATTGTCATTTTTTAATAGAACTCAGTATTTTGCAACTCTGCATTGTCTTTTTCTTCCTGGCTTTATCTAATGGTTTCATCTTGATTCTGCCTTTACATTGATTTGTCTTTTCTTATCCTTATGCTATCGAATAGATTTATGTAAGGTGTTTGTGTTCATCAGCTTTTGCTTAAACTTGGATAATATGTGACCCCCCCCCCCAATTCAGTGTCTTTTAATGGCATTGGTTTACTTCTCTCTCATGTTACATGCCCTCTGGCCTCTGTGGCTAAGGTCTGTTTGACTTCTTCCTTCTTGGATCCCAGGGTAAAGGAATAACCCTATCTGGACTTGATGTTTTGATGACATAGGGAAAAGAACAATGGCTGAGAAATGAAGTGGATTTTAAAATTTGAGCTTAGGCATGACTTGAAAAAAGTAATGTAATTGACCCTATCACCAAAATCCTTCCTGGAATAAGTTATGGTGTAGTACCATGAAGTTTACTTTGATGTGTGTAAAAGGAATCATTAAGGTGGAAACTTAATAAACAATAGTAAGGATGGTCTTAATTTACTAAATTTTTATGGAGCATCTATAATACACAAGACAACAGGAAGAAGCAAAGAATAAAATGCTACATTTAAAATGCTCTCATTTCAGTGAGCAGTACAGTGAAATATGTAAAACCTGTATACATGCATTCACTGTTGAGTGCTTATTTCAGGAATAAAATAAGGGCTAATTTGCAGAAAGTGTGAGTTAGATAAACTGTCAACCACTGAGTTTTGGAAACTTCAGGGTAGTTTCTGTGTGAGAACCTGTTAAATGATGGTAGTAATAAAGATGCTATAGTAAAGTCAGTAAAGATGACTTTTATTGAGCATTTACTATATGTCAGACACTTTAGAAAATATTATTCTCATTTTACAGATAAGAATATAAAAGACACAGACACCTATTGAGAGACTATTGTTATTTATAAAATCTGCCCAACCTGGGTGGATTAAGTGAAACATAAGAGTGAAAAGGTGTTAAGAGACTCTTAAAAGTTAACAGACTGAGGGTTGCTAGAGTGGAGGTGTGTGGGGAAATGGGCTAAATGGGTGATGGGCATTAAGGAGGACACTTGTTGGGATGAGCACTGGGTGTTCTATGTAAGTGATGAATCACTAAATTCTACTCCTGAAACCAATACTACACTGTATGTTAACTGACTTGAATTTAAATACATACATTTAAAATTTTAAAAAGTAATGAAAAGGTCTTTATATTCAGTTTATAAAACATAAAACTGTTATGATTTATATACATGTATATGATACTAATTTATGTATATATCTATACAAATAGCTATTATGAAATACATATAGATAGATATAAATTTCCATGCCTGTTTTGTTGCAAGATTGTTAATCCCATTGCCAGATCTCAAAAGACATTTTTCAACAGATGCAATCGAAGGCTATTTGCAAAGCAATCTCAATAAAACTTAGAAACATGAGTCCTAAGGGTAGAATCAATTGATAAGATTCTGTATTTCTTTATAAGAGACATTGGGGAAAAATAAAACGGTTTGACTCTTGGTGGTGTTTTAATAAATATTTTGAAACCTTTTTACTTTTATTCTTACCATTAAGGTGTAGCTCTATCATTATTTTCTGTTGAACCCACTCCACTCTACTTTTATGTGAGTGAGGAATAGAATTGTGAAGGAGAAAATATGTAAGGAGCCAAAGATTTCCACGTAGTGCTTTGTTAATGAGCAAAGTTTGGGCATTGTATCTGCTATGTGAAAAATGCAATATTCGGGAAAAACTGTGGTACAATTAATCATTGTTCATTTATGTATTTGTTACCCTTGGGGTCTTTTTGTAAATATTCCATTTTTCTAAAGAAGCAAATTCATCTCTAATATGCAAATATTGTCTAAAAAGGACCAATTTCTTTGTTTGGAATATATTGTCAATATAAAATATGCATGCTGAAAGACAGCAGACAGTCAGTAACTAATAAATTAAGAAAAGCATTAGGAGATACACTAGCATTTCACAAAGAGAATCTGTATAGTGAAGGGAGATTATTTCTCATACTTTTTATGGTTTTTTTGGTTTTGTTTTGTGTTTAAAAATGTAAATGTCAAATTTTTTCTTGCTCTTGTAAGCCACTTTTCAGTTGGGACAGAACTCAAAGTAAATAAGGTTTTGATTTGTATATGTATTCCATTTGTCTCTGACAGAGTATAAATGAATAGTATTTGACAATTTGGATTAAAGATTCTACAAAGGTTAAATAATTTAGGATGATTTAAATGGTACTCTTATCCAATCTCATTCTTTAAAATGTAACTTTTATTAAGATAAAAAAATAACTGAAAAACTGATTGGACTCTATCCTATGAAGCATTTAGAAGAACACTTCACTTCTTTGATAATCTTGCTACAACACATAACATCAACCTAATCATTATAATACATCAGACAAATCCAGATTGAGGGATATGTTACAAGTTTCAAGGTCAGTAAAGGCCAAGAAAAGCTGTGGAATTATTGCAGATGGAGGGTGCTAAGACATGGCAACTAATGCAATATTGGATAATTGGACTTGAATCAGAAAAGAACTTTAGGGGGAAATCTGGTAAAATTTGAGCAAGATCTGTCAGTCACTGTATCACCTGTAATGTTCTGGTTTTAGTAATTATTCTCTGGTTAGGGGCATCTGGGTGGCTCAGTCAGCGAAGCGTCCGACTTCACCTCAGGTCATGATCTCATGGTTCGTGGGTTTGAGCCCCGGGTCAGTCTCTATGCTGACAGCTCAGAGCCTGGAGCCTGCTTTGGATTCTGTGTCTCCCTCTCTCTGTGCTTCTCCCCTTCCTGTGCTCTGTCTGTACGTCTCTGAAAAAGAAATAAACATTACAAAAAAGTTAAAAAAATAAAAATGAAATAAAAAATAATTATTCTGTGGTTATGTAAATGTTAACTTTAGAGGAAACAGGGTATATAGGAATTCTCTGCTCTTTTTGCAAGTTTTCTGTAAATCTAAAAATTTTTAAGTGAGAAGCTAAAAAATATATTTACCTGGAGAATAAACATAAAACTACAACCTCTGCAATCAGAAAAAAAATGGAATCTTATTTTTATTTGAAGAGGTTTATACCTTCTATGGAACATGTTAGGTCCACACACTCAGTGTCTACTGTGCAAGGCATCTTTCAAGGTGCTTTATATGATAGAAAAATAGAGAAAACTTCTTCTTTAATCTTAAGGAAACGTGTTGTAGAACACTGATCATCATATTTATTAAACTCTAAAATTATTGGGGCGCCTGGGTGGCGCAGTCGGTTAAGTGTCCAACTTCAGCCAGGTCACGATCTCGCGGTCCGTGAGTTCGAGCCCCGCGTCAGGCTCTGGGCTGATGGCTCAGAGCCTGGAGCCTGTTTCCGATTCTCTGTCTCCCTCTCTCTCAGCCCCTCCCCCGTTCATGCTCTGTCTCTCTCTGTCCCAAAAATAAATAAACGTTGAAAAAAAAAATTTTTTTTAATTATATGATATCACAACACAGACACTGAAAGACATGAGCAATCACATTATCTGATATGATTGAAGTATTTTAATTTGGGACACATGATTGCAGAATATAGAAAACCCGTACAAACAAAATGTTGAGCAAAATAGAATTCTTGCTTGTAGGTTGGGGAGAACACCTGTACATTATATAATTATGGAGACTAATGAGTCATGCTTACAGTTTTGGGGTATAAATAAAAGGAAATAAATCTAGCATTAATCCAGTTGTGATCAATTGTTAATGCCACATTAAGGCATTTTTACCTTCTTTGTAGAGTCAGTCTTAAGTAATCAAACGATTTTGAGCAAGCAGGCCACATGATTAGTTTTGTGTCTCACAAAGTTAATGTCCGTATGAAGTGAAAATGGGAGTGAGGCAAGATGAGTATCCTGGAGACCAGAGAAGAAACAGCAATAATTCAGAAGCAAGTTACAAAAGACTAGAAGAGAGAGTGGCAGTAGAAATGAAAACAAACTAAATGGAAAATGGCAAAAAAAAAAAAAAAACATTTAACTTGCTGCGAGTATATCAAGCCGCAGTTATCCTTAATGGTAGAAAAAATAAAAATTTGAATGACAATCAGATGATTAGGCTGCCTTAGTAAAAGTGGTAATAATCACAGTTACAATGAACTGATGAGACTGACCACCAGGACTAAGGCATACTGATTTTTTTCCCATGAGTATGAATGAAATCTAAATAGAAATTTAAACTCTGAAGAGATACTGAAAGATAAGCATCATCACCGTCACAAAAGCTGAGCTGGGCAATTGTGCTTTTCTGAAATGAGCTAAGGAAGTGATTTTATTAAAATATTCTGGGGTATTTCTCCAAGTCAGTAACAACTATGCACAGCTATTTTAAGTTTTCTGGGGTTTGGGGGTGTTTGTTTTTTGCAGTAGGGTCATTAAAGATGCCTTATGAGCATAGAAAGTTGGAATTTGGGTGCAAAAATTTAAGAGTAGTAGGAAAACTACCCTAGTCCACAAGTAACCTCATTGCACAATCTGTAATTCTTGGTTCTACACAAAATTCTGTATTTCCTCTGGTGAGAACAGATGCTTTCAAGCAAACAGCTTTGTATGTTGAAATGTGAATGATTACTGTTATCCAGTGTTCTGTGTTCCTCTTTAAACACCGAAGTGAGCCAGAAGAAAGATAGCTTTTCTATCTAACCTTACCACGTTGGTGATTCCATTCATTTTCATAGTTTTAAATTTCATCTATTTATGACTCCCAAATACAGATCTACAGCTCACACTTCTCTCTTGAACACCAGACTCATACACCCATTTGCCTGCTGGACTGGACCAAACTCTTGATCATCCTCCATAACTACCTAGCATACCTTTCTTTCCCCATCTCAGTGAATTGCAACATTATCCTTTTAGTTACTGCAAGACAAAAGCTTTAAAGTAATTCTTGATGCCTTTCTTTGTCTCTCACCTACCATTTATTCTGTTAGGATATGCTATTGTCGCTATCTTCAAAACAGATCCAAAATCTGGCCACTTCTCAAGAGCTTCAGTAGTTCATTGTATTTTCCCTGATGATTGCAAGCGCCCTGACTACCAACTTCTGCCTCTTTCCCCATCAATTCATTTTCAACTCAGTTGCTGATTCTGTTAAAACAGAGATTAATGTTTGTTACTTCTGTGCTCGAAATCGTTTAAAGGCCTCTAATATTACTGCAAGAAAAACCGCAAATATCACGTTACAAGAATCTACAAGCCTTTGCAAAGTCTTGATCGGGCCTGATTTCTTCTACTCCTGCTCAGCCACTTTCTGCTGTCTTTCAGCAGTATCAGCCTCCGTTGCTGTTCCACAGACCTTTCAGGAGCATTCCTCCCTCTGAGCCTTGGCACTTGCTGTTCCCTCAGCTCAGGTGCTCTTCCAAGTATCTTTATGTTTCACTCCTTTACCTCCTCAGGTCTTAACTCAAATCACTTTCTAAGTAAGGCATTTCCAGTCCACTATCTAAAATTTGAAACCTGTTTTTAATCCCTTCCCTCATTTTCTCTTCGGCAGTGACCACCATCGCACTGACTATAATTTGTGCTTTTTTTTTTTGTCTCTTACACACTCGTCCAGTTAGAATGTAAACTCCATTGAACCAAGAATTTTTGTTTGTTAATGATTCTACACTCAATACTACATTATAAGTCAATATTTATTGAGTGAATTAATAGGAAATATTACCTGTGGTCATCTGCTTTAATGTGTTTATTGAACAAAATATTTTGAATACCTTTGATTTACTCCATCTAAAACCTAAGAATACAATGCATTTTAGGATTTCGTACGTTTGTGGGGAACAGAGATGAAAACACATAGTTTATAGTCCAGTGTTTTAAGCAGAAAATTAGGGCTTATGCTCTCTTCTTTAAACAGAAAAATAACTTGCAGCCTCTAATCTTACTTTTATTCTGCCATCACCACCCTCTAGAAGCAGTAGAGCAAATAACCAGCTGGAAGAAGTTGCTTAACTTGTTTTGCAGAAGTGGCCCAACACTAAGAAGAAACAAATCAAGGCTGTGATGTTCAGTTCTGCCTTAGGTCTTAGTTCCAAATTAAACTCAAGTTTGTTTCCAATTCAGATGGCTTTCTATAAGGTGGGTTATAAGCCCTGATAAACAACCATTCCAAGGAAGTTTGGCACAGTTCTTCATTATGCTTCTTCAGGCTGAAGTTCTGGCAATTCCTTTCCATAAGCTGCCTCTGCTGAGTGGGAGATACAGAATGAGAATACATTGGCAACAATTGTTCTGGCTCCTTCATTTTCTTCTGAACCAGTCCTCAGCCCGTGGAGTCTGTAAAATAACAAAATTGGCTGTTGTAGGTTATAGTCATATTCCCATCGCAACACCAGCAGTTCAAATCTTTTGGGCATTTTCAGGTAGAGATTTATGTTTTATTTGTACCTCATGATTATTCTGAATCAAATATTGATAGATATAAAAGGGAGGGTGGCAAAAACTAGATGATTGAGGTTTACATATGTAGGTCTATCTCTGTTTTGCTGCCAAGATTGGGGTAATATTACCACGGTGACCAAAATCGTGATGAAATTCCCATTTATACTTGTAATGGTTGTACCCTGTCTACCACAAAAGGAGAAAATGTTGACAAATTCATCATTGTTATACTTTCTTGACAGTTGATTCTACCTCTACATTCTTCATCAATCATTGGCTGTTTTATTATTTCAGAATCCTACAACTGTAGATCATAGGCAAATTCAAAAGCCTTTCACTTTACACTACCACATTCAGAGAATATTTTTTTCATAGAGGCCAGTTAGTGTTTTTATTAATCTTACCAACATAGAAAAAATATATATATTAAATGTTACTGATATATACTTTGGCAGTGACAGAACTGTCTCAAAGTATGTGATCACTGCCAGTGGAGCAGAACTTTCCAGAGACAGTGGAATACTATTTTTACATTCAGTGAAGATAAGTTAGATGACAAATGTAAGGTACCTTTTGTGAATTACCAGATGGTAGAATTTTATAAGACGTTTTTATAATGCTATTCGATTATTCAGTTGCTCTTCCATTTGAGTTTGTCTCACAGAGAGTATACACACACGCACGTGTGCGCACATGGCATCTACATGCATATACATTTATATACATGTATGTATATCTGTGTCTCTGATACATGTATATATTAAATTTGTTTATTAAGTGTATATGAGTACACATATTTACTCAAATTTGCATATGCATCCTATTTTGCAATTTATATATAAATCTACATATCTATATATATCTACATATATATTCTACATATATATTCTATGTATAATATTACATAGTTTCTACATATATATCCTATATATATGTACATATATATACATATCTACATATATATTGTATATATATCTACATATATATTCTATATATGTATTACATAGAGTTTCTAGAAGATACAAGGACTCTCCAGATTTTCAAATTATTTTAATTGTTTTGATGGCTGTTCATGTTTATTAGTAGACGAATTATGAGTTTATGAATCACTGATCTTCCTCTATTCACATGAGAATAAGAGGGTATTTCAGTGATACGCAGTCACCAAAGAGTGGCATATTCTCAGATGAGCTCACTGTTGCCACCTCTGTTGTCAAGGTGAAGATAGACTCTCGTAGGCAAAGATACAAGCAGTCAAGTCACTTATTTGGAATTAAAATAAACATCAGTCATTAAACAAAGATGTTTTACTCATTATTTAAGTGGTTTAAAATTTTAATTTCTCATGTACCTGTTCCTCAGAGGAATCAAACAAAGATGCTTCTTTGTTTTTGAAGAATATTCTCTGCAGCATCTGTGGAAACACTGTTACTTTTTTTTGCAGAATTCTTTCTTCACTTGCAACAAAAAACATACATTTTAAACAATCATATTCCCCTCTGTCAGTTTGATTCAGCTGAAATATTAGGAGGTGTCAACCTCTTGTAATAACCTGAGGTGGCAATTATGCAGTGGATAACTGGGATGTAGTTTAGTCCAAGCTAATGTCTTTCTGAGGCCTTTTGAGTGGTTATATTTATTCTGATAGGTATGGATCTAACTTGCCTGTGTAAAGAACAGGCTGCAGTTCAAGGTAGCTCCATAATTCCAGATGTTTACAGTTGTTGCATTCCCATCCCTACCAGCATTCTAAAATCCTGCCATGCTTCATAATCATTTGGCTCTGTATTTTCTTTCTCACTGCCTTAGCTTAGGAACAGAACTAAAGATTTATTTAAACCAAAAGATAGCAAACTATGATGGCTGATTTATATGATCAAAATATTTTGTAGACTCTCTAAAAGATGATTATACTTGTAGTAGCCGTACAGTAAGAAATGCATAATGACAAAATCTTTTATGCTTTATTACTATATCATCAACATAAGTTTTAAAAACACTAATGCATGTTATTTATCTAGTGTGGATTTCAGAATCCTTTAAGTACCTAGGATCCCCTCTAAGAGTTCTGTGTCATAAAGCATGAGAAACCAGTGCTTTGCAACAGCTGATGTAAGGTGAGTGACATTATGTGTCCCATGACCTACTCTTTTTGGCATTTGATAAATTTTCCAAAAAAAAAAAAATCTACAGCATGAAAATAAGAAAGACATTCTCTGTCATGAACTATCATATCATCTAAGTGCTCCTGGGACTTATTGTAGACCAGAGATCCTTTGAAATAGGGAAATAGACGTACCTGATAGAGATAGACTGATAAGAAAAATCAGAAGTGAAAGGTAACTGAGCAACCACATAGCCCACCCACTTTTTCTTTCTTTTTTTTTTTTTTTTGTAAGCAAAAACCCAAAGAGGTTAAGTAACTTGTTAAGGTCACACAAGTTGTTGATGGCAAAGGCAGGTGTAAACCTGGGTTATGCAAACTTTGAAAACATCTGGAAATCTAGCGTGCAACTATTGCAGTATTAGGTAATTCAGCTACAAAATTGTCCAGAAGATGGAGATGCAGAGGTTAAAATTATCACACAACCTGGGGAGTCATAGATTTTAATGTATTTTGTATGCATTTGCACATATACAAGGCTTTGTATTAAAAGGAAACCATACTGTGGTTGAATGAATGAATGCCAGATTTACAGTCAGAATTCCTCTTTGAAGAAGTCTCAGTGCTACCACCAACTAGATAGGTGACCTATGATATATCCTTTAAATGTCCCTAACCGTATACTCCTTCCCTATGAAAATAGGAATAATAATACATTACCTGCCTACTGTTTGGAAAGGTTGAAAAAATCAAAATCAGTATTAGAAAATACTTTGTGAATGTGTATGGAGATTGCAATAAAAAAAGTAGTACACTTCAATGAATTGTGGCAATCCTCTGTGCCATGCATGGTGCCAAGTGTTGGGAATACAGTACTGCACAAAATAGACATGATACTACTCTAAGGATTTTCATTCTGAAAAAATGAATACTGAGATATGGCATTATATAATTTAGTAGGAGCATCCTTATTCATTGTCCTGCTTGAGCTTAAAAACATTAGTAGGCAGACAGGATAGATCATAACAAATAATAGTAACAAAACAAAAACTGACCTTCCTCGTATATAAAAGAAGAATTTCAGATTGTTTAAATATATCTATGTGGTGGTGCTGAAAGAAAATCAAGATGGGAATGAAGGGAATCATCACACTAATAGGCAATAAAGCATCCGGGCCTTCCTTTCTGTGTGGTGATAAACATCTTAGAGTCCTATGATCATACTGAGCTTTCAGTAGATGCAGGTAGATTTTTCTTATCATATCATTTGAGAAAGTAAAGCTTATAATCTCTGAGTGTCTCCCTAGCCGGCACATCTAATGAGTAGAAAACCAAGGATCTGATTCTGGAACACCCGGGCTCCAAAGTCTACGTCATCCCACACACCAAAGTGCTAACCATGCCCAGGATGGGAGCTCCAGTGCTAAAAACAATCTAGACTATCACATTCAGTAGCATCTTGCCAACTAATTCCCTTTCTGATTTTGCTCTGTTTGTGATTGGTTCCAAAATCCTACCTAGCTCATCAGGCTTAAAACCAAAGTTGAATCATTCATATTTGTCACCTCATGTGAAATAAGTTGCCACCTCCTCTTTTACTTTCACATTGTTTTTAGTCCTGCTTCTTCTGAGTGGTTTTTGACCTGGCTAACTCTTCTGGTAATTGTTGCCAAAGCTCTACACTGGCAACCCTGGCTTGGATTCCTTAATTGTGTGTTCCAAATGTCTTAGTTTGCACCTCCCATTTGCAGACCATCAAACAAGCAAGGCTTCAGGTTCTGGTACTTTATTTGAAACATCATGCCCAGTCACCCTAGTCTGAGAATGGGGAAATGAGAAGAAAGTAAGTCAGCCAGTGAAGGGTGTATTATCCAGAACGTCACCACTGTGTATGGCTGTAGTTTCTAAATGGAGAACCACAGGAACCACTGTAGAGCATCTGCCTCATAGTTGTTGTGTGTAAGGGTCACAGGAGTATCATTCCTGCACCAGCTCCTATCAGTCACTGGCTTAGGGTTATTCCCTAGGGACTCTAAGTCTTCGGCTCTCTCTGCTTATATTACAAGTAGATAGAGCCACTCAGGCAGCCAGGGAAAGCCCTTGAGCCAAAGAACTAGGTGTGATGGTTGGAAGTTGAGCCAGAGTGCACAGAAAAGGTATTGGCCGCGAGAATGTGTCTGGGACACTGACCATGTCTGCTCCCCCAGCTTATATATTGTTTCCAAAGTAATCTTAATGTATGTTTCTGTTGGAAGATAGCTGAGGCTACTCCCAGCTCCTTTCTTGACTTCCAACCTTCATAGCTTTTCTTACACTTTTCTTGAATACTGTTTTCACCTTTATTTCCAAATCCATATAATCAGGTATTACCCATTTTTTAAGACACATGTTGTAGGCATTTGTGATTATATTCTATCTTTATATCATAGCTTGATATCATCCACTGACACAGCAATATAATAGAAGCTTAACAAATGTTGATGGACTCATTATCCAACTTGTGAACTTGTCATTGTTTAAAGAAAGCAGAAAAATTCTAAATATGTAACTCTTTGAAATTACTTCATACTAACTAGATTTGTTTCTAGGAATTGATGCCTAATAGGTAGTGAATAATAGTTATTAACTTGATCAGTTACAATATTTGTACTTTCAAATAGGTTTACATTTTGAGGAGTTGACAATCAGTACTCCTTTTTTAAAAAAATATTTTTTAAGTGTTATTTATTCATTTTGACAGAGAGAGAGAGAGAGAGAGAGAGAGAGAGAGAGAGAGAGAGAGAGCAAGCAGGGGAGAGGCAGAGAGAGAGGGAGACAGAATCCCAAGTGGGCTGCACGATGTCAGCAGAAAGCCTGATGCGAGGCTGGAACTTATTACTGTGAGATCATGACCTGAGCCAAAATCAAGAGTCAGATGCTTAACTGAGTGAGCCACTCAGGGCCCTAACAATAGTTACTTCTTGAAGTAAAATAATCTTTGGTCTTTGTATCTGTTTCCTATTACTGCTATGGTAAATTACCACAAACTTAGTGGCGTAAACAACACATTTATTATCTTACAGTTCTGGAAATCAGATGTGCAAAATGGATCACACTGGGCTAAAATCATAATGTCATCATTCTTTTCTGAAGGCTTTAGAGGAAAATCTGTTTTCCTGCCTTTTCCAGCTTCTCGAGGTTGCCTGTATTTCTTGGCTTTTGGCATTATTCTGTCTTCAAAGACAGCACCGACCTGGTTAAGTCTTTTTCACATTAGGTTTTAAGTTTAAAGCTTTTGTAATTACATTGGGCCTGCTTGCATAATCTGGGCTTACTCCACATTATAAAGTTCATGATTAGCAACAGTCAGTTTCATCTACTACTTTAATTCCCTTTGTCATGTAGAGTAACATATTTACAGGTTTGGGGGATTAGGATGTGGACACCTTTGGGAGGCCATTGTACTGCTTACCACGTTTGGGATGTCTCATTCTTTCCCTCTCCAACTCAATAAAGTAATCATATTCATTTGAATTTATCTGGTAAAACATTGAAGATGTAATTCAAAAGTCCTTGATGCTTAGAGATTGGGTTAATGGTTTCAACAAATGGAGTCTCATGTATTATAAAACAATATGTATATTTAATTTTGAAAGAGAAAAGTTAATTTAGAAAATTAGAACTTTTGTGTGTATACTTCATGTTTTGCTACCTGAGCCTACTTTTAGCATTTCCAAAATAAACTTGTCATTTGCATCATCTCATAGCTGATGTTAAAGAAAATTACTTAGGGGTGCCTGGCTGGTTCAGTCTGAACAGGGTGTGACTCTTGATCATGAGTTTGAGCCCCATCTTGGGTACAGAGAATACTTAAAAAAATACTTATACTGACCTCATTGAGCAAAGGAAGCCATTTAGCTAATAGAAATATGTTATAGAGTGTGGATATCACATTTGTACTTGGTTCCAATAATATTTCAAGGATGTTAGATATGCTCCTCATCATTAGACTGACCTTACACAATAATCCAGAAATTGAATCATAGGATAAACAAGTAAACTGAACACAAGAAAAAAAGATAAACTACAGAATACCTAGAGGGAAGACTTGAACGCCATCTCCCATAAGCTCTATTTTTCTTGGGAAATGGTTGCTGTTTGTCAGAAATAGTGCATACCAGGTCTTGCATGCTAGTGATCCACATCTATTAGAGGAGATTAATTTTCTGTGATCTCTATTTACACTTCTTCTTTCAACAAGGCCTTACACACATGTGTTTCTTATGGTGCTCACCTGGGTCCTTATCTCCCAGTCATTCATTGTTCATGACTTGATTTAACCCAGTTCATGACTTAACCCAGTTTTTTTTTTTTATTTCTTAGAATCAAAATTGTTACTAGTTAATCTGGGAAATTAACCCCCAGAAAGCTAATAATAGTTTATCCTGTTCTTCCTTCCTCTAATGTTATGAAGAATGCATATTGCCAGTTGCCCTCTGGAGAAGTGTGGTTGTAAAATGATAAACCGAAGTCCTTAAACCAAAAAGATTAGAACTTAAACAGTAATGTTAGTGTTTTCATCTTTGAAATAGTCATTTTGAGAAGACAAATTTTTATTCCAGTGACCCTGACATTAATGCAGTATCTTCTGAGGTGAGACATGCCATAAAAATATGGGTGTAAAATAAAATCCACTCTTAGTTGACAAAGAGTTCAGAATTTTGGTTGAGTTTAAGTTAACTGAATGAGGCATTGTTGGTGTTTTGACTTGAATCCTCTGTAGTGAAAGTTCTATTGTTGTCTCTAAGTCCATTCTTCCAGGACTGGCTAAAAGCCCAATTTCGTAGGAACCCTCAGGTGCATTCATTGTCTTCATTAGCTGCTTTTTGTTGGAAAACCATTCATACAACATTATGTCCACCTAAAATACTCAGAAGTGGATGACTTTACTTGTGCTGATGTTCTTTTTTATTTTATTTTATTTATTTTATTTTTGAGAGAGAGGGACAGAGACAGAGAGAGAAAGTGAGGGACAGGGGCAGAGGGAGAGAAAGAGAATTCTAAGCAGGCTTGTGCTTATCACAGGGCCTGACAAGCGGCTCAGTCCCTGTGACCCTGGGATCCTGACATGAACTGAAATCAAGAGTTGGACACTCAACCAACCCAGACACCCAGGCACCACTTGCTGATTTTCAAGTTATAAAAAAATGCTGAAAATTTTACTAGAATTTAGCATAATGATTCATCTCATGAGTCTTTTCTTTAAATATGAATCACTTGAATATAGTAATTTCAAATATGCATGCTTTTAAAGAAGTGGATTGGAAGTCTCTTGTAAGCAAGGCTTTCATATTCCATCTTCACTTTAACATGAAGTTAGTAGTTACTACTTTAGAACATCTATTATATTTCTATCCTCTTTGTGAGTTATTACTTTTGCTTTATTTTTCTAATATTTACTATTTACTGTGATGAGCACATACAAATTATTAATTATATATAAATAACTTATATAAATCTCATGTATTATAAATATTATATATTTAAGATTTGCTATTATTTATTTAATGCATCTTTTCCCCTCAGCAATACTGCCAAAAATGTGTTACTAATGTGATTGTACAGTGAGAAATCAGAGCTCAGAAAAGATAGGCATATAAGCCCAAGGGCTCTTGGCTAATGGAAAACTCAAACCCTGGTCTGTCTGACTCCAAAAATGTATATAATTTCTTTTCACTCTGCTACACTGTTTATAATTTTCCATGAGCCTAGTACAGTGCACCCTGTTGAATTGAAGCATGTTTTGTAATGAAGGTATAATAGTGAAGGAGATGTCAAGGAGAAGATGGCTATTTGGGACACCTGTTGAGGTATCTTCTTAAAACCAAAGGTTTGGAAGTCTACCCTATAGGCCACAGTTGTCATTATATTCACCTAGAAAAAGTAAAACAGGAAGGAGCATCAAGTGTCCTTCTCCCTTGAGCATTGTCCTCATAGCAGCCTATGTAGCAGTCCCCAGAGCTATCACAGAGTGTTGTATTTTAACCACCCCTTCCTCCCACCTCTCATACCATGGAACAAGTCATATTGGGCACATATGTGAATCACCCAACCTTAAAATCCTCATTCCTCATAGTCTATTTCTTGTATCACATCTGCAGTCATAGCATCCGAGAACATGCCCAGTTCCAAGTCATCACACTCAGAGAAGTCCAAAGTTATGATGTCCAGATCAGGCACTTACAGTTTATTTATAGTTCATTTGAGTCCACATGCGCTTTACCAGTCAGGACTCACTTTTACCATGATCACGAGGCATTATAAGATATTTGACATACCAGCTTCATCTTTTTACAGATGATCAGAGCTAGAAAATTTACCATATATCAAATTCAAATGCAAAACATCAAAGGGTTTTGGTAACCCTTTATTCAAAAAAATTAATTAGAGTGGGGTTCTTGAAAAGTAGATTTTTGCATTAGTTCTCTTATTAAGGATGATAAGATTTGGGTATAACCCCAAAAGTTGATGGCTGAGATGAGGTGGAGGCAAAATTCCTTGGAGTTGAGGAGATACAAGAGCTGGGAGGCCACAGTGTAAGACGGACCTTCTTTGGATATGTTGAAATAACTGAAATGGGAGTGGGTGAAAGGAATGGTGACTCAGGCTCTAGAACTCTTACTAAATGAGAGGAAATGACAAAGAGAACTGCTTCTGACTGTAGCTGAGGAAAGGCAGGTGATGGGTTCTAATGGTGTGAACTTCAAGTAAACCAAGTTTGTTAGAGGAATAAGAGGACAGTTCATGTGGAAGAAGCAATTGACAGCAAGGAAAACACATACTCTAGTTCCAGTGTCCGCTCTCTATTTTTATAATTCATCAAATGTTCTGAAATATTCTGACAAAGCTATCCAACTGTAAAAAAAAATACAGTTTATACACATCATTAGGTTTGTATTTGTGTGCCCAATACCATTTCTGCAGATTGGTTGTGTATAACTAGGGTTTGTAATGAATCAAACAAGAACAACCATATTGCTTGTGTTAAGAGAGGGAGAAATACGTTAATGTGGAGAATAATATGTTCATACAGAGAACGTTAAAAAATGTAAATATGGGGAATAACATGGTGCACCTTTGTTACTGGTTTATTACTTGGTTGGGTCATTTTGATAACATGGGTGACATAACATGATCTTGGGCAATACACCTCAGACTAATTTTCAAAGAAATTAGTACACCATTATTACCTGCCTCACAGTATTCAGTCAGGATTACATGACAGAATTCACATGAAGAGTTTAGCACAGTGTTAAGTGTAGTAAATGCTTATTAAAGGTTAGCTATCATTGTTATTATTATAATATATCAAATTGCATTTTTTTAAGAAAAAATTAGTTCTTCTGGTAGCTTAATATGAGAAGTTAAAAGAAAGTCAAAAGGGTAATCTGTTCAGTTATTTTGTGAAAGAAAAATATGTAATATGATAATGACCAGAGTCCCATGTGATAGAAGAGAGAATAAAGGATTGAAAGTGGGACAATTGTGCTCTTGACTTGAATTTCTCTCACCCTGAATCCGTGGGTTATTTAGCATGACCCTGAGGAACTTTTTCGTCTTTTCATTAATGGTGCTACACTTTTTATTTTTTAATTTTTTTAACATTTTATTTATTTTTGTTACAGAGAGAGACAGGGCATGAACAGGGGAGGGGCAGAGAGAGAGGGAGACACAGAATCGGAAGCAGGCTCCAGGCTCTGAGCCGTCAGCCCAGAGCCCGACGCGGGGCTCGAACTCATGGACCGTGAGATCGTGACCTGGCTGAAGTCGGACGCTTAACCGACTGAGCCACCCAGACACCCCGCTACACTTTTTAAAGGCATTTCTGCTCCCGCTCCACCCCCACCCTAATGGACTCATGGGTATAGCTCTTACAAACATTTGCACTTTGTCTATTGTAGGAAAACAGACGAAAGGATACCTTGTGTCCCAGCGTCAATCCCAAATCACTAGAAAATTATTCTGATTGCTGACTACATTAGGGATACCTCATTTATCAGTTAGCCAGCATTGAGACTCATTTAGAAAATATGCACTTTTAATTTAGTAATGATATTTAAGAATACTGCAGTTTTTGCTGTCAGTGTTTATAGGAGAAAAACCTTCTAAATTATACTTTAAGGAACCTCATTACACTCAGCACATATCTTTTAAAAAGCTTTGTTTTTCTATCGCTCTTTGAACTCAAAGATGCCATCCCAGAGAATGAGCACCATCCTCTATGATCTTTGAGGTCGTGGATAAGTCACTTAATCTCTCCCTGCATTTTCCCATTTCTAGCAGGAGAATAAAAAGGCCTCCCTCACAGATTTATCCTCAGGATTTTAAGTAAATGATACACGTTAAAATGCTTCCAGAGTACCTGTAACAGAGGAGGTGGCAATCAAAAGTTTATCTGTTTTAGTTACTTAACCGCTAAAATTATAACTGGAGTTGGTAAAAGCGGTTATATAGCATTGTTCCAATGATGTGAACATTGCCATTTTTCATGGGACATGTTGACACATGGCATGTCTTCATTCTATAATTCATTTTACATTAAAATTCTTCTTTTACTCTACCAGTATTCAATCTACAGCTTGTGGCACAGTGTACATAATTTTTTGGTAGATAGTGACTAAGCGTGTTATATAAAAGATGCATTATTTACCAGATCAAAGGTCATTGTGTTCATAATTTAATATGCCAGGGGTCAGACAGTCCAGAAATGTCTGCGAATTTCTAAAGTGACGTACACTTCTGAAATAAAACTGCCATTTTATAATGGATAGCACATCAACTGGGTAGCCAAGCATACTTATAAGATTTACATGGCATAGCTCATCAGTGAGGCTCTCCATAAATCCACTCTAGGACAGATTTCCAGATTCCATTTTTAAGTACATTAACATTCTTTTCTGTTTAAACAAGTCTTTCTCAAGGAGATGATCACAGTATTGCTCTTGGGACTGAATATCCTTTTATGGTAGAATATTACATTTTCTGAAAGATCACTTATTAATTTGGTGAACTGTGTGTATTTTTTGTGTGTGTTGGGCTTTGGATGTAGTCATTTTTCTATTTTAGTTTTTTTGGATATGTTCGTAGCAAAACTACTGTCATTTTTATGTTGGGGTAGAGGTAAAAGTAACTCTGATATGAACACTGAATCTCATTTGTCTTAATGAATAATATTTTTTTTGTAAAATTTGTTCATTAGATAATGGAAGTTTTGTTCTGATTTAACCTTGATAGATGGTTTTTATGTTTGACCTGTAATTTTGTTTTCCATTCACTTCTTCTTTAAAGCATTTTAATGGGTTTTTTTAATTTGACTAAACTGATAGTAATAATATAATGATGATAATACTAATAATAATAGCTACCATTTTTAATGTGTATTATTCCCAAGCGTTGAGCTATGATTTATATGCCTAATGTAATATAATTATCAAAGAAGCCTGTAAAATCAGTATTATCTCATTTTACAGATAAATCTTAAAGCTAACCTAGGAGACCACATTTTCAGTATAACTCTTGTAATGATTAGATTCACTGGTTCATTTATTCAACAAATGTTTATAGAGCACCTACTGTGCCAACCACTATGCCAAGGGCTAAAAAAATCATTTAATAAGATAGACACAATGCCTGCCCTCAGAGAGCTTCTACTCTGTGGGAAAAATTTCAAAGTTCGCCAGAAATTTACAAAGAAATACTATACGTTTTTATATGAAAATGTGGGCATACAGCAGGAGACCTAGCCAAGGAGAAGAGAGGGCAGGGACAGTCTCTTCAGGAAAAACTTAATCAGCTCAGTGAAGGTGCTTAAGTACAGCAGTGGAGTGGAGGAGTAAGCTAGCTAGTCATGATGCAGGAGAGGAGGTCTTGTATGGAGAACTCCAATCCATAGTAAGAAAATGAACCTTTATTCTAAAGGTATTCTTAATTACAGAAAGGGTTAGTTCAAAACAGGAATCATAATCCAGGAAACAGTCTTAAATTATAATATTCCCACTGCTTGATAGGAAAGCTAATATATTTTGAATAGATGGTTCCCGTTGCTGAGGTCAGATGACTTACCCAGTTGAACTTTCAGAGACATCTCGCGGCTTACCTTTTATTTAATAAGTAAGTGCAAATGTTCATGTTTTCTTTAATACTTTGCTCCAACTTCCCTCTAAACTTGGAAACTTTTGTCTGACTAAAGAGTGAATTAAAATATCTAACCTGCATTAAATAGTCCTATTCATACTGTAGTAGAGACAGTTGTAAAGTTTTAGTTCAGTTCACAAATACCTGTCTACTTCCTGCAGACCACGTATGACACAATCTTTTTGAATGGGTATCCGAATAGGTGAGTATTTGTCTTTTAACAAGGAATTTGTATAAGTGACTATACTAATATAGAATACACATTAAAAAACCTAAATAATGCAGAGAATTAGAAGAGTAGGATAAAAATAAATAGAAAAAGGAGTTGTACATTTTTTTCTCATGGCCCAGCTGATCAAATCTTGGATATCGCCCAGAGAGTAGGCACTCATTTTGTCTAATGTCCCACTGAAAGAAACAAAGATCAATAATCTGTTAATGTTTACCTTCAATGAAGTAACAAAATGCTAATAAGACAAGTTCACCAAAACCGAATGCTGTGCTCTGTGCTATTTGAAGTTGGCGCTTGTAGTTCAAAGTTAGAAAGGTGTTTCAGGACTAATTTAGTTGTATATTGGGGCCATAGAAAGGGGATAATGGGCAATAAAGATTGGAATGCAGCTTGACATTACTTTAGAGCAGTGCTTCTCAAAATGTACCATGCCTGCAAATCAGTTAGCGATCTGAGCTGGGGCCTGGGAGTCTGTATTTCTAACAAACTCCAAGTGACATTGGGTGTTGCTGATGCAAACCACACATTGAATAGCCAGGCTTTAGAGGACTTTCACATATAAAAGAGATGTTGTACCTAATATGGCACTTCTAAAGATATTCCAGCTTAAGGCAGTATGATCAACTCTAGGCACATTCATATAACAATAATTTATAGACTGCATAGGAGCAGGCTGAGACTGAAAGGAGAGAGATAAGTCTGGAGGCAATTACAGCGGTGCAGGTGAGAGGTAATAAGGCCTCTGTACTGGGACACTGGCAGTGAAAATAGGAAGGAGAAGATCACACTCAGGGACGTGGTTGAGGCAGAATCAACCTGAGAAGAGAAATACCCAACTAACAAAGGCATAATATATATAACAAATTAAATCCAGAGAGAAACTAATGAGAAATCTGACCTTTTCTGTTTATTGAGTAATTTGGAAGTTTTAATTTTCATAAATTTGAATACATATGCATGAATTGTTGATTTATAGGAAAATTCTGGTAGAAAAGTTCACAAAATGAAATCAAAATGCCATAAATGGACAACTGGCTTTGAATGTGTTTCTTTTCTTCTCTGGTTGTTATTTTCAGAAAGAAATACATATCCTGGCACTGTATGTCAAAACAGGTCCAGTCATCTCAGTGATTGTAAATAGTGCTTTATCCATATTGAACAAACACTTCCTGTTCATCTGCCTCTAGGCAAAAAACATTAATGTTCACATAAAAATCTTTAAAATTTTTGAAGCAGTAAGAGATTAGAGGTGGCAGGGAGAAATGCATTTTCATTTTATAGGTTCTCAATTCTTATAGCTCTCTTCTGCTGTTTGTCCATTTCTTTGTGACCTGCCTTATGCCACACATACTATCAATCATAGACACTGTCACATTCACCTGACTTGCGTGTGTTTCTGTCTGCCATCTCCTACTGGACGGTAGATTCCCTGAGAGTCAAGACTCTTGCTTACTCATTTTGTATCCCCAGACCCCAGCACAGATGCTGAATAAACTGACTTTTGAATGAAGAGTGACTTATCCCAGAAACTACAACAGATGCCAGCACAGAGAAATTTCTCCTTGAAATGAATAAGTGTGTGAGTGAAAGAATGAATGTTGACTTAGCCCTTAGTATGGACATTTCCAGATTCTCTTTTCTTTATTTGGTACATAAGGACCAACCTTATTCACTCCAAAGTATGCAATCAATATTTCACTTGTCCATGTCCAAATACTATAAGTAGCCCTCATATTATACAGTGAATTTGAAATAAAATGGCTCATTGTATGTTTTATTTATTATAGACCAATAATTAATGTGTTTTGCCTTATAGTTTAGTTTAAATGTTACATTTCTTTACATCAAATCAACTTACCATTTTTTACTCACATAGACTTTTCTACCATCCTTCTATGACTCCCATTTTTATTTTTTTAATGGTCTCATTAGACTCCATTATTGTTGTATATGTGTGTTAGGAAAAACACTCAATTATTTAATGGCTATTTTGTTACTGTCCTCAGTAGTATCATGTGAGAATCTTTATCAGTGAGCATAAATATAGTTGGCTGAAGGATTCTAGCCGTCAGTTCATTCTGCACTGTGCATACACAACCTCTGACTTGTGATTGTAACTGTGGTTAGATCATTAGGATATCAATCTTTGAAGTAACTGCTGACCCATAGTTTTTTATTGAAAAGTGTCTTAGGTTCAGATTGGGTTCTGTATCAGGTTATTACTGATGCTGCTAGATTGTTTCGAAACTTCCCAGGATTCTAGCACACTGTTTTAAATTAGTTTTCGCTTATCCTTTAAATGTTTACATTGTCAACAGTCACAGACATGAACAGACCCTTGGAGACCATCTAGTTGAATCCTTTTGTGGTAGGGATGGTAAAACAAAAACTTAAATTGATTAAGTCACTTTGCAGTGGTCACTTAGCTAGTTATTGAAAAAAAATAGAGTAAAAATGAAAATCTCCCAAATCCCCAGCACAGTGATTTTCTCTTATATTGTATTACATCATTAAAGGATTTTATAGTATTCCTGTGGCCAGCAGAAAATCTGTGTTTAATGTTCAGGCCTGATTTATTGTTAACATTCATTGGATCTATGATAAAAGTGAAAGGTATTTTGAAAAAACACTTCCTATATTGCACCATATGTTTTAAATTTGTACTGAAATCTTTTGATACCCTCCCAGTTTATTGATGCTCCAAAAGATTTACTAAGTTTCCAGATTCATTTTTCTAAGCTTTGTCAGTAAGAGTAATATTTACTCATGTGATACTTCAGTTCAAAATTTTATGACTATACATTATCTATATATAAAAATAACTGAATCTGCATGGGACTTTTACTGTTTGGTTCAGCCTGAGAGTTCGTTGATCTAAATACAAATTCTGAAGTTCATCTTATAATTTACACTCTCATGAGTTTTTGTGCTGGAGGGCAGTCATTGGTATGTAGAATATAACTTGTGTTAATGCTCATAGTGTGTGGCATTTCACAGGATAATGACAGATAATGCAAGGCTAGTACACATGGTTCTCTTAATGCCTTCATTCTTGGCAGTAACAGATTGAATGAGGCAACCTTTTACACAACCTATTTCATTCCATTTTCAAAGGAGGCTATCATGCAATTTATCATTGACTTTAATTCTACCTACTTACTGTCATAAAGTAATCTTAATGGGTTGAAGAACCCAGAGCCTCTTAAATCTGCTTTGAATCCCTACTTTCCTCTGGTTTTTTTAAAGTTTTTATTTTAATTCCAGTTAGTTAACATACAGTGTTATATTAGTTTCAGATGTACAATATAGTAACTCACCACTTGCATACATTGTCCTGTGCTCATCACAAGCACACTTGTCATGATCTACTTTTCTTTGTTTCCACTACCAACAGCTTACTTCAAACCACCATTACCTGAACAGATGTAACTGTGTCTGCTCTTGTACTGTTCAGTCCATTGTTTACTCAGAGTTCAAGCTTTAAAAATACAAATGTGTTCCTATCTCGCTCTTGTTTATAATCATTCATTTACTTTCCATTACTCCCAAATTCCTATTATATCCAACAGATCCCTGCCCGACTTGTTCTCTTTTTCCCATCTTCACTCCATCCATCTCTCCTCTTCCTCTTGCTTTCACAGCTTCTGCACTTCATTAAAGCATTTGCTTTGGCTTTGTCATCTCAGGGCCTTTGCGCATGCTGTTTATCTGCAGAATATTTTTTGCCAGTTTCTTAGCACTGCTTCGGCCACTTGTCTCCCTTGTATGCATGCATTTTCAGATTTAATGTCACTTCGGTAGGAAAGCTTTTTCTCACTTTACTTTTTTTCTCACTTTAAAAACTAAGTCAAAACTTCTTGTCATATACCTTCTAGCACAGTGCATTTCTGCTTTGTAGCAACAGTCATGGATTATCAATTGTGTAACTTATTATAAATGTTCATTGTATTTATTTTTAGCTTTATGCTAAATAAAGCCACATCTCCTTTGTTCCCCACTGTTCCATGAGAATCTGGCATATTATTTTGAAACATGACGAGTTCTCACTAATCTTTGTTGAGATGTTACTTATCAAAGCTCACTTTCCAACTCAACTTGATGAACTTGAGATTGATAAGTACACTGTAGGAGAGTAATCTTCAAAATGGTGTTCTGAATTTCAAAGGACCCAAAAGGAATTTATTACTAATGAAATAATGGAATGTCTCTTCATTTTATTATGTAAATTTTGGTGCCTACTTTATATTTTACATAATATATTGATAGAATATTACATGTTAATAATTTATATGGAGATAAATGGAGAGAATATGTAGTCACTGTGTTCTTTCTTATTTTCTATTTCTTCCCATCTTTTCCTTTCCTTTCTTTTTCTCTTTTTTTAACCTAGTAGTATTACATGATTAAAAGTATGAAGACTGCTGATGGAGAACAGCTTGAATTGTTTAATCTATATATACTTTATATTTAATAAGCAGAGACAGGCATGTCTTTTAAATTGCCTTTTTTTCTTTTGACTGGCATTTCTACCCTATAAATCAAAAATTGGCCTGTTATAATTTATTTTAAAACACACACACACACACACGCACACACATACACACACACATACTTTCTTTCCCAAGTGAAGGGTAGCGGGCAACATGATAGCGGTTTCATATTAAAGACAATAAAGTTGATGGCATTGTAACCTCATGATACTCTTATTTTTGTTCTGGTGTCTTTCGTAATCTATGCTATATATACCAGCAGCTTTAAGTACTTAGTATAGGATGAATAAAAGACATTTAAAGTTAAGCATCAACCTCCCCACCTTGCTTACATTATCAAGAGTAGAGTAAAATGAAATAGACCAAGAAATTAGCTTACTGGCCAATAGCCAAATGGATTATTAGATGTAATGGTACAAATTTATGTAAATGCCACATTTGCCTCTAGTGTTTTAAATTGAAATATTGAGCAAAGGGTGGTTTTTGGCTAGTTTTATATTTCTGTGGCTGTTTTCTTTCTCTCTTTTTAATTTTTTAATGCATTCTTTAGGCATTGCCTTAAGTTATAGTCATTGCCCAAGTATAGAGATTATCTTACTCTCGTTTTGTGGTGTCATTGTGTTTTAAAAAACAACAAAATTATTGGCAGTGATAATATTATAGCAGCTTTATTTATTTGCCTGAGTTCTGTAAATTTCAAAACTTCCTTAAATACGATTAAAGCCAAAACGGCTCATGTGAAAAAGAAGGCAGAAAAATTCATCAGGAAAAAATAAATCTTGAATGACTCTATATTGAAAGAATAGATGGTCATTTAGTTAAAAAAGCAATTTCAAACTACCTGGTAGGATCTAATTTAATTATTCTTAACCATGGTTTCTAAAAGAGTATTCATTATTGCCTCCTTTAAGTTTAATGAAAATAATTACCAAATCTCTCTGTTATCTGGAAACTGAGTAAATAAATTGGATCATTAATTTGAAAACATTATCAGGGTCCCAAAGTTTTACTAATGGGACTTTGTACATTTAAATGAAGTAATAAGGGAGAAGAAAATATGTGATAAAATAATTATATTTAAATAATCAAATGTCACTTTGAAACTTTGTCCTTGTCATAATATTTGTTTATAAAAGAAACAACATAAGTTATTCCTGGGAGTCTTTCTTATACCAACAGATTGCAGTTTAAACATGTTTTCCATGTAACCTAAAGCCACTATGTTACTTTAAAATGGAAATTTTGTAAGGTATGTGCTTAATTTGTACCCCAATGTTAGTAATAGAACACAGTTTTATACAGATTACATATAATTCAACAAATCATTGCCTGATGCTGTTTCTTAGGTGGAAATAAAACATTTTACATTATGGATATTTGTACTTTTATCCACGTATGGGTATTTGTGATTTTTAAGGTATCATAAATGATCTTTTTTTCTTTTTCTGGTCAACTTATTGCAGAATCCCTCTTCCTAAAGTATTTCTAAAGTTCAGTTCATATAGAAATCACTTCCTGACAAATCTTTGCCTATCTGAAAACAGCCAGTATTTCTTGGAGTTTTCTCATGCAGTGCCCCACAAGACCATTCTTATCTGACAAGAAAAAAAACTAGACATCACCTATGCATCTTATTATTTATCAGAAAGACAGGGAATAAATATGTTTTCTATGGTTGCTATGGGGATTTGACAAAGACTACATGGAAAGTTGAAGGCTGGTATTTGAGCTGACTTGCAAATGCATTTTCTCTTTTTCAGTTTAGAGGTTCAATATAACTATATGATTTTGGATTATATAACCCTTCCCTGTATTACTTTATATAGGTCGGAAGTATCCTTTACCAGAAAAATGGGATATACGATTAGTGAATATGCAACATATAGTTAGAAGTGATTAGTACACAATGTTTATAGCAATTTAAGACATCAAATTGAAAAGTCACTGTAAGTTATGAAGGAGAAATGTATAACATTCCAAACCTTTGGTAAAATTTCTTGGAAGTCATTATGACCACATCATTCCTTTTAGTATTAGAAATATATATTTTATTTTTATTTGGATTCAGATAACTTCAGGGAAATGCTATTATCAAAAAGCATCCTATGCCTGCATCTGTTGTACTAGATGCTTTAAGGACAGAAATATGAGTAATAACGTGAATGGTGAGAAATTACATTTAATAGTGTAAGATCACTATTTGAATTCTGTGTGGACGGTGGTTTACTTCCTGTTACTGAATATTGTACCCATTATATTGAAGTCATAGGGCAAATTGCAAAGAGCCTGGACCCTGGAATTCAAATGCAGGTGTGTGTGAATGACTTGAACTACTCTGAGCCTTCATATTTTCTCATGTAAAGTGAATGTGAGATTTACTACTTTCTCAGCAAGTGGTAGGGATGGTGTCATGATTATTTCATAAAGAAAAAAAAAAAGGAAGTCACAATACGTAGATAATTTAAAATTCTAAGTTAAAATTCATTCAGTGGACTTTATGTAAGTATGATTAATAGTAAAAAAGCATTTCATATGACACATGAAATTTCTGAAAACTGGATAAAGTTAAGGCCTATAGTTATAAGTAAGCACTATCGAGAATTATGAAATGCATAAATAGAGTTACAGCTGATTAAAATTTGTGAAATATAGTGTTCAATCAGTAATTTATTAGGCATGCAAAGTTAAGAGTGTAGACATAGAAAAATAATTATCTGAGAGCAAACTGAATATTGTGTTTATGTTTCTAAATGTCACTATAAATGGCAAATAGAAGGAAAGAAAAAAAAGCATCTGTTTTGCTTTCAGCATAGCACATGTTTTTGAATGTTTATTGTGAGATTTTTGTAGGTAAAATAGGTCCTTCTTAACTGAGAGAATGTTCAAATAGTGTTCAAATAGTGCTTTTCAAGTTGTTTTAAGTTTCTTACCAAGTTGAAAATAATGGCTCATTTTGCCAATAATAACCTCAAGATGTGTTTAATAACTCAAGGTTTTTGAACTATTCAATTGGTTTGACTAAATTCACCTTAATAGTGTACATGTGGTTCCTAAATTTTAGCGTGAAGAAAATTACTACACTTTTCTTTTCAAAAGGTTAAGTTAGCTGTATGACTAAAGGTTTTTAAATTTAAAGTTTCTTTAATAGTTATAAAATTTGTTTGCAAAGGGAGTTGTGTGAGCCCAGACTATATCTGTGGTTTTCAGCTCATTGCTTAAAGCAATGGTTTTCAAAGTGTGTTTCATGTACCAGCAGCAGTAGAATCATCTGGGAACTTTGTAGAGATGTAAATTCTTGTTTCCCTTTAGGTGGTTCCAATACATGCTGAAAATATGTCCAGGTCATATTTGGCACTTTAATGCCATACAGTAGTGTTGACAGCAGTGCAGCAAAACTTGTGGGGGTACGACCCCTTATCGGAAAAAAACAATGAGTCTTGTGTGATTGAATGGCAGCAAGCCAAAAGAGTTGAATCATGTTAAATCATTGGCGTCAGTGGAAAGTTATTGGGTAACTTTGAGGAGCTCATTAAACAATGGAGAATCAGGACCAAGTAGGGATGCATTGAAAGGATTGGTGGATTTGACTTGGGAACATGCACTTATTTGGCCATCAACTGAGGAGGGACATTGTTGTCTTTCCATCTATTTCAGATTCCTTGCAGGGCAAAAGAGGTCTTGAGCTTGCTGGTAAACTCAGCTAAGAAAAGTGGATTGAGGTTACTTTCAACCCAATAGAGTGATGGTTCTCAAATTCCATTGTACATAATAGTCCACTGAACATTTTAAATGCATATTGCTCAGTGTGATTTAAGAAGTCCAGGGACCACACTTTAAAAACAAAAAACAAACAAACAAAAAACCTGTGCTAGAGGACTGTGGGTGTGCAGAGGGCTTTACTCAGTTTTTAGGTAAAAATCAGTATTATTCATTGTGTTCAAAAACAACAAATTAAAAAATAAATAAGAACGATAAATATCCAAATAAAAATATTATCAAGAAAGCTCTTTGTTTTAGGAATGCACACTTCTGAGGAATTCTTTTTATCATTTTCTAGTATTATCCACTTAATGTACTAAACAGAATCAGTATGTCAGGACATTTCTGTTGTTTATCACAATGAATGAGGAGCTACTCCCTCCGTGGTTTTCTAGTGTTCTGCTTTATGAAAGGAACAGAAAATGTAAATATTTATGGCCCAGTAGCCACCCTAAGTGAAGTCTTTTCTTGACTGATCTGTTTGATATTTGATTGATCTGATTGTACTTTCCTTATCATTGCTAATGGAGATTACGAGGCCCCTGTTCTCGTAAATTTGCTGAAGCAGCCTGTAGGGTGAGGCTACTTTGATTATCGTTTTCAAGCTATGAGAGTACATTGGTGAAGAGACACACTGCAAATTTGGAACTGTAACGACATACACTATGTTTACTAAATGGTTCTGGCATGGTTGGCAGCAGCCAGTAACTTGTGATGTGACTCAGAGCCATGGGGGAAAATATAACAAAAAGAATAATGAAATAGGTTAGTTTTATTTTAAAATACGTCTGAGATTTAGATTAAATTGGCTCCTTTATGAAGACTTGGTTAAGTTACAGCACCTATCAATTGAAAGCTTCTGAGCTACAGTCAGAAATAATAACCATCTTTACATGGGAAGGTGAAAAACAGTTGATGGTTTTATTTAATATTTACTATCATTTAAACTTCAGAAGTAGATTTCTAGTAAATATGGCTTAATGATGTATAATACTGGATGTTTGCTCTGGTAAAACACAGAAAAAAAACCCTCTTTTTTAAAAATGCATAAGGGTTGATTTATGTAAGTCGTGGTGAATTTACTAAATTCAGTACATGAAGTTCTATACTAAATGTACAGAGGCATAAAAAATCCAAGAATCTCAGCTTATGTACCAAGTAAAGACTTCATGTTCAAAATTAATATGGTTTGTCACGCTGTGCTTAAAATGCTGTAGGATAATTATTTTTTTTAAATGATGGTGATCCTTTGGTCAGAATGACACGTCAGTACTTATTTATGTTTTAAATTCAGATTTGTTTGTTTTTTCCACTGCCTTACTGCTAAGCACAATATGTCATATAAAATATATATCCCAGGGCTTTGGAAAGCCAACCAAATGAGTTATGAGTGGGCTGAGCTTAATAAATTTATTATTTCTTGAGCTTTGTAGCTACAAGTAAAAGTAAAATGCAATTCAATAATTGAAAATGCCACATATTGCCCCCTGGAGTTTCCCCTGCAGAGAGAGGAATAGAAAAATGATAGTTGCTAGAATTTGGAAACTACATTTGAGCAGCTTCTTTTAATAAGATTCCAGTATATATTCCAGGTAGAAATGGGAACGTTTAAAAATTTTTGGTGAAAGAGTATATTGCCTCACATAATGCTTTTCCTTACTATTTTAGTAGTTCTGAAACTTGAGACTGCATCAGAATTACATGGAGGGCTCCATATACACTACTTGCCTGGCCCCAGACCTGGAGTTTCTGATTCAGGAGGTCTGAGGTAGAGTCTGATAATTTGTTTCTTGAGCCAGTCCCGAGATGATGCCGATGTTGCTGGTCCAAGGACCATACTTGGGGAACCACTAGTCTACCATAAGTAAGTTTAACACCTAAGAAAAAAGGAAGCTTCAAAGGGATTCCTTAACTGTGTTTTAAATGTATTTATTATGAATTCTTCCCTTTATTAGAAGGAAGAGTCTTACACTTTTATGGGAATTATTGAGAGTGGAATCTTTCATTTTTCTCCAGCAGTTTAACTAGGTAAAGGATCCATACTTAAATCTGATGTTCATTCTGGGCTTGCAAACAAAGACACTACAATTCTGTTAGTGGCAAGCAGCCTTTGTATGAGGAACATGCATAGTTCCTGCTGTACTGTGTTTTTCTCCTTCTATCAAGGTCATCAATGCATTTGACCAATGTATATCTTCAGATTTGTGTCACTGACAAGCAGAAGGAGGTTGGATAGTGATTCAGATGGTGTTGATGAAGACCAAAAAGCATTCCATTTCAGGACTCCACAATGGCTCAACATTTTCATCTTGTAGTTTGTGTAGAATTGTCTTGATACTTTGTGCCTCAGTCTTTTCAGCATCTTTACTCTTCACAATTAAATTGAAGGCTGGCACTAGAGAAACCAGGTCTGTGTTGAAAAGTATGCATCTCCCCTCACCTGAAAAGAGGCATGACTGTGTATAGTCAACTGAGCTGGATTCTGCTTCAGTGGAGAAGAAAAAAAAGTTCTGCCAATGAGAGAACATTCCATTATGTGTGTATTGCTGACTGGTGGGTTAGGAATGCCTTCCTCTCTTTTTATTTATTTCTGTTTTCAGAAAGAACAAAGTTGTTTTGCTTTAAATCACTTGTTTCACTGACTCCTTTTGAAGATTTATTGAGTTACCTGATCATTTCAGTACATTAAGAATTACAGTAAATACTCTTAACAAACTGTCTTCACCACTGTTACATTCTAATTCTTCCAACATTCTACTTCTGTCTCCAGTTGAATAGACTTATTTACTGCAAAAAATTCACACAATGGCTCTGTTCTATTACAGAACAGAAGTGGTTAATTTCATCTGAAATATATTTGCTTTTCTTTTTTATATAATTTTATGTGATTTAAAAAAATTTTTTTAATCTTTATTTTTGACGGAGAGAGAGAGAGAGTGAGTGAGTGAGTGGGGTAGGGACAGAGAGAGAGAGAGAGAGACACAGAATCTGAAATAGGCTCCAGGCTCTGAGCTGTCAGCATAGATCCCAACCTGGGGCTCAAACTCACGAATTGCGAGATCATGACCCGAACCGAGGTCGGACGCTCAACCAACTGAGCCACACAGGCGCCCCTGCTTTTCTTATAATACAATAATCACTGTTTACACATATAAATACATCTGTACAAAATGCAACATTTAAAATAAAAGTGTTGTATTCTTTAACTGAATTAATATTATTTAAAATCTCCTCTTTCTAACCATTATAAGTTCTGTATCTTTTATGTTCTAGGATGGTTAATGGGATAGTGAGAGTAATGACCCCTCAGATATGTCCAGGTCTCCAGATCTGAAGTGTATTAACTTACATGGCCAAACAAAGTTTGCAAATGTGACACATTAAAGATTTGAGATAGATTGTATTTGATTATCTTAGAGGGCCTAATATAATTACAAGGGTTCTTAGGAAGGCAAGAGAGTGAGTCATGGAATGAGCTCTAAGTTGGATTTTGGTAATCATTGTTACTCTTGAATGCATGCTGAATTTCAGTAGGATCTGTTGTGCTTTTTGCTCTTTTTAACAACCTCAAAATATGAATGGGATTTTCTTATTGGCTTTCATTGATGGGTCCTTAATAGTCTGTGTAAAAGTAGAATCATGTTTCTACCTCATTGCTGACTAGAAGAGTGTTTCTCAAATTGTTGTGTGCCCAAGAATAACCTGGAGGGCTTACTAAAACAAAAGAGTTTCTGTTTCAGTAGGTCAGGGTGGGATACAGAATTTTATATTTCTATCAGGTTCCCAGGTTAGGCTGCTGCTACTGATCTGGATAGTACAGTTTGAGAACCTGCCGGCTGTGTAATCCACTCATGAACACTAGTGCCCCAGAACAGGGTTTCATACCTGAAAGTAGAGAAAAAGATGATCTCCTTTAGGCTTTGATCAAGTTAACAACAACAAAACAATCCACTCTCCCTTTCTCTTCCTCTCTCTCTCTCTCTCTCTCTCCCCCCCTCTCTCTAGCCTTCTTACTGTCACTCTTTTTCAGGATTTTACTAATCCTAGCATTTGAAGCTGTTTGTCAAAAATCTCATTCAATAGCCCTTGTTACAATAGGGAACTTCAAATATAACGATGGTTGTCATTGCAGTAAGAGCTGCTGTCTTTTAAAAAGGAAATACACTCAGCAACAAAGGGTAGTGTTTTCTATGAAGCACCTCTGAAACTCTGCAGATATATCTAAGGCTTATTTTTAAATATTTTTAATCCTCTTGCATCCCTTTGAGAGACGTAAGATTTCAGTATTATTTATTCCCTATTTTTTCAAGAAAAAGAGATTGTTGTTTTCTCTTCTCAGGGCACAGTGGGACCTCAATTAAGCTGTTTGTCCTTGTTTTCAAATCTTGTGTTCTATCTTAGCTGATCCACATTACCCAATACAATTACATTTTCTTTCTTGTACTTTGCTTGGAATTTTAATATGATGCAGATTTAGATACCCGTATCTTAACATGTATATGTAAGTAGGTGCACATGGACTCACACACACTTGAGTGTGTATGCCTATATATCAAATTGTTTCTACGAAGCCAAAAAATAGATGTTTGACACATGGAAAATGCGTCCATGTTTTCATTGTTTTTCCTTTTTTGGGTAAATATTACTTGAAAAAAAAAAAACCTCTCTGTATTATAGTTCCACTGTGTGTGCTATTTAAAATTACATTAAAAAGGTTACATGGTGATTAAGTACATGGGATCTGGCTTTGTCACTTCCTACCATGTGGACTGAAGGAGGTTAATTAACATATTTTTAAGTTTTTTTTTTTAACTTGAGTTGTTAACATACAATGTAATATTAGTTTCAGGTGTACACTGTAGTGATTCAGCACTTCCATACAACACTCCGTGCTTGTCCGGAGTGGGAGTGCACTCCTTAATCCCCATCACCTATTTTATATATTCCCCCCCCCCCCACCTCCCCTCGCGTCACCATCACTTTGTTCTCTATAGTTAAGAGTCTGTGTCTTGGTTTGCCCCCCCCCCTCTCTTTTTCCCTTTGCTGGTTTGTTTTGTTTCCTAAATTCTACATTTGAATGAAATCATAAGGTATTTGTCTTTCCCTGAGTGTCTTATTTCTCTTAGCATGATACTTTCTAGTTCCATCCATGTCATTGCAAATGGCAAGATTCCATTTTTTATGGCTGAATAATATTTCATTATATATACTACATGTGTGTGTATATATATATATATACACACACACATATATATGTACATATATGTGTGTATATATATATATATATGTTACTCCTTTATCCATTCATCACTCAGTGGACATGGGCTTTTTCTGTAATTTGGCATTATAGATAATGCTGCTATAAACACTGGGGTGCATTTATCCCTTTGACTTAGTATTTTTTAATTCTTTGGGTAATTACCTAATTGTGCAGTTTCTAGACCATACGGTAGTTGTATTTTTAAGTTTTTACGGAACCTCCATACTGTATTCCAGAATGGCTCAACCAGTTTGCATTCCCACCCACAGTGCAAGAGGATTCTCCACTTTCCACATCCTCACCAACTCCTGTTATTTCTTGTATAGTTGATTTTAACCATTCTTACAGGAGTGTGGTGGTGTCTCATTGTGGTTTTGATTTGTATTTCCCTGATAACGATTGGCATTGAGCATATTTTCATGTGTCTCTTGGCCATCTGGTTGGTTACTTTGGAAAAATGTCTGTTTGTGTCCTTTGGACATTTTTTTAATTGGTTTATTTGTATTTTAGGTGTTGAGTTTGATAAGCTCCTTATAGATTTTGGATACTAGCCCTTTGTCCACTGTATCATTTGCAAATATCTTCTCCCATTCCATAGGTTGCATTTTAGTTTTGTTGATTGTTTCCTTTGCTGTGAAGCACCTTTTCCTTTTGATGAAGTACCTATGATTTATTTTTGCTTTTATTTCACTTGCCTCAGAAGACATATGTAGAAAGAAGTTGCTCTGGACGATGGCAAAGACGTTACTGCCTCTTTTCTCGTGTAGGATTTGTCTAGTTTTGGTATCAGGGTAATTCTGGCCTAATGGAATGAATTTGGAAGTTTTCCTTCCTTTCTGTTTTTTAGACTAGTTTGAGAAGAACAGGTATTAATTCTTCTTTAAATATTTGGTGGAATTTTCCTGGGAAGTCATGTGGCCTTGGACTTTTGTTTTGGGAGGGGATTTTTAAGAAATATTTTTTGAATTTTACTTATTTATTTTGAAAGAAGGAGAGAGAGCACGAGCAGGGGAGGCGTAGAGAGAGGGAGAGAGAAACCCAAGAATACTCCACACTGACAGCACAGAGCCTAATATAGGGCTCAAACTCGTGAACTGTGAGATCATGACCTGAGCCAAAATCAAGAGTCCTATGCTTAACTGACTAAGCCACTCAGGTACTCCTTTTGGGAATTTTTTGATTACTGATTCCATTTGTTTGCTGGTTATCTGTTCAAGTTTTCTAATTCTTCTTTTTTCAGTTTTGGTAGTGTACATGTGTCTAAGAATTTATCATTTTCTTCTAGATTGTGTTATTTGTTGGCATATAGTTTTTCATAATAGTCTCTTATGACTGTGTTTCTGCAGTATTGGTTGTTATTTCTCCTTTCTCATTTGTGGTTTTATTTGTTTGGGTCCTTTCCGTTTTCTTTTTTTTTAATTTTTTTATTTAAATTCTAGTTAGTTAACATACAGTGCAATATTAGTTTCACGTGTACAATTTAGTGATTTAACCCTTACATACAACACCCGGTGTTCATCACAAGTGCACTCCTTCATCCTCATGACCCTTGTGTTTTCATTTTCATTTGTTTCCATGTATTTTTTTTTAATTTTTCCTTTGATGTCCTGGTTGATCCTCTCCTTGTTTGGTAGCATGTTGATTAACCTTCATGTATTTGTAGTCTTCCCAAATATTTTCTTGTGGTTGATTTCTAGTTTCATGGCATTGTGATCAGAAAAGATGCATGGCATGATTTCAATCTTTTTGTATTTGTTGAGGCATGGTTTGTGACCTGATATGTGATCTATTTTGGAGATTGTCCCATGTGCACTTGAAAAGAATGTGTATTCTGTTTAGGAGAGATGGAATGTTCTGAGCATATCTAATAAGTCTCTCTGGTCCAGTGTATTTTTCAAAGCCATTGTTTCCTTCTTGAGTTTCTGTTTAGATGATCTGCCCATTGATATAAGTGGGATGTTAAAGCCCCCTATTATTGTGTTATTATCAGTTAGTTCCTTTATGCTGGTTATTAATTGTTTTATATATTTGGGTGCTCTCTTGTTGGATACATAAATATTTACAATTGTTAGATCTTGTTGTATTGTCCCCTTTATTCTGATATAGTGCCCTTCTTTATCTCTTATTATAGTGTTTGTTTTAAAGTCTAGTTTGTCTGATACAGTATTGCTATTCTGGCTTTCTTTTGACATCCGTTTGTGTGATAAATGTTTCTCCATCCCCTCACTTTCAATTTGCAGGTGTCTTTAGGTCTAAAATGATTCTCTTTTTAGGCAGCATATAGATGGGTCTTATTTTTTTTATCTATTCTGACACCGTATATCTTTTAATTGGAGCATTAGTCCATTTGCATTCAAAGTAATTATTGATAGATATGTATTTCGATAATATGTATTTTATTACTTATTTTGTTGTTGTTGTTTGGAGATTTTGTCTGATATTTTCCCATCTTTGTCGCTTTTGGTCTTTCCTTTCCACTCACAGAGTCTCCTTTAATATTTCTTGCAGGGCTGGTTTAGTGGTCACGAACTCCTTTAGTTTTTGTTTGTCTGGGAAACTCTATCTCTCCTTCTGTTCTGAAAGATAGCCTTACTGGATAGACTATTCTTGGCTGCAGATTTTTGCCTTTCATCACAATGACTATATCATGCCACTCCCTCTTGGCTTGCTGAGTGTCTGGTGAGAAATCAGCAGTTAGCCTTAGGGGTCTTCCTTTGGAAGTCAGGGACTTCTTTTGTCTTGTTGCTTAAGGTTTTTTTTTTTTTTTTCTTTATCACTGTAATATGCCGATTTAATTATAATATGTCTTGGTGTTGGCCTGCTTTTGTTGATTTTGATGGGAGTTCTCTGTGGCTCCTGGATGTCTGTTTCTTTCCCCAGATTAGGAATGTTTTCCAGTATTATTTCCTCAAATAAATTTTCTGCGCCTCTCTCTTTCTCTTCTTCTGGGACTGCTAGAATATGAATGTTACTATTTTTGATGGGGTCACTAAGTTCCCTAAGTCTATTTTCATGTTCCATAAGTCCTCTTTCTCTCTTTTGTTCAGCTGCATTATTTTACATTATGTTGTCTTCTATGTCATTAATTCATTCTTTGGCCTTTTCCAACCTGCTTTTCATTGCATCAAGCCTGTTTCCAATCTCATTTATTATATTCTTCATCTCTCTTTGATTCTTTTTAAACTCTTTTATATTTTTGATTAGGGTCTTCCTGATGTTTCCTTTTCTTTTCTCAAGACCAGTGACTATCCTTGCTGTTGTTGCTTTAAATTCTCTGTCAGGTATGTTACTTATATGTGTTTTTCCTTAGATGTCTGTCTGTGGCCTTGTCTTGTTCTTTATTTTGGATAGATTCTTCTGCCTTGTATTTTTTCTAAGTCTCTGCTTTTTTCTGTGTGTTAGAAAAGTCTTTTGTGTCTCCTGCTTCTGAAAGTAATGGTCTCATGAAGAAGAAGTCATGTAATGCCCAGGGCCTGGCCCTTCAGTGAATGTCTTCTGGTGTGTGCCGTGTACGCTCTGCTTTTGTGTCCCAGTTGGTGTGTCATTCAGGCCATTCATCTGCACAGGCTCTCCCTGCCGACTGTGGGCAGTGTTTGGTCCTTGGCCTAAGTGTGGTGAGTTTTAAGTAGGTGTGTTCTGTCTGGTCTGCTTGTGAAATGAGTCCTGATAGTACTTCCACTGGAACTGAGGCCCTGCAGAACTTTCTGGTTGGGAGACGTTATGTGGGCACGGGTTTGTGCTGGACTTCTGGTGGAGGGGCCCACTGAACTGAGACCAAGGCAAACTTGACCAAGGAGGCCAGTCGTGCCAGAGCTCAGGGGGTTGGAGTTTGGTCTAATCAAGTGAAGTAGCCAGTGTCAGGGCTGCACTGCTTCCCGCAGGTAGCTCTGTGTTTATGTTGAGGGGGAGGAGAAGGAAACGGCTCCAGCCAGCCTCTGTCTTCCTGAAAGGCATCCCTATGAACACTGCCTCCTAGGGATGCTGGCCCAGGGGAGAGAATAATCTCCCCCACGGTGTGCCTCAGGCGTTCTGCGGATACCTGTTTCCATGCTGTATGCCCCTGGGTTGTTCGCCTGCCTTTTCTCCAGGAGCCGGGCACTGCCCTGTGAGCTTTGTCTGAGCCGAGCCCACTGCCTTTTAAAACTTCAGGCTTGGGGCGCCTGGGTGACTCAGTCAGTTAAGCGTCCGACTACAGCTCAGGTCACGATCTCGCGGTCCGTGAGTTCGAGCCCCGCGTCGGGCTCTGGGCTGATGGCTCAGAGCCTGGAGCCTGCTTCCGATTCTGTGTCTCCCTCTCTCTCTGCCCCTCCCCTGTTCATGCTCTGTCTCAAAAATAAATAAACGTTAAAAAAATAAATAAATAAATAAATAAATAAATAAATAAATAAATAAAACTTCAGGCTTTAAGCCCCACTGGTTGTAAGAGCTCACAAAATGCAGCCCATTTTCCAAGCCAGTGGCTCTGGGGACATGTTCTCCTCGTGCGTTTTCCTGTGTGCTCCTTTCCCTCTTGCCCTTCTTCCCGACCACGGCACCCTTCCTTTCCTCCATCTCTTCCCTGCACCACATCCTTACACTTCCTCCTTTCTTCACTGTGGCCTCTTTCCCCCCCCTAGTTTTGGATTTGTTCATTCAGTCTTTAGCTTGATTTCTGGGGTATTACGGATTATTTAATGATCATCTAGTTATGTTCGTGGGGTGAGACAACCCTAGGGTCCTCTTCCTCTGCCACCATCTTCCTTCTCCCCTTCTCTGGTTTTCTAATTAACATCTTTTAGTCTTTGTTTCCTCATCTTTAGTGAAAGCAGGAACAGTCCCATCCTAGAGTTGTGATGAAGATTAAATGATAAAATACTTATAAGGCTCTTAGCACAGTGTATTCATAACAATTACTAATTACTATCAGCTATTTAACACTATGTTCTCACTGCTTCTTTTTGTAAAATAATGCTGCTGTGTCTCTGTATAGCTCAGCATGAACCTTTTGAGTATAAGAACATTTTAGCTCAGAATCTTAATCTATTACTATGTATATGCTAATACTCGAGGTATTATTATTACTATTGAAAATACATGTAGATGTTAAGCCCGTCACTCTTCATTTTGAAAGGTACTTTGTGTTTTGAATACCTTGGACATTTCAGCTGATGTTCACTGATGGGGCAAATTTTATTTATTTTTTTTTATTTAAAAAAATTTTTTAATGTTTATTTATTTTAGAGACAGCACAAGTGGGAGAGGGGCAGAGAGAGTGGGAGACAGAATCTGAAGCAGGCTGCAGGCTCTGAGCTGTCAGCACAGAGCCCAATGCGGGGCTCCAACCTGAGCTGAAGTCAGACACTCAACCGACTGAGCCACCCAGGCCCCCCTGATGGGGCAAATTTTAGACAGAGTTAGGTCAAAGCATTTATTGACTCAGTCAATCAAGAAATGGCTATAGAATGCCTACTATGTGTCACATACTCCTGTCAGGGGATTTAACAATGAAGCAAACATGAAAACAAAATCTGCCCCTATGACATTTATCTTCTAGTGAATTGATTGCATAAAATAAAGAATGACAATTATATTTATCTAACCATTAAGTCAGCTTATGTCCCTTTTTCAGATTTCAAACAAAATGTTCCTTTTAAAGTTCTTGTAATATAAGGTAGGCACAACCAAAGATAGCTTGCATTCACTTTTACAATGTATCGAGGCTCTTCATCATTTTTATAAGTCACTTTTGAATTCTAAAATCCCAAACATATTAAATGACAGATTTTGAGTTTTTAATCCCTGCAGTAGACATGGGCCTTTCCAGCATCCATCACCTCCTGTGATAGTAACCATATTTTCCTCCTAGAATCCACCAGTGCCCCTGATTGTGATTTCTTGTATCTGGTGTGGCTAGATCCTGGATCTGACATGAATGGACCTAAACTTGGCCTAAGCTACTCAACATTGTCATTCCCCAAGCCTCACTGATGAATTTGGAGATGAGCATGTGCTTTAAATCCTTCAGTGAAGATCAGTGAAGTTACCTCCCTCTTTTGTTTATTGCTAGGAAATCCAGCTAGATTTGAAACTGAAGAGATGTGAAAATAGAGCTGCCACTGCTTTTAGAATATGAGAATGAAGTCAGCCATGAAGAGAGCAAGGCTCAGCCAGGCCCAGAGATGGAGCAACTGAATTTGGCAGCCTGATTTTATGCCTCATCTTTAAGCTTAGACCCCCTTTTGGAGTTTTTCATTATGTCATATCCAAAACCAAAAGTTTTGTGTTGGTTGATTTGCAGACTGGTGTGTAACACTGGTCAGTTCAGAACAGGCAGAGCCAAAGTGAGGTAATTTTCTAAAATGGTGAAAAGGCCTTTGTGAGATTGAAGGAAAAACAAAACAAAATATTCCTTTGAATTTCACATAGTTTAATCACAAGAAAATCAATATATATTAAACTTCGAAAAGACATTTTGTTAATATTTGAATGGAATAAGTTCTAGGTTCATGTAATTGAAAACAATTTTTTCACCTTTGAAAATGTCTAAAGAAGCATTCCAAAGTTATGCAAGTTGTAGGATAATGCTTTGCCATTTGGAAATGGCCTACATATTATAAAACTTTAACAGGTGTGTCCTGTGCTAGTCATAATAATCGTCCCCCAAAGATGTTTATGTCCTCATCTCCAGAATCTGCGAATACATTACTACATATGGCATAAGAGACATTGCAGATATGATTAAATTAATGATTTTGAGATGTGGAGATTATCCTGCATTAGCAGTGTAGGGCCAGTGTAATACAGAGGTCCTTATAAGACAGAGGCAGGAGTATTAAAGTCGGAGCGATGTGGTGATCGGAAAGGTCAGAGGGATGCAGGATCATGAGGCAGAGAATGTGGGCAGCCTATAGAAGGTAGAAAAGGTAAACAAATAGACTCTCCCCTAGAACCTCCAGAAGGAATGCCACCCTACCTACCTATTTAAGGCTTCTGATCTCCCGAATTATGAGAGAATAAATTTGTGTGGTTTTAATCCACTCAGTTTATGGTTATTTGTTACAGCAGCAAGAGGAGAATAATACGTTTTCCAGCCACTAAATCTCAGTATTGCCTTCCAGTCAACATGACAACAAAAAAGAAATAAAATATGTCTAAAATGTCCATTGTGGAAATATAGTCCCTGGTCTTTCCCCTCTTCTAAGTACCTATAAATGCTACCTCAGTTTACCCTGATTATCTCCCATCTGGGTCAGGAGAGATTTCTAACATGTCTCTCCATTCTTCACATACTTATACCTCCAATCTACCCTTTTCAGTCTGGATTACCAGAGTATTTTTTCCTCAAGTATAGATCTGATTCTGTTATCCCTTTACCTAAGCAACCTCAAGGTCTCCAAAATTTTTATGAAATAAAGTGCAAGCATGGCAGTCTCATTGACAAAGCCTTTTATGATCTAGTTCTGGATTATCTTCCCAGCCACCTTGGTCCAATCTGTTATCCTCATAACATGAGAACTATTTTTTTTTTATTATTATTATTGTGTCTGTCTCTTTGCTTAAGCTTTTCCTGACTGAGATGCCTTTTTCCTTTCTTTTCATACTCTTCCCTAAAGGAAAAAAAAATCCCTGTTTGCAGGACTCCAATTGTTTTTAGGATGTTAGCTCAGTGAAACTTTATGTTATCCCTCTAGTAATAACTGACCATGTTCTTTAGTCACCCATTTCAGCCAGTATATATTAAGTCATCATCCTGACTTACTTGCACTTGTACTTCCTATTTGTAGACCATGCAATGCCTAACTGACAGGAATGGTATTTTACTAGTCTTTGTTTTCCCAGAGAGTAGTAGTGCCTAATAAAGATTTGATGAATGAATTAAAGTGACAAAGGCTCATCTGAACCCACATGTGATGAATATCATACCTTGATTTAAGCTGTAAGAAGTGATATTTGAATTATTATTAGGCTAAGGTTTATTTTCTGCCAGTCACCACTTAACATACCATTTAAGTTATATAGTCTTCATAGACACTGTGAATACTGTTTTTAAGTTTCTAGATGAGCACTTTGTGAGAATGCAAATAAAGTAATATTCTCACATCAACATGAATTACCTAGGGTACTTCCTGTTACTACACTGGATTTGTCATAGAAGAAAATTTTGGCCATCTGTATAAGATGCCATAATGTCTATATAAGCCATAATGATTTTTATTATTCCATGAAAGTCTAATTAATTGTTCTTTGGGTTAATTGCACAATGTGTAGAACCTACCATCTTCACCACTTTTAATGAGACTTTTAAAATAATCATGGGTAATTTGTGATTTTAATATTATATTTTTAGGTGTCAAGGGAATAAGAACAGCTTTTTGTCAAGTGGCTCACTGACTAAAAGCTTGCATTTATCATTCATGAAATTACAGAATATTTAATTGAGTGGAAACGTTTCTTAGAGCCTTATTCTTAAGTACGCATGGTGGTAGATTTCTAATGATATCTGTATTCTTATATTGTCATTTCTTACAGATGAACTTAATGGCATGGACTCTTAACCTGATATCCCTAACTTGCTATATTAACTTAGGGGGACTTCTTTATCTGTGTTAAGCCTCCCTGTCTTTAACTCTAAAATAGGAATAATAATATTTTTAATCTTAGAGGGTAGTTGTAAATATCAAATGAAAACGCAAGTATGCATTTAACACAATGCCTGGGTCAAAGTAAATTCTCAATACAGGTTAGTTGTAGACATTGTTATTAGTTCTGAATCCCTGTGGCTTTTTTGTTTATAATATCACTTAGAGACATTCCATGAATACTACTGATTCCTTGGTACTGTAAGTCATAAAACATAATTAAACAACAAACCTTGGTATCAAGGTGATTTACAAAGTAACCAAGGGAGATATGACAAATCTAGAACTAGTTAAAGGAAGAATATGGTTAATTCCTTAAGAAGGTAACATGTGTGACATGTGTGTGAAGAAAGGAGAAATGATATTCATTTACCAGCTGGACTAAGATACTAAGGTAATAGTGGCAAGAAAAGGCTCTATTTAAGTGTCTAAGAATGGGTGTAATTTTGACAAAGGTATTAAAGAGGTATGAGAGGCAAGGAGCATAAAATGTATGAGAAGAGGGAGAGTGGGAGTACTTAATGCAATAAATAGTTTTTAGTTTTAGTCCAAATGGTCACTCTAATGTGAGTTTTAGCATTTTTTGCCACCTGCATCTCTTTAAAATCTCACTGCCAATAGGCTTTTTTCATAACAGTTTGCAGTAAACTTTTAAGGTTTATTTTCAAGTTGACATGTGGAAATTTTTGTTTCAATTACAAAAATTTATGGCACATACAAAATGTGATGCTATAAAAATGAATGATTATTGTATCCATTGTCTAAACAGCTAGGTACATGCAGCAGAGTTGAAAGCACATTAAAAAAAGAAACTCCTGGAATGAAAAATGATGTAATTGGCCTCATAAGGCTTCTTTGTGACCAGCTTGGACAGAATCCCTGGCCAATGTGATTGGTTTTGCAGAAATCAGATTTTGGGATTCCAGGAAACAGTTTGACACCATGAGTGCAATCCATTTAGTTTAGTCTGTAACAAAGACTAGGAACTCTCGAATAGTAAAAATAGTAAGGGGTCATCCTAGTTTTGGAAACCCTGGGCAAAAACAAACAAACAAAAAACGATACGCTTTTGCAGACATGGCCTAACATAAAGGGAAGAAAACGATAATATAAGAAAAGGAGGAGGAAAGACAATTGTGTTTGTATTCCTGTTCCCAGAGTTGTGGCATTACATTACCATAGATAGCTGAAAAAGAAAAATCATCTTCAAACTTATATATACCAATAGGATCTAATGCATATCTTTAATATATATTCCTGTTACTGCTAATAATTATAATTTAATATTTACTTATTGTTTGATGAGCCCAGGATGCCTCAGAGATATTGTAGGTTCAGTTCCAGACTACTGTAATAAAGTAAATATCATAATAAAGTGAGTCAAATAAATATTTTGGCTTCCTAGAGCATATAAAAGTTATGTTTATACTATGCTGTAGTCCCTTAGGTGTATAGTAGTGTTATGCCTAAGAAAACAATGTACATGCCTTAATTAAAATACTTTATTGCTAAAAATGTTCATTGTAATCTGAGTTTTCAGTGAGTCATAACCACAGATCACCATAACAAATATAATAATAATGAAAAAGTTTTCAACATTGTAAGAATTACCAAAACATAACATAGAAATACACAGTGAGCAAATGTTGTGGGAAAAATAAATCTGATAGAGTTCCCTGACACAGGGTTGCCACGAAACTTCAGTTTGTAAAAAGCGTAATATCTGCAAAACTCAATAAAACAAAGCACAAGAAAACAAGATATTCCTGTATATGACAAGCACCATATTAGATATTTGTGTACATGATCTACACTGCCACGTGTATTTTTCTAAAAAAATACCTGTGTCAGAGGTAAGGAAGTTGAGACAATGAATAAATGTTAGATTTAGAATTTGAAACTTGTTCTTTGTAGTAACAAAACACGTAGCTATTCCAAAATTGTAAACTGTAAGGTCCAGAATGGCACTTGGCTTATAAATTGAATAGTAAATGGATATTTTATATAAAAAAAAACAACATTTAGTCATCTTCACAGTCTTCTGTCCATTCTGATAAATTTTGACCAGGCTGATATTTGCAAGCTAACAAAATGACCACCATAATTACTGGCAGAAGACATAGACCTTGAGGCCATAGACTGAGGGCCTTGTTACTCCTGGCAGTAGCAATTCTCCAAACACCATTTCCCTTAGTGCAACGTAAAGGTAAGATGACAGGGCACCTGGGTGGCTCATTTGGTTAAGTGTCTGACTTTGGGTCAGGTCATGATCCCACAGTTTGTGAGTTCAAGCCTGGCGTCTGGCTGTGTTGACCGCTCAGAGCCTGGAGCCTGCTTCTGATTCTGTGTCTCCCTCTCTCTCTGCCCCTTCCTCACTCACACTCTGTGTATGTGTGTGTGTCTCTGTCTCTCAAAAATAGATAAAAATTAAAAAAAAAATTAAATAGATGAGGTGACACCTCATTGCACAGTGAGTTGTATTATAGGAAAGGAACTATGTGATTAGGGAAACTGTATCTTTCATACTGGACAGTATGCATGCATGCCCATTGCTCTGGATGGAGACACTGTATTTTCCAAGGCTATTTGATATACAAACATCTTTAAAAAGATAGTCTGAGGCAAAGTGCTTGTGCTTGCAAGATTTATAGAGATATGACAGACCTATGGAGATTGTTACCCAACACCTTTCATTTGCATAAATGCTTTCTTAGGAACATGCCCCCAACGCATCCCACCCCTAATTTCCCTCTCCTCATACTTTTTGACTTCGACGCCATTTTGCTTCCTTAGGGGAAACTGTAGCTGCACTAAAGGAATATGGATATTGAGCAGCCTGAAATTGGAAGAAATTCATATGTGTACTGAGCACATTTCTGAAAAAGGTTGTCTAAACTGCCCTGTACGTGTAGTGCTAAATTGAGCAAATTAAATGGGATTTCCATACGTATTCTTCTCTTTGTAAATGCACAGTAATTGCTAAATAAGGGATGGGTCATCTAGGTCTTGTTGAAAGTAGAGTAGCTTTCCCTTCAGCCTGCCATGCTTGCTTGCTCATAGCCTCAGTGCTTGTGGTTGGAACCATTCTCCTCTTGCAGAATTTCCTCTGTGTCTTTACAATACACTTCCATTCCATTAAGCAATCTCTGCATTTCTTTTCCTTGGTGGCTCTGAGGAATTTGACTGGCAGGATAGTACTATATTTATCTTCCTAATTTTAAAAGCATTTAATTACCAATAATTACCACCAATGTGATTTTTTTTCCCCTAGTGCACATTAAAAACTTTGAATCCCATTTTCTGTAATAATTTTAGTCAATCTGGAGGGACAGAGAGTAATTAATTAGCTATAATTTTTAGACTACAAATGCTGAAATTATGGGAGTGAAACAGAAATCTTCTAGAAATCTAGAACAAAACTGAAATGAATAGGATTGCATGAGAAATAGGATTGCGTGAGAATTTCCTAAAATTTGAAAGAGTTATTTAGTACTATAACAGGATTAAAAATACACTATTTGAATCAGTATTTCAGGTCATGTTTCTTAAAGCACTATTTTTCTCCCTGAAATGTAAGAGTTTTTATTGCTTATGAAGTGTTATCACTGCAGTGGGTCTGATACACAACTAGAAGCTGCAAGAAGGGAGAAATTATGAAGTTTTCCCCCCATTTGGTCCTTTTCAGGTTTAGTTGATTTTAGATGGTCTCTGTTTTTTATTTGTCAAATAAGTCTACCTTCTTATGAACTTCTTTACAAAACTTCCTTCATCAGAATGAGAACAAAGGAAAATAGAATATACATATGTGTTTTCCAATATGCAGTCGTGTGAAGGGAATGGCGATTGGAGTCAACCATGCTTATATTTGATAAGCTCTGCCTTTTTTTTTTAAATTTTTTCAACGTTTATTTATTTTTGAGAGACAGAGACAGAGCAGGAGCGGGGAGGGAGCAGAGAGAGAGGGAGACACAGAATCCAAAACAGGCTCCAGGCTCTGAGCTGTCAGCATAGAGCCTGGCTCTGGGCTGGAACTCATGGAAGTACTCTGAGCTCATGCCCTGAGCAAAGTCGGACGCTTAACTGACTGAGCCACCCAGGTGCCCCTAAGCTCTGCCTATATTAACTATATGATATGTATTTGTGTTTCCACTGATTGAAGAAGGTTAAATGTATTTGACTTTCCTTGCTTATTTATATAACTAATGATTGTATACATTAGCTATTAAGGTAATGATTTAATAATTATAAGAATTAAATAAATAAGTACTCTTTCTGTAATGCAACCACAAATCAACCTTACCCTTGTTTTGAGAGTATTGGGCTCTTGTTCCTCAGGTTCTTCAGGAAATTTAGTACACATCTCATGACTTTTTGGGACACTTTCAGAAGATAAAAGGGCCTCCTCTCAGTAGTTAGCATGCCCAATAATAATCAAAACTCTAAGCTTATTTAAAAAAAAATTTTTTAACATTTATTCATTTTTGAGAGATAGGGAGAGACACAGCGTGAGGGAGGCAGACAAAGAGAAAGGGAGACACAGAATCTGAAGCAGGCTCCAGGCTCTGAGCTATCAGCTATCAAACTCAGGAGATAAGAGATCCTGACCTGAGCCGAACGGACTGAGCCACCCAGGCACCCCTAACCTTATTTTAAAATAGGGGCGTTCTTCTCCATTTCTCTCCAGGCCTCCACTGTGGCTCAGTGGCAAACTGGAAGTTGTGGTTTGGTTTCTTCTTTATTTCTCTGCCATGCACTTTTATACATTTTTGTATAGCATGCTAACTTGGTTTTGGATTCCTCATGATTAGAGTTCCGGGGGCCGGGGGTGGGGGGCAGAAAGAGATAAGGAGAGCAGTAGAGTGTTTACTTAACTGGTATTTTGGTCCTGGTCCACAGGCTCCTTCAGAGACAGCACCTACCTGCCCTCTAGTGAAACTTTTCACCTGTGATTTCTTTCACTGGTCGAAGTAGCTCCATTTTAGCTCGTTGCAGTCTGCTCCCTCAGCTTCCAGGTATTCCATAGGTCTTCTCAAGTCTTTTTCCTGAGGTTTATGTCTCTCAGAGATTCTTCTTGGCCAGGACCTAAGATGAACCTGTTCCAACTTGTTATCATACATGGTTCACCCCTGTTCCATTGATGTTCCAGTAAAATTTGGGACCAATGAGGCGCAACACCAAATTCTCATTTGTTTAACTCTATAACTCCACAGCTAGCCAGTCTACTCAGCTCCATATCAGACAGCAGTATATTATCCTTTTCTCCACAAACTGAAAGGTGAAGGTTTTCTCTTGACTCAGGGTGAAGAGGAAAACATTTCCCATGACTCCATAGGGGGGCATTTTGCCAAGATATACAGATAATTGATTCCAAAAACCCTCGTGTATGCGAGTAGTTTAGAGACTTTACAGATGTAAAATGTCTTCTTCTTCAACTGGAACTTAAATTTTAAATCTCATTATATAACTTTTTAGTATTCTATGGTATTTCTTAAAAAGAACACATACTTACTGAAACAAGGCATTTGGCTTCCCTATAATGCATTCTGGTGGACCTAAAATTTCTTTCCACTGAACTGATTTACTATATGGAGTGATTTTCTAATGGATGAGCATTTACCTAGATTCTGAAATCTTTATTACAACTAACTAGTTATTGTCATTTCTATTTTAATGTACTTAAAAGAAGTATAAACTAGAAAACTAATTGAAAATACTTAATCTATATCAATTGAGGGATGATTGTATTCTCAATATTAAATATTATAAGATTAATATTTGGGGTTCAAAATAATAACTAAATGTAGTAAACAAAAAAGAAATTTTCCTATGCTTCTAATGATAATATATTCCAAATAAAGTCTGATCCTATTAAAACATTAATGATACTGTAAATCCATTGTATTAAGAAAAGCAAGAATTAAAAAAATGTGTGTAGGAATCTTTTCCTTGATCAGTGTCATAAAACCATTGGGTATATGGCATGTGTATGTGACTATATTATATTATAGTTAGAACATTTTATTTTTTCTCATAAATAAAATGAGTAGGAAAAGCATTTGTACTGAAAATTACTTAGACAAGTTTAACCTGTTAAATGCCTATAAAATGAGCAGTAGCTATTTAAATGTAAAATACCTAATTCAAGAAATAACCAGAGAATTATTATTTTTGTTTTAAATATTCTACATTCACATGATAGAATTTATATTAGGTAGCATGCTTATGAATATTGTATACTATGCAATTATAAGGAAGGTTGAATGAAGATAAATTTTCCTTGTTTCTTTTTTGGTTTATAATTTGCTATAATAATCCTTGCTATGTAATTGTCAATAATAGTTTTTATTTTCAATTTTATAGTAGCTTTTTGTAGTTGTCAATGGTGTTGATATATTTTTTAATGGTTAAAAACACTTTCTCTTTAGAATGTTTCCTTTTGTCATTGACATCTTTTTTTTTGTTAAAATATAGTTGACAATTTTACATGAATTTCATGTGTAGAACATAGTGATTTGACAACTCTATACGTTATGCTATGCTCATCACAAATGTAGCAACCATAATGATGTTGACATTTAAAAAGTAGAAACTTACAAGGGTGCCTCAGTGACTCAGTCGGTTAAGTGTCTGACTTCAGCTCAGGTCATGATCTTACAGTTCCTAGGTTCGAGCCCTGCATCGGGCTCTGTGCTGGCAGCTCAGAGCCTGGAGCCTGCTTCAAATTCTGTGTCTCCCTCTCTCTCTGCCCCTCCTCCACTTGCCCTCTGTCTGTTTGTCTCTCTCTCTCTCTCTCTCTCTCTCTCTCTCTCTCTGTCTCTCAAAAATAAATAAACAATAAAAAAAATTAAAAAAAAAGAAAAGTAGAAACTTACATGTAAGTTAATGAAAACACATTAGTATTTCCCACTAATTTTTAAAATTGCTAATAATTAAACTGTGTTGTCTTTTCAAAAATGTTTAAATTTTAATTGAAATTAGTTGACATAAATAATTATTTTCAAGTGTACAACATAGTGATTTGACAATTATATACATTATGATAGGCTTACTACACTAAGTATAGTTACTATTTATAACCATGCAATGTTATTAAAATATTGTTAGCTGTGTTCCCTGTGCTGGAATCTTCATCTCGGTGAATTATTTTATAACTTCTTAATACCCTTCATCTCTCTTGCCTATCCCTTCACCACCTTCCCTGTGGCAACCACTAGTTCTCTATATTCATGAATCTGTTTCTCTTTTGTTGTTGTTTGTTCATTTTTTTTGTTTTTTAGATTCCACATATAAGTAATATTATGTGGTATTTGTCTTTTTTCACTTGGAATAATGTTCTTTAGATCCATCCATGTTGTTGTGAATGGCAAGATTTTATTATTTTTTATGGTTGAGTAATAATTCCATTGTGTTTATATATCACGTCTTCTTGATCCATTCGTCTATCACTGGACACTTGGGTTGCTTCCATATCTTGGCTTTTGTAAATAATGCTGTGGTAAACATAGGTGTGTGTTTATCTTTTCAAATTAGCATTTTCATTTCCAGCTGGAAGTGGAATTACTGGATTGCCTAGTACATCTGTTTTTAATATCTTGAAGAACCTGCCTACTGTTTTCCATAATAGCTGCACCAATTTATATCCCCACCCTGTGCACAAGTTTTCCCTTTTCCCCACATCTTCACCAACACTAGTTAATTCTTGTCTTTTTGTTACTAGCCATTCTGACAGGTATGAGGTGATGTCTCATTGTGGTTTCAATTTGCATTTCCCTGATAATTAGTGATACAGAACATCTTTTTTTGTGTCTGTTTGCCATCTGTATGTCTTTGGAAAAATGTCTGTTTAGGTCCTCTGTCCATTTTTAAATCGATTATTTATTTTTTGGTGTTGCCTTGTGTAAGTTCTTTATATACTTTGAATGTTAACCCCTTACTGGATATATCCTTTACAAAAGAATCTACTTGATTGGATTTAATTCAATTTAATGTATTCTTGAATTCAACTTGCTAATATACTCTTGAAGATTTTTGCATCTATGTTCCTCAAAGATAGTGACCTGTAGTTTTTTTGTAATGTCTTTGTCAGGTTTTTTGTTTTTGTTTTTGTTTTTTGTTTTTTGTTTTTTTTTTTGAATCAGGGTAATTCTTGCCTCATAGAATGAATTTGGAACCACTTTTTCCTCCTGGTTTTTAGAAAAGTTTGCAAGGGATAGCTATTAATTATTTTAAAAATTTTTTTTAATGTTCATTCATTTTTGAGAGACAGAGAGAGACAGAGCATTAGTAGGGGAGAGGCACAGAGGGAGACACAGAATCTGAAGCAGGCTCCAGGTTCTGAGCTGTCAGCACAAAGCTGGACGTGAGGCTCAAACTCACGAACCAAACTGTGAGATCATGACCTGAGCTGAAGTCAGATGCCCAACCGACTGAGCCACCCAGGCACCCCAATTCCTTTTTAAATATTTGGTAGCATTCATCTGTGAAGCCATCTGGTCCTGAACTTTTAAGTCCGTTAGGACTTTTTATGATTACTGATTCAGTTTCATTACTAGTAATTGGTCTTTTTACCTTTTTTAATTTTTTTCCTGATTCATTCTTGAAAGATGGTACATTTCTAGAAATTTATCCATTTTTTTTAGGTTGTCCAGTTTTTTGGTTTATAGTTTTTTGTAGTAATCTCTTATAATTTTTTTTTTAATTTCTGTGATGTTGGTTGTAACTTCTTTTTCGTTTCTGATTTTATTTGAGTCATGTCTTTTCTTGATTAGTCTGGCTAAAGGTTTGTCTTAGTCTCATTGACCTTTTCTATTGTTTTTTTCTCTATTTCATTTATTTCCATTCTGATCTTTATTATTTCCTTCTTTTTACTAACTTTGGGCTTTGCTTGTTCTTCCTTTGTTAGTTCCTTTAGGTGTAAGGCTAGATTCCTTATATGAGACTTCTCTTTCTTGAGATAGGCCTGTATCACTATGAACTTCCCTCTTAGAACTGCTTTTGCTGTGTCCCAAAGATTTTGAACTAGTGTTTCGATTTTCATTTGTCTCCATGTATTTTTCTATTTCTTCTTTGAATTCTTCATTGACCCATTGCTTGTTTATTAACATGCTAGGTAGCTTCCAAATGTTTTTGCTTCTTTTACTTTTTTCTTGTAATGATTTTTAGTTTCATAACTTTGTGGTCAGAAAAGATACTCAATATGATTTCAGTCTTCTTAAATTTATTGAGACTTCTTTTATGGCCTATCATGTGATCTCTCCTGGAGAATGTTCCATGTGTACTTGAAAAGAATGTGTATTCTGTTATTTTGGGGTAAACGTGCAGTATATATCTGTTAAGTGTGTCTGGTCTAATGTGTCATTCAGACATTGCATCTTTATTGATTTTCTGTCTGGATGATCTATTCATTCACGTAAGTAGGGTGTTAAAGTCTGCTACTGTTATACATGGTGTCTTAATTTAACATAAATTCTGAGAACTCCCGTGTTGCCATATTCTAAAATAAAATTTTCTTTAATTTATAAAATCATATTCCTCAATAGAGGCTGTAACAAAGTAGAGCATATAATAACTCCTTCCTTTAAAATTTCAGCAGGAAAACAAAATCAACAGCCTTTTAGGAAAAAAAATACCCCTTTTTTCCAGGCATATATCATGAATTTACAAAAAAAAAATTGTTTCACTGTGGAATTAATTCACGATCCAATTAAAATATAGAATTCTTCTATAAATGTAGTGTGTGAAAAGATAAGGGCAGGTTGGAGTGGGATGCAATTATATATGAGGTAGTTCCTTTGTGATGATAGAATACACACAGACTGTATCTTGATTGTGATAGAGGTTACATGAAATTATAATGAGATTGTAAAATATTATACACACGCACACACACACACACACTCGCATGAGTGCATGTAAAAACTGGCCAACTTTAAATAAAGTCTATAGATTATACCATTTTCAATGGTCTTGATATTAAACTAGAAGTATGTTAGATTTTACCTTTAGAGGAAACCGAAGGGTACAAGGGACCTGTTTGTATTATTTTTACAAGTTCCTGTGATTCTATAATTATGTAATAAAAACTGGGAGCACCTGGGTATCTCAGTCACTTAAGCATTAAGCGTCTGACTCTTGGTATCAGCTTAAGTTGTGATCCCAGTGTCATAGGATCAAGCCCCGTGTCAGGCTGTGTGCTGAGCATGGAGCCTGCTTGGGATTTTCTCTTTCCCTTTCTCTCTGCCCCTCCCCTACTTGCACTCGCATGCACACGTGCTCTCTCTCTCTCTTAAAATAAATAAACATTAAAAAAAGGTTTTAAAAACATTACATTTTGAGTATTTTAGAGTTTCCTCCATATATCCAAAGTCATAGTTGTTATTTTCCTTAAGAGATCTTGCTGTTTTCCACAGTAGGATTGCTAAAACTTAACTAATGGCCTGGGATATTACATAAAATATTAATGTCAAATATACTAAAATAGATTGAAGCCGCAGTTTTTACAAACCACTGGACTGGAATATTATGAATCACGTTGTGAAAGAAAAAAAATACCATATACAAATTAGAAAAACTTTATTATGATTATTTAAAATAAAGTAAATCTGGCTATATAAGTGTTTCATTTCTTCATGAAGAACATCATTTATATTCATGTCATTGTTAAGAAAAGCTAGTGTTTCTGTTTTTATGGACTTTAATTTTTTTAAATCATTAACACGAGAAAATTTCTACATTTGGTTAAAAGATTAGTCCTATACTTAAGGGCTAACTAAAGCAAATAGGACCCTGAGATCCAAATTTATTCATTCATTCACTTACAAGTATCTAATGTGTACCTGTCATGTGCCTGGCACTGTTACAGATATCGGTGGTGTAGTATTTATCAGGAATAAAATACCCTAAGTAGCTTACTTTCCATTCTAGGATGATAGAAAAACAAATACATATGTTTCAAATAAAAATATGTAAAACATATATTTGATAGATAAAAATTTTTTGAAAGGCCTTGGTATTTAATAAGGAAGAATTACTTAGATATATATTACAATAATCATGTTTATTACTAGAACTTCGAATTGTAGAATTAGCATAATATTCAGTATTTAGAGGGTTTTCAGGATAGTGTCTGTATATGTCTTTTTCTTTTTTAGCAGAGGAAATATTTGTATTCTTTTTTTAATGTTTATTTCTTTATTTTGAGTGAGTGAGAGAGAGAGAGAGAGAGAGAGAGAGAATATGAATGAATGAATGAGCAGGGGAGGGCCAGAGAGAGAGAAGGAGACAGAGAATCCCAAGCAGACTTTGCACTGCCAGCATGGAGCCCAATGCAGGGCTTGAACTCATGAACAGTGAGATCATGACCTTAGTTGAAATCAGGAGTCAGATGCTTAACTGACTGAGCCACCCAGGTGCCCCAGAGGAAATATTTCTTACATGTCATTTGAATGCAGTATCATTAATGTTTTTAATCCATTTGCCTATAGAAGTAGACCTACCAATGGTGGAGAGTAAGTCACACAGTCACCTCAGTTTTATAGGCAAGATAGCTGGTTTGTAGTTAACTTGCCTGAAACCACATAGTCAGCAAATAGCAAAGATGTATCTTAGTTCTGGTCTCTTGATTCCAAATCCAGAGCCCTTCCAGGCCAGTAAGAATTATCTCAGTGTCTATTAAAAGACTTCTTACACAGTACTCAACTTCATTGTCCCTGAGTCCTGTCCATATATGCTTTCCACAAGTATTTATTCAGCATCCTCTACCTACAAGGCATGATTCTTAGATGCTGGGAGTCAGGACAGAGATAGAGTGAAGACTCAGACCTAGGTTCTGAACTTATCCCTAGACTTCGGAGGTAGAGAAAAGGCTTGTATACAAGTGATTGTAGTAGAAGATAAAAAGTAGTCAATGCCATTATTGAGACACTGATGAAGTGCTGTGGAGGACCACAGAAGAATCAGTGACATTCATTTCCTGGGACCCAGGAAAGTTTCCCAAAGAAATTGGCTTTTATTTTAGGCATTGGGGGGAGAATTGTGGCAGCATAACCATGGCTGAACTTGTGTTAACTACTCTATCTCTGCAATATAGTAAGTACACCAATATTGTCAAATGTTTTCTCACTTATCTAATTCTATATATGAATCCCTGAATATCCAGATTCCTCTATAAATTTATACTCTGAATCAGTTTAACAGATTATTAAATTTCCTACATAATAATATGGCTAAGCCAGTTTCCTCTAATAAAACTTTTCAGTGCTGCACCATCATCACAATAGCGTGAAACTCACACAATGTTCAGATTTATTCCATGTCTCTGCCATGATTATCTCAAGAACTTTCTAGATCAGTAGGTATTAAGCACCTTCAAAAGTACTTAAATTGCCTTCATGTAAGCTTTTTTATATACAAATTAGAGGTTACAGGCTATGTTTCACTTTGAAGAATACTAAGGGACAAATAAGGTAGGAGTACTTACAAATAATGTCCCTGCCCTTCTTGAGTGAGCTACCCTAGAGAATGTTTTCCTCTAGTAATAAATAACTACAGTCTACAACTGACTTAGGCTAGCTCAGTAATTTAATATATAGTAGTATATCCTTTGGAGAGCTAACTTAAATATAAATTCAGATAAATCCACATTCTTGTAAAGTGATGACATTTTTCTATGTGGCTTTCCTACTTAAAACTGCCTCGGGTGATAGTGCATACAAGTAACATAATCTACACTTATGAAAAATAAAATCTTTTATTCTATCTTATACTTATGGATGATATTGGTTTATGGGCCTGACAGTAGAGGAGGTTGGAGGACATGATAATCTCTCGATAATTACTAGATGAAGGCTTCTCATTAACCTACCATGGTTGCTTTACCCTTATGACATTACATCAGAGTTACCCTTCTAATTAGCAGTGCAGTCTTCCTCTACCACTTTAACTAGAAGGACAGGGAACTTCACACTTGGTGGGCTAAGCAATGAGTCACTGCTTAGGTCTGGCCCTTTTCTTTTCCTGCGGACACTGAGTTTATATACCTTAAAACATCAATTCATGGTTTGTGGAAAGGAATATATTCCTTATCATGGAACAACAGGCTCTAGTATAAAATGCTAGTCTTGCTTAAGCCAACTTCATCTTTTTCCTTTAGATACAGTTTTAGAGGTTAGAGGATACAGTCTTAGAGGTTAGAGCCATATCTGTTCTCTTAACTTGTCTCTCTTCAGTCTCTTTGGCCCTTTAGGTTGTAGTCTAAACAGCATGCCTAACTCTATACTTTTAGAAAGTTATACTTCAAAGTGAGTTTTACTTAATGAGTTATTTATATTTATTTTATTAAATGACATTAGAAAAAAATATATATTAGATCAAGTCTGAAGGTTGCCTTAAATTTATCATTCTTGCTTTCTACTTAAAATGTAGAAATTATTTCTAAAGAAGCAAATGTCTTACTGCAACCAGGGCTTGATAAAAAAAAAAAAAACATCAGGGTGCCTGGGTGGCTCAGTTGGTTAAGTGTCTGACTTTAGCTCAGGTCATGATCTCAGGGTTCATGAGTTCAATCCCCATGTCAGGCTCTGGGCTGATAGCTTGGAGCTCAGAACCTGGAGTCTGCTTCAGATTCTGTGTCTCCTCTCTCTGCCCTTCCCCCACCCCCCTCTCATCAATAAGTAAACATTAAAAAAGTTTTTCAAAAGAAGAAAAATGAATGACATTTTTTACATAGATTTTTACATGTCTGGTTTATGTTTGGGGATTTACCTCAAGCTTTCTGGGCAAAAAGAAATTAGTATGTGTGACTTGATGCTGCCCAGGTCCAAACCCCACTGTTAGCTTAGACTGTAATGAAAATAAAGCCTGATTTTGTTGAATGCATAACTACCCAGTGGTACAAATTATCCCCAAAATCTCTACACTCTCCAACTGTGTCTGTGAGTTTCCTTTTCTCAGCAACCATTCTTAGAAAGACTGTTGATCTTTGAAGTGTTTCCTGAATCACATGGCATGTGAATGACGTTCTAATTTTAAAAGTGGGCAATTTGAACCATCGTTAAGTTACACTATTTACAAAGAGTTGACAGTGCTTTTCCATAGTTCTTTAGAGAAGCATTTCAGTAGAAATTTTTACAGAGGAAAGACACTGTTTTTTCCTGACCTCCCTGCCTATAATCATTCTTAATTCCTTTGTGCCTGGGAGTGGTACAGATTAGGCCTAGTTGTCAAGATACCTGAAGATGAGGAGGATAAGGAGGACTCAAAGGAAGTTGCAAAGAGCCAAGAGCCTCAGACCGGAATACAATGAGAATGTCTCATGAGATGCCAGTGTGGATAGAAGATTTTTAGTAAGCAAACTTACTGTGCTTGGCACCATTTAAACCTTTTGGAATGTGAATGAAAGCCTGGGGGAGGTGAGACAGGGTCTCAAGTTCAGATGCCCAGTGAATATTGATTTAGTTGTAGAAAAACAAAAGGAAAGTTATAACTTTTGCAAAGTTAAGTTTATACCCACTGTAATTTCTCTGGAGATGGTATAAAGGAAGAAACTTCAACTGAAGACAGAGGCTCATAAAGAAGTCCTTAGATATTGCAAGTCAAAAATGTGAGGTCAGAAGGTGAGCTAAATCCAACAAAATCGGAGACAGATTCAACATACTCATTGTGACTAGTTGGATGTAAGGAATAGGAGAAAGAGAGGAATTGAGACTAATTTGTAGGTTACTAGAATGGTTTACTAGTTGAATTACGATACCATTGGTTAATGGAAGTTGGAGAATCAGGATAATAATGGGGAATAAAAGAGAAGAAAGAACATATTGGCTTTGGGACTTACTGAGTTTAAGGTGCCTGAAGTACATTCAGATAGAAAAGTCCAGTAAAAAGTTGAATGTGAGGATTTAGAGTTGAGAAGTAAATCTCAAGTATAGTTATAAATTTAAGGATAATCAAAGTGTATTACTTGTTTGAAATTTGAACATACAGAACACATAATATAAGGATCAAGGACAGAATCCTGGCATCAGGAAATCCTGGGGTCTTTAAAATACAGGAGTGTTCCAAGTAAGTGAATTCCAGAGTAGAGAAGGAATTATGAAAAAAATTAGTGTGGAAACAAAAACATGTCATCATGAAATCCATGAGAAGAGAGTTTCACAACTTCCTGAATAGTTCATGGTGGGAGATGATTTGAGGTTGCATTGCTTTTTCCCCATGAAATGTTGATAATGCAAGTCCATTCAACTCTAAGATCAACGTAACATAAATGGGTATTTAACACATTTCTTCTGTTTAAAGCAAATTTGATGAGTGAAATTTATAATCAAATGATATTATGAGTATTAATATTTTAATTCTTTAGTGGTCAAGAATTCACAGACTTTGGAACTGAAACATCACAGAAAGTGTATTTGTTTAATCCATTGTATCAGAGGGTATAAAGCAGAAATTTTAAAAGTTAAAATACAGGTTTTTCAATAAATATCCATGGAAGCCAAATTATTATAAAGTGTCCAGAAAATTTTACTAGGTACATTGAACCCAAATACACCAGAGGAATACTGTTTTAGTGTTTCTAGAAGTAAATAATAATATCCAAAAGATGACAGAATATTTCTCTGAGTTAAAAATAGTCTGGACAAAATGAAGGCATTTAGAAAACACAGGATTATCTTTCACCTTTTCTTTTGGTTCTTGTGGTACATTTTGGTCTGTGAATTAGATAAAAATAGAAGGCATGGTTATCAAATTTATGGATTATCTAAAATAAAGTAACAGAATGAAGATTTACAAAATATTCTGAGACTAGAAGGAAGTGCCAGTGTAACAAGATGACACTTATTAAGGATGCACAGAGTCCTATACTTGGGGCACAGTAATTAACCGCACAAGTAAAGAATAAGAAGATGTAGCTGGATTCAGAAAAAAAAAAAATTAGCATCTCATGTACCAGAAAGCTTACTGTAAGTCAGCAGTTTGATGTGACTGTTAAAAAGGCAATGGCAATTGTTGGCCCCTTTAATATAAATATATTACCTAGGTCAGTGCTTTAGAAGTCTGGCCATTGGCATCACAGTCACGTAGAAGGTTGTTTAAGTGTACATTCCAAGAGCCAAGAAGTGATTCACAGGAACAGAATCTCTAAGGTAGGGGCCCAGAAATCTGCATTTAAAAAACCTCCCTAGGCAGTTCTTATGCAAATTAAACTTTAATAAGCATTGAAATTGACTAAGGGCAATTATGGTACTATTCTTTTTTACACTATTTTATCACTCCAGGATAATTGTGTTCTATTCTTGTGCTTATAGTTTAAAAGAAATGTGAAATGTAGGCTGCATTCAGGAAAAAAGCATTAGGAAAATGGGGAACTGAATTATGACCATGAGGAAAGTATGGAAAGAGTGAAACATTTTTGTTTACATGAGAGTGGACTTAAGGAGGACTTCGTGGATTTGTTATATAACTGAACAATGAAGTAAATTACAATTGTTCATTTGACTCTTATTCATGAAAATCTAATAAATACCCATCTACTGTTAGCAATTAACAGATATTTTTGTGAAGATCAAATAGCAGTATTGGATAATGTTTGTCATATAGTAATAGAAAGATTAAGGTATAAAATTGTGCAAGTAATTTGACTACAAATAACTGAAACTAAGCTGTGCATTAAAGAGCATCAGAAGAAAATACTCCACAGTGATGAATGGTTTTGTTTAGATAATGCTATCATATTTTTTTTTGCAAAATATTTTCTATTTTTGAATATTTTCTCATTGCTAAGTCACTTTTTGACATTAGTAAAGATAGGAAATTACCAATTACCTCAAAGAATAAAGTGTACTCCAGATGATAAACAATATCCTGATCTTTTCTAATCTAAGCAGAGACAAGGAATGATGTTATGAAAGAAACTAGAAGTAAGTTCCATCTGTATTGAAGAAAAACCATTTCTGAATCTTGAAAGACTTTCATAAAATTCATTTATTATACCCTATGTTTTAAGTTTTACTCTCAAAACTTTGTTGAAGCAAACGCAATTAATACTTTTTTTTTACTCCATATGCATTAAACATATTTATTCTGGATATGTGTATAGCTTCTTGCTACATGAATGTAAGTTTATATGTCTCTGGATTAAAGAAATAACATTCTGAGTCCTAAGTTGTGTGTCATAGGACTGAGAACAAAATGTGTATTTAGAAAAAACAAAGTGTCACAATTGAAGAAGCAGCTCTTTATTGTAATAAAGAAAACAGTCCCAGAAAATTGTATGGCTTGCAGTGCCTGGATGTTATCATTACCATTGTGATCCTTGGCACAGCCGTTCAGAGACTCTGCAGGACTAAAACTATCAACTTGGGAGAGGGTGGTTCTGTCATTCTGGCAGGCCCCCACTTGATTGCATTTAGTATCTCTCCTTCTATCTGGGGTCTTAGACATTTTCACTCAGAAAAAATGACACACCAGTAAATTTTCACTCTAAAATGATCTAAAATGATCACTGTTCGTAGTAATACATTATTTAGCATCTTTGAATATATGACTGTTAGAACTGGTTCATCTGAAATTTTAACGGGTTATTTTTCTTAATTCAAAATCACTTAGAAAAGTAGAGAGAAAACTGCCACAGTTGAATGTTTCCAGGTACCAAGGTGAAGCACCCCATTTTTTTCCCAATGAAATGTTTATTATAAATTCAGTGTGTGTTAAGAGTGCCATTTTTATACTGTATCTGGGCAGGATATAACATCTAGAGCTGTAGTAATTGCTTTCTCTGTCATAAAAGCAAGTAAGCCCATATTACTACATATTCATACTATTAAGCTCATATTAATATTACTGTACAATATCAAAGCTTTACTGCTTGTGTAATATAATACATGGGGATTTTTCATTCATTTTTTTTTACCTACTCTGTGATGTGTGATATTTGATTACGAGCAAGAAAAATAAGGAAAAATAAAAATAATGTCCCTTTTTATCTGACAGTTTTCAATTGCTAGTCTCTAACTGTATCTTGAATAATCCTATTTCGTCTCACAATATAGAACATTGCGTTATTTATCAACTTTATATCTTATTAACTATTTTACAAATATAATTATCCATATTTTATACATAGTAGTTTTTAAATACATTTTTGTTTATTGGTTTTATATTTTCTGTGTGCCTATTTTGGAAATGAAAATATTTCTTTTAATTTCTGAAATAAAACTTATTTTGGTAACTATAATTGGCACTACAGTCAGTTATATGCATTTTTGAGAACTTTGGCAATTTTTGTAGTCATTGTAACACTTATTCTGGTAAGAATATGATATGTCCATTCTTAAGGCATTTTGTATTATCTATTTATAAGAATTTGTATTCTTTAAAAGTTATAAAGAATTCCTTCTAGAGAAACCTCTATTCCTATAACACATTTAACAAAAAAATCTTGCATATTGAATGACATGGAACTATTGTCAAGATTGCACTTTTCTTTCTTTATTGGGTATATTTATAGGCACTTCAATTTGCATTAAACTATTTTGACTTTAGTTACAGTGATTACAATTTCCTTTTCATGAAGTTCCTAGGATTAAATGTGATTATTTAAATTACCCTACCCCTGTAAAAAATAAAGTTGCACTGGACACATGTTAAGAATAGCAAAATGGTAGATTTCTCCTAACACAGTAGGAGAGAGAGAGAGAGAGAGAGAGAGAGAGAGAGAGAGACTTCAGTATAGAATGGAGCTCCACTCCACTGAAACAAAAGAACAGAGGGTTTCTAAATAAGGAAAAGTACTGCAGGATTTGGGGATGGGAGATTTGATTTAGCCCATGTGATTAGGCCGCTTGATTTTTTGCTAATTGTCCTTTATAAAAGTTAGGTTCCCACCCTCCCTCAGAGACTAGGAGAAAAGGTCCTGACTTTCTTCATGATTACGTTTCAAAGAAATGGCCCACAGGTCTTTGAAAGACATTTCTTGGATTGTAGATGTATCTCAAGAAGGCAGAGAAAGGATTTACAATTGCAAGTTTGCTAAAGTAAATGCTCTAAGAAAAGGGAGGGTGGGAGCCTGTGGTCAACTATTAGTTGGAACCAAGAGTGGATTCTTTTGGCAGTGTTCAGCTTTCCCAGGCAGGAATTTAAGAGAGTGGGGTTTTCATCCTAGGGTTGTGGCTTAGAGGTGTTAGAAATGATATTAATCCTTGTTTGAATCTCTTAGCATATGGGGATTGGGGTGTGGATGAAATTCTTTGTTCTGAAATTTGCAGTTTGTATAGGCTAAGGTTAAGGCCTAACTGAGAAGGTTGCTCTGAAGAGCCTGACTAATGTTTGGTCAAGTAGAGTCTTTGTCATCTGGTTCCCTGATCTTGGGAGAGTTGTCCACAAGTAATGGCTTGTACCTGTGAATAAGAATTTTGTAAATGTTTTACTCTTTCAGTCTTAGAGTTGTAATTTAAACATCTAAATTAAAGCCATATGGTATGAATTTACACCAGAATATTTGTTTATATTCTGATATTCTCCCCAATTATATGCAATTACAATGCACGTCTGGCCATATGTATTAATGTTATTTATGGCTTTGTCAACTTCATTTTGTGTGGTAGATGCAGTGGATTCTACATTCAGACTACATGGTTTCACAAACTGACTCCACCTTTTACCAGTTGTATGTCTTGTCAAGTTGAATAAACTGTTAAAGCTCCAGTTTCCTTATCTGTAATATGGGCATTGTGATGAATAATAGCTTTTGTATAATGTTACTGTAAAAATTAAATGATACAAGTATCTGGCATAATAACCTGGTAAGAAATCAATAAATGTTAGTTTCTATAAATTTTATTAGGTATTACTGAAATTGAGTAACTGTAAGTAGAGACAGATATTACCTGATCCATATCATTAATTTATTCAAAACTGATGACAATAAGCGATTTCAAATTTTTGTTTTCATTTTCCTCCATCATTTGTTCTGTATACTTGCTAATCATAGCCCATTTTCCTCTCTATGTTATTTCCTCTGTATAAAGGATAATTACTTGAAAATGTGTCATATTTAAAAGTAGAACACTTATCAGTTAAATATGAATTTTGTGGATGTTTGAAGAATAGGTGAGAATCTCTTTTGTAGTAATTTACGTCATGAGAGGCTTGAAAAAAACATGTTTGGGAGTACTTCCTATGATTGATATTTCTACCTAATATTCTCCCAACACTTATGTCAACCTCCAGGGTTATATTTATTATTTTTTTTTTTTTGCTAACAAGAACTATGTCAAGAAATATGGTTAAATCACCTGAGAGAGTATACTTTTGAAAATATATAACCTACATCTGGACTAATGTTTATTTTAAATTATTGTTGAGCAAAGTGGTGCCAGGGTGGCTCAGTTAGTTGAGTGTCTGACTCTTGATTTCAGCTTAGGTCATGATCCCAGGGTCGTGGGATGGAGCCCACGTCAGCCTATGTGCTGAATGTGGACCCTGCTTGATATTCTTTCTCTCTCTCCCTCTACCCATCTCCCCTGATCATGCTCACTCGCTCTCGCTCGCTCTCTCTCTATCTCTCTCTCTCTCTCTCTCTCTCTCTCAAACAAAAAGGAAAATTGTTGTTGAGCAGAGTTTAAGAAGAGAAATAAATTTGACAGTGTTAATCTTGGGGTCAGAACAGCTTGATTGCATACAATTTCCAAACTTTGTGTCAAATGATGTTAGATTTGCATTTAGTACTCAACTGTAATGATTTTGTTCCCCATCTAGAGAAATAATAATGGCAGTAATTATGTTGTTTCCTCTGAGTAAAGTATAATTGGACAGATTTTTACATGGATTATCTCCTTTTAATGTTACCAAAGTTTTGAGAGGTAAATAGAATATACTTTCTCCCTGAAGAAAATAATAGGGTGTATATATGTATATATGTAGTTGTACCCTATTTTATTACCAAACAAATGGATCTATTTCTCTAAACATATATGGGGTAAGAAGATTAAAAAAAATAGATGTGAATATTGACAGGACGGGGGCCTGGGTGGCTCAGTCGGTTGAGCCTCTGAGTCTTGATTTTGGCTCAGGTCATAATCTCACGGTTTGTGAGATCCAGCCCTGTGTTGGGCTCTGCACTGACAGCTCAGAGCCTGCTTGGGACTCCCTCTCACCCTCTCTGCCCTGCCTCTGCTCTTGTGCTTGTTAATGCTCCCCCCCAAAAAAATAAATAAACACTTAAAAATAATTGACAAGAATAATGATTAGAAAAATAAGGTGAAAGTAGTGATGAGTTAATACATAAATTATAAGCCATAAGGTCCAATAAACTTTATTCCAGTTGGCCTATATGTGTTTAACCTAATAGATACATAATTGGTAGATCAGAAACTACCTTATCTAAAATAGTTTCCTAAATTCACATAATATCTTAACTGAGAAAATTCCTCATGTCCCCTACCCTTCATCCCCTTGGGCCAAATATGTGTTTGTAGCAGTTTTGCTTGTTTTCAGTTTTGAAAGAGGGAATGTTAATATCTAGCTAAATTTCAAATTTTGTTCTGAAAGTGGAAATTTTAATGTATTCTATATTTTCTAAAATCTAAGAAACAAGAGATGGCATAAACCATTCCCCAGAATAAATTTAGAATCACAGAGATTGTTTCCAAGTTACCAGAAATAACATAAATAAAAATAATTGCGGTTGAAGTATCTGTAAAAAGAACGTTTGCTTTGCTTTTCATTTTGCCATTTCCTGGGTCATGAAGACAAAATGAATGGGTCATGTAATGTCTAAACTGTTTGAAAACTATGCTCTGGGTCAAAAATCTAAACTTTGACCATGTTTGTCTGCTTTCTAACTCAATTAAAGTAGAAAGAGCAATGATCATTTTTTATTTTCTTGTACTATGTAGCATTCCATGTCATCTGGCTAATGCTGTGGTGAGAAATGCCACTGAATAGTTCAATGGATAAATATATTATCCTAATATCTTTTTTTCTTATTATTTCTAGTCTAGTTTCTTAAGAGAACCCTTATATCCATGTTGAAATAACATGGAATATCCTGGAGGCATATGAGTGCTTATCTAAGAAAGTATGTCCTTGCCATATTTGCCATTATTTCAGTATTTTGGCATATATATTTATATTTATATTTTTATCTGTGTTTATATTTATATTTATATCTGTGTTTATATTTATACATACATACACCTTTGACATAGACTGAAAAATCATGGACATATGAAGACAACAATTCATGCCAAAAGAGTAGTAAACTACCAACATATTATGTTACAAATGAGTATAGATGTTAATATTAAGGCAAAACATCCCGGCAACACATGGACAATATAATTTTTAAAAACAGTTAAAACAGCTTAAGAATACATACTTGAATGCTGTAAATACATACATACTTGTAAATATTGATCTAGCCATCTATTTTCAACTGATTTAAAATCACATTTTTCCCCTTTGGAAATGCAAGGGAGACATTTACTTGCCTTTCCATGGACTATTAAGCTTTATCTTAGTTTACATCTGAAACAAAGTAAATATATATCTAACATGAGTGGTAATGATAGGTTTTGAAGGATGAGACACATATGAGCAGAATCATGAAAATAAGATTGAGGTGAGAAATCTTGTGCCTTGATTCTGGTGCATCAGTGGTGAAAATGGGGTAAACAGGGTAATGGATACGTTTCCAAATCCCTGATCAAGTAGCTCTCTCAGAACTGGTGAAAAGACTTCCACCAAACTCACTCAATCCAAACCCTTAAATTAAAAACCTAATCTGCATCCAGCACTGAGTAACAGAGCTTTAGGAAACAGTGCTCCGCACAAAGGGCAAGAACCCATTGATTTTTTGAAGTATGTTCTACTAGTTAGAGGTTTAAAAATCTTGGCTAATCTTTCTCCAGTAGTACTTCTCACTGTATGGAAGAAGAATACTTAAAAATTCTACTGGATCTACAGATGGAGTGAAAGGTTTATAGTAGTCATCTCACGCTAGACATCCAGATATTTTCTAGTCCACTTCCTGCTTTAGAAGAAAGTAGTCATCCTCATTCCCATTACAGTTTTACAGATGAAAACACTGAGGCTCTGAAATGTTGAATAATTTAAGAAAGTTATGCAGTGGGGAAGAAATGGAACTAGTGGTAAAGCCTGATACTCTTACCTTCTAATCAGGACTCTTGACTGGCCACCATGTTGTTGGAATGCCTGAAAGGTGTCTTATTTTTGTATTTTTGTCATTGCTTTCCTCTAAGATGCGGTGGGTTGAGGTAACCATACTATCCATGACACCCATTCTATGTTAGTCTCTCCAGTGTCTCTGCACATATATATTCCCTTTTATCCCCATGGTCACATTCCGTTCTTCCTCTTCAGCTCAGTACAATTGTTGTTTAAGGTGTATCTTTTTATTTTAATGGTATTCGTTAAAAATGTGAATTGTTTTCTGTTTGTGAATTATCATTTCTGTAAAACACTTACTGTTAATATTTCATTTTTCATGTTTTTTTCACTAAGCACTGTTGCTAAGTGTACATCTCCTCTATACCTTCTAACTATGGTGTGTATGTACTGAACTTTTATAAGAATTAAGAAAAGCTAATTTCCATTTTTTTCATCAGGCAACCCCTTGGCTAGGTGCTCTCACACAGGCACAATACATATGTCCATATCTGCATTGAGGGCCAGGATTGTGTATCCAGCACATTTTACCCTTTTCTCATTGACAGATATCTGGTTGCTTCCAACTCCCACCATTACAAATCACACTATAATGAATACCCTGGTATATACGTCTTACGGACCTGTGTGAAAATTTCCCTGGGATAAATGCCAGTTGTAGAATTGCTGTGTCAAAGGGTATGTATATACTTAATTCGGCTAAGTGGTAACAGATGGCTAGGCAGATTGCTGCTGCTGTCTACACTACCTCCAGCAGAGCACCTAGGCTCCTATGTCACCATATCCACGTGGTTCTTTTAATATTTCATGTATTCTTGCCTTGTCTACCCAGTTGTACTAAAGGAAGGGACCATGCTTCATACTTTTTAAATGGCCTATATTTGAAATCCTAGGAATTATCAAACTAGCAGTGAGTGTATTTTAATCCTAGCAGGTGAAAATCAACCAACATTAAAACTGGTTCCACTTACTTGGATGTCTTGTTAGGCACAATTGGTGTTTAGTTAATGCTTTAGAGTTAAACAGTGTTCTCCATCAAACCCCAAGTAGGCTTTTCTTACATTGGTTTGATTTTAGCTCTGGTATGTTTCCTTTATTCTGTCCAACTTAATATCATGATTTAATTTTACCCATTATTTGCTTTTGTAGCTAAGACACAGAATTAAAATGGTGAAAATAAGTAGAATATTTCTAAATTTGTTTGTTAGCAGTGTCATGGATCATGAGAAATTACTGTTGCAGTTTGGGAAGTTAGTGTAATAGAATTGGTGATTCTCTTCTTATAGTATTTGATGTCACTCTGAGCTCAGAGGTCTTTTTTTTAATATTTATTTATTTCTGAGAGAGAGAGAGAGAGGGAGAGAGACAGAGAGAGAGAGAGAGCGAGCAAGCAGGGTAAGGGCAGAGAGAGAGGGAGGCAGTATCCCAAGCAGGCTCCACTGTCAGTACACCCATTGCAGGGCTCAACCATGCAGATCATGACCTTAGTTTAACAGACTGAGCTACCCAGGCACCCGTCAGAGGTCTGACTTTTACAGTAAAGAGATCTTCCCATTGATCTGGTAATATTTTAGATATTTCTTGAGGAACAGATACTCAAAGTACATCATTTAAATGTGCTTTTATTCTTCCCTGAAATAAGTCAGAGAAAGACAAATGCTATATGATTTCACTCATATGTGGAATTAAAGAAACCAAACAAGCAAAGGCATGAAAAAAAAAAAGAAGGGAAGGAAGAAACAGTTAATCCTAATTATTGAGAACTGAAGGTTACCAAAGGGGAAGTGGGTGGAGGGATGGGGATTATGGAGGGCACTTGTCGTGATGAGCACTGGGCGAAGTATGGAAGTGCTGAATCACTAAATCTACACCTGAAACTCATATTACACTGTATGTTAACTGGGATTTAAATAAAACTTTTTTAAATGTGCTTTTAGATATTTTCATCTGTTCATTGAATTTACTCTTTAGTTATTTGCCTTCCTTATAAAATAAGCAACAATGATATAACTTCAGACAGTTGCAGAAAATTATGTATTTCATTATGTTATCACCAAGAGTGTAGTGTTGATGAGTGACACTGTGTTGTTAGGATTGTCTTTTCTCCAAGGCCAGATGATAAAATTTTATTTCAGGCATGACTTCAGAGCTGTGCTTTCTTTGTTCTTTACAATAATTCTGGGTAAATAGCAGGAACTCAGTAAATACCAAGTGACTAATTAAAAAAAATCTTCTACTATTTTTGACTCTATATAAAAATTGTTTTTTTCTAGCTCTTTATGGAAACCAGATATTCATTGAATGCTTTGCCACATCCCAGCCTTGCACTTGTATGTGCACACTCTGCTTTTATGCCATCTGTTGTCTTGTTTTCCTTGTGCAGCTATTTATATTGGTGAAGAATGTAAACTGAGAGCAATAGATTAATTGTATTCCATATATAATAGGTTTTCTATTTCTGATGCCACGCACACGCGCACACACACACACACACACACACACACATACAAGACACATAAATCTTTGATGAATGAATGTTGCATTTTTCTCTTTAAATATGTGTAACTAACTTTAGTACCTGTTTGGGATGGAGATGGGTACAGGGCAGAGGTAAAGACAAAAATTGAGCAGAACAACAATAAATAGTTTGTTTAGAGTGAGCATTTCTTCCCAAATTATTCATTTAATGCTATAGACATAAATCTTTCTGTGTTCCAAAGAATCGATGGCATTCTATTTGCTAGTGCCGTTGCTTAAACCTTGCCATAAGCATGCTTAAAAATAAATTCGAGGGCATTTTTTAACCTACTAATAATTTTGTCAACAATAGGGGTGAGGTAAGATATAAGCTGACCCCCCTCTCAGGGCACATTAGGAGGAGTAGCTTCTAAATTCTCTACCACCACGGTGACTTGAGGGATCAAAACGTCCCTATACTTGATGCAGAAACATCAGAAGGCCCCTGAAAAAATGGCCAAGGTGGTGAGGAAAAATGTGTAACCAGAAGGAGTAAAGCCTATATGATGCTGAACTGAGGGGCAAAATGATGATTCAGAGGCAGGGAACACCTAATCCATCTGAGGCTCATTCTCAAGAAGCAAATATTGAGAATTTTAATATGAAATCTTAGAGGAAATGAATCATTGTAATAGTGATGGGAGTTGTTATTGCCTTCCTGGTTTCCCTGATCTCTGTGTATCGGCATGCTCTGCACTTCATCCTTTGTGCCTTGGGTCTTTCTGCTAATTTCTATGCAGACACTTTTGTATTCTCAGAAATTCTCTTGACCATAAATGAAACATCCATATGTTGATGAGCCCTGAAATTTACAGCTGTAGCCCAAACCCTTTTAGTTAATTTCATACGTGGATATCCCATTTCTTACTCAATCTCTCAAGCCTGAAGGAGGTAACAACTAATTCTGAATAGTTAAGAACTTCACCCTGTGCTTGCTCAGGCTGGACGCTTTGGTGTTACCCTGACTTCTGTCCTCTTTTTCTTTTCTTTGTTTTGTTTTGTTTTGTTTTGTTTTGTTTTGTTTTGTTTGTCTTCTTTTTCATCCCACCTCTTATCAGTCAGCTCAAATATTGAAATGTATGCAGAATTAGATAATTTCTAATCACCTAATTACTCACCTTCATTAGTTTATTATGTCTTGTCCAAAAGAACGCACCAGCCTCCCAAGTTATCTGAAAATCAGTGCTCCTTGTCCATGTATCCAGCTGTCTCGCCTTCAAATAGTAGCCAGGACATTTCTTGTAAAGCAAAGACTGGAACGTGTCATTGTTCAGTGCCCAATCTTGCAATGGCTACTATTTCACTCAGAGAAAGCTAGAGTTCTTACCTCATCCATTATTTTCATCTGCATTCAAACCACTTGGGACAGAAATATTACACAGGTATTTATGTGCTTGTATTAGGAAATTGACACTGTTCTCTCTCCTCTGGAAGCTCTCCTTACACATATCCTAAAATTAAGTCCTTTACCTTAAGTCTTTACTTGAATGTCTGCTTCTTGATGAAGCCAACTTAATCCCTCCCCACCACAACATGTACCCAGCTCTGCTATAATTTTCTTTGGTCTGTATCATTTATCATCATCACATATACACTGGCTTGATTTCTTTTAATGTTTATATTACATTCCTCCAACAGGAATATAGCTCCATAATGGCGGAAATCGTTATCATTTTTGTTTACAGATAATTCCCAAATACCTAGAACAGTATTTGTTAGATACTGAGTTAGATACTGAGTAAATATTTGTGGTATGAATAGACAAAGTGAAAAATCCAGTGACATCAAGTAAATCAATTACCTTCCTTGCACCTCAAGTTGCACAAATTAAAGGGATTAAATAAAATGGTCTCTACATGTCAGCCGAATAAAAATGTGAGCATTTTGTGTGGGTGAAGATTCAGAAATCAAAAAGTAAGAAAACACTGAAACCTAGGCTATATTTGACCATGGCTTGATATTTCATTGTTATAAAAATTGTTACCAATATCATTATGTGTAATAATTATATTTTGGTAAATTTTTAAAGAGCATATCTCTTTGGGATGCAAAATGAAGTATTTAGAGATGAAGTGATCTAAGATCAGGGATTAACTTTAAAATACTCTAGGAAAACAATAAGTTAAAAGGAATAAGTCAAACAGAATTGGCAAAAATATTGATGATTATTGGTGTGGGGTGATAGGCACATGGGGTTTAGTATACTATGCTCTCCAATTTTGTGTATATTTGAATTTGTCATAATAAAAATTTAAAAATAGTTGATCTGTAGTCCCTCTGTACTCAAAGTATCTTTTATTGGATCCGTAAGTTTGTAAGTAGATCAGTTTGTAGCACAGATATTAAAAGGGTCATTGATATCTCCAAGACAAATAAAAATCATTCCACAATAACATAAAAAATGTAAAGGAAGACACAAAGAAAGAAAATCCAATATAATATCATTTATAAACCAAACTTAGCTTTCAACTGTAAGATATATTATTTTTCGGGGTGCCCGGGTGGCTCAGTTGGTTAAGCATCCAACTCTCGATATTAGCTCAGGTCATGATCTTACTGTTTGTGGGATCAAGCTCCACGTCAGGCTTCAAGCTGACAGCACGATTCTCTCTCTCCCTCTCTCTCTGCCCCTCCCCCCAAAATAAATAAACTTGAAAAAAAATTTAAAAACATTACTTTTCTAAACTGTGGTCCAATCTAAAAACATTTAACCAAATTTCCATTCATTATGAATAATTAATGTAAATAATTGAGTAAATTATGTCTGTCCCATTTAATGTATAAATGGATATCCTATAACTCTATTAGAAGAATGGAACAAAATTTTTCTAAAGAAATCGTATTACAAAAGATACTTAATAGCAATAACTATGCAATTTAGCAGTAAACTAACTTTTTAAACTGTATATTACTGAATGTATCATTAAAAATATAAATACTGAAGTCTGTCAAGATTTTCTAGAGAAGTGTTATTATTTATTATTTATCTTCCATATGTATATAGATCTGTATAGATATAAATTGTGTGTATAGGTAGATAGATTAGATAGAAACTGTGTAATAAATAACGTATAGGTATATAATTGTGTAACCAAGCGATGAAACACCATTAGATGAATAAGTTCTGAATCATGAGTCATTATGATGATAAAACATAGAGGAGAAAGATGAGATCATGGATATAACTTTTTTAAAAATGGTCTCATCCTATAAAATACAGAGAAGCAGAACATTGTAAATAGGACAGTCAGGTAAAGATAAAAACTATTTGGGTTTGGTATAAGGGCAAAATATTCTTACTGATCTTTGAACATCTAGGGAAAATGATAAGGGAAAAAAACATAACTGAGTAGTTTCACCATGACTCCATAAGGCTGCTTCCTCTTGATACGAGAAAACTTTCCGATATGGAGGAGCCAAATTAAATCCTAAAAATTTAGAGATGGTGACCAGCTTTTTATTTTTTATATTGCAGTTTTTTCCCCTGATTTCGAACATTTTTGTTGTTGCTAGTTTTTTACTAATGTTTTGTAAACTGGTGTGTGTGTGTGTGTGTGTGTGTCTGTGTCTGTGTCTGTGTTTTCATACAATCTTCTGAAAGTTTTTGGAACATGGTCTTGTCTATTCTCACCCTGGACCACACTAAATGCTATCCCCTGGTCCCTTCTTTCATCTTCAAGGATGGGCTAAATCCCACATTCTCACCTAAACTCAACTAGAGAGGAATATTTCAGCCTTAAATATGAATTCTCTCAACCAATACTTTATGCATTTTTCTTTGTATTTTCTAAAGCAATGTTTTTCAAACTTTTTTTTTTTTTGATATCTCGACACATTTACTAGACTGCTAAAGATATCAATGGTGTCCCCTAGAGTTGTGCAGTGCTTAGCTCACACACTCTCACACCCCTGCAACTCAAACATAAGTTACCTGAGCCACCATTTATTCTTAATACCTTCTCAGGAAAGAACCGCAACCTCAAGAGGATGGGAATAAGTAACAAGACTCCAAAGGACATGACTAAGCAAATGTGAGGCTGGCTTGTCACAATTCTGTAGGTACTGAAAGTGAACAATGTGATTCAGTATGTTAGAACATGACTGTTTAATATTCATAGTGTAGCAAATAGCAGGAAAATAAGCATGGTAGCACTAGTTCCTCTGTCCCAATTACCATGATGTGACATAATAGGCCAAAATGGTGACTACACACCCATTGGATTACACTGCAGTTGAGGAAACTAGGGCCAAGACTCAGCACCTTTGTATCAAACAGGATAGTCCCCTGACTCAAGGAATAAGCAGCTCCATGGTAGTCATGTTTTGGCCACTTTCAACTAATTAATTGCCTACACAGGGGTTGGTTATGCCTTGCACTTTGCCACAATGAACAAGGACTTGTACAGATGGATGTTGTCCATGTAGACTGCCCTTCCCAACAAACCTGTAATAAACCATGGTATTGTTTAATTTATTCAATTTTGATAAAATATGGGTGAAGACCAAATCAATTGATTTTATGCCCCACTAATAGATATAACTCATAGCTTGAAAATCAGTGCCTTATGTACCTAGTAAATGCCTTGCAGATTCTGATTAAACAAGCCATTATTAAACACCAAATATTGCCAGATAATGTGTCCAGTGCTCAAAAAGCAGTGTGTTATAGCAGAAGTTACATGTGCTTTATACCAAAAGTACTTTGAGTCCCCATTTTGCTACTTATTTAGTCATTGTTTAGTACTATTTTATTACCTTAATTTTTTTTCTTCTGAAGGTAAAACGTGATACTCTAGGCAAAGTGCTTTATAAAACGCCTTGTAGGTGCCAGGCATTCGTCTTAAATGATCTGACTTTCATGGATTTCTTTGCAGTGAAAAATTATACCTAAGTTAAAGAAGGAAATATTGAAGAGCTACTCTGAGAGATTGCATGAAAATTGAAATTATTGACTGAACTCTTGAACTTAGAAAACACAAATCATGTATACCCAGAATTTACTCATTTTTCACACAGACACACACACACACACACACACACACACACACACACACACACTTGTATTGTGCACTAGCCAGTTAATGGAATGTAAAATAGAGTTGAAGCCCAGTGAAGCAAAAATCAAAGGAAGCCAAACAAAACAACTCTGAGAATTTAAAAAATAAATTTGTGTCACCTTATATCTTGTATGCAGCTTTGAAAATCTGCATGATTAATATTACTTACTTTGCAATAATTTTATAGTTAAAGTCTTTAAATACAAAGTCGAAATATTATAGTTGCTTTTCTTTGTACATAAATGAATCTCATTTGTCTCTTCTACCATTTGAGCACCGTGAGAAAGTGTAATAAATATTCAGTTTGCTTTATAATGCAGGATCATGCTGGATTGTACATGGAAGGAACTATTATCCAATAAAATCCTTTTGATATTGTAAATTTTTATGTGAATATTAACCTGGATACATCTGGCTATAATTTTTATTTTGTATTGTTTGCCTTAAATAGTTCACTGTCTTCATTATCATTTATAAATGATTATGCTAGCTTATTTCACTAGTCTTTGGAAAAACACAGGAGCTTAAGATATTTAAAGAAAATAGTGATTTCTCCTAGGTAAGGCATAGCCAAGCATGACAAAATAAAACCCTTCTTTATATTAAATCTTGTTGAGATATACTTTAAGCATTATTTGGATGTTACTATGCAACAGGATTTAAGCAATTAAGTCCTGCTGCTATATTCAGTGTGTTTGTGGTCTTAAGTATTAAAAACCCAGAAACATAAAGCTAAGATGTTGACTACTACTTAACAATAAAGTGCAGATCATAAAAATAGTTCATACAAAAAGTTTTCATTATTAAAAGAAAGCAATTATGTACAACTCTGTATTCACTTTTTAAACTTGGTTTATTCATCTTTATTCAGGAAACAGTGTTGATACCAAACATGGCAAAGAATATTGAAAAATGTTAAGGAAAAATTTGGTTTAGCATCAGTAGTCATTCTAATGGTATCAAACTATAAAATTTTAACATTCCTGCATTTTAGTCACTTAAAAATAAATCATTTAATGACAAAAGTACATATTTTAGCAATCTGGGATTTCATATGGGAGAAATATTGATTCGACATTCCATCTGTATGTCACCTCACATACTTCTAATATTTCTGAGTAGACATGAAATCATTTTGAACCTATTAAAATGGACTTGGGTGACAGTTGATTATATGAAATGCAGTCTTTAAGTCAGCCTATGACAATTTATAATTGCCTGTTGCGTGATACATTTTCATTGGAAACTAAGTCCTAAAGCATATGAGAGTCAGAACATATATTAGAAATGATTTAGCCCATACCCCTTGATTAACAGATGAGAATGCTGGGAAATGAGCAAAATGACCAAAGTCTCCCCACTAGCCATTGAGAGATCCAAGACTTAAATCTAGACAAAGCATTTATTTCCCTACACAGGGTAAACATTATTTAAATCACTTTTATTTATTTATTCATAGATAGTATATTTTCAAACACCTACAGTGTACCAGGTCCTGTGCTAGGCCCTGGAGATAACAATAGAAAAGACAAGAGGCTGCCACTTAGAGAGATTTTGATTTGGCAAGGGAGAATATTACTAATAGAAGCAGAAGAAGACATAATTATGGTAGAGTGTGATAACACTTAGGCCAGAAGTCAACTCAGGGTCCTAGGATTGTCCTCAGTACCTTTGATTGGTAGACTAGGTAGAGGTCTCACTTGAATTGCATTTTGAGTTGTGTCCCTTCTTAACTGCACTGTTGTCTGTTAAATGATCTTCCCACTTTCATTTTGACCTTTTCCAGATCTGTCCTCCACTTGGCTGCCTGGGCAGTCTTTCTACAATCTGAAATCTGATCAGAGCACTTGCCTGCATAAGAGGTTTCAGTAGCTCTTCATCTCTTCAAAATGACGTTCAAATTTATTATCTTCGCCTGAGACCTTCTCTGATCTGGCCTCAGCTGATCTCTCCACACTTTACTTCCTGCTACTCATCCAGAAAAATACTTTGGTTCAGCAGCATACCACTATTTGCTATTACCTATCGGCTCAGGTGGTCAAAGTTGGGAGCAGTCTAGCCTGAAGGCCGCCATTAATTCAGTGAAGTTGGTAGCAAAGTAATCTTTAGAAAATAAGAGGAAAAGTGACAGTGTAGGAAGCCTGTGGGAGAATTGAAAATTGACAATACTGATGGAGATGATAGGGAAATGAGATCGCGCCTCTTCATTTATTGCTAAGATACAGTTAGTGTGAAGAGTTTTTTTTTTCCCTTCCTCTAATCCTTTATGGCCTGGCCTTGTTTTAGGTTGAAAACTTGAATTGAAGTATTTTTCTTCATATAGTAAATTGATTTCTCTCATCTGCCACTAGGGTTCTAGAGATTAAACTCTTAAATTGGGTGTAAAAAGGGGGCCCTCATTTTATTAAAAACTCAAATTTGTTCAGTTCGACCTTAGCAGCATAAAAGGAGAATTGAGGTAGTTCTGTGGAAGATTAAAAATCGAGGATTATTTTGATTCTTGGTGGTTTCTTTTTCTGCTTTAATTATGTGTGAAGGAACTCTGAAACAACATATTTTTAAAAGAGACTATAGTCAATTTTATGATGGCTCTAGTCCTGTGTAAATTGACAACTAAGTTAATTAAAAGATATGTTTGAAACTTACCCTACAAACTGCCCACATGGTTGAAACTTAAACATTATTGGATCTTCAAGAGAGTTATTTTATTTTTGCATTTGATACATTTTTCTACTCATGTTATGCCATTGGAATTGACATAATTCTTTGCAATTAAAAACCTGCCTGAAGTGAAAGATATTTACATGTCCAACCCATCTAAATAGCTTTAAAAATTGCACAAAATGTTAGTAAGTTTTTGGAGACTCTTGTTTTACCTGATTTTCTAAAGGATGATAGGTGTGATTCAAATTAAATACAGCAGAGAAATGGAATAATCAGATTAAAATTTTGAACAGTGCCGAATCCTTTCTGATATAGAGTCTTTACAACATACCTTCATTATAGTAATGAGTGTGCCACTCTTGGTCACAGGATGGAGTCTGGGAACCGTTTGTGGCTCTGTGCAAATTGTAAATGTCACATCACAGTTTAATTGTGGTAGAAATATGTGGTAGCTCATTCTGAGTATTAAACAGCTATGCAAATATTAACAGGAAAAAATCTAACATAATGTAACTAATGCTCGGATGTTCTGAGGTTCTCGTTTTAAAAAACTCATGAGTTAAAATCCTATGTAGGAAAAATAGAGGTTGAAACGCAGCATTTAATTGAGGGTTTCTCAGCCCTGGGTGCACATAGAGTCACTGACGGATCTTGCTTTTTTCTTTTTTTAATTTTTTAGGTTTTATTTATATAAGTAATTTCTCCACCCACCCAATGTGAGGCTCGAACTCACAACCCTGAGATCAAGAGTCCCACATTCTTCTGACTGAGCCAGTCAGGTGCCCCAAATTAGGAAGCTTTTGAAATAAACCCACATTAGGCCCCACTGCCAGGTATCTTGCACCAGTTGGTATGGGTTGATGCTTGGGCATTAGCATTGCTGTTTATTTTTTTATCATTTGACTTATTTCTTTCTTTATTTAAAATTTTAGTTACTATTCAGTGCAGTATTGGTTTCAGAAGTAGAATTCAGTGATCCATCACTGACTTACAGCACCCAGTACTCATCATCAGTGCCCTCCTTAATAATACCCATCACCCATCTAGTATTAGTGCTGTTCAACTTGAGTTGAGAATCACTCTTTGACATAGATGAACATAAAAGTCATATATTTCATTTGTAAAAAATAAGGTAGCAAATTCATCCAATTTTACCAGTTTTTATTTTGCATAATCATGCAGTGACATAGTTAACAAAAATTAAGTTGGCTAACTGTAGTTTGATGATTAAAGTAGCCAAACGAATCCTCCAAAGATAAATGAAATAAAGGCAAAACCTACTTGACTCAGAATACTAATGCTCAGGAGAACGAATCATCCTGACAGTGCATTTTTATCTATCTTGTGAAGGTCTCATAAATAAGACATGGCTGATATCATGTAGGAGGAACATTTATCTTGAAAACTCAAAATCCCTACAGCAAGGGATTATATATTACATATATTATGGTCATTATGCCAAAAGAGTAATATATGTTCATATGTGCAAATACATGTACATGTACCTTACTCCTTTATGTGAACTATAAAATATACATTATAAAAGCTTCAGATATATATATATATATATATATATATTCACCAAACAAATATAAGTACAAGTACAAGCACAAGCAAAGGAACACTGTTGCCTTAAAAAGTCCATTACCGCTTTAGTATAGTTCTGTCACTTACCGTTTCCACCCAGAACAAGACATATTTCCAATAGAGAATTCACCCGCAAGAGTTCAGTTTTGCCACTGTTCAGGGTATATGAAAAAATGTGCCACCCAACACACACATTAAAGTAGCACTCATTCTGAGGTCATAAGCCCTAATACAAATCTTATGTCTGCCCCAATTTTATGAGCTTTAGCAGTCTCACTGGTAAAACTGTGATACTCTACCTGCTTCAGCAGATTCTTGGGAAGATTAAGGATCGTAAGATCAATGAAGGCAGGATTTTATGACTGTTTTGCTCCATGATCCCAAGCCTCTAGAATAGTGCCTGGTACCTAAGAGGCACTCAGTCAATATGTGTTCAGTTAGTAAAGGAAACATTAGGACACACAATCAACCACCTAGCATCTGGTAGATAAAGGGTTGTGCACCCTTGGTGTTGTGTTCTTCCTTAATGGTGTGATAGATTGGTTCATACATATCTTCTTTAAAGCATTTACTTATTTTTAAATTGAAAACAAGTAACAGAAAAAGAGCCCAGATGGGGCACCTGGGTGGCTCAGTTAAGCGTCCAACTTCGGTTCAGGTCATGATCTCACGGCTCATTGGTTCAAGCCCCGTGGAGGGCTCTGTGCAGACAGCTGGGAGCCTGGAGCCCACTTCGGATTCTGTGTCTCCCTCTCAGCCCCTCTCCCACTCACGCTCTGTCTTCCTCAAAAATAAATAAAAACTTTAAAAAATTGAATTAGTAATAGAAAGCACTTTATTAAAAAAGAAAAAGAAAAAAATACATAGAGCCCAGACTATTTCATATTATACTCAAAAAGAACATTGGCTGAAGACAAAACAAAATAATCAGGTACTTGAAATATAAATGGCTTTTACTGTTATGTTGTTGAACTAGGTGGTGCTTACTCGATATGCCCATATTGGTTTTGTTTGTATCTGTGCCCCTATTAAGTTCCAGGAGGGAGTGATGACTGTAAGGCTTAGAGAACTTCGCAACCATTACTGGGGACTGGAAATAGCTGGCATTCTTGTTAAAATGAAGATTCAGAATGTGGAGGGTGGTGGGGGGAGGGGGCGGAGGATGGGGGGACTGAGAATCTTAGAAAAAATCCACCACAACCAGTTAAATAGTCAAAGACTTTATTCAAAACTATCGCAGTAGGGGAGAGAGATTGAACTCCACTGAAACAAAAGGTGGGAGGATTTTTAAATGCGTGGGTAAACTAATGGAGAAGTACTGGAGGACGTTGGGGGAGGGAAGTTAGGTAATGTGATCAGGCCCTTTGTCCCTTATTAAAATTAGGCCCCTACCCTCCCATAGAAAGTAGTAGAGAGGGGCCCTGTCTGGTTTGATGATTATATTTTGGCTTCCAGGTCCTTGTAAAAAGACATTTCCTGGGTTTTATAAGATTTATATCTCAAACAGGGCAGAGAAAGAATTTATGAGTTTTCTAATGTAAATGCCCTAAGGAGAAGGAGGTCAGGACTCTAAAGGTTGATCAAGTTGAGGGGAACCTTAAAGCACTCTTGGTCAGTCTGCATTTCTCTAAGGTGGTGTCAGTGCTGCTGGTCTGCAAACCACACTGAAGTAGCCCAGGCATGCACTATTGCATCGATACATGAGAAATCCTCAGCCCTGATGATGTATGTTAACTTATTTTTTTAGCTTCTAGAGTATATATAGAAGTGTGGGTTTGAAATGGTCAATACCATTGTCTGTGTAGATGACCTACTAGAAATGCCTGAGAGTCTGTCCCCATGACATGAAATTTGGAATAAGTCGGGTCCCAGGATTTAGGACACATTTGACATTCACCTCATTTCAATGTAAGTAAAATAGTGTCATAGTGAAGTTCCAGCGTTATATTTTGTTTTAATTACTTCCTCTAGTCCCCTAGCAAATAGGTCACATCATCCATTTGTAATGAACGGATTGAGAAGACTGTAGTCAGTTTTGGTCAGTGACAATGCAAAAGTACAATTCAATTCTACAAATAGTTATTACCTGAGAAAGTCAATTTCTTAAATAATTTCCTAAACCAGAGTGGATATGCCAAAACTGTAGAAAATCATTAGAGATAGAATAACAAAAGACTGTGGGGATATTTTTAAAACTGAATTCTCCAAAGTACGTTATTATAAACTCATTTTCCTAATTGCATGGGAATGGAAGATTATTTTTTTAATGCGACTCAAAGGACTTTCAAGACATTTGAGTCACCTGTGTGGACACTGGCTTTTATTCTATTCACTGAGATGTGGTAATTTAAAGTATTCTTATTAGGATTAATCAACATTCTAGAATGCAATTTATTAGCATATTTTCTACAGAAAATAGTGAGGTCTGAAATGCCCTCAAAAAACAAGCTTTTACTTGCTAAAATTAAAAGTTTATAATGATAACCGAATCCAAATGTCAAAAAACACAATTAATTAAAGCTAAAGAAAACAAATCAATTAATTAATAGGATTATAAAAGCTTTGCCCTCTTTTCTTAAAAAAGCTAAAAAGCCCAAAATGTGACATTTTTTAAAAACTTGCTTTACATGAATGGAGTTTTTAATCCATTCAAAGCTTAATCCAAGTTTAAGGATTCAAACAAAAAATCCCTAACATTTTAATTTGCACTTTTGAGGGGTTCAATCAGACTAAGACATTTAATTTGGCAACCTCCTTTTTTAACAGAGAGCTGCCTCTTCAGTTTGCTTTGGACAATAAAATGGATGAGTTCCGGTGATTTGGGATGCAAAATGATAATCAATCAAGTGAATTCCAGTTTTCCATTGATTTTCATTGTAAAATTATAGATTCTCTTTTCTGTACAGCAAACAGCACTTTCTGGAATGCATAATTCAAGTTGAAAATTTAATAGGAGAGAACTTGTGGTGCAGAACATTACCCAGACCTTCATCCATTTGCAGCGCTTTTCGTCATTTCCCCCTAATCCCTCAGTTTGCTGCTCCTGCTTGCTTTTTGGACAGATTCATTTCCTATAATAACAGCGAACACCTACAGAGCGTCTTCTTTCTGCCATGTGTTGTCCTAGAATCTTTACAGTTACTCATCCTCATGATTACCCTGTTCACTGGGTACCATTTGGATCATCAACATCCACATTTTACAAATGAGAAAACTGAGGCCAAATTATGACTTAGGCCTCATAAATGGGAAGTGCCAGTGTTTTGGCCTAAGCCAGGTAGTGTGACTCAAGAGCTTTCATTTTTTCAAAATTATTTCTTTTGTTTTCATAGGTAACACAGATACTGAAAATATTTATGTCAACAAATCTATAGTTAATGAATGCCCTCATTACTAATTAAGGCAAATACAGTCAAGAGACAGACCTTGGCAAGGCACGCCCGAAACCTTCCACGTGCATCGGGTAGTGACTTTTTAGAATTGCATCCTTCCTTTTCTTCATAGTTTTGCCACTCAAATATGCATCATTAAACAGTGTAGTTTAGTCTTGTTTGATTTTAAAACATCTTTTACGTCTTTTTTAACTTATAGATACCCCTCTTATATGAGGGTTCTCTGGAGAAATAGAGCCAATAAGGATATACATGGATATACGTAAGGGGAGATTTACTATAGGAATGGGCTATTGCACTGATGGAGGCCAGGAAGTCCCCCAATGTACTGTCTGCAAGCTGGAGAACCAGGCAAGCCAGTGGTATAATTCAGTCAGTCTGAAGGCCTGATGGACTCTAACGACTGGAGAACCAGGATCTCCAATGCTTGAGGGCAGGAGGAGCCATATCTCCCAGCTCAAGAAGAGAGTAGGACTGTGTTCCTCCTCTGCCATTCTGCTCTGTTTGGGCCCTCAATGGAGTAGATGATGCCCCTGCACTCACCCACCATCCCTCCACATTGGTGAGGGCAGATCTTCATAATTCTGTCTACTGATTCAAATGCTAACCACTTCCAGAAACACCCTCACAAACAGACCCAGAAGTAATGTTTTCCTAGCTATCTGGGCATCCCTTAACCCGAATGACACATAAAAGTAACCATTACATCCCTCTATCTTTTTTTTTTTTTGACCAGTTTATTGAAGAAGCTGGATTGTTTATTCTGTCGAGTTGTCCATGTGCTGGCTTTGGCTGTCTCTGTTTTTGTGATAGAGGTGTTACAGACAAAGGTAGCTAAGTAAGTCTCCTCTGGATATTGCCAGGTCTGGTCCTCACTCACATTGTTTCTGTTCATGCTACCCACTGTCTTGAAAATCCATGCCTTGCCTGTAGTGCCAACATAGATTCTCAGCATAGGAACAGTTGTTCTGAATTATAGAAATTATTTTAAAAATTAGCCACTTCTGCCTGGATCTCAGAATATAGTAGAGTGATTTGGGGTGTTTTATATATATTAGTGGGAGAAAGGCAATCCAAACTCCCTTTCTTTCCTGACTTCTTATTACATCTTCAGTACTTGCAAAGTGTGTGGTAAATGATCAGTCACAGCATACTGCTATTTATTGAGCGTCCATGGCCACTGGCTGACATGGCATTGAATATAATGTTGTATTGTTGCTCCAAGCCTTTTTGCCTTCATGCTAAATGACTCAACCCATCAGAAGAAATTTATAATGGACATATAACTCACCTATTTAGACTTTGTGAGATTGATTTGTTATGAAGTTACTGGCTGTAATGTCTTTGAGAGGGTAGACCTTCATTTTAAATGAAGACAGCCTCATCTATGGATTTCAAAGCATGTTTATATCCTGTAAGTCTGTGTTAAGGAAATGGGATGAAGCTGGCTACTAAAAATGAGAAAATATGTGGAGCGCCTGGGTGGCTTGGCGGCTAAGTGTCCGGCTCTTGATTTTGGCTCAGGTCATGATCTCATGGTTCGTGGGTTCAGGCCCTGCATTGGGCTCTGCGCCCACAGTGCAGAGCCTACATGGGATTCTCTTGCTCTCGCTCTCTCTCTGCCTCTCCCCCAGTTGTGCATGTGCTCTCTTCTCTTTCTGAAAATAAATAAACATGTAAAAAAAAAATTAGAAAAGGGACTCCAGGGTGGCTCAGTCGGTTGTGTCTGACTCTTGATTTCAGCTCAGGTCATGTTCTCACATTTCGTGAGTTTGGGCCACGCATTGGGCTCTGCAATGACAGTGCAGAACCTGCTTGTGATTCTCTCTCTCTCTCTCTCTCTCTCTCTCTCTCTCTCTGTCCCTCCCTTGCTTGCATGCTCTCGCTTTCTCTCTCAAAAATAAATAAATACACATTAAAAAAAGTGGGAAGATATATGTGAAAGTGTTTGGACCTGATTGTGTTATATTGAGGTATTTGGAGCTTTGGAGCATATCCCAGGTTAATATTGTTTGAAGGTTTATTTTGAATCCTATAATTAGATAATGGAACTTCAGCATTCCCAGGCTGTCTTGTCCCCACAATATCTAAACCTTCCAAGCTCACTCCCTTTCATCTCGTCCCTCTAGATGCTCTATGCTTTTTTTAATTATGTATATTGATGTTTATTAGGCAACCAGTCAGCTGACTTCATTTCCATGCCCTCCTATAATCCTTTGCACAGTTGGAAACTTGAAAAACCCTATCCCATTCTTTTCTGGATCTCCAGGTCTGCCAGGGTTCCCCCCCCCCCACCCCCGTCTTTCAAATGTGACTATAAGCTCATCTGGTGAAGAGATTCATACTAAATTGTTAATGAGATGTGACTGGCCAGTAGGAAAGGCCGTTCTTCAACCACTGAGATTTAATTGTAATTTAGCAGTGATCCTTCACAGGCAATGCTGGAGACTGGAGTTTGAAGTTAGAATTTTCTGGGATATCAGCCCTCTGGCTGACGGAGCCCCATCCGCTTGATGACCGATGATCAGTATATGAAACCTTTGGTGGCAGAAGGAATCTGAAAGCCTCTGACTCAACGGCAAGCTGAAATACATATGGGCAAAACATTGTAAAGTTCCAGTGACATTTTAAAGAGCTCTACTGTAAATCATCTAGTATTGCCAGTTCAGTCCGTCCTGTATTTATCAGAGAAAAAAATGTAATTTGCTGAGAGATACTAGAAATACTGGTGTTTTAAGCAAAACACTTGAATTTTGCTGCGTGGCTTCTTCACGTTGGCTTCTTCTTTGCAGATGGAATGGTTGCAAAGGGGGATGGAGCAGTTGAGGGGGTAGCCGCTCTGTGCTGTTGCTTTTGTTTATTTTCTAACTGACCTAGCACAGTGTAGGCGGAGGCGATGCATGTTTCCTGACATTGGGCCAGTGATGTATGGCCTGACCTTCAAAATGAGGAACATCTTCTCTGTGGGTGAGAGTGTAGCCGTGGAAATGCTTTTATCCCATATTGCTTGGCAGTTTGCAACCAGTTCCGACAAAAAGCACCCACCCCGCTGAGTTTGCTGAAGCTTGTGTATTGGTTTTAGTTTGAGCATTTTGGCAAATTAAGGGCAGAGTGAAACCATAAAATTGATTTTATTTACAACAAAGCCTTGTGGTGTATGTCAGCTGCTCTCGTGTCTCCTTTCTTTAGTTTTTGAGGTGGTTTCTGTAAGTGTTTTATGTAGCTTTATAATGAACTTGCATCTGTTTCAGTTAAAGGATAATACCTCCCCTGGATGTCCTCTTTTTTATATTTAAATTCTAGTTAACATACAGTGCAATATTGGTTTCACAGTAGAATTCAGTGTTTCATCACTTACATACAACACCCAGTGCTAATCACAGGTGCGTAGTACCTGGGTGTCCTCTTAACTCATATTGGGCAAGGTCTGCCTTCTTTTCAGTCTTCGCTTCGTGTATGCCCAGTGGATGCCTCTCTTCCATCTCTCATTCGTTATCAAGAGCCATTGACAACTGCTTTGTGGTGAACACATCATATGTCACTGATCTGAACTTTTAAGGCTTTGGCTTAAATTTTCTTCTCAAACGTTGCAATGAAAGGATGATGTGGCAAGATTTTTTTTTTTTACAGTGTGATATCAACTATATGCAATATCTTTACAAATATTTGAATTTTTTTTCTGCGAGTACTGTTATCATTCTTGGAGCTTTTTTTGCGGGGCTGGGACACAAAAAATTCCACTCATTTCTGAATAAATAGGAATTGTGAGGAGAAGAATGTCCTAGAAGTCAGAGGACCTGGATTCTAGTCCTAACTTAGGCAACACCTTGCATATTTTCTGGCAAGATGTTTAACTTATTTATGACCATAGTTCTTTATATATAAAATGATATTTTTTTCTGGATTAGTAGTTCTCAACCCTTGCTGCACATGAAAATCATTGGGGGAACTTTTTGAAATATACCGGTAACTAGCCCCCATCCTATAGTAATTAAAAAAGCAATATCTGGAGGTGGGACTAAGGCATTGGCAGTTTTTAAAAGCTCCCCAGGTTATTCTAATGGGCAGCCAGGGTTAAGAGCCAATGGATATGGTAGCCTTTACAGCTCCAAGATTGTGTGATTCTAATCTCTTAGCAAATCTTTTGGTGGTGGTTTTTTCTTTCTTAGAGTCAATGGTAAAAGTATTAATTGAAGTAGGCAAGCATTTTAAATCAGTGCATGTAGTCCACACACAGTTAAAACCAAATTTGTCCTACAAGGTATAATTTTTATACTGTGATTTTCAAACTTTTTGCATAAAGTTGTTAAGGATCCAGAGTACTGGTTCTCTCTCACCCCTAGTGATTCTGATCTGGTAGATATGAAAGATACCAGAAGTCCACATTGTTCATAGGTACCCTAAGTGTCTCCCCTAAGTGTATCTACTGATATGATGTTTAGAAATACTGTATACTCAGGGAGCCTGGGTGGCTTAATTGGTTAAACGTCTGTCTGACTTCAGCTCCGGTCATGATCTCATGGTTAGTGAGTTCAAGCCCCACATCAGGTTGTGTACTGATAGCTCAGAGCCTGGAGCCTGCTTCAGATTCTGTGTTTCCCTCTCTCTCTGCCCATCCCTTGCTCACGGTCTGTCTCTCTCTGTCTCTGAAAAATGAATAAAAGCATTAATTTTTTTTTAAAAAAAGAAATACTGTATACCCAGTAGTCATTTTCTAACTGTTTGATAAATAATAAAGGTGTACAAAGCATAATCCCTGTCGTTTACCAAAAGATGGTTTGAGTTTCTCTCTCTGGTTCAGTAGTGCTGCGGTGGATGGCATGAGAAGCAAATGTTAAGATTGGGCAAAGTATATTTTAAGTGAATTTTGAGTTTTCCGTAGAATAGCAAAATTACACGTTGGAGTTGTAAGGGAGCCATCTAGTGGATAAGCATACAGACCTGTTGCATCTTGTTCTAAGGTCTTTCTTTGCCTTATGAGTTTTATTAGAATATGTATGTAAATATATATGCAGTTAAGTATAGATATATAAATTAAATATGTATTTTTATACATTTTATTTTATATTTTCATGAAATATAGATTAAATTTTAATGGATTTTTATATTTTATGCTTTTGCTTTTGTTTCAAAAATAATTTCTCATCATTTTATAATTAATAGTCTGTATTTTATGTATTCCTGATCCTTTTATGTAAAAGGGATAAAGAGATAAATAAGACATGTTTTTTCCATGAAACAAAATACATATTCTCTTTATAAGGACATAAAAATTTGCAAGTAAGTAAAACATGTATTTTAAATTCCCACTACATGTTCTTTGAATTTGAATGTAAGAGGGATTTGAGGACTTAGTTTATGCAATTAGTGAACACAGACAAAGTGTGAAGGATTCACAGTCTAAGATACATAACCATTTTTATATTCTTTGAAGTTTTTAACAGCCCATAATAAATGCACTGGACTGATTAGGGCAGTGCCAAAACTATACATCATGTTACTTACCAGATCATTCACAGCCATGAGATACTCTTCAAACATCTTCCTGATTTTGTGCATGTTAGTTGCATCATGCAGTAAAGATGAATTAGATATTTGAATGACAGTGTTTGTCTTTTACCCATAGAGAAGAACAAGTTAATAAGAGAGCAAGATGCCCAAGACATTCATTTTTCTAAGCTCACATTTTAATTTTAGTGTCTTTTCATAAGAAGCATTTTGAAAGTCTAAATTAAATTGAAATTATTTGATCACAGCTTACAATGTATCATGCTCTTATGTTGGGTCATTTCTCTCGCTGTAGTCAAACTCACGGGATGTCACCCATTTATAGCTGACTCTGCTCTTCAAGTAACTTACAGGTTTGTCCCCTAGGGCTCCTTTTTTCCCTTTCCCTTTCAGGATCCAGGCTTCCAGATGCCTGATGGACATCCCTTCCTTACATTTCTTATAACACGTCAACATGCCCCAGATCGAATAGTTATCTTTGCACTAATGCTCTTTAGTCATATATTTTAATTAAAGATTTTTACAATTCTCACAGGAAGAAAAGATTCCAGTTCTCTCTAATCATCCTTCTTTCTAATTTGCCTTCCCCCTTTTTCCCTCTTAGCTCTGCTTCTAAAACCTATCTGGCATCATTCATTCTGGGTATTCTGGAAAATGATGATTCTGTGGAAGGCAGGGAGCCTCTAAGAGGACCTCTCAAAGATTCCTGCCCACTGGTGTACATGCCCTGTATAATCCCCTCCCACTGAGTGAGGGAGAGACTGAATGCCACTTCCCTGACTCAGTTACATTATATGGGCAAAAGTGAAGAGAATTTTGCAAACATAATTAAGGTCCCAAATCAGTTCATTTTGAAGTAATCCAAATGGAGATGATCCTGGTTGGGCCTGACTTAATCAGGAGAATGCCTCTAAACTAAGGACTGGGCCCTTCCTCAAGAGAGAGATTCTCTTGCTGGAAACAGGTCCTCCTTCATTAACTAAGCAGCCATGTTTTGAGAGAGCCATGTAGAAAGGAACTCCAGGTGGTCTCTAGGGGCTGAGAGTGCCGCCTGGTTGGTAGACAGCAAGAAGACAGAGATCTACAACCATGGGGAACTAACTGCTGCCAACAACCATCTGAGCTTGGAAAAGGCCCCAAGCTCCATAAAAGAATGCAGCTCAGCCCAACACCTTGATGCAGTCTTGTGAGACCCAGAGCAGGAGTCCCAGTGGAACCATACCTGACCACAGAAACTGTGAGATAATAAATTATATGTTGTTGTATGCCATGAGATTTTTTGTTATGTGCTATGCAGCAATAAATAACTAATACAGGTCCTCGTTAGCTTGTGCTTTGGATCATTGCAGTAACTTTCAAACTAAGCTCTCTGGTGTCATCCCTCCCCACAAAACTTTACATGCTGCACCCAAAGTCATCTCCCTTAAAAATAAAGTAAAATGTAAGCCCAGTGAGGTAAGGGGTTTGTCTTGTCCAAAGCCATCTGTCTAGAAGAATACTAGCATACTGTATGTTTCTTAGAAGAATACTTTGTTAGAAGAATCCTAGCATGTTGTATGCAGATTACAAATATTGACTGATGGACAGAATGGTTGAATATGATGTATCCACCTTTAAACACACCAAAATGTTTGCTGGTCCCCCATACATACAGAGAAACACCCTTCTGATATAAGAAGGCTATGGAATAAAGTATTTTCGTATGTGGATTCTAGAGGTAAAGACCTTGGGTTCAAATTCCAGCTCTCATACTTCCTACTTTGGGACCTCTTGGAAGTTGCATGACCTCACTAAAGCTCAGTTTTTTCATTTAGGAAACATGATGAATGATAATTACTACCACTTAAGTCTGGCTTGAAGGTTAAGTAAGATAGTGCATTTAATGTATTTTTAAAGTGGCCTATGCACTAGCTCAGAAAACATTAGATATCGTTATAACACTTAAGGCCCTCTGCTGTCGACATGTCCCTCTTGTCCTCCAGCCATGAAGCAAGCATTCCTGTGTTTCCTGCATTTGCAGCATGATGGAGAGTAAACTACATGAATACTGTTTCAGTTTTAGGCTCTGAATGGGCTGTAAGGCAAGTTTTTTCACAGCCTCAGTTTGTCTCTCTATGGAATGGGGCCAATTGTAACATATAGCCCAAGAATATGTCTTGACTCTCTTTCTACACAAATCAGTCATATTGGGGCGCCTGGGTGGCTCAGTCGGTTAAGCATCCGACTTCAGCTCAGGTCATGATCTCGCGGTCCGTGGGTTCGAGCCCCGCGTCGGGCTCTGTGCTGACAGCTCGGAGCCTGGAGCCTGTTTCAGATTCTGTGTCTCCCTCTTTCTCTGACCCTCCCCTGTTCATGCTCTCTCTCTGTCTCAATGTTAAAAAAAATTTTTTAAAAAATCAGTCATATTGAACAACAGCCAAAAATTGTTCAGTGAGGCCATTTACTATCAAGGATGCTATAATGGATGTTCTTCATAACATTTTAAAAACCCAAAGAAAACTTTCTCATCGTATTAGAAATAGTTGTGTTGCTCTTGAGCACCGCTTGCAAAGAATTGCTCTTCTTACACCACAAACCTGTAAAGAGGAAAAAAAAAAAAACAACCTACGAAATCCTATCATGAGTTCTGTTTCTAGCCGTTGAATACATCCTAGATGCAGTTCATAAAAAGGCAAATGCAATGATTCTTACATCAGTTGTTTGGGTAAAATATCTCAAAACATAAGCAGGTACATGTGCTAGGCAGCTTATGACTTAAAGGAACTGAGGTTGATATTGAAACTGGTACTCTCTTTCTTCCCAGAGGTATGGCTGAATCTGTGGTTTAGCCAGGTGCTTTCCACCAGATTCTGTTGAAGTCAATGAGTGAATTATCTCCAGTGCCTCGTTGAACATAATGTTGAGCAGCCAGATTGCTGTGTTTTATCGATGTGTTTAAGCAGCACCAACCAGACATTGATGGAAATATTGGTCAGATAATTTGTCTCCCATTCTGTAGCAAAAACAGCTGACTGAGAGCTTCGTGAATTTTCAGTTGTTTGGGTCACTATATCCTAATAAACATGCTTCTGTATGGAAATATGCTAATACTTCAGCATGGAAAAATAGGTTTGACCGAGAAAACTGTATTTGTGAATGTAGTCCGTCTTTGCACATATTCAGATGCTACTTCAGTTTGCAGACTTAAAAGTAAATAACTTTTCTGTGACTTTATTGAGCAATAATATGTTAAAGATTACTGTAGTCACACTGTACATTGGGTTGGGGGTGTTGACCATGCTGTGCGATCTTTAACAAGATGATTGAGCTCTATCTCTGTTAGCTTAGAACGGCTACATTTTGTGCTAGTCATCACTGATGTGCCCAAAAAGAGAAATTGTAGGTGCAAGCAGCAAATATCAAGCTTCCATAGGATTTTTAGCCTTTCCATTCTGTTCCTTAACTTTTTTTCCATTTCAGGGTCACAACAGCAATATATCCAACATTAGAAATAAGGACATCTGTATTGCATTGATATTGCTACATTGGTATTCAGTAAAATAAAACCATCCCTTGCAGTAATGGGTGAGAACTTGCCTTTCACCTAGAGCCAAGTTCATTAGAAATTCATGCTCACAGCCCAGAGAAAAACAGAGTTTTTATGAGGTTTCCACAAGTAATATATCTGCATGATGGGTTGTTCCAAGAAACTGAGCAAATGAAAATGTCAGTTTGCAGAAACTGTCAAAACCAGCATAACCTAATTTAGAATTGCCGCTTATTTAATAAACCACCAGTCATCCTACCAGATAGAGTCCTGTCATTCTTGTAGAAAAAGTACTCATTCCTCTTGCACTTAAGTTAGGTTTATAGATACCCAAGGGTCTGCTCATGGGGAAAAAAGAATTAATTACACAGCACACAGCCATTAAACTACAGCCAGCATAGTTAGTGTTCTTAGCTATAAAATTCCAGAAGCCTTGATCTGAGTATACCTTGATATGTCAAAGTGGAACCCCAGTTTTTATGTAGCTACAACACAACACGGTGTGCTTTGCCCCATGCTTTGCACATGGCACATCCTCAGAAAATATAAAATTGTAAGTAATTTTATTAATGTTATTACATGAGTTTGAATTGAAAATATATTCAGGGTGCCTGGGTGGTCAGTTGGTTAAGCATCCGACTTCACCTCACGTCATGATCTCCCAGTTTGTGGGTTTGAACCCCACATTGGGTTCTGTGCTGACAGCTCAGAGACTGGAGCCTGCTTCGGGTTCTGTGTCTCCTGTTCCTGGCCCTCTATTTGTTCTCTCTTCCTCTCTCCCTCTCTCCCTCTCTCCCTCTCTTCCTCTCTCTCTCTCTCTCTCTCTCTCTCTCTGAAAAATAATAAACATTAAAAAACTAAAAAAAATTTTTCAGTATATAATTTCTAATAAGAGTAGTAGGTACTTATTCAGGGCCCTTAGTGTTTGCACACTAAGGGGCTAGAATATTACTATTTTGCACAATAACCTGTCTTTACTAAAATCACCTCTGATTTCATGATTCATGATTGTTAATTCTTGTGAGACACGTTGTACCGGCAGTGGGTCATGATGCTTCAATGGAGTATATACATTAAGTGGATTATATTCTAAACCAGCAGTAGCAAAATTCTGAAGGGAGTGGGGCAGGAGATGACAAGAGTGTTGAGGTAGGAGGGGTATGTGGAGAGGTATTTCTAAGGAAGAAAATGTTCATGCATTTTTAATTGCTTAGAATAATTTGATTGCAAGTTTCAAAGACGGACTGAAAAAGAATGTAATCAATTCTCTGCATGTTGGCACAATAGAAATTTACGGGAAAACTGTGGAGGAAATGATATGAGAACAGCTGAATGAACTCAATAGCTATGATGTGGAGCCTTCCTTATTGTTGAGAATGGAAAAGAGTGCACCAGATTTGGCAGCAAGCTGTGTTTTCTCAGTACAGTAGATCCCTATTGCTCATGAGTATTAGAGAAAGGCCTACACACCTGCTTCTGTTATTCTCAAGCTGAATGATGATGACAGAGTTTATAAATGGCCTTTCTTTCCTCTCTGCTAATGTTTCCTCATACGTGGGAGAAGTAGATTATCTGGGTATCTAAATATCACCTGGAATTGTTACACCATGCAGCGGGTGTGCAGGAAATTAAAGAAGATGATTTTGGTTGACAGTTTTAGGTAATACAATGTTTTCAGCATCTTTACTCTTATTCTTTAGAGTTTCTATGTGTTCTCCCCACACTACCTACTGATAATTGGCCTTTTGGCTCCAAAGGCCAGTTACCTAGAGGCAGCCGTACTGACACATTTTTGTCATTGTTTGACACTGCTTGCCCTCAGTCTCACAATTGTGTCATTTCTTTCTGCATACCATTTCTTAAGCCCATCTTTGCTTTACTGTTTTTATAATCACATGTCAATCTGGGATTCACCATCTTGACCTACATGACAACAGCCTCTCACATGGCTTCTTGGCTCTTAACTTGTCTTGATTTCTTTGTAGCCATTATAGATCACTGAGACCCAGCTTGATCATCCATTGGGTTTGGGAGGGTAGAGACATCATTTTATTGATATCTCCAGTGACTCCTAATTGTTCATCATGAACCTACAGTCACCTGTACTGATCCATAGATCACATGTGTTGACAGGTGCATCATCACCTGTAGAGGGTGGGTATAAGCATGTGTAATTCAGAAAACAAAATGTCACTGAAGGCAGAGGCAGATGTGGTTGTCTTCAGTAGTAGAGTTTTATGAAGATAGGACCTCAAAATTCATTTGCAAAACCAAAAAAAATCATAATCCCCTCTTTTCTTTATCAATGACCTCTTAATATCTACTGAATTAGTACTGGAAAATATGATTTAAAGAGGATTTAAGATTTGAATTTAAACTATCTTTTTCATATTTCTCTATATTTTACAAAGCTTTCATTAAAAAAGTTGACAACTTTAAAAAATAAGATTTAGGTGGCATATATACCTTTACATCTAGGAACAATAGAAACATTGGTAGCAAAACATTTTTCTTCATGGCTCTCTTTTGTGGAAGGAGGAATAGTTATTTTCCTTGTCATTAGTCCTGCTTTCTTATGTGATAGAGAATTGTTAGACCTAAATTACATTCCTTTTTAAAATTATAACTGTCTCTTTTTTTGATGTTTATTTTTTTTTGAGAGAGAGAGCGTGTGCAGCAGAAGGACAGAGAGAGGCAGGCGACAGAGGATCCTAAGTGGGCTCTGCACTGACAGCAGCAAGCCTGACATGCGGCCTGAACTCAGGAACCGTAAGATCATGACCTGAGCCGAAGTGGGATGGGCAACTGACTGAGCCACTCAGGTGCCCCTATAATCGTCTCTTAACAAAAAGGTCTTGAATATCACAGTACATTCAATTTCTAGGTTTTAGTGGTAGTTTTATTTATTTATTTATTTATTTTTTAAATATATGAAATTTATTGTCAAATTGGTTTCCATACAACACCCAATGCTCATCTCAAAAGATGTCCTCTTCAATGCCCATCACCCAACCTCCCCTCCCGCCCACCCCCCATCAGCCCTCAGTTTGTTCTCAGTTTTTAAGAGTCTCTTATGCTTTGGCTCTCTCCCACTCTAAACTCTCCCTTTTTTTTTCCCTTCCCCTCCCCCATGGGTTCCTGTTTAGTGGTAATTTTAAAAATGAGTAGTTTGCATTAGGTTTCTCTTCTAAAACTTAGTAGCTTCTTGGCCATCTGGATGTCTTCTTTAGAGAAGTGTCTGTTCATGTCTTCTGCCCATTTATTCACTGGATTATTTGTTATTCAGGTGTGGAATTTGTTGAGCACATGAAAAGATGCTCAGCGTCACTCCTCATCAGGGAAATACAAATCAAAACCCCACTGAGATATCACCTCACGCCAGTCAGAGTGGCTAAAACGAACAAATCAGGAGACTATAGATGCTGAAGAGGATGTGGAGAAACGGCAACCCTCTTGCACTGCTGGTGGGGATGCAAACTGGTACCGCCTCTCTGGAAAACTGTGGAGGTTCCTCCAAAAATTAAAAATAGATCTACCCCATGACCCAGCAATAGCACTGCTAGGAATTTACCCAAGGGATACAGGAGTGCTGATGCATAAAGGCACTTGTACCCCAATGATTATAGCAGTACTTTCAACAATAGCCAAATTATGGAAAGAGCCTGAATGTCCATCAACTGAGGAATGGATAAAGATGTTGTGGTCTGTATACACAATGGAATACTACGTGGCAATGAGAAAGAATGAAATCTGGCCCTTTGTAGCAATGTGGATGGAACTAGAGAGTGTTATGCTAAGTGAAATAAGTCATACAGAGAAAGACAGATCCACTCTTATGTGGATCCTGAGAAACTTAACAGAAGACCATGGGGGAGGGGAAGGGGGAAAAAAAGTTACAAACAGAGAGGGAGGAACCAAACCCTAAGAGACTCTTAAAAACTGAGACTAAACTGAGGGTTGATGGGGGGTGAGAGGGAGGGGAAAGTGGGTGATGGGCATTGAGGAGGGCACCTGTTGGGATGAGCACTGGGTGTTGTATGGAAACCAATTTGACAATAAATTTTGTATTAAAAAAACAAAAAAACCCAAAAACTTAGTAGCTTAAAACAATACCATTTTATGATATTATGCTTCTGGAGTTTGAAACCTGACACAGGTCTCACTGGTCAAATTGTCAGCAGAACTGCACTCCTTTCCAGAGGCTCTAAGGAAGAATCCATCTCTTGCCTTTTCCAACTTTTGGAGTCTGTCCATATTCCAGGGTCATGTCCCTCTTTCACTGACTTCAAAGCCAGCAGTGTTTCATCTTTCTGACCGTTCTTTAGCAAGCAACGCTTTCTGATTCTATTCTTCGGCCTCCCTCTTCCACATTTAAGGACCCATATGATGATATTGGACCCATCTGGATAATCCAGGGTACTCTTCTTATTTTAATGTCAGATGATTAACAATATTAGTTCCATCTGCAATGTTAATTCCCCTTTGCTGTGTAATCCAGCACATTCACGGGTTTTGGGGATCAGGATGTAGACCACTTTTGCGAGGGGGACATCATTCCACCTGCCAGATAGTACTATGTGGGTAGGTAAATATATCTTTTTTACTGAAGTCTGCCTTTAAAAACAAATGTCAGTAGAGTACATTGTTTTCTAGTTTTTTACTTTAGCACTAGATTTTTACTCATAATGAAAGGAAATCAACCCAAAGATACAGTGTATACTTTGAATCAATCTGAGCAATAAAAAGTGTTTATAAAAATAAATACATATATAGCTTATGAGATTTAAGTACAAGATAATGGAATCTTTCTCAACTAAAAGTAATGCTCTGTGTGACACTAATATGTAAAGCAAATTCCAGAATGTAACTCCAGATTCTAAAAAAGACCAAAGTCAGAAAGTGGCTAAGATCTCCTAACTTTTTCCTGTGAATCATTAACCATTGCTAATATCTCCATGGCACTATATCCCATAAATGAAGAAAACATTTTTTTGTTTTCTGACAAGTGGTACTGTTTTTCAGGCCCAATTCTAAATTCCTAAATAAGGGTTTGGAGCAAGCTCTCTCACTGTCATCCGTTATTTACTCGGCTTTGTTGCAGAGACTAAGTACTTGTGAAACTTTGTGCCCAGTGCAGGCAGCTTTTGCATTTTGTGGTTAAAAGCTATGATAATTTGGATGATTCTTACACAATTAGGAATAGTAGAGCCATTAAATTATGTTCTTAAGGCAAACATACTGTTGGATGACATTGACTGAGGTAACAAACTGATTTAGGGAATAATACCCTTTTGGGCTAAACTAAGCACTTATTTACATAAAGGAACCATGATACAGTGGTAAAAATGGTGGATTAGGCTAAGAAAGAGTTTATGGTCTTGGCTCTATCTCTAATTATCTGTATCCTTTTGAACAAGTTTAAGGACACTTTTTGCCTCATTTCCCTCATTTTAAAAATGAGTTGACATGGAATTAATACCGAAGTCTTCTATTATTCAAAGCTTCTGCGATGTTGTGTTACACTCCCAGTTTTACGTGGCTACCATATGCTTCACATCATCTGAGGTGCTCATGGAAGTAAAGGGTTTGGGCTGAATATAGGAAATACAGGAGGTATATGTGATATGACAAAAACCCTGCAACTCTGAATATAAGAAACAGAGTTCACGGAAATGTTGAGAGCTTAAAAAGGCTCTATCACACATCTCCTTGCTACTTTACTCTTTTCTGAATCCAGTTCCAATGGCATTGGTAAATGTGAAGGGGTCTTGAAGAGAAATAGCATCAGGATGTTTTACTATAGTTCTGCCTTATTGTGTATGGAATAGACTTGATACTAGAAACTTGATAGCAAAGTGAAATTCTCTGTAAGCTTTTTTTTTTTCCAACTGACTTCTTTTATAGAATTGAAGCTGCACTCCCAAGGGAAGAGAAATGATCCTAGAAAAATGCAGTAAAAATCAGAGAATTTTTTCATAGTAGAGACTGGCTGGGCTACAAACAAAATCTACCTTATGCCCACATTTAACTGATGAGAACATGCATAGATGCTTCATGATTCGCTCAAAGTCATGAAGCCAGTTAGGGTCAAGACTGAGACTTGATCCGCTCTTTCCCACATTAGTTATGTTCAACCTTTCATACTTAAATTGTGTATGATTACATATGCTATTAAAATGGATATTTTTTTGCCTAAGTATTAGCAACATTCAACATCAATCACTAATTTTAATGAAGTAATACTTCAGTGTTGCTTCATAAGTGCCAAACACTATTCTAGGTGCTTTTACTCATTTGCTTTTATCAACTAACTTAATCACCGCAGCAATTTTATGAAATGGTTCTATTTCTACTACAGTTTTACAGGTAGGGGGCCTATGCTCCAATTCACACTTTAAATCAGTGGTAAAGATGAGATATGAACCCACACAGTTTGGTTCCAAGCCCTGTGTTGTCAATCATGCTATAATTCCTCTGAATTTAAATGATATAAGAAAAGTTAAACTACCAGGTTGGACCTGGATTCTTCTATTATTACCATCACATGGCAGTAACAGTTTATTATTTGTATCTTCAATTTATGCATATGACTTTTCTTTCTAACTGAGATTGTCGTTCATTCACATGTAGTGATTGAGCATTTATCCTATGTACAGGACTTTACCAAGTGTTCCAGGGGCTGGCAGGATAATATAATTCAAATCATAGCCTGTGTGATAAAATAGTGTGATTCAAAGTATACTAAATAGTATTAATTACAATAGTTCTCATATATTACATATTTAATAGGGGCCAGCTTTTGTGCTGGGTGCCTTGCATATTTTTTCTCACGTAATTTTCCTACCAGCCCCATAAGGCCAATCACATTTCTTAATTTTATTGGTGATGAAAATGAGACTTGAATAGGTAAGCAACTTATCCATGATCACAAAGGAAGCAGCAGAGTTGATATTTACCTCCAGATCTATGTGAGTGGAAATCCCACTTTGTATCTCCTGCTCTGAATCTCCTAACCCAGTCATCAAAAAAGAGCCTGCAGAGCTCCTCTCCAGGCCCAGCTGGGGAATATTACTTCCCATTGCTTGGCCAGCATCCTCTGTGGCCTCTTTTTGCTCACATCTTACAGGTTCCTGAGGATTTTCATCATCTCCCCACACATGATAGTGAGGAGAAATTGTAGAGATCATCCCTACCCTTTGTGTTTAGGCTCTCCCTACCAATTAAATATAGGACTTGAGTCTTGCAGTCTTTTACGAGTCTGACTGATGGACTGAATAGAAGTAAAGATATGTAACTAATATTCTAAATATATGATTTTAGCTTAAAAAATTACAACTTTTTTTCCCTTTCCTGCTGCTCTTCAGCTTTATTTTTCAATATTCCAATATTCTGTCTCTTGTCTACTTCTGAAGATCTACATCTATTCCTGAGATCTGCAGTCTCCTTTGATTCAGATGCTCATTTAGGAATTGGACCGAGTCTCTCTCCTTTCACCAAATAGTGATATGGTTTCAGCTTTTTATACCTATTCATTGACACTCTCAGAAAGAGAAGGATTGCATCTCTATGTTTTAGAGAATCTTGAATTATGAAATAGCATCTCTATCCCTCTCCCTTTTTTGTCTCCCTCACCTCTCCTCTCTCCTCTCCTCCTCATACATGCTTATCAACATTATGCATCTCCATGTGTACCACTGTTTCTGGCATTATGGTGACTTACAACTTAAGGGTGTAACTTATATGTATTATATTCAGATGGAGACTTGTCAAGACAAATACCATCTTCCTGACCCTGATGCTGCAGTCAACACTAGAATAGAAGGTTGATAGCTGTTTTAAAATTTTTGCAATTGGCTGCCATAGAAACCAACACAAGAGTGACTTTGCGCTGAAATTTGACATCTCAGGGATATGTCTAGTGAATCTTTGACACAGAAAGTGAAATAAATTAGAAAGCAATTTTATATAGACCCTGTTAGATCTTCAAAACTTGAGTCTGGTAGTGCTTGAACAAAGTAACTATTTAGAAAAAGAAAAGACATTGGTCCTTAGCATTCTTGAATTCATCGAAAAGACTTTCTTTAGATGTTAACAGATTTTGATGGCAGAATCGCTCTATCTGGAGACTTCAACTCACTTCAGAAAAGATTTAAACATTTTATTTTATGCCTTTAAAAATCTAAGCTTCTCATCTTCCATCCCTAAATCAAAAGTGGCATAAAATTTCAGAAGTCAAGTTTTAAGTCAGCAAATAAACATTTGTAAAAGTGTTAAATGATTATTATTTTTGCATTTGAAATACATTTGCATTCACATTTTATATATTGAGCAATATGTATCTCCATTCACTTACATGTGTGCTATAAAAGTTCACCATCCAGATTCCATGGTGAATGAGTCATCTGAGTTTTCCAATTACTGCAGTTCCTCTAATCACTGGAACGTCCGTCTTCAACAGATGAATGAAACTTGGCATTCCTCATATATTGTAACAAGAACACCTTCAAATATAATTGATTCCCCATAGAATTCTTATAAGATATACTTCCTCAAAGTATATCTTCCTCAAATCTCTCTTGGTGCTTCTTCATGATATTTTTGCATGTTAGTTATTGTGATCTGCTGGTCCTTGAGTGTAGGTGCAGGTAAAGAATGAAAACGGTTAATATCTCTTCCCTTTTTATGGAATGTGACCTTGTGCAAATGCCTTTAGTCGTCAGTGTCTCGGGGACATTAGAGCCAAATGCAAGTTGTTAATTTGCCTCCACCTCAGCACTCACATTTAGCAACACCCAACTCTATTCGCATATATAGTAGGAATGTCTTATGCCTCAGGTGGCACATTGATGAGGTACAGGTGACTCTTTTGCTTTCCCACCCATCCCTAATAGCTGACCTATCTCTCCTTACCACTCTGCTCCCTGGGCTGCTGACTAGATGATTCTTACAACAGCCATGTGGGTGCTGTGAATGATTGCCATGGAGTTTTTGCCTTTTCCCTCAGTTTTCTGTCCTTCCTCTTCTTCTTTCTGTTGCTACTCCAAATTTTCTGAAAAAAGCTGGTTTATGTCTATATTATCACCCCATCAGAGAATACACTTCCTTTCAAGTGGGAAATCAATCATCACAGCAGGGCGGTACTATTTTTATGGCTCTCTCTTCTATGTTGTTGGTTTCTTGCTTGGATCCAAAGGGAATGCTTCATTGTTCTGAAGGAGGAAAGGTTTGCAGCTTCTCCATCTCTAACAACAACTGTTTTGAAGTCTCAGAGTTTGAGAGTTCTGAAAGTTTAGCCCCAGGCAGGTTAGTGTGTGTTTGCATATATGTGTACATATACACTTATTGTCTTGCTCAGTAGTAGGCCTATGCTTAAACTAATTTGACAAGCTGTTTTTTTAATAAGGTGAAACACAAAAATGGACCCCTATTTCAAAGATGTGGGAAAAACATTTTTTTCAGATCAAACAGGAAATAGCAAGTCAAGAACCAGTGATATAATCATACCTCAGTTGGGTTCGTATATTTCTTTCTACAGGGTGCATACAAATTAGCTTTCTAAGTTTATCAGCTGTGCATAGATATTTCCTATAACATATAATTTTCTAAAATCACATATGGCTACTTTAAATTCTTCAGAATTCTCTACCACAAAATATATTAGGAATTGGGAAAAAAGGACTTCTACAAAACAGATACAGTCATTAATGTATTTATTTTAGTCTGATTGAATAGATTGTGAAAAAGGGGAAAAATCAGTGGGATCTCATTATTTCAAGGACTGTTACACAAATGAGACTGCACTCACTGGCCTCAGGGACATGTCACACAGACATTAAGGACAGTACAGTACCATACTCTAATAACACACAGAAACAGAGAACCAAGAGAGAAACACAAAACAGGGTCAGTAGTGGTGAAAGGTAAGCATAGTAAACAATGGAAGCTTTGGGAAAGCATAAAATAAATGATTTTATGGGATATAGAATATCTTCTTTGGTGTCTAATTTAGACATCATGGAGAGGAAAATATTTGGTGGCAAGAATGACATGAAGAGATTAAAAACAGGACATGTAAGCTCATGTGTGTTTAGATGTGGTATTTTGAACAGTTAGTGTAATATGGTAGGGTTGTTGACACTTTCTCCCTAACTGGTAAAGGTACTTTTATATTGTATATAACGTTGAGAAGAGGTAGAGGAACAAGGATAGGGTCTGAAGAGGTGGCATAGTTCTAGATGCTTTAAATTTGCTGTAAATTAACAGAAGAAAAAGACAGACACAAATAACAAGTTGCATATGACTCTTATCACAGACAATTATAAAAGCATAAAAAAAGCTCTTGCAAATAAAGCCAACACCTCAATACAAAAATGGTCATATTATATGAATAAACAATTCATAGGAAAAGTCACTTGGCTTTGAAATAAATGTATGAAAATATCCCACCTCCTTTGTGATAAAAGAAATCTTAACCAAAAATGTCACCCATCAGGTTAACGAAGTTAACACATGGCAGGGGATGTAGAGATCAGGGGATCATACACTGTTGATGATAGTTTCATAAAGGCTGTGTGCAGAGCAACTTAGCAGTATCTATCAAGACAAAACTGGTGCATACTCCTTGAATCAGTGATTTTCAAATTTACCTTGCAGATAAACTTACCCATGCCATATGTCATGTGTGTGTATTTGGCTACATGCATTGTTTTCTGAATTGTGTAAGATTGGAAATTAATTCAATATTCTTCAATAGAGAAGTGTTTGAGAAAATTACAATTCATCCACACAGTGGACGCCATTCATCTATGAAGAAGAAAGACACTTCTCTATGTGTTAGTGTAGAAAGATCTTGAAGTTTTATTGTTAAATTAAAAAAATGGAGGATATAAAAAAATGGGTGTCATGTGCTGCTTAGAGGAAAGAACATGCTCATACACACACACACACACACACACACACACACACGGTGATGATCATAGAATATCTGTGGCCTGTCACACTATATTTGAAGTGTGTTAAGGAGCTTGCCTCTAAGAAGGGGGATCTGGTTGGATGGAGATATTGCAATGGGCAAAAGACTTTTCAACTTAGATACTTCCATAACTTGTGTATTTTATATCTCATTGTATGGAGTACTACAAAAAATAATTGAAAACTAATGGGATTAGAGAAAAGCATGGATTGTAAGAGTATATTCTGTCTGGGAATACAAGTGTGCAATGAGGTAGAATTACTTTTACTGTCTTAGGAGTCTGGTAATAATGAACACAAAAGAGGAGGAAGAAAATTTTTCACCGATATTTTGACATCAAACTGAGATCATTTGATAGTTTTCATCTGATTAATATTCCTAAATGATTTTGGAGAGGATTTTGTGACCCAGAAATGCAATAATCCATTACAGTATCTCGTTTACATCCCATTAACACTGACAGCACTCTGTGTTACCTTTTAAAATTTTTTTACATCAGCGCCTCAGTTATTTAACCATTTTCCAATTATTAAGCGATATATGAATCAGTCTCACATTCTGTACTCAGAACAATGAAGATCAAAATATGTATTTCCTATAGCAATTATAGATTACAACAGTGAAAAGTGGGTTTCAGAGTATGAAAAGAGTGGAGAACAAGTCAAAATCTTATATGAATATGAGAGAACATTTTCATTATAATTAGAAAGCCCCGATGGCCTAATGTTCCTCATTAATGCTGAGCATTTTTGAGAAGTATGTATAACTTGAGGTACCAAATGCCAAGAGTGAAATAAGGAAAAGGCCTAAGAACTAAAGATACAGGAATTCCCATTTATTACCCAATTTACATCACAGTGTTTTTTAATTGGTAGTGTAAAATGTTGTATAGGAAATGTTACACATCCTTTTATGTGATTTCTCTTTCCTTGACGTGTTAAAGTAATTATTTTTATACAGTAACTTAGAAAATCATGCACAAAGTGACATAACTTAGATACGTAGTCTCTAACTGGACATAAGAACCGTTGATGCGATTTTCTCCTCAGAGTACCTCAAGCTCTAACTTACTAATGAGAATATCACATTTTTCTCTTTCGTTGGACTTCACTACCATATATGCCACTTGCATTCACCATATCACTTAAGGACATCACTTTGTCTTCTTTGCTCTTTGTTGGAGAAGTAAAGAAAACCACGCTTGAGAAATAGGAGCAAAATTTAGCTAAGTCATGAGAGATATTTGATGAGCATCCTGGTGATATCCAGCTCACTGAACTTGTGTAAGAGTAGGATGGGCATAAACCAGTGCCCCTCACTTTATGGAAAAATGAAGAAAGCATTAAAGCTTTAAACTGTCAAACTATAGCTTGTGTATAAGATTTCAGAGGGCCAGTTTACTGAGTGCTGAAAAAGCCTTGCTTTTGAGACTCCTCATTCCCTTTTAGCATTTGGACCCCAGAGTAGAGAATGATTTCTCCTCAGATAACACAAGAGGCCATTTCATCATCACTTCAGGGTGTAAGTATCGTTTTCTTATTCCTTTTGCTGCATTGCATCTAAAATATTAAGATTTGTTTCTCTGCATCGTATCATTAAAAATAAGAAGCTTTCCCCAAGGAAAAAGAAAGGTGTTCAGACAAGATCAGAGACTTCCTTTGATACTTGCAAGTAAACTCCTCTTTGTGTCGGCAGTGGTACCTTGGCTGTTGTCCAGCAGTTTAATTGGCTCTCGTTTGCCTAATCTCCTCTAACAGATAATGTTATTACAGAATCGCAGGACTCCAAAATCCCCCATCAGACAAAACAAGCCTTATAATGAGAATCCCTTCATTTTACTTGGCATTTGGCTTGGTGTGAGCCACCTCAGGCCCATCTCACTTGTGAGAAATGCATTATTTTTCCCAACAACCATGCTAATTCTAAACCAGGAAACATTTATTTTGGATCATTTCTTTTCTGGAATGATTCAAAGTTCAGGCAAGTAAAATTGGGAAGGAAGTTAAATTAAGCTAAAATAGAAGGAGACAAAATTAAATTGGATTTTATAACCTCTCTTTTGCAACTCAGTTCATGTTAATTTGTGTCTTGAAAGACAAAGCACTAGGCTATTTGCTATTTTTGAATTTGCATTGTTTTCTTCTACGATAATAAATCAGTGTATGTACTTCATGTGTTTAGAGTCCGTTTCTTTTGTTTATCCATGTAGTTATTCTTACAATTGACAAATATTCAATGAGTGTCTTCTGTGTTCAAGGCAGTGCTAATAGAGTAGAGCAAAGTAACAAACCCAAAAGAAAGGCCTAATCTAATGGAACTTAAAGTAGGTAGTGATAATTGTATAAAGAAAAATAGTGTATAGGAGATTCGAGTACCGTGTATATATGTGGAGATGGGACAGATGTGTTTATTTTACATCTAACATATATGTGTCCATATTCATATATATCTAGATAGATATAGATTTTGTGTTATATTACAGGATATCAAAGATGACCCCTCTGATAAGTTGGCTTTTCAGAAAAATTAAGGGAAATGGAGGGGCAAGCCATGTAGCTGTATGGAGGAAAGATAATTACAGTCAGGATGCAACAAATGCAAAGGCCAGAAGTGAAAGCATGCCTTGTGTTTGAGGAACACCAAAGAATGATGTGATTTGGAAGGAAATGCTAGAAGATGAGAAGACAGACACAGGGTAGAAGTAGAACAAGTCAAGCCTACCTTTGGTGATTCTGAAATTATTTGAGAATGGATTCCTTTAAACTACATGTATGCAATATGGTGGTTAAAATAGAAAACTAGGGCCATGTAGAAAAGATTGAAGCAAAAATAGCGTACAAGAATGCAAATACAGTTTGTATAGGTGAGCACCAGATTTCTCTCTGAGTTTTCAAGTGGCTAGGGCATAAAAGGAAATAGCAATCACATAGGACTGGTTAAATAAATAGGTTTGTAAGTAAATAAATAAATAAGCAGTCAAAACTATCAATTATTTAAGGAAATTAAAATTACAAAATAATCATTTCTCTTCTTTGTCTTCTTTGTCAGTCAAACATGCCCTTTGTTTCTTTCCTTTCATTTTTTATAGTTTGGGTTATTCAATTTAAAAAATAAGTGTCTATTAAAGTATGGCTGTCATACAATTTTATATTAGTTTCAGGTGTACAACATAGTGATTCAACATTTCTATACCTTAGTCATTGCTCACTGCAGTGCTGTCATCATCTGTCACCATGCAAAGTTACTACAATGTTTTAAATTATATTCCCTATGCTGTACTTTTCATTCTGGTGACTTATTTATTTTATAAATGGAAGATTGTACCTCTTAATCCCCTTTACCTGTCTCACCCATCTTCCCCACCCACCACCCCTCTGGTAATCACCAGTTTGTTCTCTAGATGTATGAGTCTGTTTCTTTTTTTTTCTTTAAATTGAACCAATTTCCACACTTGAGACTCTGTAATTTCATCCAGTTTTGAAAAAGATTGCAAGTTATAAAATCTTACATCATTTTTAAATTATCCACTACCATATTGAAATCTTTATGACTTACCCTGTACACATGGATGTGTTTTTATTTCAATGCTAAGATTCAAGAGAGAAAATCTACTGTTTTTTTTTTTAAATAGAAATCACAAACTATTCATGTGCCAAGAAGAAACTTACTTCACGGAATGTATTGATTATCTCTATATTCACTGCCTCTTTTGTAAGTCATTTTGCAAACTCTTACATTGGGATTCATGCAGTTTTTTATTGATCTGGTAAATACTTTCTTATTTCATGTTAAAATACACTGCAGTCACCAGACATAGACTGTATTTGCTTGTCTGAAATCATAATTTAAGTAATTTAAAAAATAATGTCCATTATTATCCAACATCTGAGAGAGCTTTCCTCTCTGGGAAACAGCAAGAAAGTAAACTAACAAAGACAGTTACCTAATGTTAATAAAAGTGTGTAAACCCAATTCGAAATAAAGAAAGCTGTGGATTGCATGAAGAGATGAGTAAGAGGAAAATATTGCCCTTATAATAAAAACAGTCATGTTAGATGACAAAGTAGTGAGATTTTTAAAAAATTCCTGACAATTTAAAAATACATAGTGGGATGGCTAGATGGCTCAGTTGGTTGGGCTTCTGACTCTTGATTTCGGCTCAGGTCTTGATCTCAAGGTCATGAGATCTAACCCCGCATTGGGCTATGAACTGACAGTGCAGAGGCTGTTTGGAATTCTCTCTCTCTCTCTCTCTCTCCCTCTCTCTCTCTCTCTCTCTGTCTCTCTCTCTCTCTCTGCCCCTCTCCCATGTGCTTGCTCTCTAAACAAACAAACACTTGAAAAAGCTTTACTTAAAAAAAAAACTTAAATGGATAGTGATTTAGGCAAGCACATTAAAAATAGTCTAAAGTATTACAATTGTAAAAGAAACATACTGAGGAAAGATTTAGATAACAAAAGTCAAATGACAGATTAAAGCAAAACATTGTACGGGCATGATGATGTAACATGAAAGATGATGAAAGATAAGTCTATGAAAACTGTTAGGAAGCCCAAAATAATTAATATTAGGAAGTTAATAATAGCAGCTCATAAGTGCTTATTAATTGGAGGAACCAATACAAGCAATCTACGCAAACTCCTCATTCAGTTAGGACTACAACCAGTATAATTGGTATAATTATTATTTCCATTTTACATGTGGAAACTGAGAGCACTGAGAAGATTGGATCCTAATATTCGAAAGCCCCAGAATCTAAGATGTTAAGTGATTAAGGTGTTCAATGAAATTGGAAATTTGGGGTCCATCATTTTATATCTATCATAGTAAGTGGGTCCTCTGAAGAGACCAGGAAATGGATGATTGGAAAATCCAGATGAGGGTAACTAGAACCTTTATCAGGGACTAAATAGTGATGTGGATTTGGTGGGGTCAGGGTGGGGATGCCAATACTTTAGGAGACCTGAAAAGTGGCATTCATTTAGGTGAAAGGTAAATGGGTGCAAATACCCTATTGAATCTAGAATATCAATGAAAATCACATTTAGAATTGTTTGATATAAAGCAGTTGGGCATGTCTTTAGTGGGTGATTTAAAAGGTAAGTTGATAAAAATCTCATCTACAATGGGCATATATAATTGAGCTGAGTCTGTATATAAAAGGACAGAAGTAGTAAGGGCCTCTGGGTGGCTCCGTCGGTTGAGTGTCCAACTCTTCATTTCGTTCAGATCATGATCCCAGGGTTGTGGGATGGAGCCCTGCGTTGGGCTCTGTGCTGAGTGTGGAGCCTGCTTAAGATTCCTTCTCCCTCGGCGCTCTGCACCCCCCCACCCCCACTCATGTTTGCACCAGAAGGAGATAAATCCATGAGTATTTATGCAGAGTTTACCATAAGCACAGAGACAGTATAGAAAAATAAATTCAACAACCAGAGAATCAAAAACTCAGGTGAATCTGAACAAAGGATAACTACTCATAGTGGATCTATTTCCTGGGAAAACATACTAGAGTCCTCTCTTAGTAAACAATGAATAAATAGAACAAATACCACCATCTTTCAAAACTTAATATATTTAAACTACCATTTATGTTTATTACTTAAACATAAGAGACATGTTGTATGAAACGATTATCATATACATTGCAAAATGGAATATGCTTGTAGAAATATTTGTGTGTATGTGTGTGTGAGAGAGAAAGAAAGAGATGGAGGGAAGAAGGGAGAAAGACAGCAAGCAAGCATGAAACAGAGAGAAAACAAGTTTTAAATGTTTTAAAACTCTAGGAGAGTTATAAGATTATATTCCTAGAAGAAAGAAATTTTCCAGTTCAAGGTATGTGCATTTATACGGTGGGCAACTATGATGAGATGGGGGAACAAGTCAAAACATTTGAATGGAAAAAGAATAACCATATATAAGACAGATGAAATATTCCAAAGTCACCTTGAAATAAATATAAAATTGATGTTGGCAGCTCAGTGGTGACAGGAGTCAAGAGATTATGCTGCTGTGAAACCACAAAAGATGCAATTGATATTTTAATCTAAAATATCATGTCTGAGGAAAAAGCCTGAAACTGGGAATTGTTCTTTAAAACAAAATTGAATCTGTTGATTTATGTCTGCCTTGGCCATTTTCATTTGTTTTTCTTCATAAGGAGAATACTGGTAAAAATATTATAATTTCTTAGTCTATATTGTCTTTAATATTATTTCTTAAAATGGTAAAAAAAATATTGGAGATATTTTTGTTGTTAGAACACTGCTTTTATTAAGAAGTGAGGTTGACCTTTTGCGTTTTCAATAAGGTGTGTATGAGAGAGAGAGAGAGAGAGAGAGAGAGAGAGAGAGAGAGAGAGAATACTCATTCTGTTCTTCTAAAGCGATTTTTTTTTTCAGTTTCAGTTTTCCTAGTTTGGAGCAGAATTCTATGTTCCCCTTGTTGCTTATTTTGAAAATTTTCTTCTTTCTCTTCTTCCTGACCCATTTAATCACCTAACTGAATCATCCCTCCTTTCCCTCCTCTCTTCACCAAACTTTTATTAAGCTTCTACAATGTCCCAGAAACTGATTCGTCACCTTTGAAAGGGTTTCACATGACTCTGAGCATACCTACTCCCATATCAATCTGATAAAATTTCTGGAATAATCTTTTAATTATTTTCATGACCTCTCATCCTTTCTCCTTTGTGTTCTTCCCCAAACTTTCCTTTTTTTTTTTTTTGTTTCAAGTTTTTACTTAAATTCCAATTAGTTCACATATAGTATAATATTAGTTTCAGGAGTAGTATTTTGTAGATTCCTCACATATAACACCCAGTGCTCATCACAATAAGTGCCCTCCTTAGTACCCATCACCCATCCACCTCCTTCCATGAACCTTCAGTTTGTTTAATCCCTTCTCCTTTAAAAGCTTCCTACATTTTGCTTTACAAGTCAGCACAATCCTCCTTTAAGAATATATTGTTTGATTAACTAATGAATTAATACATTATTTTCCCCTTTCACGCACATTTTCTGGCTGCTTATTTTTTAACTGTCTTTGGTTAAATAGTAGACAGCAGTTATATCTGGGGCACAATGAAGCAAGTAAATCAACTAAAACAGACAACAGTTTTATTATGACTGCTTTTCTAAATGCTGTTTCGATCTGCCTGGTGATGAATTTAAAAGGGAAGACACAGCCTCCCAGGTAGGACTCAACATCAGGGAGGAAGGTACATCGATTGCTGAACTGATTTCACTAAATCACACCCAACCCTTTCGTCCGAAAGCCTCAGTTTTTCGATCTGTACGATGAAGTTGACGCCTACCTTGTAACACTGTGGTAAAGTTTGATCACAGATATTTCAGTATGTTGAGTACAGGGCTATTTATCCAGGGGGAACTTCTCATGGATTAAGCTCGGTTCTGCAAGGCTTTGTTTGTGTAGATGGTGGTGGTGGTGGTGGTAGTGTTGATGTGGTAACGGTGAGGACAGTTAAGATACATTGGTGACTTATAATATGCTAGAAATTATGCTAAATATTTGCTTGGCTTAACTCATTTAATCTTGAAAGTAATTCTACGAGATAGCTACTTTTTAAAACCCCCATTTCACAGCGAGGAGACCTTAGAGGTTCAAAGGTTTATATATGGTGCATGTTGTCCTCGTAATGATAAATTTGGGAGAATAGTCCTGTTCCCTCACCTGCTCCCACTAATGTAAGTTATTAATAGAATGAAATACGAGAGTAATAAATTCAGAAGAGGCTGAGTGTAACATTTCTGCAACCTACAAACTGAAATCTGAACTGCTTACAGAAATACTCTGAAAACACAGAGCAAAGCACATATTTATTTTTTCAACTTTCCCTCCTTTTAGAGGAGCAAGCAGAGTATGTTTTTAAAAGCATTTGCAATTTATCTAGATATATTGTTGGCACTAACATATTCCAAAGTCAATTTTTTTTGGCAGAGTCTGCCCCGATGCACGATGCACTACATCATTCGAGTGCATGGAAAGATATTAGCACCAATAGGAAGTATTAGTAAAACTGATTTCAGTTGAACAGCCTGCACATTGAGGTTGCTGCATTTATCTGTTTACATCTCTCTGTTCTGCACAAAACAACATCTTAAAGGATGCAGATAAATAATAGTGACATTTTATCTCCCTTTCTAAAGTTGAATTCCAGAAGGTAGGAAAGATCCTTTCATGCTTACATTACCATGACAAACTAAAAGAGATAAATCCCTAACGGATGTGGGAGTTAGGGGATTAATGCTTAGATGCTTCTTCCAATTTATTTCTCCTATTATATGTGTTAAAAATATATACCATATGTCATGCAGCATGTTTTAATCCCATCAAAATCTCTCACACAATTCCTCAGGGGATACGTTTTTCGCTGCCAACTTTTCACTGCTAGAATGCTGACTTACTATTCCTTTGCAGAGAGCTTCATGGTTTATTTTATGATAACATGTTGTTATAACTTCTCCGGCTGTAATTTGTATACGGAAAATTAGTCCCGGGAGAATTTATTTTTGAGAGCAGTATGCTTAATGGTGATGGAGAAAGATGGAAATATTTCCAGAAAGCAATGTATCCTTCAGTTGTTTTAATAGAACAGAAATTCCTTTGACAGCACTTGTGAAAGCCTTTATTGTACCCAGCATTTAAATTCAGTCCTTGAACTGGGCTTTTCCCAGATCATTTGAGGGTCAATTTTGGAAGAGTTCTCTTGTCGTATGTCACTTTTCAATGATAACACTTTATACAGAAGAGCAAATTGAGGGGGAAAAATTCTTTTAGTAATACCAAGTACACATGACTTGCATCAAGTGACAATACACTGGCTTATAGTTGACCTAAGAGGAATTTTCTCTGTGCCACGTTTTTGTTTAAAAATATGTATATATTGAATAACAAGAGAGCTTGAACAAATTTTCATTTCATAAAGAAAACAAGTTAAAACTTTACTCCAAGAATTAAGATCATTTTACCTTCATGTTCCTCTGTGTGGTGCTTTAGTTTTAAATCCCTATAATATCCTTGACATTTTAATTCATTTTATACAGCATTGTTCAGCTAGCTCATATAGGCTGGGATCCACACTGGCCCCCTGGTATTTGATTTTTAGCAATTGGGTATCACTGTAAGGTTTACCTGACTTAAGTCATCAAATATAACAAAGTCAAAGTTACTTCTTGTTAGAAATTAAGTTGTTCCTATGCGCCCTGTTTTTAATCAGGTGCTCTAATTGTAATAACGTTCCTCCACAGAGAGCTGTTAACATTGATGGGCTCTATTAAGAAGAAATAATAAACATATGTGGATTCAAGTCCAGGGGTGCCCTTTGGGTTTCCTTCCTCTTATAAGATATAGTATAAGTGGATGTCAGATTTGCAGATGGCATTTTTTTTTTATTGAACTAAGTCTGCTGATCATGGTACAAATGGCATCTTTTAAGTTTTTCTATGGGACTTAATAAGTACAGGAATGGAAAGTAAGGAGTTACTTAATGTCCTGACACCATCGCTAACATACCGATGGTAAATACCAAATGATTTGCTTCTCCCCTCCCCACCATCTACACATACCAGAGCTCAGCTTCTCTTTGTCAGACTCAAATTGGATTTCCTTTGCTATCAGCTTTAGGCTCAGACTTCTATGACCCTAGTTTGGCAGCTCTTCAAGGGGTTTATGGCATAAGCCTTTTCTATTTCTAACAAAAAGTACAGCTCAAATCCACCTTACAATGGTGAATTCTGTCTCAAGTTTTATTTTCCAAAAGATCCCACACTTTGTGAGCTCATTTTTAAAAACTATTTGTTTTGTTTCCATAGTGAATAATCAGTAAATATTAATTTTGAGTGAAAAGAAATAAGTTTGAAAAAAAGCATGCATTAAGACTTCCCGTATCCTTATTTGGTAGTCAAATTTAAGGCAGAAAAAGTGTTAAAACATTGATATACTATAAAATAAGTATTATGTTTCTTTAAGCTACTGTTATTTATAACTTATGTGCTAAATCTACATTTAAGTATTTAGTATATATTCATATTGATACAGATTTTTATAGAGTTTGAAGTTCTTTTTTAAAATTTTTTAACATTTATTTATTTTTTGAGAGATGGAAGAGACAGAGCATGAGAGGCGGAGTGGCAGAGAGGGACGGAGTCACAGAATCCGAAGCAGGCTCCACGCTCTGAGCTGTCAGCACAGAGCCCAGTGCGGGGCTTGAGCCCACAAATCATGAGATTGTGACCTGGACCAAAGTCACACACTTAACTGACTGAGCCACTTAAGCACCTCAAATAGTCTGAAGTTCTTCTTAAATGCTCTTGTCTTTAGCTCCAGGAAATCCATAATTCAGAAGTCTTAAGAAGGCATAATATAAGATTAATCATGATTTTAAATGTAACTGATGCTAGATAAACTCATAATTAGAAAGTCAAATTGCAAAATTATATCATTACTGGAAATTCTCGTATGATCTATGTCAAAATATAGTCAAATGCTTAAGATATTGGCTGTATTACTGTGGGAAATAAATAGTAAATTGAGGTATGAAACATAACCTACACATGATATCATGGATCATTTTGCATGTTTTTTTTTTCCATTAGAGGACTTGTAATGAAGAGGGCCAGTAAAATATTGATTAATAAGTGCTGAAGTGAAATGCCTATTTTTGAGTAAGCTATAATTAAAATTTAATGCAACTACATTGCCAAGAAATATTTTTTAAAAATTAACAGTTTGACATGCTAATTTTGGGATATTCCATTTGGAGAATTAGTTTCCTTACTTGATCCATGAAAACAGCAACACACACAATAGGAAACAAAATAGAGATGTTGACGTATTTTCATTAATCACATCATACAGAAACTGAAATAAATGAGGGGAAGAGAAGATGTTATATAATCATCTGTTTTTTTACAGAGGTTACATTTATGTTAAAAATAAAAAGTCACAGGTCTGGAGTTAAAAGTATGCATTTTGGAGGCACCTGGGTGGCTCAGTCGGTTAAGCGTATGCCTTCGGCTCAGGTCATGATCTCACGGTCTGTGGGTTTGAGCCCCGCATCAGGCTCTGTGCTGACAACTCACAGCCTGGAGCCTGCTTGGGATTCTGTGTCTCCCTCTCTCTCAAGTATGTATTTTTGAGTCAGCTAGATCTCAGTTTCCATCTGTAGTACTCTGCTTTCTTGCACTGTGACTTGAAACTCCAGTTTCTTTGCCTGGAAAATGGAGCGTATAAAATTACCTTTCCATTTCAATGATTGTTTTGATTATTAATGAATGTAAAATTTTTGAATAGTGTCTTCCATATGGTAATTACCCAAGAAACCTAAGCCAGTAGGGTTCTTATTACCACTGGGGGCAAAAGAACTCCTGTAGAAACCCATGTAGTGGTTCTCAAATACTCTGCAGCCTTCTGACTGCTACTGGCTCTGGACAGTGTTTTTGTTTGTTGTTTGTTTGTTTTGAACTGGTTTGGGGGAATATAAGGCAAAGAAGGACAATGGTGACTTTTTTTCCCATCAAGCTAAATTTAAAGGCCTATGGTTTTATTCTGATATTGTTTTACATTCACTTTTGATGTTAACATGCTATTGACTCTATTTGAGAATGACAGAAGATGGAGATTGTATTGCTGCTTTATTTTGTTTGTTTAAAAACAGAAGGCCATATAAAGTGGCAGGCTCACGTTGGCCTACCTTCCCGGTCTTCTGTTTTTAATTGGTGACCATTGGAATTTCGAAAGTCCAGGAACCATAGCTCTGATCTTCTAACCATGGGAGTTATTCATCTAGCGTCCTCATGAGTAGTTCCATATGACATAACTCTTGAGACATAAAGTCTGTTACTTTGGTGGACAGTTGTAATTATTACAGTGACTTTTCTTATTTTCCATGTTTTTGTCCCAATTCATTCTAACTGGGATTTAGATTCTCAGGTATTTTGTTTTACAGTATGATAGGGAACAGAGAGAAATGAGCAAATGGTTACAATGTACATCAAGGTTCAAGAACTTACTGAGGATGAGACTCTAATTGGGCAGACTGTATTGGCATTGGTGAGGCTGAGTGAGGACCATCCTAGCCTAGTGTGCCAGAGTGTGGTTACGAAAACTGAGGGGGAGGCTGACAAGGTTCCCATCCGGGCTATGCAGGGTTTAGTTCTTCATCCTCTTGTGGCATGCCAGGACGTAACCATTAAATTAAGAATTAAGACTTCTTGATTTTTCATCCTGTGTGCAGGTTGAAAGTGCAATTACCCTTTGACCTAAGAATGGCATTGAAAGAGTATAGCCTGGAGAAAGAACAAAAAGTGGTACCTAAATGCACGGTGCTCACCCAAAAGTGAACGTTCTATCAGACAATGTGTGTGTGTGTGTGTGTGTGTGTGTGTGTGTGTGTGTGCATGCATGCAAGTGTACACACACACACACATAGACACACACTCACAAAATCACAGGATTAAAAGATTTTAACAAAGGTGAAAAGTATCACGCATCATATTATACCATCCTAGTTTATGTTTACATGTATGTATGTGTGTATGGTATTAGAACTATTCTTACATCGTGCATACAGGTGATTTTTATAGTTGGAATAAAAGTGTATAAACGGTTAAAACACGTAATAAATATGTATATTATAATAAATAAATAAATGTTTATTTCATTAAAGTGCTGTAAACTTTTCCTCCAACTTGAAGACTTTTCCTAAGTGTGGTCTTAATAGCTGTCAACGCATGTCCTTTCATCATTCCCCATTGTTGCCTTTCAGATTGCTTTGGAATTTTAACTACAATCATCTGTGGACAGATAGCATCCTTGGTATTTGAATTATTTATTGAGGCTAAATTGTAGGCCAAAAGATAACCCTTTAGGCTCTTTACAAATGCTTGTTTCTAACTTTCCAAAAAGATTGCAACCGCTTCCATGCCCTAAGCTAAATTCTTGCTCTTCCTGGCTGATTCGCTCTTCTTTCAGACCTCCTCAATCCAGTAAATGTTACCATTATCCACCCAGTTGGTCAATTCAAAACCTGGCTTGCAACTTTCTTCCTCTTCCATATGCCCACTTCTTGCCATTCTAATCTGCCCTTAAGTTTTAAGTTAATCTTCATTGCAGTGATTTCTCGTGCACCAAGAATAAAATCCACATTTCTTAATATAATCTACATATTGCCTACCTTCTTAATATAATCTACGTATTGCCTACCTCTCTATGACTCTAACTCCCAGACCTACAGAGCAAGCAAACCTTCTTACACATGCTGTTTCATCTGTTTGGAAGGCTCTTCTTCCTGCACTTTTCTTGTCTGGTTTCTTCTCACCCTTCAGTGGTCAGTTTTTATGTTCCATTTTTATTTTTTTTTATTTTATTTTTTTTTTCAACGTTTATTTATTTTTGGGACAGAGAGAGACAGAGCATGAACGAGGGAGGGACAGAGAGAGAGGGAGACACAGAATCGGAAACAGGCTCCAGGCTCTGAGCCATCAGCCCAGAGCCTGACGCGGGGCTCGAACTCCCGGACCGCGAAGTCAGACGCTCAACCAACTGTGCCACCCAGGTGCCCCTTTAATGTTTATTTATTTATTTATTTAAAAAAATTTTTTTTTCAACGTTTATTTATTTTTGGGACAGAGAGAGACAGAGCATGAACGAGGGAGGGGCAGAGAGAGAGGGAGACACAGAATCGGAAACAGGCTCCAGGCTCTGAGCCGTCAGCCCAGAGCCTGACGCGGGGCTCGAACTCACGGACCGCGAGATGGTGACCTGGCTGAAGTCAGACGCTTAACCGACTGCGCCACCCAGGCGCCCCTTATGTTCCATTTTTAGAGAGGCCTTCCCCAACTCCCTAACATGAAGTAGTGATTCATACCTCACAGAGTATTGTTCCTTCTTTTGGTGTACTTTTTTCACTGTTCAATATTACTACATATGCCTTTGTTGGTTTCCTTGATAAATATCTCTCTTCACAAGTAGATATAACTCTGTGAAAGTCACTACTGTGTTAGGTTTATTTACCACTATATATCTTATATTCTAAATCTGTTGCCTGGCACTTTGTATTTTTAGTGGTTCAGATTGTCTGGGTTTGTGTCCTGGCTCTGACGTGTGTTAACATCTACCCTTGGGTACAAATATAAGACGAACATAATAACAAGACCTAACATATAGGATTTTCTAAGAATTAGATGAAATTATTCATATACAATTATTAGTGTAGCATTTGTCACAGTATAGGTTTTCAGTATAGTAGTTACTATTATTGTTGTCCTAATGAGAATTCAGTAAATATTTGTTGAGTGAATGAAAAAATGAAATTCTATTATGATATAAATAAGTAGGTTATTACCTCCTCAGTGTAAAACTGTGCCATTTTCACCACAGTCTCTATTGCATTGAGTGTCATTCTGTTTTCAGTTACTAATAGGCAAAAGCATCATCATCATCAGAAACTTCATGGTTTTAACTTCCTTAGCATTCATTATTAGAGGTGGAACCTTTTCCCATCCACATGAGTTTCTGAAAAACACCCATGTTTTTCTCCCTTCATTAATATATTATTTGTGGAAATAACTGCTTCAAAATCTCAATGCAATGTCCAACAGGTTCATTAGTTAGAGCAGTCAGAAATATAACCCAGGTTAACTTTTTTCTCAGAATAACTAAATCACATTGTCTAAGTCTTATATTAAAATGAAATCAGATGCCTTTTATCAAAAGGTGAAATGGTTGTGAATATAATCTTGTGATGATGAGTATTTTAGCATCAACTTAGAGATCTTATTTTTCTCTACCACATGCTCAGGAACATATAGTAAAATTAGATGTCATTGACCCTTCCTGTGTTATCAGTGGTCCCAAAATATTCTGTCCATATCATGTCACCATTAGTAACAAATCATCTTGTATTACAGCTATCCATTTATGTGTTCATTCCTCCCATTAAACAGTGAGCTCTTTGGGGGTAGAAATTATATTTTATTCTTTCTACATGTGGAAAGAAGCAAATAAGGAAGGAAGGATTGAATATTACACTTTTGTTTCTAATCATATTAGCTTTGTTATTTTGCCCCAGCTGCAATCATGTTAGTGAATATAAACTGGGAATACAGCAGTAGGAAACTAGTCAATACTCAGTTACTGTGAAGAGACAGAAGCAGAGATGTTTGTGTCTCAGTTGTCTTTCACATAATTCTTGGCTAACATTACACTTTATGTTAACTAACTGGAATTTAAATAAAAACTTGAAAAAAAACCAATTCTCAGCGAGGATAGTGAGGATATTCTCTCATAGTAATAAGGAAAGAATCCAGATCACAAAGCTTGGTTATTCCTAAAATATTTGTCTGCTCTGACTCTGACTGTCCTTCAGCATATCCAGGCATGATGTGCAAAGTACAGAATTGAAATAAAATAATCCCTAGTCAAATCATAGGCTTATGTTACAGGGATAAGTCAAGTTTGTAGTTTCACCTGAGGTAAAAAGGCATTAAGTCTCTTTATCACATCCAAACATCACTATTAGGCTAGGGATAGAAAAAACATTGGAGGAGGAGAGAGTGAGGGCCCAGCGAGTAAGTAGTTGGTCGCTGTTAAAATTACACTAGAATTGGCTCACTAGTATTGGTTCCATCTTGTTTATAATCTTATTCATTTTCCCCCACCCTCTCATAGAGCAAGGTCAAAGCAGACAGTGTTTTACAAAAACATTACAAAATTTTACATACATGACAAAACATTACAAAAACATTACAAAAACTTCACAAAAAACACATTTTTGGGGGGGAAACTTATGAATCTCCAAATTAAAAATGTTCTGATATATTTTAGTGTCCCAATTAGGGAGGAGTAGGAAAATATGCTGTTCCCGGTTTCTAAAACCTTTTACAGTAGGGGCACCTGGGTCTGTTGAGCATTTGAATCCTTGATTTTGGCTCAGGTCATCAAGTCATGATCTCTTGGTTCCTGAGATCGAGCCCTGCACCAGGCTCTGCTCTGACAGTGCAGAACCTACTTGGGATTCTGTCTCTCCTTTTCTCTCTCTCTGCCCCTTCCCTGCACATAGTGGTGCATGTGCACTCTGTCTGAAAATAAACATTAAAAAAAATAAAATCTTTTAAAGTAATTAATTACATATGGGCCAAGTTTACTTTAGACACATGTAAATACATACTCTTTGTTCTCTAGTTCTTTGTACACATTCATGAAAATGATAAAATTTCCATTTTATCCTTTTCTCATGGTATTTTTTTTACTTCTAATGTATTATGCTATTTGATATTGACATTCTCAGCACAAATTGGCCCCAAAATGTACTTCATTCAAAAGCATGCTCTTTTCCCCTCTAAGCTTACTGTGATTTTAATGGAGGTAGGAATCAGAATTTCCTTCTTTTAAGAACTTCTTGGTGGAGGATGGCATATTCTCTTCAATGTCTGTGCAATATGAATACTAGTATTTTCATGTACCTGGATTTTTTGTAACTAATGCGCCTTTTCAGTAGTGAAGCAGTGGGGGACGTTCAATGAAGCTACTCTTTTATCAGCGTTCTGAAGCCATCTGGAGTTACAGACGGACACTGGTCACAGTTCTACCTCCACGTGAGGATTCTTAGAGGTGGGAGGGCACAAGAGATAAGGCAAGACTTGGGTGTCTTGTTTTGTTCTGGCTCTAGTAGATACTTTGTAATAGACCTCTAAAAAGAGTGTGAATATATACTATACTATATTTATTTTATATAAAATATAATTTTTAAATATCAATGTATTTTTATAATATAACATTGACCTAACCATTGAAAAAATATGTTCTCTTCTCAGGAACTAGATTCTAAATTACTGTACATGTACCTGTTTATCAATCATGAACCAGTCTAGATAATGATTACACTGTAGTTTTTATCATACTCTATTTCTTGGTTAGCGTTGCTAGAGTGTTATCAATTTTATTGATCTTTTCAAAGAACTAACTTTTGGTTTCATTGATTTTCTGTGGTCGAACTATTGCTACCTATTGTTTACCATGTATTAAATGGAGTCTAAGCTGCATACTTTTCAATTTTTCGTACAAGTTTAAATAAGCATAAATTAACGTGTCTGTAAATCAGAGCTCTTCAGTTGGAAATGAACTGTAATTTTTTTGAAATTCCATAATTCCGTAATTTTTTTGAAATATGACATGTCCCTTGTGCTAGATATGCAAAGAGTATCTTCCTTTAAAATCAGTCACTCCAAGTTGAGTGGATCAACCCCAAAGTGTTGCATTTATTTTGGGGTTTTGTTATTTTTAATTCCTCTTAATTTAGAAATTGTTCTTTGACATTTTATAATAGTCAACTAGCACAGTACGGCACTGTATCTAGGACTTTCCACAGTATGAAAGAGGCACAGAGTATGTGGTTATGATTATATATCAGAGAAAACAACTTAGAGATACACTGTAATCAGATTGAATATCCATGCAAGTATAGTAGGGATCTTAATGCCTTCATTTTATACACAAAGGGAAGCTATAACAGAACCAAGTTTTTGAATGTGCATGTTTTATCTTTTTGGAGAATGAAGAACAAGTTTTCATGGAGATCAAATTGATATTGTTCCTAGTAGTTTTCTTTAAAAATACTGTTTATCTCCGTTTCTTTTGCTTGTTTAAAATATAGTTTAATAAGAGATTCAATTCAAGATTGCAATAGAATGTATGTGTTTCAGTGAATGTGAAATAAACATAAACAATATATGTGACTCTTTGGACCAAGGAGGATGTCTAATGTCTTTAGGACAAAACAGTCCATTAAAGAATTATCTTCTTATTTACGCTCCACATAACTATCAGTTTATTTAAAAGGCCGTGCCTTAATTAGAGGCCATTAGTGGACATGAATTACCGAAACAGTTTAAACTTCTGAAGTCATGAACTTCTCATGAGGGAACCTTGTTTATAGTACACTCTCAGACTGGCCTCATTTGGACCCACTGATTCCAGACTCATTACACTTGTTAGTGCTCATATCTTTACACTACTTGTCCCTCACTGGAACAACTGTGCAGAGATACAGGGGAGCTGGGAGTAGAGCCCTCAGATCACTCTGGGGGAATTACTGCTCCCTTCCTTTCAGAACAAACCAGAGCCAGTTTGAATATACCATGGACTCAAATCCCTGGTGCACAAAACACGCCCCTATTGTTCTATCTCTTAGTTGCCCTCAATTAGAAAGGATCAAAAATAGATGAAGTGTAGGAGTTCTTAAGTTAATTCTAAGGAAAAAAATAGGAAATGAAGGTACTGCTGAACTTGGCACAAAGCCAATTTCAACTTTAGGGACCCAAAGTTGAAAGAGAATGGTGATGTATGGATTTACTTACTTGTCTTTTTTCACTGTGCATGTTTGGCTGGTGTAAGGCTAGAAACCGTGAGGAGGAAACCACATAGCAAATGCATTCACATGGTTTTGTCACATGGTTATATGCTCAACGTTAATTGTTTAAGTAAAGCCATTGAATTTGATATGGAATATTGTGTGAGTTTGTGTGCTTTCTCTTGCTCTTTCTCTCTCTCGCTCTCGCTCGCTCTCTCTCTCTCTATATATATGTATATATATGTACTTATATGTATATATGGGGGGAGAGGGCGTGGGAGAGATTTTCTCTGATGGAATTCAAAATAATAAGTGACGTATTTAGCATTTGCAAGTATATATGGATTTCAGAATTTAAAATAAAGACTTATCTTTAAATTATATAATCCATGGGGTGCCTAGGTGGCTCAGTTGGTTATGTGTCCTACTTCAGCTCAGGCCATGATCTTGTGGTTCATGAGTTCAGGCCCCATGTTGGGCCCTGTGCTGACAGCTGAGTCTGAACCCTGCTTTGGATTCTCTGTCTCCCTCTCTCTCTGCCCCTCCCCTGCTCGCTCTCTCTCTCTCTCTCCCTCTCTCAAAAATAAATAAACATTTTTTAAAAGCCTATAAGTTATATTAATTCACGAATACTTTGATTTGCCATTCTTATAGGATGATAAGCTGATTTTAATTCACCTTTCTTGAAAAAGAATTCATTTAATTTTGAAGATTTGACTTTTGGTGAAGTTTCAGATTTATCTGTTATATGAAAATGCTCAGGAAAAGAGAAAATGTGGAATCATTTTTTGTGTTTCTCTTTTCCTATGAATGTGTAAGTTGAAAGATTTAAAGCACTGGGTGTTGTATGTAAGCCAATTTGACAGTAAATTGTATTTAAGATAAATGAATAAATATCAAAATAAATATTAAATAAATAAAAGGTTAAAAAGTTGTTTATCAATGTATGCTAATGAAATATAGATATCAAGATGTTTTAATGAACAAAAAAGGTTAATAGTATTAGAAGAGATCACTAGTTACGATCTGTCAGATTGAGGTGAGGTACACAGTAAGACAGTATATGAAAAAGCAAGCCCTCTTTCCTTCAGCAAACACCATTAATAAAAAGTCACTGCATTTAGGGCATATGAAGATTAATAAATGGATGGCAGTTTTTAAAATCACCAAAGAGGAGCACAAATGAATATTTAGATTCAGAGTCATCACTGTATACTTGGAAACTGAAGGAAAAGTATACAAAAACACTTGCACTGGAGAACATCTCATCAGGACCACCATTGTTTGTGGATTTATAAGCACGTATGGAAGGGGTAGATTGGGTACAGAATGGAGAATGCAGTGGTGTAGAAATATAGTCCATGTAGCTATGATGATGTGAACTGGATACTCATATGCACTGCAAACAGGAATGTAAATGGACTTAAACTTATGGAAACAATTTGGTATAACATATGATAACCTTTGACCCAGTAATCTTCCTTTAGATATTCAAGCTCAAGGCAAAATCAGAAATTCAAAGAAAATGCATATAAAATGACATAGATCATGGTACTGTATATTAAAATCAAAGTTAAAACAAATTAAATATCTAATGATACATTAGATATTGATAATATGTAATGATACATTTATAGTGTGAATATATTTGCAGCCACTAACAATAATTTTATAAATTGTATTGAAAAGATAATTTATATTTACATAATGTTAATGAATAATGCATAAAATGAAATCTTCTTGTGGTACAATCCCATTATGAAAATATTTACTGAGACTTTTGTTAGGTGCAAAGTTCAGAACCCACTCAAATTACTTTACAAAATGTTTTGTTATTATGACTTACACAATAAAAAAAGTGTTTTTTAAAAGATGAATGGGGTTTAGGTTCAGAATTCAAAAGAAGTCACAAATTAAGTTCTAGGGAGTTTCTTGGATTTCTCGGTCTTTCCTAAGGCTTTTTTTGAAGCCTCTCTCTGTGCGTTGTCTTTTCCACATGCACCTCATCAGTTCACTACTCACACTGTTAGCTTGCCTTTTCTCGCTTCTTAGAATTGTCATCACTGAGTTCATGATTAATCTCAAAGCCCCATCTCTTGCATGCCCCCATGAACTCATTTTTTGACTAAGCTAGGAAAAGTTAACACCGTCATAGCGCTCTGTTCATGTTTGTCTGACAGCACTTATGGCATTGTAGTTCCATGATGAGAGTAATGTACATGAACTATTGACTATAAAGAGCATGCTTTTGACACCATTCTGTTGTATAGTTTATGAAAGAAAGCCGCAAGACCCTAGGTTTGTTAACATTATGACAATAAACATAGGGGCAAAACCAGCACCCTCCCCCACGCACACACGCAAAAATTATATATATGTACAACTCAGCCAAACTTGGTGTCCTAACATCCTTACACATGAAAACTATCAAAGCACTCTTTCTGAGCTGTGTTGTTTTTCTCCCACATGAGACCTCATGCTAATGGTGGAAGAAGTGCTTTTACAAAAATGGTGTCATCTTTTAAATGCTGGAATAAAAAAGTTACCATTTTCTGCGTGAGTCGATCTTTTCAGTGAATATTTCAAGCAAATGAATAAGCACTTTATTAACTCCATGCTTTGTTTCAATGGTTTCCACAGGTGGACTGGTTTCACCAAATTCCATGTGTAAATTGGTCAGATAGAATGAGAATTTAGATTTGCACAATCTTAGTGGCAACTTTGAAACTTCTGTTATCTCACAGGACCCAGAAATTGAGTTGAGGCTTTCTTACTAAGCCGGATTGTAACAACGAACCCAGGAGTCAGTAGCTCAATTTTCTACTTCTTTGCATCAAATTTTCTCTTGAAAGTGATGCATGCAGTATTGAAGAATGGCAAGGAGGAGCCTCTGTGAAGTGTTAAATATTTGGTTCAGTGGGTCCTATCAGCAGGTAGGGCCTGCGGGGAGTGTGTTTATCCAGCAGAACGATCTCATTATGAGGACAGTGATGTAGTATAGTTTACTTCATACCCCAAAGCCATTCAAGGAAACAACTGAGTGAGTGATATTCATCTCGGCCCTGTATTGTGCTATTATGACTTGCAATAACTGGCAGCATATTAAAATAGAGATCAGGGACTGCAGCTACTCCACTGAATGAAGTTCTGAAATTTCAGACCTGTTGAATTATTCAGTATTTTCCAATTTATAGAATAAAAGAATATGTGATTGACTATTTCATGGCACATTAATGGAAATAAAGAAAGAGAACGCATAAGCTTTATGCATTTCACAGTTCGTATTTATTTCTCATAATTTCATGGTACCCAAGCGGGTCTCTGTATAGGCCATTGTGGCCCTTGCTGTCAAATACAAAGACAAGAACTTGCCTTTGAAAACTAGGGAACAATAAAAGACAAAGTATTAAAAATAAAACACCTTAATGAATGATCACGAAAAGGAACCCACAACACTGCTTTTTTTTTTTTTTAGCTTTGAAATATTCATGAATACCAGGTTGAAAAAAATAAAGTTTAAGACCAATGTCCCTTCTTGCCCATAACGATACACTGGGAACAACATAACCTGTAAGTTTAGAGAAGAAGGGAAGCCTGCTCAAAGTGATATTCAGTAAGATTATCAGATGCTTTATCCTAGCCCTAGTAGTGCCTAGGGTGTAGAAGATACCCTGTAAATATTTGTTGAAATAGTGAATCAGTGAATGCCTCCCTGCAGATTTGGCTCAGACTAAATATTGTAAAATCATTCCCCCTCCCAACTCAAATATTTTCTGTTTGAAACATATTAAAGGAAAGGGTCATGGTGTGATTACCAGGGTTCTAGGGTCTTAACCTTTGATGGCTATACAAAGGAATCTAGCTATGGCTTTTTGGTACTATATCCAAAGAAAGGATACTGAGCTGGACAAACCATGAGAAATTCTATGTTCATCTTCAAAGGTATTTACTAGTTAACCGTGAAACAAGCCAACTGCCAATTTCTGAGAATCTGAACTTGTTGGTAAATAATAGCAGCTTACTGTGTTAAATGTTATCGTGAGGTAGCAACTGGATTTAAGTTTAATCCGTATTAATAAACAGACTATGAAGATAATCTCAAACCAGCACCTGAGAAAATTTTTTAAAAAATTATAATTATTTTTTTAATTTTTTAACTTTTTAAATTTATTTTTGAGAGAGACACAGAACGTGAGCAGTGGAGGGGCAGAGAGAGACGGAGACAGAATCCAAAGCAGGCTCCAGGTTCTGAGCTATCAGCACAGAGCACGCCATGGGGCTCGAACTCACGGACTGTGAGATCATGATCTGAGCTGAAGTCACACGCTTAAACTGACTGAGCCACCCAGGCACCCCAACTGAGAAACTTTTAATTGCTAAGTAACATTGTAACCACTTAAATTTGCTTTGAATTTAGTAGATGTTCATATTAATAACTATCTGGTACAGTTTTTTATGTAAGTGCATCTTCTCAAATTTATCAGCCCTCAAAAACGTGTATACAAATTTTCACACCCAAAGGCTATACCCTCTTAAAGGCAGGGGAGAACAAAGCCCAAACAACAAAGTCTGAATCAGTGTAATGTCTACTGTGTAAACATAGATTTTTGGTTGTCATGATTATTTAAAGAATGCCTGAGAGCATGTCAACAAAACCTCTGGAAGGTTTAGTTTAAGGTTCAAGGAAACCTTGTATACTTTTTCTTCCTGTTCTTGGCCCTTTAAATGAGCATGAAAAGAAAAGATACAAAATATTCCCCATGATTTTTTTCCTAAACTTGTTACTTTTTTTTTTTTTTTCAGAGATAGAGCGCACAAGCCAGCAAGCAAGGGAGTGGCAAAGGGAGGGAGGGAGGAAGGGAGAGAGAATCCTAAACTGACTCCACACACAGCGAGGGGTGGGAGTTGTGAGGAGAGCAATGTGGGGGCTCCCTCTCAGGACTGTGAGATCATGACCTGAGCCGAAATCAAGAGTCAAAGAGTCAGATGCTTAACCGACCCAGCCACCCAGGCGCCCCCGCATTTCTTACCACTTTTTAATGCAGAAGTCTGATAGTGTTTATGAAAACACTATGTAAATGAAGGGGTTCTAATTATTTGAAATGAACTGTTACCTTTACACCTATGACAAAAATGAGAAACAAATATCCTGCAGTCGGTGCACAGATACTTGCTTGTAATTCCCTGAACAAACTGCAGTGTGTGGACAGACCCCCATCATAACAGATACATGATTACACATATAAATGTAGATGAACACCCAAACAGTTGTGTGTAAAGCTAATACGTGTACAGCCTATTAGGTATTATCATAAGACCTCTTCTACAGTGATAAAAATAGACTTAGCATCACTAAAAAATAATTAGCTCTGATATTTTTTTTTAAATTCTCACTTAAATTTACTTGAGCAGTATACAAATTGTGCACTTTTGTGTAATTTTCTCCATAATTCTTGCACTGAGTTAATCAAATAGACAATAAATCTGTGATATCATTAATATGAAAGCAAATGCATATTAAAACACAGCAGTCTTCATTCCCATTTCTTTTGAATGTTTCCCTGACGTTATGAGATTTGAATGCCCAACAGAGCTCACAGTATGGAAAAGATACACAGATGTACTTTTGTTGCACTGACCAGACAATGCAAGCAATGGCATTCTGCTGTAAACACCTATAATAAAGGCAAAAAAAAAAATCCATTTGTAAGATAATAAGCAAGTCTTCTACCCCAACCATACTTGCCAACTTCAACCTCAAAGTTGCTTCTGCTCCCTATTTTCATTGAAGATGTCACAATCCTGTTGGGAATCCTGGTTTGAAATGGCAGCCATTCTTGACTCCTTCTTCATTTCTCCTGTCTGATTAATCTCTCCATCCTATTGATTCTACCTCTATAATTTCCCTGACATTTCTTTTTCATATCATTACCCATTTCTTTTCTTCACCTCTACTATTTTAAGAACTTTCTAATTGGTCTCCTTGCTCTAAGCTGAGTTCTTTGAATCTGTCCTTGCTAGTGCCATCTTCCTAAACTATAGATCAGATGATACTACTTCCTTACCAGATATTTCCTGCTGTCTACATTGACTAGAGTAGTGGTTCTCACAAGTATCGTCTTAGAACCATCACCTGGTAGCTTTCTAGAAATCACATTCTTAGTTCCTAAGCAACATTTTTCTGAATCTGGAACTCTGATGGTGGAGCCAAACAATCTGTCTTATAACAACTCTTTCAGATGATTCTAACGTATGCTGAAATTTATAAACTACTGGGCTACCGGATTAAGTTCAGGTTTCTTGGCATGGTATGTCTTGTCACACCCACCTTTCTGATCTTATTTTCACCAGTGACCCTTCTCCTCCCCATCCCATTACACCATTCTCAGAACCTTACCCTTTATTGCCCTAACAGGGATATCCCACTGAGTTGAAACTTTCTCTTTCCATTTTAACAAGTTTTGATTCGAAGCACAATTCAAATTCCATCTCTTTCTAAATTCTTTTTTATCTTCCCTATCAGATTTTTCTTCTCCGTTAATGTACGTGAAAAAATGGAAAAGAGTTCAGGCTTGAAATAGAACAAACCTCTTGTTCTGTGTTTCCTCAGCAGTGCTCTCTTTACTGTTGAAATGTCTCCATTCTGCTTTTTCTTATTTATACTTATTGACATGTCTTTCCTCACCAGAAGATAATTTCTTCAAAGTTAATACTAGTCTCAGTGCTCTTTGTTGTATGTAGAACAGTGAGTTGCACATAGTAGGCAGTCTATATATATGTGAACTCACACGATAGGTGATTTGAATGCTAATGCATGGTTGTTTCATTTGTTCATTGCTGCAAACAATAGCCCATTTGGAATTGCTTTCAATTTTAAAGACCTCTTATAACTTGCCATCTTTACAAATAGAATCCTGGAGTGCCTGGTTGGCTCACTTGTTTTAAGTGTCCAATTTCAGCTCAGGTCATGATCTCATGATCCCTGAGTTCGGGTCCCGCATTGAGTTCTGTGCTGACAGCTCAGAGCCTGGAGCCTGCTTTGTATTCTGTGTCTCCCTCTCTGCCCCTCTTCCACTCATGCTCTGTCTCTCTCTCAAAAATAAATAAACATTAAAAATTAAAAAAATAATAAAAATAGAATTCGTTTCTGCTATATTTTATAAACAAGATGAAAATAAATATGTATCTTAAGCCTTATTACTCTCTTTAAAGCATCATTTGCAGAGTGGGTGTCCTGCCATCCAAGAAGCCTTTCCCTGTGGAGCTAAACTGGGAAAGAGATTAAATGTGATCACTGTATGTTTGGTTTGTTGCTCATCATGTTGATATTTAATCCAGCATCCAAAAAGCATCCCATAGCTATAAAATTCCTAAAACTGGCAATACTTTTTGTCCTATCTCTGTATGCACATATCCTTATCTACGTTGTGGTCCAAATAGAGGGATTTTGTGAATATACAGATGACCTAAGTTAATAGTGTAATAGTATGCCTAATAAATGTAAGACAGAATGCATTGTTTTTAATAAATCAACAAGGATTTACTGAGTTCTGAACTATGTTTAGTTCTATGGAATGAAATTGTTCTGAGTCAAAAATTGTATTGCTTTGCACTATTACAAAGGGAAGGAAAATTGCATAGTGTTAACTTTTTCTAAATTAGTAAGGTTAATTATACCTAGAAACAATAGTTATAAATGATACACATTTCCAATACCAATTTAAGCGAACATTTATTCAGTTGATCACAATGGTAAAGCAAATACAGAAGTGGAAATACCTATGGATTATAGAATTAGAGATATATTAAATTTAGGTTGATGGATGATGATAGGCAGATAGATGACAGATGATAGATGGTAGGTAGATACAAAGAAATAAAGGAAGGAGGGAAGAAAGAAGGATAAAAAAGAAAAAAAAAGATAGAGATAGGCATGAATATAAAGTCTCAATTCTCAAAGTATTAATAGTTCAGTGATGAATGAAATACATGTATGCAAATATTAAACCAATATGATTCATGTTAATAAAGTATGTTAAATAGAGAACCCAGAGGGGCCTGGGTGGCTCAGTCGGTTAAGCGTCTGACTTCAGATCGGGTCATGATCTCACAGTCTGTGAATTTGAGCCCCGCATCACTCCCTGTGCTGACAGTTCAGAGCCTGGAGCCTGCTTCGGATTCTGTGTCTCCCTCTCTCTCTGCCCCTCCCCTGCTCATGCTCTGTCTCTCTCTGTGTCAAAAATAAATTTAAAAAAATTAAAAAAAATAGAGAACCCAGAATAAACAAACAATTGAAAGAATTAAAAAAATCTTTAAAGTAAGTTGAGAGTGCTCTACCCTTAATAGATGAACCATATGCATCAAGGTATTACATGTCTATCAATTCCTTATGCTCAGAATAATAACAACAAAAAGAATCCAGATTTTCTTGAGTACAGTGTGTGTCAGCTTGTGTTCACCCAAACAGTGGGGCTTTTTCTACTCCTGTTCTGTGTGAGAACAGAAAAGAGAATATCCACTATATTTCAGGTACTGTGTTAGGCACTTTCTTGTGTCATTTTGAAACATGAAGAAAAGAAAGATAAAGATTCAAAGACAATATGAATCTTAAGCAGAAGTTACTTCCATGTGAGGCAGGAATAATATCCAACACAGAGAGATGGGGCTTTCAGGTTCACTGTCAGAAAATGGCATGTAGAAAATTACCCTAAAACATTGATAATGTGATCACATTTCGGCATGCAAGGAAGAACAAGCTCTTTGAAGAGTATTTCCCAGGCCAAAGGCAAGTGTGGGCCTTAAAAAAGGTGAAGCCAGAATATTTCACAAGGAAAACTGATTGGTGAGTTTGAACAAGCCTAGAGGGTCAGTTCAAGATTTGACCTAAATTATACCAGCCTAGGATGATTGCAGAACCCCTAGTCCACCTGTTGACCCAGCTAGTACAGTTGAGTCACACAAAGCAAACCGTCCAAGTTCACCATCTAGCTGTTTTCATTGCCATTTACCTGAGAAATGGTTGTTTTCTGGGGACTGCCATCCTTCACTCCCTCCATGACGTGTGGCAGGCACAAACACAAGTCTAGGGTACAGTGAGATTTCCTGTATCAACGCTAGAACAATCCCCCACGGTACTTTTTCAGTGTACAGAAATGAAGGCCCTGAGAGCTTCAGTGACTTGCTTGACTTTGATGTGACTGGGATTTGAACTTGGGTCTGGTTTGTCTAGAGACTGTATACCACCATACATTGCATGCATTTCCCAACTCTATCTTCATTTTAAGCATGCCCATTCAGAGAATGACAGCTAATGTTTTTTCATTGTGAATGAGTCACATACAGATCCCAGAGCCCTTTCTGGTTAAATTATGTTCAGAAGAATTGCATTGTTTTGTTTTAAATCTGTATGTGGAGTATATATATGCCTCTCTTTTCTTTACCAGCCAATTTGATTATCCAGGAAAGCTCATTCACTAATCAACCTGAATTCAAATATGTACTGAGTTCCCCTAAAATTCATGCTTTTCCTGGAGTCTCAAAATGCAAAATTATTTGGAAATAGAGTCTTGGTAGATGAAATGAATTACAATAAATTCATAGTGGAGTAGGGTGACCCCTAAATCCAATATGATTTGTGTCATAAAAACAGAGGAAGTACACAGACACAGAGAGAGAATGTCGTGTAAAGATGAAGGCAGTGTTGGCAGTGTTTTATCTCCATGCCAAGGAGCTCTAAGGATTGCCCTCTGTCACCAAAAGTTCAGAGAAGGACCTCAAGCAGATGCTCCCTTAGAGTACCCAGGAGGAGCCGGCCCTGCTGATACCTTCCTTCCTGACCTCTAGCCTTGAGAGCTGTGAAAGCATAAAGCATTTTACTTTTTACAACTGTGCTAGGAAAGTAATATGCAATGTTTAATGTACATGGCAACGATGGTTTAAGGGAGACTTGAGTGTGGCCATGCGAATGTATGAGACACCAGCCACTGAAGAGTGACACTGCCAAGAGGAGACAAGAAAATGTACAAAGGAGTTCCTCCAACATCAAAAACAAGTGGTACTGCATACTGAGTAGCTCTCTTCTTAGTTTTTACCTTGTCTCTGGAAAATGATGATTACTCTTTGCCTCTTCCAGATGAGGAAAGGCCCTGGATGGTCTAGCCATTCTCTTTCCCAGTTACTTCCTCCTGATATCCTAGCCTTTCTGCTCTTCTTTAAACATAGCCACTGCATTCCCATCTCAATTCCTGATGTCCCACAAAATTTGCCCCCTTGATTGTCTGCTCAAATGTTAACTCCTCAAAGAGCCCTTGTCTGGCCACTATATTAAGAGCACTGTAGACACTCTCGCCTGTTAGTATGCTTTATTTTTGCTTCCCGACACATATATTGCTATCATTCTTGTCTGTCTTCTCTGAGAGAGCTGGAACTCTGTTTTGTTCACCCCCAGCACCTAGGATGCTTCCTTTCCTACAGTGTGTACTGAATAAATGAATGACTGATGTAACTTGAGGCACAAAGAGGTTAACTGTCAGCTTCCCAAGGCCTCACTGAACTCAAGACTGATTTCTTTCTTATTCTGTTCAGATGAGGTAGCTCAGAAATAGGTCCAAAAGTCTGGAAGAAGTGCAACATGGCATAGTAATATAAAATTGAATTGATTTATGGAAGCAGTAAGACCTAAAAGCACTACATTTGCAAATGTATCTATCCTTGTGCTCCCTTTGGGGAGCATGGCTGGTTAAGAAGGGCTACTATTGTAGTTCAAGAGGCATTCAGGGGACCTTATGGGTCCCTGTTGATCATAAAGTAGTCACCTTATGAGCAAAGATATCCGATGCATATTTACCTTGAGTTATAGAAGGCTCCCTGCTAGTCAGAAGCACAACACTCCTCAAACATAAGTAAGAATGCAAAGAAATGGAACCAAGACTTGGTGTTGCTGACTCTCCTCTAGAACCCAGAAATCTATTTCTCCTTTATTTTCTGAAAATAGAAAAACACAAATTTCTTTTGCCATGGACAAGGGATTTGTTTTATTCAACCAGGAAAAATATACAGAAATATTAGATTATCAAAGAAAAATATATGTGCAGGGAAGACCAAGGCCAGTTTGCTATTCCAACTCAATGATGTGCTGTTTGGGCTTGGCTATGATATTCTTCTCCAGGAAGGATAAAAATCATATCTCTAGCTACTCTAGATTCTTGATACCTGGAAATATTCCAGCATCCCTGGTGACCCCACAGCAATAGGACTGTTGGTTCTGAGCAGCTGTTGACATTGAAAACTGATTTTATACATGCTTTACATAAACCCCTTATTGTTGTTCACAAAGATGGCTTCTCTCCCCTTATTGGATGATATGGACAACTTCTGGGTCACTGTCATTATGTGCTTGTTGTTGGGTCATCAGCAATAACTCTAGACAGCATTTCAAAGAGGGACTGGTCACTCCTGATGTCATCCTATAAAGGAAAAGGTAACAACAGCAGTGAGGAAAGGGTAAATAAAAAATACCGCTATGATTTGTAATGGACCAGGGAATATCATAGGTGAGAAGAGTGGGATTACAAATGTGAAGGACTGCTAGGGTTAAACAAAAGAGGGTCCCAAGTTGGCCAACATATCCCTTTACCAGGCCTCAGGAAGCTTCACAGTCTTATTTTGTCTTTATACCAGGTACAAGCCTAACTGGTTTCCTCACCTGTGGGATGCTTCCCTGTAGAGTGGGTCCAAAGGAAGTAGAAAATTGTGTTAACACAGTCTTTCATTAAAAAGACACTACCAAAATGAATGCATTGAATTATGATGTTGAGTAAAAAGAGTTTGAAATAGAGCAAAATAGGTATACTGGATCCAGTCAGAGACTTTGTGTTGATTAATCATTCCTGTGGCAGATTTTGCCATTCACTTATCAGATATTTATACAGTGATATTTATACTGATGCCCTATTTTTATAAGTTGAGACAAAAATACGTAAACTGTCCTTGGTGTTCGGCTAAGGAAACAGTACATAGAACTAATGAAATCTTAGCATATGTAGTAAAATAGGCACTTCTATAGATGGGTATTATAATTTTTTTTTATGTTTACTTATTTTTTGAGAGACATAGAGAGACAGAGCACAAGTTGGGGAGGGGCAGAGAGAGAAGGAGACACAGAATCCGAAGCAGGCGCCAGGCTCCAAGCTGTCAGCACTGAGCCCCACGCAGGGCTCAAACTCATGAACCGCGAGATCGTGACCTGAGCCGAAGTCAGACGCTTAACCGAATGAGCCACCCAGGCGCCCGTATAGATGGGTACTATAAGAGGAAGCTAGGGGAGAGTTTTGAAAATCTATTTAAAATTTAGTATAAAACCTTAAAAATGTATAATTTGATCCAGCAATTGTATTTATGAGATTCTTTCCCGAGGAAATAGTACTTTTTTTTTTTATTTTTGGAGGGCAAGTTTGTGGAACATTGTATATAAAGATGTTTTTTCACAGAAGTATTTAGAACTGTCAAATCTCGGGGAAAGACTTACAGCCAATTAATGGCAGAAGAGTTAAGTAAATTCTAATGTGGCATTATTATGAAATATTATGCAATTATTGTAAAATATTCAATAAAAATCATGATACAAAATTTTATATATCATCTCAACTGAGAAAAGAAACTGAATAAGCAAAAGGCTAGATTATGAATATTATTCTCTTTTTACTTTCTTATAGGTTCCCTTTTTTCTTTGTAATCGTGAGAAAACATACTTTACAAAAATAAATCCTAACCAAGTACATGCTATACAATGCATGGGTTTTCGTGTATCAGGAATATCTGCCAGAATTTGGAGGCTAAGATAGGATTGAGGGTTAACTACACTAACAGGGTCTTGTTTGCTTTGGCACCAGCGCTCCCGTGATGAAGAGGGAACCATATCTCAGAAGAAATGTGATAACAACTGACCAGGGTCTGTGCCCCCCTGAAAATGACCTACATTGAGAGAGTGATACATGATAACTTCGAGGCTTTGCTAGACAAAGGGTATTCTAGAAATTGGATTTCTGATCATTGGCAGAATCTCTTGAGCAGTATCAATTCTTACCACCCACATAAATCTCTCCAAAGTATTTGAAAAGGCTCTTTCACAGTTGTTACACTGTACATATATTTTACAGGCCAAAATCTGGGAACATTCCAGCCCAGATAAATATAATCAGGAAAACAGAGATGAGGACAAATTGTTGTGTGAACCAGTGCATGCTATAAAGGTTAGCTTGTGTGGTTCTTTGTTGCTGTGATTGATGCTGATAATTTGGGGGCATCTCCGCCAGCGTTGCCAATTTTCGTTTATGAAGTCCATACATGGAAGGAATAGCAGCCAGGGCAGATAAAGTACAGAATTTGCCTAATTAAAATCTAGCCTCAGCCTTTTTGTTCAGTGTCTGTGATAGCTTATGTGTGTGGCCTGTACTGCTTTAAATAAATTCAAGTCTCATTTTTGGGTTTTTCCAGGCATACTAGGGAGAGACACAAATGATGCCAGTGTGACAATACATGCATTTTAGGTCTGTCTGTGAGTCTTTTTTAAAGACAGATAATTACATTTTTTACTGCCTAAAAATTGTAAATGAAGAAATTATAAAAACAGTTCAAGGATCCCACCACTTGACAGAAACGATGTAGATTGTTTTGTTGATTGGGAAAGATATTTCAGTCTATGACAAAATGTATGAGTTGCTGGGTAAAGTAGCATTATTCCTCTCCCTGACTGCTTGTATTCAGTCACCCACTCCTACCAATTTAATCTCCTGTATCTTTCACGAGTCTGCTCCATTTCCCCTTCTTTACTACCACTGCCCAACATCAGACCTTCAATAACATCACTCTCCTGGCTAAGATCTTATATCTCTACCTAAAAATATAACCAGCATAGTGTGTCTAAAATTATTAGACTGGCCCCATCACATAGCTGGTTAAAACTCTTCAATATCTCCCCTTTTGCCTTCACAATGAAGCCAAACATTTATTTACAGCTCATAAAAGTACCTCCATGATTTGTCTTTGCTCACTTTTTTCCTCTAATTTCTTGCTTTTTTTCTGCTTTAAACTTGTTTCTATAGCACAAAGCTGTTTGTAGCAAACAAATTCCTGCAGAATTTGCTACCTGTTATTCCTTTGTCTTTACTTTTGTGTGTACTTCCAAAATAAATACCTGTCTGCCTAGTCCTTGTGTGGCCAGCTTCTTAACTTCTGACAGACATCTCAAATGTTTTCCTTTCATGGAACATGTTCCTGACTGGCCCTGTACATTTCTTAATCATTGCATTTCCACTGTGTGCTTTTAATTTGTCAGTCTCTCCTATTGGCCCGTGAGCTTCTTGAAAACAAAGGCTATGTCTGTCTGTCATAATGTCTCCAGCCCCTAGGACTGAAACTAGGAGGAAGGTAGTTCTCACTAGATGAACATGTAAATCTATGTTAGATCAACTTTCCTAGAAAAAGCCCAAACAGGGTCTTGATGCGCAAAATGTATTGAGCAAATCCTCTTCAGGAAAATCCTAAAAGGGAGGGAGGGAAGCAGAATAGGAAAAGGGAAAGAGCTGAAGAGACAGGTCACAGTGAACTGTAGTCTTGGCATGGTCCACACACAGAGGAGCTCTGGAGCATGAACTTCCTTATAGGATTGTCCCTACTTGATGCAAAGGAGCAGTCTTTTGTATACTCACATCAGGCAGTTGGCATTGGGCACACCCAAGGGGATGTAAATTTCCCAACAGGTGGCCCTCCTCAATACAGGGTAATTTTCAAGAGAAGGAGACAACTGTGAGCTGTTAGCATGAAGCACTCAAAGTAGCTGGAGAACAGGTGCATCAGCTTAGTAAAGGGGATCAGGTTGGGGAATCTATTACATTATTATAGATGTCTTAATCATTTTGTCATTATTCCAATGTACATATCCAAGTGATACTTGAAGACTAATATAATTTGCCCTTTAATAAGTAAACTCTTCTGTTTTCATATTCCATTTTTTTGGGAATGCAGCCTTCAAGCTTGTTACCATGGAAATATTTGTTATAGTGACTTAATTAAAAATACTTTCCCTAATCCCATTTGAATATACTTATCCCATTTGAATATACTTATATTATCCAGTCTTTGTAGCCTTTGTTCATGAAGTGGTACATCAGTATGAACTCCTTGTAAAGGAATTAGTTCTGAATCTTAATTCCATCACTGCCTTTACGTAAATTCCCAGAACATTATGGGTGGCAACAAAAGTGGATGAATATAGTGCTTCCTGCTCCCACTTTATGACTTCATAAAGTCCCATTGACCATGAAGGAATATGTACTATAGAGGGGTTATTGAACTAGAGTATTTCCATGGAACCCTCTCTTCAAGGGATGAGAATACTAATAGTAAACTTTCTGGGAAAGTCTTATAGAAAGGTGTCTTATTCTGAAAGACAGAAAAAACAAAAAACAGATTACATACTGTTGGCCTACCTAATTACCTGATGATAATTTTAATAGTAATTTTAACTTATATAATGGAATTAACATTGTCTAGAAATATACTTTTGGAATGATTGTTTCCAAACCAGCAGAGCTTGTGTGCTGAAGTAAGGAAAAACTGAACCTAACAGTAGCAATTCTGGTCATGAAGAGTTAGGTTTTAAATTATCACTTTTTCTTTTAAGATTTGAGATGTCCTGCTACACAAGATTTAAAAAAATGTTTTGTGGCTGTATAAGAAAAATGTATTCATAAGGAGATGCATACTGAAATATTTAGGGGTGAAATGTCATTATGTCTCTAACTTACTTTCACATGGTCTAAGAAAAAAAATTATAATACAGAGTGACAGGGTGAGTGTGTGTGAATGAGGCAAAATGTTAACGAAGAAAAAATAAATATAACTCTTATGTCATTTAATAAAATGTTTTAATTATTGAAAAAAAGACATAAGCCCATCATTTATTTAAATGTGTTTATCCAAATAATTTGAAAATATATTGAATTATTTCATATTATTTGCAGTCCTCCCCCGAAAAGTATTAAAACATATTAGCAATTTTATACTGTATTTTTGAAGATCATACATTTAGCTTAATGGTAGTAAAACTTCCTAAGCCGTAGATCCTACAATCTCTTTCCATATTACAATGAATATAAGGTGTCTCTGAATTCCAAGGTGCTGTTATTTCATTTCTTTTCCTTGTCTTTTGATGCTCAACTGTTGGAAACTTTTCCTGGTTTATAGTTAAGTACTGAATAATGTTAATTTGCCATAATATTTTTGGATTTCTTTCAACTGTTTTCTGAGTAAGCATATTCTGATAGTGTTAAAATCTCTATCCCCACTGCAACTCTACCTCCATTCTCTTGATTTAATTTGCTACTAAGTTTTTAGCATTCTCTAGACCAAATATTTTTGTTTTTACCTTTAAGCATTTTTGCTTTATCTTACAAATCTTTGGGGATTTGAATAATTTTATCTCACTGTTTATACTGCTATCTTGAAGGTGTTTCAGCCTTTTTCACTGGCAGCAGTGTCTTCTGTGACAGATGGCCTCAGTTACAATAACATGATTCTAGAATTGTATTATAATTCATGTAGTGGTAAAACATGATAATTTCATGCTCATCCCCAGAATTATAACTGTTTAAAATAAAATCCCACCTAGTATTTGTTTCGTGCAGTGGGACAAATATACAAAATAATGGTGATAAATATCACATATAATTCATATAGCCTTGACATCTCTGTTTGTGTACAGTTATGTCATTCTATTAATGTGGTGTGCCAGCCTCACGACAGCCATTGACAGGAATCATGGCGGTAACTTGGGCATTGATATCCACCAAGCTTCTAACTAAATACTACTCCAATACAATTCTTTGATAGCACTCTTAGACTACAATTTGGTAATTGAAATTAAGTAAATAAAAGAACGTTGTGAAATTGAAAATACCTTAATTAGGAAACACAGTATTATGATGGTAAGGAGAATGAATTCTAGGGTCAGACATAGCTGGGTGGGAATTCTGGCACTTACATTTATTAGCTGGTGTTGAGTGTCTTCAGTTGTAAAATTTAGTTTTTAACTTACCCACTCATTCATTCGTTCATTCATTCAGTAAATGTGTGTTGAGCTCCTTAGCAGATATTGTTCCAGGCACTGAGGCTAAGGACATGAGTTAAAAGGACAAAGTCCCTGACCTCAATGGGCTTGCGTTCTACCAGGGAGTTGAAGCAAACAAAAAGCGGGTACGTAATGTAATATGGTATTACATTACGTATGTATAGTACGTATGTTATATAGTATTAAGACCTATGAAAAATATTGGAGCAGAACCTGGAATAAGTGATCAGGGTAGGAAGCTCATGCTTCAGACAGGGTAATTACGAAAGACTTCTAAAAGGAGGTGATATTTGGAGGAGGAAGGAAGGAAGGAAGCCTTGCAGTTGGTGAGAAAGCTTCTCTGTAGAGAGAACAGTTAGTTCAAAAGCCTTAATAGATATTTTTGTGAAGGGTAAATGAAAATTTGTAAACTCAACCATAGCTAAGTGCTCATTAGTTGTTACATATTCTTTTAAGAAAAGAAATGTAGATAACTCCATAGATGATGTGTCTTCTTTCCTCTAATAATGTACACCGTCCTTTTCATCTTGATTTATTTTCCTTCCCTTGAATCCTACGTTATTCATCCTATTCTCAGATCCTTCAGTTTACGCTCACTTTAATCTGTAGCAAGTTAAATTCTTCTTGCAGTATTCAGATGTTACTGCTCTTAGAGGTCCCTCTTTTCTTGCTTCTTGCCATTTTGCTTAGTATTTGTATATGGTGAGTTCTGTGAAATTAACTTACTAAATATTCAACAACTGCACTCTTTAAGCAAGAAATTCACTATTTCGCTATGATGATGATAGTGGGGATGTACCTGTTCTGTGGGGACCTGTTGTTTTGTGTGTGTGTGATGAAAAACTGGTGTCAAGTTAGCATTTGGATGGTGGTGCTCCCAGGAAACCTAGAAAACCCAACAAGCCCCCACCCCTGTCAGCCACATTTTTCACCATGGTTTCTACTTTACGCTTCCCTTGATGTGTCCAGCAGAGCAAAGTGACTGTCTGTCTCTGTGTCTGGCTGTGAAACCAGTACCAGAACTTGACCTACTTTTGTTGCATTTCTTTTTGCCTTATTTGCCTGTAAAATGTTTATTTATGATCTTGTCATTGAGTGTCCAATCAAAGAGATAAACCACACACTAAATTTAACAAGGAAAATTTATATAAGGAAGTATTAAATGTAACAAGGCACTGGAGTGAAGGGCTGGCTAGTAAGAAAGACAGATGTATTAGTCTTCTCAGTCTATCATAATAAATTACCATAGCCTATTTCTCACAGTTATGGAGGCTGAGAAGTGTAAGACCAAGGTGCTGGCTGACTTGATTCCTGCTGAGGGCCCTCTTTCTGGCTTGTAGTTGGCCACGCTCTTGCTGTGTGCCCACATGGCCTCTTATCTGTGAGCCCCATCCCATGGAGGAAGGAATGGAGAGAAGAAGGAAGGCAGAGCCAGATGGAGAGAGAGAGAGAACCTCTCTGATGTCCTTTATAAAAGCACTGATCCCTTTATGAGGGCACTGCCCTCATGACCTCATCTAAACATACTTATCTCCCAAAGACGCTACCTCCAAATATGATCACATTGGGGATTAAGTCTTCAACATGTGAATTTTAGGGCATAAACATTCAGTCCATAGCAAAAGAAAAAAAAAAAAAAGAAAAACCCTAAAAACTAGAGGGATTGCTGATATTTTACCCCTATGGCTGAGAGAACATCCAAGGGAAAGCTGCCCTCCATCCTCCCACCTTCAGAACTGAGATCCAAACCTTATTAGGAAAATACATGGCTTACTGAATGGTAGACATCACTGAGGTGCCATGATGGCAGAATTTGCCATCTGGAATTTGTCAGTGATTCACCTTCTGAAGTACCTGGGAAAGCTGTTCATGGGACAGTGTCTTGGCTGAGGCTCTGTTCAACAATATCCAACCTGCTAACTACTGTGCACTGCAGGAGCTGGATACTGGAGAAGTGGGAGCCAGGTGCTGGGGAAGCCTCCCACACTTCAAGAACCTGCCACAGAAGCACGCTGAAATCAAGGAGCAAAACCCTTTCCTCTGACACTGTCTCTCCAGAACCCTCTACTAACAAAGCTGTAGTGCCAGTTAGCAAAGGAGAAATATTTCAAAGGGCCAGGTCCAGTTTCAAAGAACAGGCAAAAAAAAATGGATTTAGAGTCAATTGCATTGATATAAACTAAGAATAAATAGCAGCAGAAGCACAGTGATGAACATATTGCTTATTAGCTGGGTAAATTACTTTTCACTGCCCTTCCGAGTTGTATCCATTGCTGCATCCTCTGTGCCTAGAGTAGAATCTGGTCAGTAGAGATGCCCAGTCAATATTTGGTGAATGAATCAGGGAATGAATGAACTAATTGCTTCACTTTTTTTCTCTAATGTTTTTGTTTTGTTTCTCTCTCTTTTTACTGTAGCCGATGGATGCACTGATTGGTCTGTCGATATCAAGAAATATCAAGTTTTGGTTGGAGAGCCTGTTCGAATCAAATGTGCCCTCTTTTACGGTTATATCAGAGCAAATTACTCCCTGGCCCAAAGTGCTGGACTCAGTTTGATGTGGTACAAAAGCTCTGGCCCTGGAGACTTTGAAGAGCCAATAGCCTTTGATGGAAGTAGAATGAGCAAGGAAGAAGACTCCATTTGGTTCCGGCCAACACTACTGCAGGACAGTGGTCTTTACGCCTGTGTCATCAGGTATTTTTTTAATCCTATTATTGCTGAATCAATAAATCATAGGCTGCTTTCTTATACTAAAGTTTTGCTGATATCCCTTTCACCTAAAGGTTTTGTCTCAATATTTGTGTGTGTTGCTGCTTTCTCAAATTTAGAACCTAAATCATAAAAAGATGAGATTGGAATTTATATTGAGACATTATTTCTGGCTTATGGAGAAAAGAGATACCATCTGGGTATCTACTTATGTTGCCAGAAATTACTAAAGACTATGAAATAAAATTTATAGACGAGGTGAAATGTTGCACATAAAATGTAAGCAAAGACTTGCAGAAAGGATGCATAGTTTATTGCTAAATGGGTTGTAACATTTTGTTATTGCCCTTCACAGACAAATAGAGCACAGATACCTCTGGTTCACACACATCTGTAAAGATGATTTAGGTAAATGTGTGTATGTGCACTGCAAGACAAAGGCAGCATTGCCATGTTAGGGAATAATAAGGCTGTCTTCCAGATCATTTTGTTAACTAAAAGTGCTGGGTCAATACAAAAATTTCCTGGGTCCCTCAGGGCCAAAGGAAAGTTAATAACAAAGGCTGTGCCTTTATCCACACAGAAACTCATTGCACGTCCATACGTCTTTGTCTCCTTATGAAAGAGACATACGTAGTTTGCTTAATGATAATGCATTGAAACAGTATCCACGTAACACATTAGTAGTTAAAAATCTCAGTTCAAGCATTTAGCCCTTCATGGATTGTGAATCACACCCTGCATGAATGATTGTGGATGTCATTAGACTATAAGAGCATTGGCAAGGCAGGGTACAGGCATATAGAGGGTGTGTTTAAATCTTTGTCTTTTTTTGCATTTTGGTTTGCTAAGAGAAACAAAGCCACATCTAATGCAATAGATTCTCAATTTGGAGGAAGGCTCAGAATCACGTAGTGTCCTTTTCAAATCCAAATTCGACTTTCACTTCTGAAACTCTAATCTGCAGCTATCACTACTCTGTTTGAGGATCCTGCCTGCCTCCACCCCCACTTACTCTTAGAAGAATTACCTTTATGCTGAGTCATGGCCCTGGGTGTGTTAGGACATTAAAATGGGTCAAGGCCACATAAAAGTTAAACAGAAATGTGTCTTTTTAGATCCTAACAACATATAGATTCAAGTTCATTTTGGAAAAGATAAGTGAATGCAAATGGAGTTGTGCTTGGGAAAAGTGTTGAGTGGATTATAAAAGAACAAATGCGTCATTCCTTTGGCATTTGTTCTTTCCCTTAGGGTCTACCAATCCTTTTATGGTCAAACATATCTCTTATTAGAAGTAGAGATTTTCTAGTGGCATTGGTAAATTATTGCCATACTAGTGCCATTAAAGAGTACTTTGTGGACTGACTTTGCTCACTTAACTAATAGTGATTTGATTTAATTTCACTCTGTTTCTTTTTTAAAATAAATCATTATTTCCGATTGTTCATGCATGTAGAGGTGATTCTTCAAGATAGGCAAGTGTGTGTCCTCATTTATCTGAGATTAGAACTGAGCTGGATGTCCACAGTCTAACACTTCATTTCATTATATATTGTTGATGGGAAAATAATGATGCGTTCACATTAGTAATCTGACTTTTTAAAGCCCTGAAGTTGCATTTCTTTGATGTGTTTAAATATATAATGTGACCCAGTGCTCTGAGAAATTACATTAACATGTCCCTGAATTTACAGTTGAAGTAATGAATGAAAGGTTGAAAAGTTGCACAAATAGTGACATTTGCCATACGGAAGGTGAAACTAAAAGGCAAACACCTTAAAGTTTTGTATGTGCAAGCAGTATTCTAGAGAAAGTGATAAACTGCAGAAAGAAGATACTTTTGTTATTGGAATTCAAATATTCCAATTGATTTGAAGCCAGCATTGATATGGCTCCCTCTTCAATTTGCAAAGTAGTACTCAAAATCTTTATAAACGGCAATTTAAATAGCATTGCTTGGTGTTGGCGTGAGGGGAGCCCAAGGCTGACATTTTGGCACATTGTTATCTGTCAGGCGGCAAAACTGTCACCATTGGTTTTTTAAATAATCCACTTGCAAGGAATTGTAGGTGTTTGAAAATGTTAGCTTGTACTCAGACATTGTAGTCTTTCTGATAAGTGTTCTGAGTATTTATCCATGAAAAAGGTTTAACAACAAGGCTTTTCATGTGCAGCTGATTTGTATTTACACCTATATATGTACAGTTAAATGGTGTAAATAATGGAAACACCTAAGGTTACCATCAGCATAACAAGCAAGAGCTTTCCTACTCCCTTCTCTTAGTATCTATCCTGGACACAGTAATGCCACATAATTCTTTGTTGCATGCTTTGTGGCTTTTTCCTCAGTTTTCTCCTTCCAAATTTTTTGTTTTGATCTTACATGAAAGAGTAAATGAAGGACAGTTGTACAACAATTTCCTTTCATTTCCTTTAGAATGAACTTATTTTGTTAAAAAAAACTTAAGTTTTCTTATACTCTTGACCCCCAATTTTTAACCCCCCTCTTCGGTTGTGCACTATTGGCAGTTTCATGAGCAGAGCTAATCAGTGCACATGTGAGTATTTTCATGCCTCCCCAAAATGGAAGTGTACTAAGTTGTTTAGCACCCTATTTTTTTTACTAAAATTTGTATTTTTGAAGTAATTGCAGTTTCATATTCAGTTACAAGAAATACATAAAGAGATCCTATGAATCTCTTATCTTATGTCACTGGTAACATTTTACACAACTATAGTTACAGTCTCATAATCAGAGTTTTGACACTGAAACAGTCAAGTTACAGAACATTGCCATCACTTCAAGGACCCCCCCCCCGTTTTCCCATCTACCTTTCTCCCCCATTATTCCCAATCCCTTGACAACCAGTAATCTTTTCTCCATATCTATTTTTTAATTCAAAAATGTTATTAAATAGAATCATGTATTATATAACCTTCTGGAATTGGATTGCTCACTCAGCATAATCCCTTTGAAATCTATCCAGGTTGTTGCATGTATCTGTAATATGTTCCTGTTTATTGCTGAGTACTGTTCCATGGCATGGAACATTATCACAGTGTTTATTCAGTCATTGAAAGACTTCTGGGTTGTTTCCAGTTTGGGTCTGTTGAAAATAAAGCTTCTTTGGACATTCATGTACATTTTTTGGTGAACATAAGTTGTCATTTTTCTTTGAAAAATGCCCAAGAATGAATTTGGGTTGGATGGTCATTGCATGTGTGGTATATCAGAAACTGCCCAACGAGTTTCCAGAGTACCATTTTACATCCCCACCAGCAATATATGAGTGATCCAGTTTTTCCACATCCTTGCAGTATTTGGTATTGTCGTTATTTTTTATTGTAACCATCAGTGTATCGTGATATCTCATTGTAGTTTCTCTAATGGCTAATGATGTTTAACACATTTTCAAGTGCTGATTTGCTGTCTCTCCTCTTCAGTGAAATGTCTGTTAGGTCTTTTGCCTATTCGTTAATTGAATTACTTGTGTTCTTACTGTTAAGTTTTGAGAATTCTTTGTATATTCTAGATAATAGTCGTTTTTTGGAAAGGTAGTTTGCAAATATTTTCTGACAATCTGTAGTTTATCTTTTCATCCTCTTAACAGGATCTTTTACAGAGCAAAAATTTGTATTTTATTTTTTTTTAATTTTTTTAATGTTTTTTATTTATTTTTGGGACAGAGAGAGACAGAGCATGAACAGGGGAGGGGCAGAGAGAGAGGGAGACACAGAATCGGAAACAGGCTCCAGGCTCTGAGCCATCAGCCCAGAGCCTGACGCGGGGCTCAAACTCACGGACCACGAGATCGTGACCTGGCTGAAGTCGGACGCTTAACCGACTGCGCCACCCAGGCGCCCCAAAAATTTTGAATTTTAATGTTCACTTTATTGTTTTTTCGTTTATGGATCATAGTTGTGATGTGAAGAACTCGTTGCCTCTCTACCTGAAGGTTTTCTATTATTTTTTTAATTAATGTTTCTGCCAGAAATTCTATTGTTTTACCTTTGCTTGTGATCCATTTTGAGTTAACATTTGTGTAAAGTGTAAAGTTTATTTAGGTCAAGTCCAGTTTCTCTGGCACCTTTGGTTGAAAAAGGTATGCTTCCTCCAAGGACTAGTCTTTGGATATTTATTCCAAATCACTTAGGCATGTTTGTGTGGTCCTGTTTTTTTATTTCTCTTCTACACCTTTGATCTGTATGTCTAGCCCTGTGCCAGTACTTCTGTGTCTTGGTTAGTATAGCTATTTAGTAGGACTAAATATCAAGTAGGGTGACTCCTCCTACTGCAGCCTTCTTTTTCAAGATTGTTCTAGCTATTGTAGGGCCCGTCCCTTTCAAAATAAGTTTTAGTATAAGATGGTCTATGTCTACAAAAAAAAAAAAAAAAAGGACTGGAATATCGATAGGAATTGCATTAAACCTATAAATCACTTTGAGGAAAATTGTTATCTTTACGATGTAGAATCTCCCAATCTATGAACTCAGTAGATCTCTCCATTTATTTAGGATTGCTTTTTTTGATTTCTTCATCAGTGTTTTGTAGTTTTCAGCATACAAATTCTGTACACATTTTGTTAAATTTATACCTAAGTATTTCATTTTCTTTGGTGTGTTTGTAGGTGATAGTATCTTTTTAATTTCATTTTGAAAATGTACATTTTTAGTAATGTTAGAAATGTCATTGGTTTTGTGTAATTCCTTTCTGAAAATGTTGTTTTTTCAAATGACATACCTGTAATGTGTTCTATCAAGTATCTAGTTCCTTTGCACAAGTCTTTTTTTTTCCTTTTATTTTTCAAATTTTTAATTTAAATTCTACTTAGTTAATGTATAGTGTAATATTGGTTTCAGGAATAGAATTTAGTGTTCACCACCTACATGTAACACCCAGTGTTCAACACAAGTGCCCTCCTTAATACCCATCATCTTTGCCTAAGTCTTGATGTTCTCTTTAGAGACTAGATAACTTTTCTCATTGAAAGTACAAGTTAAGCATCTATCATAAGGTACACATACTTGGAGAAATCCATTTATTCATCCCGAAAACACACATCTATTGATCATTAACTGATATGCTAATGCTAGGGTTCAAACAGTAAAAAAAATTGTTTTTATCCTCCAGTAGTAGATTACATCAGAGAAAATAAGCATGCAGGAGTTACAGATACTGTAATCACATTATAGAGCACAGTGGAGTTCCACCCAGATGAAGTAGTCCTGTTCCTTGCAGTCTTCCACATCACCACTAAAAAGGCTGGAAATAACACAACAAATAGGCATAGGAAGTCTGTGAAAGGTGGGAAAAAGGATTGTCTGGGGACCTCAGGACTTCAGGAAATGGCATGACCACCCTGTTTCACTTGCCCCACCAGAGGATGTTGACAGGGCCTTCCAAGGTGTTGGCCTCTTCCATCCTCTGCCTGGCAGTAGCAGGCAGCAGTGATATGATCCCCCTGAAGTAGGGTCAGACATCTGAGTTGGGGGCTGATCTTTGATCTTTTGCCTAGTGAAATTAGGCTAGAATTATACATTGCTGCAAGAGTAATGTCACTGGGATCCAGTGGCAACCTGAGCCTCCACCCCCATCCAGCAGTAATGAGGAATCCATGCGGCATTGTGAGGCAGGACTAGTCACTGCTAGACTTCATCCCTTTTTCGTGGTATCAGTGGGGATGAAAGAAAGTTTCTCCCTTAAACAAGGCAGATTGAGGTGGTGAGAGATAGGGTTAGTTACTGTCCATTTTCCCATCATCCCTTCTGTATTGTCAGTGGGATTCAGCAGGAAGTGAGCTTACTCCCCGACTGGAGATAACAAGACATTGTGAATCACTGACACACTTTCACCTGGAAGGTATGAGCATTGCTGAGGAAGTAGCTGAACATACATAAGCTTTCAGTCCTCATCTTACATTTCAGCAGGAGGATTGCCTGCTTTAAAAAAAGATTAAATAGTATCCAAATTTTCATAATATCTAAAATGTGTAGAAAATAATAAAAAAAAAACCTCTCACTGGTCTTACGATGAGTCATGAAAATTGCAACATGAATGAGAAACGAAAACAGTTACTAACACTGAGATGAATCAGATGTTAGAATTATCCAACAAGGATTTCCAAGGAACCATCATAAAAATATTTCAGCAAGCAACTAAAAAAAAACTCTTGAAACAGATGAAAAAAATTGAAAATTTCAGCAAAGAAAGAAAAAAAAAACCAAATTGAATTTGTGGAACTGAAAATTACAGTAACTAAAAACTCATTGGAAGGGTTTTATAGTTGAGTGGAGATGATAAAAGACAGCTTGACTTCTTTGTTATGGTATGAAAATTTCACTTGCAAGGGCCAAAGAACTTCAAATTGCCAGATCCTCAGGCCTTGCTTGGTTTCCTTAACACTGATTTTTATCACTTCTGCTCTTAGTTCTCTGATAGATAGCTCAGTAAATTTCCTTAGGATCCTCTTCCTTTGGAATTTTCTTGAATGCTGGTGTTTACCAGAGTTTTGTTTACACCTTCTTCCCTTTATCCTTCTACATCATTTGTTTTCAGCTTTGGCTGCTTATTGAAATTAACTGGGGAGCTTTTAAAAGCTCTTAATTAAAAAAAAAAACTATTAATTTCTATGTACTACTCCAGATCAGTTAAATCCAGGTATCAGATGATTCTGTTATGTAGCCAGCTTGAGAATCATAGTACCTGATCTTATTTATTCAATATTTTCACTTATAACATATTTATGGATGACTCAGTGATTCCAAAAATTTTAACAAGCACTAGAAGTTTCCTAATAGTTCTTTCTTCTTGTTTGTCGTGAGACACATTGAATTCGGCAGTGTGCCAAAATTTATTTCAATACCTACTTCAAGAACCTATCTCCTCTTCAAGGTGCTGCCTCTTCGTTCTTTTCTTTGTAAATACCATCACCATCCTCCCAGGATCTCTAGCTGGGAAATTAGCACTTACCTTTGTTTTCTTAATCTTCCTCACCTTGCCTTAAGTGGTTACCAGGACCTCTCTGGTCTACCTTAAAAATGTCTTTTGAATTTATTGTTATGCATACTACTTTCAGCTCTCCAGATGAATGCAATGTGCTTTAAGTGGTTTCTCTGCCTCTAGGTTTTTTCTGTTTTAGTTACTACTCCACACTGCTGCAGAGTGTCTACAATGGAGATAGTTCATTTCTATACATAAATGTCTTTGATGGGCCCTATTGCTCAGCAAAATGATGTCCAAAGACTTTGCTTGGCATACATGTCCCTTAAAAGCCAAGTTTCAACCTTTCATTCAACCTTTCATTCAGACTCATCTTGGGTGTTTGTCTCTGTAGGCACCTTGTGCTATATTCTCACCATCCTGTTTGCTGTTTGCAAATGAAAGTATGAATTTTCGTTATTCTTCCACTCTTTGTCCCTTTATCTGAAATAACTTTTTTACTGCCTATCTGAATAATACATAATTATTCTTTGAAGAAATCCAGTATATATTTACCATTCTTTTTACCTTTCTTCAATTACTCCATAGACAATTGTTTCAGTTAGCAATGCGGGGGGACAGGGGGGACTCCAAAAACTAAGTGGTTTAAAATGGCCACCATTCAATTTGTGTGTGATTTTGGAGGGTGGTCTGGACCCTACTGGATGGATGGTTCTGCTGTTTTTGCCTTGAGGCTGGAATGAACTAGGATGGAGGGTTGCCTGAGCCTGTCTCTCCATGAATTCTCAGGGCCACCCTTTCTTCAAGTGGTCTTTCTCACTGTGTCACCACCAGGATAGCTAGACCTTTTATGTGGTGACTCAGAAGGTATAACCACTGATCAGGCATCTGCTTGCATCATGATTACTAACATCCTAGTCACCAACTCTAGAGCCAACATTCAAGGAGACTTTACAAGTGCTTGAACACCATGGGGTATGTGATTCACTGGTGGGACCACCAAAATAAAAGTCCAGCAGTCTGCCTTTGGCCTCCTTTACATATGCTCATACATTTGTGCTTATGTAGATACAAACATATGTACATATGTACACTCACCCATTCCTAAGACCCTCAAAGTCTTATTATGGCATAGGGGTTAGGCTACAAGCCCCAGATTTCCTTATCTAAATCACTGTGTGTGTGAAAGAGGTTCTTCATACTTAGTTCCCTGAGGGCAACTAGTTTAGTGGCTCCTCCCGATCTGTGAGCTACAAAGATATTTTATGTAACCCTTGCACACCCAACATACAGTGGTCATTGAGGGATAAAATAACCAAATAGTCCCATTTGAAATGGAGGCAGGAGAATGGGAGATACAGAGAAGTCATTGGCCCATAGCAGTTGTAGGCACATATCACTAGTTTCTTGATTAGGGCCCAGTTCTGCTTGTGGGAGAGGTTTTCTGTGACTCTTGAGCTCGTGTTCTTCTTTTTCACAGACAGTAAAGGGTCCAGAGATGTCTTTCAATTTGAACTTTATCTGTATCTTTTATATAAACTAGTATGGTTCCTTAAAATGCTATGAGCCTTTTATTGTAATCCACTCCATTAAGCACTAGCCATACCTACAAATATCTTTAAGACAAATGCCTTTCTCCGTTGGTGTTCTAGTCAGAGTGCTGGAAGACAATGTGCTAAACATTTGCAGACACGCCTTTGCCTAGTTAGTCTTAGGGTATGTCTCATAGACCTTCTTAGCTACCTTCTCTTGGTGACAGAGAATGCACTGTATCCCAAACTTCTTATCGCTGGTATGTTTTCCCCCTCATAATCAATTTGAATTAGTGTTTGTCACAGAGAAGGCACCCAGAAAAAGTTAGTGATTGAAAGAATTTGTGTTATTTCACACTTAGGGGTTAGTGTTGTTAGAATACTTCGTGGAAAACGGTGCTGTAGTCAAAATTGCACCATTGTCTGATTTCTACAGTTTTCCATGAGAGGATTAAAGAATTCTGTTTTTTGTGACATCTCTTATCTGACACTAACATAAATTCTGAACTGTTTATCCTATATTATGATTTTTGGTACAACAGTTCATTTTATTCTTTCCCCGTAATATAACCTTCCTTTCACCAAGTGAAAGTAGACAGTGATATGGTAAGCCTAGAAGACCCATAATAAGTAACTGCTATACCATAGTATAAATAATTTAAGTCATTAATTTTAATCTGTATGATAGAATATAATTTTAATAGTTATTTTATGTGATTATTGTTTAAAAATGAAGTCATTCTTGGATCAAAGGATAAATAATGTCATCATCATTTTAGAAAGTTCTAAACATTTACACCCCCAAGGAGTCTTTATAATTTGCTCAGGGCAATCAGAGTCCATATAAATGTTTTATGTCCTATCCAGAAATTTTAATGATCATATGTATATGTGTTCTAAGGACCTGAAGTAGTTTTACAATCTTGGTTTCCTAATTGTTAAACTACCTCTCTTAATTGAAACCAGAGCATACCCTTGAGAATATCAGCTGTAATTTATAGGTTATAAAAAATGCAGTCAAACCTTCATAAGCTAGTTCTTTAAAAAAAAAATCCTATACGGCTGAAAATCCTTAAAATAAGGTTTCAAGTCTGGATAAAGAATCTCTTACGGATGATAGATTGAAATTTTAGAACTGAACATCACACACTGTTTCTCTACTCTTTTGGTGGGAACATACGTTTCTTGGCATACCAGGCTTCAAAGAGATTTTCCAGTTACATTATCCTGATAATGCTTGAGGAGATCATGCTGAAGTTGTAGATGCATATAGAACCAATCTATGTGTATCCTTTTTTACATGTTTAAGACATGAAAGTGTACTCCAAAGGATCAAACTGTTTATGAACAGGGCAACAATTAGCCAGATTTCTATCTTTCTGAGTGCTTTCTTTTCAGAAACAACAAACACAATGTTTGGAAGTAAAAGCCAAGAGCTCAGTGAATTGCCTATTCAATTTACTGATTTTTTTAACCATCCGGGAAATACTAGTCTTTACCATAACAGCCATTTCTTTCCCTTTTTTTATTAAGAAGATGAAATCATTGCTGCTGAGTGATGGTGGGGTGGTTTCTTAGATCCCCGGATTAAGAAAGGCTTTGTCTTATCTTTTCAAGTTTTCTAAGAGAGAAAGAGAACTCTGAAATCACTGGTGTCATGTTTCAGGGAAGAGAGAGACTTACGAATTTTCTCAAAAAGGTATCACGTTAATATGGAATAAGTAGGCCAGTTAAAAAGATACATTTGTAAAATAATTAGGTATATACCATTTAAATTTGAGTTCTAATGTATTCTATTTTTTCCTTTTTAATTAAAATTGATCACTATTAGCCCTTTACAGTCATGGATGTAACATGTGCATTTATCATGTTTTACAAACATTACTGGAAGTCCATGATATAATATAATTGGTAATTATCATGAGGAAATTTTTAAATTGCAAACAGTATGCACCAGGCATGCAGATCACTGATAACTCAGAACTTCATTGGTGGTTTTGGTTTTGTACTGTAATCATTATTTTTTATTTGTAAAAAATATTCCCCAAAGAAAAGCTAACTGCTAATGTTGGTACACTAAGTAAAGATAAAGTAAATTGGTCTAATAAGGTAATAGCAACTAATCAACAAAGCTTAGGATAAGAGAAAAAGTTGAATATGAAGCCAAGATTATTCAAGGTTTTTTCTAAGTCTAATTTTGTATATGGTTCCCAAGTAAAAAATATGAACAATAATTTCAGTGAATGTGGTAAAAAAACAATAAAGGGACTGATTGTTTTTAGAAGAGCTCATAAGAGACCTGTGATTTGAGCAGTACTTTGAAAAATAAACACAAGGCTAGGGAAAGTGTAATGCAGAAAGTTTTCTCTGTTAGGAATGTCTCATGAAGATTGGTACAAGAGAAATTAAATAATGATCTAGAGCAGGAATTGGCATGCTTTTTTCTGTAAAGGGCCATTTGGTAAAAAAATTTAGGCTCTGTAGGTCATATAGTCTTTATTGCAACTACTCAGCTCTGCTATAGCAAAACAGAGCCGTAGACAGCACATATAAACACATGGGTGTGGCTGTGTTCCAATAAAACTTTATTTGCAAAAACAGGTGATAGGATGGATCTGGCGTGCAGCTATAGTTTGCTGACCTCTTTTTTAGAAAATACCAGATAAACTGCAAATAGTTAAGGCAACAACAAAAACCGCTGCTGTTATTAACAAAGAAAAAACACACAGTCTATTCCTGATAGAATGAGTAGGTATGTTTTGTTGGAAAATGGGTTTTTGTACACAATGGTGAGAAGGATGACCATAAAGAATGTAAAACAGATGCTATGTCTTAAATGGCATGTAAGTGTCAAGCAGGAATAGAAAGATGAAAACATTTCTCTTGAATTACCTTGCAGCACGTGTTTGAATGTTTAGAGAAACTGGAACATGAAAAACAGGCAAGGAGTTTTTCTAATAATTGAGGCATGCGTGATGGGGACTAAGGTTAGAGTATTAATGGTGGAAATAACAAGGAAAGAAAAATATTCAAGATAACTTTTGGGAGTTAAAATTACACTATAGATGATACTTGATGGGGTGTTGAGAAACTGATTGAATATTGTTATGAGAAACAAATAAAAGGAAAAGAGATAGCAAGAGGCACATCTTAATGTTTTTCCAATACAAACCTAAACTTTTTCACCAACAATTCTTAGGGTCTTGAAAATAAAAATGCCTGGACTTTAAGCCATTCCACTAGTAAACCCATTTGTATAATTGCAACATCATTGCTTCCCCACATGCATTTGAATAAATAAGGAAAAGGGTCTAGGGTACTTTCTAGGTTCTCTCTTGGTCTACTCGTTAGTCTGTTCTTAAAAACTTAACTAAAGTGCATACTTTGCTCAGATATATTCTCCTTTCCACAATTAGCTTATCTTTTTAAATTGAGGGAAAACTGACATATAACATTAATTTCAGGTGTGCAACATAATGATTATATCTTTGTATACAATATGAAGTGATCACCACAATAAGTCTAGTTACCATGTGTCACCATCAAATGACCCTCTTCTCCCATTTTAACCACTTCCCCAATCTCTTCCCCTCTGATAACCATCAGTCTCTTCTCTGTACCTAAGAGTTTTGCTTTGTTTTAGTTCTTAGATTCCACATATAAATTAAATCATATTGTATTTGTCTTTTTCTGACTTATTTCACTTAGCATAATACCCTCAAGGTCCATCCATGTTGTTACAAATGGCAAGATTACTTTCTTTTCTATAGCTGGGTATTACCCCATTTTATATAGATAGCACATAATTCTTTACCCATTCATCTATCGATGGACACTTTGGTTGTTTCCATATCTTGGCTATGGTGAATAATGCTGCACTCAACTTAGGGGTTCATATATCTTTTCAAATTAGTGTTTTTGGATTTTTTTGGATAAATATTCAGAAGTGGAATTGCTGGATCACATGGGTAGTTCTACTTTTAGTTTTTTGAGGAACCTCCATACTATTTTCCATAGTGGCTGCACTAATTTGCATTCCCACCAACAGTACCTCAGCCTTCCCTTTTCTCCACATCTTCACCAACACTTATTATTTTTTGTCATTTTGATAATAGCCATTCTAACAGGTATGAGATGTATCTCAAATCCATGAGCACTGAATATCCATTTGTGTCTTCTTCACTTTCTCTCATCAATGTGTTACCGTTTTCAGTGTATAGGTCTTTTATCTCCTTGGTTAAATTTATTGCTATATATTTTATTCTTTTCGATGCATTTGTAAATGGGATTGTTTTCTTAATTTTGCTTTCCATTCTTTGGTTTTTAGTGTACAGAAATGTAATGGATCTCTATATATTTATTTTGTACGTTGAACTTTACTGAATTCATTTATTAGTTATAACAGCTTTTTGGTGTAGTCTTTAGGATTTTCTATATATAGTATCATGTCATTTGCAAATAGGACAGTTTCACTTCTTTGTTTCCAGTTCGGATGTCTTTTTTTTTTTTGACTAACTCCTGTGGTTAGAACTCCCAATATTATGTTGAATATAAGTTCTAGAGTTGTCATCCTTGTTTTCTTCCTGATCTTAGAGGAAAAGCTTTAAGCTTTTCACAGTTGAGTATGATGTTATCTGTGGGTTTGCCATATATGACCTTTATTAGGTTGCAGTATGTGTCCTCTTCACCCACTTTGATGAAAGTTTTATAATAAATGGATGTTGTGTTTGGTCAAATGCTTTTTCTGCATCTGTTGAGATGGTCATATGATTTTTATCCTTTATTTTGTTAAGTGGTGTATCATATTGATTTGAAGATGTTGAACCATCCTTGCATTCATAGAATAAATCCCATTTGATCAAGCCATATGATTTTTTAAGCATTGTTGAATTGAGTTTGTTAATATTTTGTTGAGATTTTTTGGGTCTATATTCTTCAGGAATATTGGCCTGTAATTTTCTATTTTTGTGGTGTCCTTGTCTGGGTCAGTATCAGGGCAATGTTGGTCTCTTAAAATGAGTTTGGAAGTGTTCCCTCCTTTTCATTTTTTTGAAGATTTTCAGAAGGATAGATATTAAATCTTTGAATGTTTGGTAGAATTAGCCAGTGACCCTGTCTGGTCCTGGACTTTTGTTTGTTGGGAGGTTTTTAATTATTGATTCAACTACTTACTAGAAATTTATCTGTTTATATTTTCTATTTCTTCATGATTTAGTCTTGGAAGATTGTAAATTTCTATGAATTTTTCCATTTCTTCTTGATTGCCTAATTTGTTGGTGTGTAATTCATCATAGTGATCTCTTACGGTCTTTTGTATTTCTGTGGTATTAGCTGTAACTGCTCTTTCATTTCCAATTTTATTTATTTAAGCCCTCTTTTTTTTCTTGATGAGTTTAGCTAAAGGTATTTTCTTTATCTTTTCAAAGAGCCACCTCTTAGTTTAACTGGTATTTTCTACTGTCTTTTTAATCTCCATTTCATTTATTTCCACCTTGATCTAATTATTATTTCATTCCTTGTAGTACCTTTGGGCTTCATTTGTTCTTCTTTATCTAGTTCCTTTATAAGTTAAATTGTTTATTTGAGATTACTCTTATTTCTTGAGATTGGTCTGTATTGCTATGTAGTTACTTCTTAGAATCAATTTTGCTGCATTCCATAGATTCTGGTATGTTGTATTTCTGCTTTAATTTGTCTCTAGGTATTTATTTTTATTTCTCCTTTGATTTCTTCTGTGACCCAATAGTCGTTCAGTAACATGTTTTAATCTCCATGTGTTTGTAGTTTTTCCAGTTTTCTTCTTGTAATTGATTTCTAGTTTTATATGATCGTGGTTGGTAAAGATGCTTAATATGATTTCAGTCTTGTATAATTTACTGTGACTTGTTTTGTGGCCTAAGCGGTGATGTCTCCTGGATAATGACCCATGTGCATTTGAGAAGAACGTGTATTGCACTGCTTTTGGGTGGAATGTTCTGTATTTATCTATTAAGTCCTTCTGGTCTAATGTGTCATTTAAAACCAGTGTTTTCCGATTGATTTCTTTCTCTGGATGATTCATTCATTGCTATAAGTGTGTTATTAAAATGCCCTCCTATTATTGTGTTGTTATCAGTTTTTCCCTTTAGATCTGTTAATATTTGCGTTATATATAATGTTGCTCTTATGTTGAGTGCATATATATTTATAAGTGTTAAATCTTTTTGACAGATTGACCCCTTTGTCATTATGTAGTGCCCCTTTTTGTCTTTTATCACAATCTGTTTTGAAGTCTGTTTTGTCTGCTGTGAGTATTATTATGCTTGTGTTCTTTTTGTTTTCATTTCCATGGAATATATTTTCCCATTCCTTCACTCTCAGTCTTGTGTGTGTCCTTTCTTCTGAAGTGAGTCTCTTGTTGGCAGCATGTAGATGTGTCTTGATTATCATCCTTCCAGCCACTCTGTGTCTTTTGGTTAGAGAATTTAGTGTGTTTACATTTAAAGCAGAATCAGACCTGTAAATAAAGAGAACAAACTAATGGTTACCAGAGAGAGGGAGATGGGGAGATGAGCAAAATGAGTGAATTGGAGTGGGAGATACAAGCTTCCAGTTATGGAATGACTAAATCACAGGAATAAAAGGCACAAAGAATATTGTCAGTAATATTCAGTAGTCAATACAGAGCTAATGTAAGGTGACAGACAGTAGCTACACTTGTGTTGAGCATAGCATAATGTATAAACTTGTCAAATCACTATGTTGTACACCTGAAACTAACGTAACATTGTCTGTCAACCACACTGAAATAAAAAAAATCATTAAAAAAATGCTTGTTGATAGGTATGTACTTACTGGCATCTTGTTCATTGTTTTCTGGCTCTACGTGAGGTTATTCTTTCTTCCTTCCTCCTCTCGACCTCTTCCTTTGTGGTTTGATGACCTCCTGGTTATGTTTAGATTCCTTTCTCATTTTCTTGTGCATATTTGCTGTATATTTTTGCTTTGTGACTCCTGTGAGATTCATGTATGTCACCTTTTGTATATAACAGTCTACTTTAAGTTGATAGCAACTTAAATATGAACATTCCAAAAGTACATTTTTACTCCCTCCCCTTGTTTTATGTCAGTTTTGACATTTTTTTATTTTATGTACCCCTTAAGTAATTACTGTATTTTTACTTACGTTCACTCCTTTTGTCTTTTACCTCCTTAGTAGCTTCATAAGTGATGAATTTACTACCTGTACCATATATTTACCTTTACCAGTGAGATTTTTGCTTTGTTATGTTTTCTTGTTATTAATTAGTGCCATTTCTTTTCAGCTTAGAGAAGTCCCTTTGACATCTTGCAAGGCCAATTTATTGGTGATAAACTCTTTTAACTGTTGCTTGTCTGAAAAACTCTTTATCTCTTCTTCAGATCTGAATGATAATGTTGCTGGAAAGAGCATTCGTGGTAGGAAGTTTTTTGGTTTTTTTTTTCCTTTCAGAAGTTTGAATATGCCATACTACTTTCTGGCCTACAAAGTTTCTGCCGGGAAATCTGCTGATAGCCTATGAGGGTTCCCTTGTTTCTAAACTTGTGTTTTCTTCTTGCTGCTTTTAAGATTATTTTTTTTCCTTTAACTTTTGACATTTTAACTATCATATGCTTTGATGTCGTTCTCTTTGGGTTCATGTTCTTTGGAACTCTCTTAGCTTCCTGGACCCAAATGTCTGTTTTCTTCCCCGGGTTAGGGACATTTTCAGGCATTATTTCTTCAAGTAAGTTTTCTGTCCCTTTGTCTCTTCTCCTTCTGGGACCCTTATAATGTAAATGTTATTCCTTTTGATGTTGTTCTAGAGGTCCCTTACATTGTGTCCATTTTTAAAAATTATTATTTTTTTCTTTTTGCTGCTCTGTCTGGGTGAGTTCCATTGCAGTATCTTTGGGCTCACTGACCCATACTTCTATTTCATCCATTCTGCTGTTGAAATCTTCTAATGTATCTTTCAGCTCATTTATGGGGTTCTTCAGCTCTTTGACTTCTGTTTTAAACTTTTTTATGTTTTCTCTTTGTTTACCTTCTCACTTTGTTTATTCATTCTTTTTCTAAGTTTGGTGAGCATTTTTATGGCCATTGCTTTGAATTCTTTATCAAGTAGGTTACTTATTGCCATGTAGTTTAGGACTTTTTCTTGAGGTTTTTTCTTCTTCTTCCATTCAGAACATATTTGTCTGTTTCCTCATTTTGCTTGACTCTGTGTGTTTGTTTCTGAGTATTAGCTGAAACAGCTACCTCTTTCAGTCTTGACGGAGTGGCCTTGTAATAGGCAATTAACCTTATTGTTCAACATTGCCCTAGTTCTTGGTTGTCTCTTATACCTTTGTGGTTGTTTAAACCACTTGATTTATTCTTGATATGCCTTATTCTTGAGGGTATGCCAGGACTTGTCAGTGATCCAAGGCTAAGAATCTTATTTAGCTCCTAGTTTCAGTCTGATTAGAACCTAGACTTTCAGGCAGCATACTTTCAGGCAGCATCTTTTTTTTTTTTTTCAACGTTTATTTATTTTTGGGACAGAGAGAGACAGAACATGAACGGGGGAGGGGCAGAGAGAGAGGGAGACACAGAATCGGAAACAGGCTCCAGGCTCCGAGCCATCAGCCCAGAGCCTGACGCGGGGCTCGAACTCACGGACCGCGAGATCGTGACCTGGCTGAAGTCGGACGCTTAACCGACTGCGCCACCCAGGCGCCCCAGGCAGCATCTTTTAAGCTATGCAAATATGTATAGTCCTGTGGGGCCACAGTCACAACCTCAGCTGGTCTTCAGACCAGGAGATCTGGAGGTTTCCCCTGGGCAACAGTTGCAAGAATGGGGCTCCATATGAGTGTATAAGCTCCTTTTTGGGAAATCTCATCAAGCTGTAGTGAGGCCAAAGGAGACCTCAATGATAGTGTCCCCTAGGCTGTGTTCCCTGACCACTCCTCACTAGCCTCTAGATGTGCGGTAAGCCTGAAGCCTGCCCCTCAAGCTGAAGCTCCAGGATGAGTAAAAAGGCCTGTTTCATAGGAAGATGGGGTGTGTTACAATCTGCTGTCTGTGCCCTGCCCTGGTGACAGTAGCCTGCCAAGAATTGTCTCTCTGATTGTTTCACTTTTATGGGGACCAGAAACATAGGCTTCCCTCAACACCAGAGCCAGGCTCTCATGGGGTATCCCCTATGTGGACTTCACGTGCCCCTGGGCTTTAGCAGGCTCCAGAAGAGCCTGGGTTCTGGGAAAACCCACTGGCTTCAACAGAGCCACAGGCAAGTACAGGACTGGGGCAATGCCATCAACTGAAGTGGGACTGTGGGAGAGCCTGTGGGTGAGCAGTCTTGCTGGCTGCAGTGGAGCTTTTGGAATATACAGGGAAAGAGCAGCCTACTGGCTGCAGTAGGGCTGCAGGAGAGCAGGGTCACAGGAGAGCATGGGGTTGGGGCAAGCTGGCTGGTTCCAGCAATAAAGAAGGAATGCATAAATGGCACCTCCCAGTTCCAGCACTAGCAAGGTGCAGTGAGAATGCATAAATAGTGCCTGCCATCCTTTACATTCCCAGAGAAAGTCCCAGCTGACCCCTGTGCTTCCAGTAGACATTTTAAGATTAGCCAATGAATCTTAGTCAGGTATGGTCCAGTTGCTTTTCAAATTGCTGCTTTTGTGCCGTAGACCATTAGCTTCTTAAAGGCAGAGAATAAATGTTTTGTTCACCTTTGCATCTCAGATAATGCATATATGGCCAGTGAGATCTGAACACAGAAAAATCTTTTGATCGGTTGTCACAGTTAGAGGATGGGCTATTTTTTTTAATTTAAAAATTGTATTGAATATATTTGACATATAATGTGTAAATTTATAGTGTACAATATGTTAACATGATATATGTATATATTATAATATAATATTATTGTAGCAATATTTAGCACCTCTGTCATATGACACAACTCTAGTACAGTATTGATGTCTATATCCAATACACTGTACATTAATTAGATGTGTATGTCTTATTTACTCTCCCCTACAACTTTGTACCCTTGAATGATATCAGTCTATCCCCCACCCCACATCCCCTGGTAACCACCATTTTACTCTGAGTTTGACTTTTTTAGATTTCACACACATATAAGTGATATCTTACAGTACTTGTCTTTCTCTGTCTTACTTATCTTATTTAGCATGATGTGCCCAAGGTCCATCCATGTTGTCATGAGTGGCAGAAAATTCCCCTTTCTTGGAGCTGTATAATGTTCCATTGTATGTGTATGTCCCCCTTCTTTTTTATCCATTCATCCACTTATGGGCATTTAGGTTTTTAACATGTCTTGGCTTTTGTGAATAATGCTGCAGTAACATGGGAATGCAGATATCTCTTGAAAATCCTGTTTCCATTTTCCTTGATTATATCCCAAAAAATGGGATTTTTAGATTACATGGTAGATCTATTTTTAATTTTTTGAGGAACCTCCATATTGTTTTCCATAGCAATTGGGCCAATTTACTTTTGTACCATTAGTGTCTATAAGGGTGAGAACAGGTGTTTATATATAACAAGAATCTTGGAAATAACAGGACTTTAAAGAATTGAATTGAAGTTCAGACTTTATATGGTATGTGCATAATTATCTAGGCCTCAGGTTTCTTCTGTAGCTTTACTCTGTTCTCCCTGAGGTATGGTGCTCATCCTTGATATTTTCCAAGATGAATCTTTAGCCATCATATCCATGCTATTATAAGCACCAAGATATAATGAAAGAACAATGAAAGAACATGGTCCTTCGCACCTTTAAGAACAAATTCCAGCAGTTACTCACATCCCTTATACTTACATCTCATAGGCCAGAGCTTGTTCACATAATTACATCACACTGTAGTGGTGGCTCAGATATGTAGTTTTTATTATTAGTGCTCATGTACCTGATAACAGTGCAGAAGGCATATTACTAAGAACCTTAAATTCTTTTCCCTAGAAGAAAAGCCTGAGATGGGAATTTTTGTACAAGTGAAATACGGAGAGAGTACTCTCAGGAGTAAACCTACAGGGGAAAATGCCAGACAAAGATTTGTTTTCAAAAGTCTAGCCTCAGCCTGATCCCACGGGGAGCTATGGAATGTAAATTTTAACACAGAATTTATTCTGCCTTGAAGTGAGAGTCCAGGACCTGCATTGTTCAGTCATTTCTGTCCAAGTTGCTCTGGTCATGCTAAGGCAATTCTCAGGAAGAGGGTAGAGGTGTGAGCCTTGACCAGTCAACACCCACAGCAGCTGGGGAATGGGTACAAAAGCTAGTGAGGAAATTCTGAGTGGCATACCTAAAACGTCTGCTATGCTGAGGAAGAAGGGGAAATAGATATTGAGGGACAATTAGTAGGCATTTTTGCCACATATATTGAAATGACCCAATATCCTATTTTTGTTTTATACTTGGTAAACTCTCTATCAGTATTTGTTGAACGAGTGATACATATTCTTTTTTTTTATTATTATTCAATTACTCAGCATACCGTGTAGTCTTGGCTTCAGGAGTAAAACCCAGTGATTGATCTCTTACATATGACACCCAGTGCTCATCCCAAAACGTGCCCTTCTTAGTGTCCATCACCTTTTTAGCTCATCTCCCCACCTACCTCCCCTACAGCAACCCTCAGTTCTCTGTATTTAGGAGTCAATTATGGTTTGCCTCCGTCTCTGTTTTTATCTTATTTTTCCTTCCCTTCCCCTCTGTTCATCTGTTGAGTTTCTCAAATTCCATGTATGAGTGAAATCATATGATATCTGTCTTTCTCTGACTGACTTATTTCACTTAGCATAATACCTTCCAGTTCAATCCCTGTTGTTGCAAATGGCAAGATTCTGTTCTTTTTAATCACCAAGTAGTATTCCTTTGTATACACATACCACATCTTCTTTATCCATTCATCATTTGATGGACATTTGGGTTCTTTCCATAGTTTGCCTATTGTTGATAATACTGCTGTACACATGAGGGTACATGTACCCCTGTGAATCAGCATTTTTGTATCCTTTGGATAAATATCTAGTAATGCCATTGCTGGGTCATAGGGTAGTTGTATTTTTAATTTTTTGGCCAACCTCCATACTGTTTTCCAGGGTGGCTGCACCAATTTGTATTCCCACCTGCAGTGCAAAAACGTTCCCCTTTCCTGTCGTCCCCAACATCTTTTGTTTCCTGAGTTGTTCATTTCAGCCATTCTGACAGGTATGAGGTGGTATCTAATTATGGTTTTGATTTGTATTTCCCTCATGATGAGTCATGGTGAGTATTGTTTCATGTGTCTGTTTGCCATCTGGATGTCTTCTTTGGAAAAGTGTCTATTCATATTTTCTGCCCATTTCTTCACTGGATTATTTGTTTTTCAGGTGTTGAATTTGGTAAGTTCTTTATAGATTTTGGATACTGACCCTTTATCCAGTATGTAATTTGCAAATATCTTCTCCCACTCTGTCAGTTGCCTTTTTGTTTTGTTGATTATTTTCCTTCACTGTGCAGAAGCTTTTTATCTTGATGAGATCCCGATAGTTCAGTTTTGCTTTTATCTCCCTTGCCTCCAGAGACATGCCAAGTAAGAAGTTTCTGTGACAGTCTACTATTTTTTTTGTTTCCAAAACCTACCTTCTTTAAAATCTTGAATTAATTAAGAAATATTAATATTCTTAGTACCACCATACCTATCCCTAGCATTTATATCCTCCCCTCAGTAGCTGCCTCTGCTCAGTTTCTCGGTCGCATTCACAACCAATTATAGAAATATCCTCATCAACGTTTCTGAAGAGGAATTGACTGGCAAAATCTCTGATCTTTCAAATATTTTAAATTCTGGTTCCTAGAAAATTTCTCAAATGCCTAAGAAATAAACAGATCACAAGTTTGCCATGATCAAGATACATACAAACTCCTTATATTCATATTCTATAAATCTTAGGTGAAGAATCAGTATGACTTTTCTCATCAGTTTGCTGTGGCCTAGATTTATTCACGTTTTTTTACAGTTGTGTTTCTGGCTTTCAGGCAGTTCTCCATTTAGTAACTGCTTCAGGATATAGAATCCAAGGCTATAAAACAAAAACTTAAAAGAAGTAACTGAATAAGCATTTAACTGATTTCATTATATCTCACAATTATATATCTGGAGCTATCCATTTTCTCTCATGAAGGTTATAAAAGACAGTCCTACAAAAGACTCAAGGTTGTGGAGTGAATGAGTAATATTTGAAGTCTAGCCCAATGGTTTCAGGAAAATATATTTTCATAAAGCCAAAAAAGAAAAAAAAAGGAGAAGAAAACATCATCTTTTCAAGGCAATATCACAAAATTAGTTATATTTTATATTACAGAAAAGTGACTTAAGTAAGAGAGTTTATTCCCTCATATAAAGTAGTTTTAAAGTAGGCATTCCTGAACTATGTACGATAGTTCAAGGGTTTGGCGAAGCCTAGGCTCCATTGCTTTATATCCTGCCATTCTCAGCATGTGACTTCTTTTCACAAGGTTACTCCATGGTCTTAGTACCACTGAAGAATGAAATTTTAATGTTATTTAATTTTAAGTAACTACATATGGATCTTAGCCTTTGTTTGAAAATGGTAATGTCACATCACTGTTGACTGTTTCCTAGGCTATAAACTGTGTTATGTATATACAGGCCTTATTTAGCTCAGAATTCATGTAAAATAGATATGGAAAGGATATTCAACCACAAAACTAATATTTAGAAATGCAGAAAATCAAGCTAGATCCTCTGATTCCATAATCACTGATACTCATAAATATTTATTTCTTTAAAAGATTTTATAATTAGGTGATGGATGTATTATCTTGATCTTGGTAATCATTTCACCATGTACATATATAGCAAATCATCCCACCGTATACTTTTAAACATATACAATTATATCTATCTATTTTTCCTGAATAAACTATTAAAAATATTTTATAATTGACTTATTTTTTGAGTTTTCAGGCAGACCTTCCTCTTTTTGCTTCAAATAAGTAAGTTTTTTACACAGTTATTTCAAGTCATTTTGGATGGTTTTGGTATTTGAAGAATTGTTGAACCATCTCACAACATATTTTTACCCCATGTATTCTACATATTGAGGCTTAGGCTGTCTTTTTGGCTTTGACTCTTTAAACCAATCTACTAAGTGGTAAAAATAGACATTAATTTTTATTCAAACAAAAACACTATTTCTTTTACTGAAGAAGTTTTACAGTTAAATCAAGTTGCTGTCGTTAATTTGGCTAGTAATTTTTGATACTGTATTCATTGTGAATTGAATGTATTTTCCAGATTATTAAGCACCTACTATAAACCAGTCAGTCACTGGGCCAGCCATCAGGAGCACAACAGCGGATGAAGCCAGACTAGGCTCCTCCTATAGCTGGAGGTCCATTTTGGAAAAGAGTCTTTGATACAACAATTAGTTGTGCCCTGACTCTTAAGAAGGAAAAGAACTGGGTGTCTTGAAATCACCTACCAGGCTGACCTAGCCCACTTGGTATATAGCTCACCTTCAAAGGCTATGTTCTTCCAACTGAAATCCAAGTATTTCTGGAGTTACACAAAGAATTTCCAAAGGGTGCACCACAAAGTCCTTTGAAGGGAATTCATCTCCTGAAGCTTAACTCCCGCATGTAATTCTTGTCTAAAATTGCCTGATAACTCAGAATAGAACTTTTGTCATTTTACAAAAGAAAGGCGCACCTTTCTCCCTTCCCAAATTGCACTATCATATATTGCCCCTGGATATAAAAAGGACTTAGCTGCCAAACAAAGAGATAATCTGAAATATTAGTTTGAAAAATCAGGTCTTTTAAATTCAGGGATCTTCCTCTCCTGTCTTAAAGTATTCTGGCAAAAATGGGGCGCCTGGGTGGCGCAGTCGGTTGGGCGTCCGACTTCAGCCAGGTCACGATCTCACGGTCTGTGAGTTCGAGCCCCGCGTCGGGCTCTGGGCTGATGGCTCAGAGCCTGGAGCCTGTTTCCGATTCTGTGTCTCCCTCTCTCTCTGCCCCTCGCCCGTTCATGCTCTGTCTCTCTCTGTCCCAAAAATAAATAAACGTTGAAAAAAAAATAAAAAAAAAAAAAAAAGTATTCTGGCAAAATTGAAGCTTAATCCAAACTGGTATATTCTTAATTCAGATTAGCCAAAGCAGTACATAGTAGCAACACTGGCATAAGTGTAATTGGAATGTTTTATAGAAGTATTGTGTTTTCAAGATGCATTTGATAAAATCCAGGGATAAATTTTACTTGTTTTCTTTGATGTGCACTATGACCCCCAACAAACAGTGAAAGCCTAGTTTGTTAAATCATGCAATGAAATATTTTTACAATTATCTTAGTTCTTATAGTATTTAATATTTTCTCCCTCTTATTAACAAATAAATAAACATCTTTAAATTTACAAAATAATAAATGTTAACCTAAATCACTTAAAGCATTTTTCCAAGCTCTTCTAAGACAATGGTGGCAAAAACAAACTTGAAAACCACTGCTCAGTGTTTCTAAAATTATGGTCTGATGTATAATTAGATTGAAAAATCACTAGTGGCGCTAGTTAACAGCAACCACAAAGAAGATCCCTGGATCCCACCACCCACCTATTGAATCAGAATTTCTGGGGAAACAAGGGCCGGGGATCTGATAGTTCAATGTGCATGCAAAACTTTTTTATCCACATTAAATTTGAGAATTTATATTCAGGCGTTGGTGATCCTTGCAAGAGAGTTCTATCCCATGCAGATTGAAGGACCGCAAGGTGCTTTATAAAGCCATGCATGTACAAAGAGTTTTTTGATGCAGGGCACCCGGCATCTGACATAGTACCCAGGGCACAGTAGATTGAAAGTGAAAGAGTACAAGTTACATACCTCCTTCTAAAATATTAGAAGATTGTATATAAAGGATCCCTCTTCCTTCTAACTGATGTTAAAAATGTATTCTGTAGTTAATGTTTTTACAAAGACTACCTTTTCAGCTAAATTTAATTTTCAAATGAAATCATAGGAAGTGAAGTCATAGCGGGGTGCCTTCCAGATTCCACTGCTGTGATCTTCAAATGAATGAGCACTGCAGATTATTCAACCTTCTGAAAAGTTCTTAATTAAGAAAACCCATAGTGTGCAGAGTTACAGCCTGTGTGTTAACCTTGTTGACATGGTGTAGAAACTCCACGTAGACATCTTGTACAAAAGAAGGAAAATGTTCTGGTTCCTAAATTGGAATTTCCAAGTAATTATGCTTCTAATGAAAATTGCTTTTATGGATGTCTGTTCAAAGGCTTTGGTTTACAAAGTAAAAATTCAAAAATATCAAACTTTTTTGATCAGTGAATATTGTTTTCATTAATTAGGTGAATGTGACAGCTCTGTCTTTACCCTAATAGCCCCCCTGGAGGAAATAACATTTTTGTTTGTCTAAACAGTACTAATGACTTCTCTAAAATTAGAGTTTAAGACCTTTAACTCTAGAGTGCACCGCTCTGTGTCCTTGACTCTGATGTTTGTCATGAATATTAATTTCTGATCTTAAAGTCAAGCCATGAAATTTTATACATTGTCATACCTTTCCCTTGACAATTTTGGTAATTGCCATAATTTCCTCATCAGCAAGAGTTGTTTGTGGCTTCCCTGGTTTAACAAGGCTTTAAAATTGGCAGCTCTGAATTCTCTCATTTGTTTCAGTGTGAAGCCTGTAGACTTGTTTGCTTTCAGCAGTAACTAGACCTCTGATCTTAAAAGAATTATGGTTTTTGTTGGTGCCATTACATGATAAAGGACTCAGTGCATTTTTTTTTTCATTACAGGTTCTAATCACTACCTTTGGGATTACTTTCCTATTAGAGGAGATTTATGTCCACAGTTCTTACCTTTTCTCTGTTCCTGACATAAAAATATTTTTTTTCCACAAGATGTCTATTATTTTCTTTAAAATTTGATTCATTGCTAGTAGCTGACCCTCAGATATCAGGCTATATGTGTTCAGATTGTTCGTCAGTACCTAACATTAAAATGACTTACACAGTATACAAACTGACATGCATATATACTTAAACACACATATACATATTTTAATATATGCAATTCAGTTGGAATAGTATTCTGTTGTGTTTATTTGTACTTTCAACAAAGATTTATCGAACCCTTACTAAGCATCAGACACATTTTTGTCTGACGATAGAGAGAAAAACGGAGAAGACACAAATTGGCCTGAAGACACCACAGTCAACGAGGGAAGACAGACTCATCAACAATTATCTGTATCACTGTATGGCAAATGCTGTTAGAGATCTGATGACAAAGTGCAATTGCAAGCATAAAGATTCATGATGGCTACACAGAACAGGATGCATTGAGCATGCATGAGATGAAATTTTCTTGACAGAGCAATGGAAAGGACATTCTCTTTTACACAGTGGAAATGGCTCAGTGGCAGCCATGGTGATTTGGGAAAAGGTGCTTTGAGAAGGGAAGCACAATAGATGTATTTAGCCAGAATGAAAAGTGCAAGGTGGTACATGGGAAGGTACAGAAGAAGTTAGAAAGGAAGCTTGTAGATAGGTTGCAGAAATACCTGTGAATAGGATCCCAGGCTCTGAAGTTTTAGTTTTTCCTTAGAAGATGGAGACATTGATCCAAGATGGTCTAAATGCCATAGAGAAATTTGCTCTGGGTATTTAGTCATCTGACAAATATTTAATAAATTATTTCTGAGAGCTCTTCTTTGCCAGGTGAATGGCTAAGAATCAGAGCCAAAGTTTATTTTCTGAAGAAGCTTATAGTCTTTGAGGGAGAAAACTAATTAAGTCAACAATTTATGTCTAATATAACAAAGGCGATGAGAGAGGAAGCAACAGAGTGTAATGGACATATAGATGAGTCATGTGATTCAGAAAAAAAACCACAAAGGGTTCTTTAAGATATAAGTGTTTAGTTTTGATGCAGGAGTAAAACTTAGCTAGATGAAAAACAAGGTTTGGAGGAGATCATAGGAAAATAGTCTAAGCCTAGAATCATTACACATGCCTTCTAATTTTCTATGACTGGAGTAAAGTGTCCATGACGTGAGGTGTTCTGAGATGTGCCCATAGAAGTAGGAAAGGATCATTTCATGATATTGGATACAAAACTAAAAAGGTAACACTTTATACTAAAAGATATAGGAAGCCAGTAAAAGACTTTAAGCAGATAGATAACAAAATCAGATTTGAGTTTTGGGGAGCTCATTCGGCAGCTTTGTGTTAAGAAATTGGCCGAGAGTTTGGAGCAACACTTAACTACAGGGTTGTCATAGATTGTATTCCCCAAGAAGCAGACCCTCAGGAAGAATCACCAGAGAAATGATATGGGGACTAGAAGGAAACTATTAAAATGTTCATTATAAAGCCATTTACTCCTGCGGCCAGTTTTGGAAATTAGGTCCCCTGGAAAACTCTGGGAGAAAATGTAGACACACCTTCAGAGTTATCACAACCAAGGGGAGAGGAAGCTGGGTTATTTTTCCTCTAATTCTACATCTGTCCCTTGTTAAGGGCTTCTTCTAGAAGTATTATCTCTCCAGCATTTCTGGGTAGTCCTTCATGCAGACTCACCTTGGTCCCGAGCCAGACATAAGCCCTCAGACTGAAGGTTTCAGGTGTTTGTAGGAAGCAGCCTTCATATGGTTGCCCTATGGGTGTAGTATTGGCATCGTCAGCTACAAGGGCTAATCACATGGGATGTATTGAGGGTCTGGACTTAGGCCATAATAGTGGGAATCTAGAGAAGTCCAGGAGAACTACTAGGTCATCACTTTAATAGGATTTGACTATGGATTCATTGTTAGGAATGAATCATCAATGATGACTTCCTAGAGATTAGATAGATTTAAAAAAATTTTGAGTATAATTGACACATAATGTTAAATTAGTTAAAGGTGTACAGCATAGTGATTTGATAAGTTTATACATTATATGATGCTCACCACATGTGTAGCTATCATGTGTCACCATGCATGTGATATGACAGTGTCACTGACTGTATTCCCTTTGTTGTGCCTTTTATTCCCATGACTTACTCATTCCATAACTGGAACCTGTATCTCTCACTCCCCTTCACCTATTCTGCCCATCCTCTTACCCTCCACCCTTCTAGCAACCATCAGCTTGTTCTTAGTATTTATAGGTCTGATTCTGCTATTTATTTATTCATTTGTGTTGTCTTTACATTCCACAAATAAGTAAAATCATACGGCATTTGTCTTTCTCAGTCTGACTTATTTCACTTAGCATAATATTCTCTAGGTTCATCTGTGTTACTGCGAATGGCAAGATCTCATCCCTTTTTGTGGATGAGTAATATTTAATTAACTTAATATTTAATATATATATGTATATACATATATATATATTACTTATGTTAAGCATTTTTTCATGTGTCTGTTGGCCATGTGTATGTCTTCTTTAGAAGAATGTCTGTTCAAGTCCTCTACCCATTTTCTTAATCAGATTGTTTTTTTTTTCTTTTTGGTGTTGAGTTGTGGAAGTTCTTTATGTATTTTGGATATTAACCCATTATCAGATATATAATTTGCAAATATCTTCTCCCATTCACTTGGTTGCCTTTTTGTTTTCTTGACAGTTTTCTTTGCTGTGCAAGGTTTTTTATTTTGATGTAGTGCTACTAGTTTATTGTTGCTTTTTCTCCCCCTTGCCTTAGGAACCGTATCTAGAAAAGTGATGCTATGGTTGATGTAGAGAAATTACTGTCTGTCCTCTCTTCTTGGATTTCTATGGTCTCAGGTTTCACATTGACGTCTTTAATCCATTCTGAGGTTTTTTTTTTTTTTCATGTATGGTGTTTTAAAGTGGTCCAATTTCATTTTTTTTCTTTTTTTTTACTAGTAGCTGTCTCACTTTCTCGACACCATTTGTTGAAGAGACTGTCTTTTCCCCATTGTATATTCTTGCCTCCTTTGTCATAGATTAATGCCAACATAAGTGTGGGTTTACTTCTTGGCTGTCTCTTCTGATCTGTTGATCTATGTGTCTACTTTTTGGGCAGTAATATACTATTTTGATTACTACAGCTTTGTAGTATATCTTGAAATCTCTAATTGTGATACCTCCAGCTTTGTTTTTCTTTCTCAAGATTGCTTTGGCTATTAGGGGTCTTTTGTGCTTGCATATAAATGTTAGTATTATTTGTTCTAGTTTTGTGAAAAATGCTGTTGGTATTTTGAGAGAGATTTCTTTGAATCTGTAGATTACTTTGGGTAGTAGAGGCATATTAGCAATATTAATTTTTCCAATCTCTGGATGTGGAATATCTTTCCATTTGTTTATGTCATCTTTAATTTCTTTCATAAGTGTTTTATAGTTGCAGAATTCAGGTTTTTTACCGCTTTGGTTAAGTTTATTCCTAGGTATTTCATTCTTTTTGATACAGTGGTAAATGGAGTTGCTTTTAAAGTCTTTCTTTTCGCTACATTATTTGTGTATATAAATGCTACTGATTTCTGCCTATTGATTTTGTATCCTGCACCTTTACTCAATTCATCTATTACTAGTAGTAGTTCTTTTTTGGTGGAATCTTTAGCATTTTCTATGTATAATATAATGCCACCTGTGTATTGTGACAGTTTAACTTCTTTACCAGTATGGATGCCTGTTACTTTTTTTTTAAAAATCTGATTGCTACAGCTAGGATCTTCTGTATTATGTTGGAAAAAAAGTGCTGAGAGTAGACATCCTTGTCTTGTTTCTGATCTTAGAGGAAAAGCTTTCAGTTTTTCACAATCAATATGCTGTTAACTGTAGATTTTTCATCTATGGCCTTTATTATGTTGAAATATGTTCCCTCTAAACTCATTTTGTTGAGCATTTTCATCATGAGTGAATGTTGAATTTTGTCAGATGCCTTTTCTGCATCTAATGAGATGATTCTATGATTTTTATCCGTTGTTTTGTTGATATGGTATATCACATTGATTGATTTGTGAATATTAAACTATTCAGGCATACTTGGAATAAATCCCCTTTGATCATGATGAATGATCCTTTCATTGTATTGGTGTATTGGGTGTGTTCATATTTAGTTGAGGATTTTTTTGTATCTCTGTTCATCGGGGATATTGGCCTGTAGTTTTTGTTTTGTTTTGTTTTTGTAGTGTCTTTGTCTGCTTTTGGTATCAGGGTAATGCTGGCCTCATAGAATGTGTTTGGAAGCTTTCCTTCGTCTTCTATTTTTTTGAATAGTTTGAGGAGAATAGATATCAACTCTTCACATGTTTGGAAGAATTCATCTGTGAAGCTGTCTCCACCTGAACTTTTATTTTTTTGGTAATTTTGTGGATTACCAATTCGATTTTGTTACTAGTAATTGCTATGTTCAGATTTTCTATTTCTTACTGATTCAGTTTTGGAAGGTTGTATGTTTCTAGGAATTTATCCATTTCTTCTAGGTTGTCCAATTTGTTGGCATATAACTTTTTGTAATATTCTCTTATAATCCTTTGCATTTATGTGGTGTCACTTGTTACTTGTCTCTCATTTCTGACTTTTTTGACTTGGGTCCTTTCTCGGTGAATCTGGTTAAGTGTTTGTCAATTTTGTCTTTTCAAGAAACCAGCTCTTGGTTTCATTGATTTTTTTCTATTGTTATTTAGTTTGTATGTCATTTATTTCTGCTCTGATCTTTATTATTTCCTTCCTCCCACTAACTTTGGCCTTACTTTTTCTTTTTTTTTTTTTCCTCAAAGTTAGCTTGCTTTATTGTGCTTTTTCTTGTTTCTTAAGATATACCTGTATCACTATATATTTCCCTTTTAGAACTGGTTTTGCTGTGTCCCAAAGATTTGGGACCATTTTGTTTTCATTTTCATTTGTCTCCATCAGTTTCTTATTTCTTCTTTGACTGCTTTTCTTGACCCATTGGTTCTTTGGAATCATCTTCTTTGGCCTCCATGTGTTTGTGTTTTTTTCCATTTTTTTTCTTGTGATTGATTTCTAGTTTCATACCTTTATAGACAGAAAAGAAGCATGGTATGGTTTCAGTGTTCTTTGCAACAATGTGGATGAAGATAGAATGTATTGTGATAAGCAAAATAAATCAATTAGAGAAGGACGAATACCATGTGATTTCACTCATATGTGGAATTTTAAGAAACAAAACAGATGAATATATGGAAAGGGGAAAAAATAGGAGACAGGGAAACTAATAAGAAACTCTTAACGATAGAGAACAAACTGAGGGTTGATGGATGGGTGGTGGGTGAGAGGTGTTCTAGAATGGAGGTGGGTGGGAGATGGCCTAGAAGGGTTATGGGTATTGAGGAGGGCACTTGTGATGAGCCCTGGGTGTTGTATGTAAGTAATGAATCAATGAATAGTTTGTCTGTGTCTTTAGGTCTGAGATGAGTCTCTTGTGGAAAGCATATAGTTGCATCTTGTTTTTATCCATTCTACCACCTTATGTGTTTTTATTGGAGCATTAGGGCCATTTATGTTTCAAGTAATGATTGATAGGTATAAACTTCTTGCCAGTTTGTTATTTGTTTTCTGGGTTTTTTTTGTAGTTTTTCTCTGATCCTTTCTTCTCTTGCTCTCTTGCTTTCTGATTGATGCATTTCTGTAGTTTTGGGTTTGTGGTTACCATGAGGTTCATATATAATATCCTAAGTATATAACAGTCTGTATTAATTTGATGGCCATTTAAATTCATTCACATTCTTAAAAAAAAAACTTCTTTCTTTTTTTTACTCCCTCCTCCACATTTTATGTATACTCTGTCATATTTTACATCTTCTTACTCATAAATTTCTTGTATGGCCATTTCTTTTTCACTTAAAGAAGTCCCTTTAACATTTCTTTTAATTCTGGTTTAGTGGTGATAAATTCCTTTTTTCTGTTTGGGAAACTATCTGTCATTCAAATCTGAATGATAATGTTGTATCCTTGCTTGTAGTTTTTGTTTGTTTGTTTGTTTTCCTTTTCAGAGCTGTAACAATGTCATGCTACTCCCTTCTGGCTTGTGAAGTTTTTGCTGCAAAATCACCTGACAGATTTATAGGTTTTCTTTTGTTGGTAACTTTTTGCTTCTCTCTTGCTGCTTTTGAAATTCTCTCTTGGGATGCCTGGGTGGCTCAGTTAGTTGAGCACCCAACTGTTGATTTCATCTCAGGTCATGATCCCGGGGTGATAGGATCTTTTCTTTCTCTCCCCCTCTGCTTCTCTCCCCCTCATGTTCAATCAATCAATCAATCAATGAATTACTGTATCTTTAACCTTTGAAATTTTAATTATGTCTCATGGTGTGGACCTTCTTGGTTCATCTTGTTTGGAACTCTCAGTGCTTCTGGAGGTCAATTTCCTTCTGTAGGTTAGGAAATTTTTCAGCTATTATTTCTTCAAATAAGTTTTCTACCCCTTTTCTTTCTCTTCTGCCATCCCAGTAATGTGAAGGCTTGTTTGATGTTGTACAAGGTATTCCTTAACCCATACTCATTTTAAAAATTCTTTCTCTTTTTCATGTTCAACTTAGATGCTTTCCATTACCTTGTCTTCCAGATCACTGATAAGTTCTTCATCTGCTAATCTACTGTTGAGTCCTTCTGGTGTTATTTTTTTATTTCACTGTTAAATTCTTCAACTCTCATTGGTTCGTTTTTTCTTAATTTTTTTTAGTGTTTATTCATTTTTGAGAGACATAGAGAGACAGAGCGTGAGTGGGGGAGGGGCAGAGAGAGAGAGGGGAACACAGAATCCGAAGCAGGCTCCAGGTTCAGAGCTGTCAGCACAGAGCCCAAGGCAGGGCCTGAACTCACGAACCATGCGATCATGACCTGAGTTGAAGTTGGATGCTTAACCGACTAAGCCACCCAGGTGCCCTTCATTGGTTCTTTTTTATATTCTCTATCTCTTTGTGAGAAGTCTCCCTGAGTTCTTCCACTTTTCTGTCCAGCCCAGTGAGCATCTTTATGGTCATTACGTTAAATTCTTTATCAGGCATTTTGCTTATCTTTGTTTTATGTAGTTCTTTTTCTGAGGTTTTGTCTTGTTCTTTCTTTTCGAATGTATGCCTCTGTCTCCCCATTTAGTTTGACATTCTATGTTTGTTTCTGTGGATTAGGTGAAACAACTACTTCTCCTAAACTTGAAGAATTGGTCTTGTGGATGGTCATCCCTTATGTAGATTGTGTGTACTTGATGATTTTTGCTGGCTGGCTGGAACTGTGGCTGAGGGTCCTGGGGATTTCCACAGAGCAGGTACCCTTTTAAGACAGCTGAAGCTGAAGTGAAACATGCCAGGCTGTCCTGGGATTCTGTGTGCTGAGGCTACCTTGGCAGGACCGCTGAAGCTGAAACAGGTGGAAGCTGGTGTTGTCCTGGGGGCTGTCCACATTGAAGGTGACCTGCCAGGACAGCTGAAGCTGGCTTAGGTACAAGCCAGGGTATCCCAAGGTGCTCAGTGCAGGTAATGCCCTGGATGGGTGACTGGAGTCGAGTCTAGTGCAGGTGGCAGTGCTCTGGGCACTACGCACAGGGAATGCCCGGGCGGGATGGCTGGAACTGACGCAAGCATGGGTCAGGGGTTCATGGGACACTCCATGCAGGAGGTATCCTGGCAGAGCAGCTGTATCCAAAGCAGTTGTCAGCCAGAATGTTTCAGAATGCTTTGCCCTGGGGGTGTCCTAGCAAACTGTGCGAAGCTGGAGAGCCTGGGTCTGGATTGTTCCAGGGTGCTTTGCACCTGTGTCATCTTGGTTCAAAGGTTGGGGCTGTAGTAAGCACCAGCCAGGGGTGTCCCTGTGTACACACCCTGTGTCCACTTTGGTGGGTCAGCTGGGACTGTGTGGGCTAGGGACCTGGGGTTCACTGAGATGGCAAGCCAGTTAGGGCACCTGGAATGTACACTGACTGTTTATCAACCCTTCTTACCTGGAAAGCCTTCCAGCACCCACCCCCACCATTTGGCATTGTTCTAGCATGAGCTCTTTTATATGGTAGCTACTTTTAAACTGCAGCTTTTTCTCTAGGCTCAAAGACAGACGCATTTTCTGCTGGTTGCTCGGCACTCACTTTCCAATGCAGTTTGCAGCATCAGGGCTGAGGGTTCTCTTTGCTACCATATGTTTGTCTCTCTTGCTGTTCTCTTTTGTTATTCTGTCTTGTGTTGTGTAGTAGCTGTTCAGTTGGCCCTCAGTTCTTCTTCAGGAGGAATTGTTCTATCAACAGGTATAATTTGGTGTGTTCTTTGGAGGTGGGGAGTTCCAGGTCTTCCTGCATTGCCATCTTGGACCAGATCTCAAGAGGAGTAGAGAGATGTTGAAGATACTGTATAATATGTTTTTTTTTAACAACCAAAAGATTCAGTATATATGTAAAACCAATATTGAAGCCCCTTTATAATTGTATCTACTATAAAGAAGTATTATTATAGCAGTATAACCACTGGCTAGGAACCACATGACATGCAGTAGGTCTTAGACCTTCAAATTTCTACCAGTGTGAAGCTTGGGTGATATTCTTAATCTCTCAGAGGTTCTCATGAAAAAAAAAAAAGTGGGAGTGAATATCAAAGCAACTTTGTATAGTTTATATGAACTAAAGTGTAAGTAAGCCTGGTACAAAATTTTCAATTTAAACTAGAAATCACATCACATGATTTGGCCCTGGACCTATCAAGTTGTTTATTACTAATGAATGAGTGAATCTAGTTAAAGACGTTTCATTTTTCCCTTGCTATGTTTGGACAACTGCCACTAAGCGATAGCAGTTTGTTAAAATATCTGTATTTAGTACATACTTAATACACAATTTATTTCTTGACCCCAAAAAAAGTCTTTGTTAAAACATTTCAGTCGACTAAATCACTTAATAACTATGTACATGTTTTGGAAAAAAAATATGCTTAAAAGAGTTAAAAGTGGATTTTATTTCCGTCTCAGTAAGCCTCTTCTTTGTGCTATTGAGAAATTTCTTCCTCCTTCACAGGCACATGCTTATGGGACACTTACCTGTGAGATAATCCTCAGGTTATTAGAACTAGGGTATTGAGTTATATCCCCCTCACCTAAATATATGTGTAAATTATCTTATAGTAAGTAAACTTTATTCTTGATTTTTTTCCCCAAGAATGCCTTGACTCTCGTCTGGGAGTCTGATTAGCATTAGATCTATTCTTTCTTCTCTTCAGTTGAGTAGGAACTCTGTTTTGATTCTTATTTTCTTTTTTCACGGAGAAAGATATTGTGATCCCTACGTGAATATACACAGGGCTAACTCTTCCCCTTTATCAATCAGGAAGACATTTCTTTTCCAGCTTTCTCTTTCATTTCTGGCTCTTGAAGCTCAAGCTTATATAAGAATTAATTTAAATGGATTTGTTTGAAACTATCTTTTAATCACTTCAACAAGTTTTTAGCAGAGCATTGGGTTGGTTTCTTTCTCAAAGTGTTCAAGTAGTCGTTTCCAAAATATGTACTTAAAATTACTTTGAAAAAATAGATAATAAATGTCAGGAATTTCCTTCTGAAGAATTTATGTGGTGGTCAGGGCAATGGGTAGGAATAGGAGTGAAGTTAAATCAGCAGTGTGTTGAGAATTGTTGAAACTGGATGATGGTATATGGGAGTGATGTAGTGTTCTCTGCTTTTGCATATGGTTAAAATTTTCTGTAATTAAAAAAAATGAAGGCCACAAAAATTTAAGTGGTTCTCTAAATACTGTTTTTGTAGTATTTATCTTTCCTTTATCAGTAAGCTATATTTTATAACATATCACTTCAAAAACCAGTGGGTTAAAACAATAAGCATTTGATATTGATCATAAGTCTCTGGATCAACTGGGCTCTCTCATGTGTCTGCTGTGAACTATAGGTTAGTAGGACGTTCTCTTCATTTTTCCTGGAATCTCCCACATGTTTGGGGTTATCTGTATATAGGCCAGTCTACCACGGCCTCAGATGATAAAATCGGTCTCTCCTATCACATTCTGTTGGCTAAAGCAAGTCACAAAGCCAGCCCAGATGCAAGGGGGAGTAAAGTAGATTGCATCTTGTTGGAAGGAGCTACACAGTGACATTGCATTGGGTGCCTGGATCCAAGGGAGCCATTAATGTGATCATTGCCATATGTAAGCCCTTATTCATTTTAAATCACCTGATGCTTATAGCCTGATAATTTACTAATTTGTATGTCACCCCTCAACTCTCCCCTTCAGCTTCAATCTAACTACAGGTCACCTACTTTTGGATTTCCCAGGAGCACCTCTTATTCAATGGCTAGGTTTTTTTTACTTCTTCCCTAAAACCTTCCCCTGCTCTCTTTTCTTCTTCTCCTCACTCTGTCTCTAATTAATATTATTTGCATCGAAGCACCCATTTATCTCTTTATCCCTCTATCCATTATGTAATTCAGTGAATATTTACTGCATACCTATTAGGTGCCTAACACTGGGCTAATCACCAAAGAATCTAAGACTAGCAAAAGCAGACCTAGCCTCTGCCCACATAGGCCTTACGGAGCAAAGATCAAGGAACACAATCAGGAGCCAGAAAAATACCTGTAAAATTATAACTGCTGTTAAAAAGGAAAGATACATCATGTTATGTGAAATTATAATCATTCTGACTCTGTGATGATTTAACTGATCAAATCTCAGTCTTGGAGTGAGGAGATACAGCATAACCCTCAACCAACCTATGGCATAACGACAGTTTGAGTGAGAAATAAACATTTGTTATTAAAAGCCACTAAGATTTGGGGGTCGTTTGAAATATAGTCTATCCTGATGAACATAAGTGGTATTATGATTGCCATTCTCATAGATCTTGAAGGCACCAAGGTTGATGGTAGAGCTTGGTGTGAAGAGGAAATATTTAAATCAGGTGCTAAAATCTTCCTTAAATGAGGTTGGAAAATGACAGCAGAGAGAGGTAAAGATTATGGAAGCAACTGGCATACATTTCAAAAGAGCAGGGTTTTGGAGAAGAGAGTAGATGAGTTATTATTTGGGAGCCACAACAGAAAGCAAGAACAGCAATCCCAGCTTCTGTCTCCAAAGTGCTGACTGTGAGAAAATAAACATGCACCGCTTGAGATGGCTGCAGGGGAAGTGATAATCAGAGAGAAGAGCCAGGTTTTATTTGATTAATGCCAGGAAGAGAAGGAGATGCTGAGGATTTAGCACAGTTACAGGATTATGGAGATATTATACCAGGGGCTACATTGAAAGAGTTTGAGACATAGGTATATATGGATACTGTCTGTAAATGAATGAATGAGTGAATGAGTGAGTGAACGAATGTGTCAGAGCATTTTGGAGATGCTAGTGCAAGAAAGGTGTATGTGTGTTGGTGGAAAGGATGCTCACAATTCTGGCATCGATTTATGAAACTAGGGTTGACATACATGATGAATTCAGTCTCACTATCTCTTTGAGGAAGATGTCTCATTTGGTTGAGGTGATGGCAGACCCAGAGGCCAGAGGATCCATATGCTTTTCATGCCATATTGGCGGTGAACCAGAACTTCAGACCCCAGCGTCCATTACTAGTTGCTAATCTAATCTCTTGTTAATCCCCACTTGTTTAATTACTTCGAATCCAGCTATTACACATTTGTATTCCTCATTGCTTGTAAAGTGATATTTGTAAAACGTATCTGAACTTCTTCTTCCCTGTTTCAAAAGCCTTCAGTAATTTCTCAACTTTTCAAAGTAAAATCCAAACTCCATAAAAGCAGAGAGTCTCTCTACCATTGCCTCTGTAGCTGCTACTTCATACTATCTCATCTTTCACATCAATCACCCAGAACTACCCAAAGTTTCTTAAAGCTTCCTCGTTTCTTGCTTTTGGAATGGTACCTATGGTGTTCAGACTGTCTGCAGTCTCTGTCCTACCCTCTCCATTTGGTTAACTCTTCTCTTAAATACAGTTTGGCCTATGACCCTCTGCATGTGTTTTTTTAATGCTCTTTTGAAGTAACTCAATTAACTATCTGAAGGTTTTGAAAACACCTTGTGAAATACTGCTGAGGTGTGTTATTCATTTTTCTTTTCCTTTATTTTTTTCTGAAATTTGGGAAGGCATGGTTTTATTTTCTTTGGAAGCTTTCTATATTTTTTTTATTATCACCGTGAAAATAATCACTATACATACAGACAGGTTAATGAATTTAAATACATTGTGATGAAATAAGGAGATGAATGAAACAAAATAGGACATATGAAAAGCCATAGCAGCAGAGAAAAAAATCTATAGGAAGTGTGTTTGCAAACAAAGATGGAACTATACACAGTGCAAAAATGGCAGTGTAAGTGTCTCAAATTTAAGTCATCATGTGGACTAGAAGTAACTGGACCCACAATTGTGGAGGTTTATTTTGATAAGTAGAAAGCTTTGTCATCACTTGTACGTTTTTTCCCTTGATAGCAACGTTCATAAATTCTCTCTGCAGGCACTTATCTCATTTCACTGAATTTCAGATGCCAAATATTGTAAGAGACACAGTCGATATCTGTACCAATAAACTATGACACAGTGCTTTCTTATCACAGCAATTGTAAAAGACATTCCAGTTTTGGAGCTGATAAAATGTGAGCAAAATGTGCATGTTAACATTGATGAAATATGGAAATTGATGAAAATAGACAAGTAACTAACTGATTAAATACATGGTGTTAGAAAACTTCCAGAGGAAATAAAGCCACCACTTTTCAAACTTCAGAAAAAATAATTCAAATAATAAAATTCGCTGAAACCGCTTGACCATTATTTGACAAGATGTTTCTGGAACCGTAAGAGTGTTAATTAAGTTATTTTAAAACCCACCATGAGGGTTGTTATCTCAGGCTCTGTAAAGTGAGATGTTAACTTATAGCAAACTGATAAGTTGCAAATTATTTTTGTCTGGGAGGCATACAAATGAATTCTCTTCAGCAGAAAAGAAAACCTCACAGGTTTTTATTGCCCTATAAGACATTAGCGAATTTTGTATCTAACTTTGCACTTTTGTTCCAGCACCTTTTCTTTTGTCAGAGAGATATTGCACTGGACACTTGTTAAAAACAGAAAGAAGACTTCATTCAAGACTAATGCAAAAGGGGTTAAATAATGAACTGAACTCCGTTGAAACCAAAGTCAGGGAACCTTTTGAGCATTGGAGTGAGTTAGTGAAAGACATTCAGGGGATGGTTGGTTAATGTGCTGGGCTATCTGTGTTTGCTAATCGGTGCTTATCAGTCAGACTCCTACCCTGCTGGAGAGACTTGGAGATAGGCCTGCTGTCCTTCTTGATGATTACAGTTCAAAAAGATAGCTTCTAGTGCTTGAGAAAGATATCCCTGGATTGTAGAAGATTGACACCTCAAAGGGGCAGAGAAGAAATACACAATTGCAAGTTTCCTAAAGTAACTCCTCTAAGAAAAGGAAAGTGGGAGGTGGGATGCTATAATCAGGAAGAAACCTGGCTAAACTTTAGTCAAGCTAAGGGAAATGCTAAGGCCATCTTAGTCAGAATCACTGACGATACATAACAGTTTCTGGTATTCTTTTAGAACCAACTCTGTCATCCTTCTGGGTCTCTCTAAACCACCAGCATGTGTTCACTGCATATTTGTATGAAGTTAATATTTTCACATGTTTGAAAATTATATTATGACTTTTTTTCCTCCTGTAATAGTTGATAGAACAAGCAGGAATCAAAGACACTGAAAACAGAAAACTAAACAAAGCATATAGCAACAAAAAGACACATTAAAAGAGAGATTTAGAAAGGGCAAAAAAATCATTTCTGGAATCTGACTAATGAGACAGCATGGGGAAGGCTAATGGAGTAAGGAGAAGAATAAATGGAAATAATTGTCTTTGGAATGTGAACATTAACATAATGGAGAACAATGAATAAGAAGCATGACAATGTTAAGTATTTTAAGTCATTGTCCCAAGAGGCACTCAGTTGAGAAATTACACCACAAAAAGAAAAATACATTTCAAATCGTAATAAATATATGTGATAAAATAACGAGAGAGCTCAGAAGAATCAGATAATAAACAATTTATTGCTGCCTCTTAAGTAACTTCTAATCCTCTTCTAAATTTTCTTTGTAAATTCAAAAGTTATCTTGAATTCTCACTCTCACATAATAAAGCTTGCAGCATTTATTCCTGCATAGCCAGGAGAAATATTTATCTTGATCGATTTAAATATTTTCCAGTCATTCCTATTTATTTAAATTTATAAAAGTCCTTTTCTTTGACGTTATTCTAAGTTTATTTTTCATTGTCTGAAAAAATCAACTGAAAAATCCAATTTC